>NC_081844.1:22911293-23511293 GCF_963259705.1 Myotis daubentonii | reverse complement strand
GCAGATGTCTGGGGAAGACTGAGTTCCAGGCAGAGGGAACAGAGGCGGAGCCTCTGGGTAAGAGAGGGGGACAGTGAGGAGCCCGTGTGGCTGGTGCAGAGTGAGCGAGGGGAAGTGTGGGAGGCGAGAGCAGGGATGGGATAGAGCAGGGTGTTAGGGGTCTTGTGGGCCATGGGGAGGTTTTACTCTGAGGAAGGTGGGAGCCATGGAGGGGTCTAGACAGAGGGACATACTGATTGACACACCAGGATGATGCTCAGGGCAGAACACAGGTGATGGCCATCAGGAAGAGGGTGCCAGCTCCCCTCCCCTGAAGACTCCTTTACAGCCCATTCGCCCTGCGGCCACCCTCGTGTCCCTGAGACACCTGCCAGGCTGCCTCTACCTGTAGATCGGGGTCGTGTAGTAATTGCCAACCTTCTTCTTTTCTGCGTTGTAACGAACACCTGCAAGGAGGGGAGAGCGGAGGCTCAGGCTAGGCTGGGGGTAGAGGGTAGGCAGGGGGGTATTTTGCTCCCCTGCAGGAGAGGTACCTCAGGAGGGCACTGAAATTCAAGGCAGCAAAGAGCTGTGTTCAGGCTGTGTGACAGGTGCTCAAGCCACAGAGGAGGGTAGGCAGGAGCCCGAGGGTCTGGGATGAACCCTAATTCCACCACCTATCAGCTGTGTGAGCTCAGGCCAGCAACCTCATCCCTCTGGGCCTGTTTCCCCATCTATGCAATAGGGATGATTAGAATGCCTACTGTACAGGGCTATTGTGAAAACTGCAGGAGCTAATAAAACACATATTGCTTAGAATAGGGCCTGGCTCAGCAAGCATTTGAGAAGGGCTGGACTTATTATTTTCTAGAGGATTTTCAGGTTTTTTTTTATTATTTTGCTAGTTAGGTGATATACATTCTCGACTCTGTATGAGCTTGTATATAAGTGAAAAATGCTTAAATTAGAAAAACAGAGCTTGGGCTGGCGAGTGGTGTGGCTTAGCTGGGCTTTCCTCTCCTGGGTCCTGCTTCCATTCATGTCCCGGAGGGTGACCCATGTGTGGTGGTGTCAGGCCAAGCCCCACTTTTTGTCCCCGAGCGCCTGGTGGCCGTTAGGGCGGATTCCCTGGCTGGGTCTGACCAGGGAGACACCACAGGGCTCACTGTCCTCCTCGGCAGCCGGGTGGCTTGGCCTACCCCTTCCTGCACTTCCACAGCCCCTGCCAGGAGAACTGGATCCTCTCACTGGGAGCCATCAGCTCCTGTTTACAGAATGAGCCGCTCTCCTGGCCCAGGTGCTGTGTGAGGATCCCAGAGGAGGAAACAAAGTCAGGAGAGCGGAGTCATCTGACCAAGGCTGAGCAAGACCTTGGACCATGCCTGTCTGTCTACCCATCAGTGCACCTGTGCACAGTCAGGGGTCCAAATGCTAACGGTGACAGTCAAGGACAGTGACAGCAGCAGACTGAATTTACGAGCCCTCCCATATGCCACGTGCTGTGATTTACACTATTTATTTATTAAAATATATTTTTATTGATTTCAAAGAAGAAGGGAGAGGGAGAGAGAGAGATACAAACATCAATGATGAGAGGGAACCATTCATCGGCTGCCTCCTGCACATCCCCACTGTGGATTGAGCCCACAACCTGGGTATGTGCCCTGACTGAGATTCAAACCGTGACCGCCTGGTTCATAGGTCGACCCTCAACCACTGAACCACGCAGGCCAGGCTGTGCACTACATACTTTACATGCCACACAGGTGGACACTCAGACCACCTGAATTTTACAGATGGGTAAACTGAGGTACACAGAGGCTCAGTCACTTGTCCAGGATCACTCAGCTAGGAGATGAACGCAAAGCCTGGCCTCCCCACCGCTCTGCAATGAGGCATCCGCGGCCCGCCAGTCACTTGGATGCCACCTCCTCCCAGACTCCTGATTCGGAGTCCCTGATGGAGATGACCCTGGTGGTTAATGGGCTTCAATGTCTGTGGGACTGAATGGGCTGGGTGGGAGCAGGGGATGGGTGGAAACTCACCCATGCCAATGTGGTTCTTGCAGCCATCACACCAGATGTTATATGGCATCTCAAATCTACACAAACAGAAAACAGCTTATTTGCTTTTGTCCACTGGGCTCTCCCTTTGACGCCACACCTGCAACTCTGGCCATAGCCGCACTGCAAAGGGCGCACACTGAGGGGGATAAAGAACGGTTGACGAATGTTCCTATAGCCAGGCCAGGCCGGGCTAACAGAGACATTCAGCTGAGCCCTGGACTTGTGAGCAATATGTGCTTATTGTTTGGTTATGTGGCAACAGCCAACTGATATGGTGACTCTCTGCTTAACAGAATTAAGATCCTGCAGCACTGGGCACGCTGGAGTGCTAAATTCTCCTGAGATTGAGGCCAGGTGGCACAAGGGGCAGGGGTTCTCAGGCCTTACCTGATGATGAGGATGCCCTGGGACAGCTTCCGAGCCCGCTCCCGGAGCGGGTGGCTGTTGTGGTATCGGTTGAGAGAGCCATGCTGCACAGGGAGGAAGGAGCAGGTTAGCACTGCTAAGCTGGGCAAACTCATGCTCTCTTGCATAGGCTGAGAGAGGCCTCTTTCTTATGACCTACCCGGGGTAGTAGCAGCACAATGGAAGGCACAGAGGCCCTGGTGAAGCCAGTGCGGTTGGGCTCATGAACACATGAATCTGAATCTTTCCTCTCCCATCTAAGAGCTGAAAGCGCTGTGTGCCCTGGGTAGAACCTCACCATTTGCCTTCCTGAGTCCAGGTTCCATAATTACCTCTGGGTGTCGTGGGGAGAACTAGGTGAGATGACAATACTGGCAAACGTTTACTGGCTACTTTATGTGCGTTGTCGCATTTTAGTCCCTCAGCATGTCTGTGAGGACAGGTTGTTTCATTTCCTTTTTGACATGGAAACTGTGGTGTAGAGAGGCTGAGTCAGGGCCTGGGGCCATGCACCCAGATCGCACTGATTCACTCAGCAGACTTACTCAGCCTCTATAGTATGAGGACACAGCTGTGAACAAGATGGAACGTCTCTACCCGGGTGGAGTGAACATTCTAAAGGGGAAATGGACAATACTCAAGTAAACAGACAATGTGTCAGGGAGTTAAAGGGGCTATGAAGAGAAACAAAGCACTAGGTAATGGAATAAGAGAATGACACAATGGTCAGGGAGGCCCTCGGTGAGCAGAGACCTAAAGGAAGGGAAAAAACCCTGTGGTAAAATGGAGGAAGAGATTCCAAGCAGAGGGAACAGCAGAGGGTGTGAGGAGACCAGAGGGGCTGGGATCTGACCCAGGGCCTGAGTGCCTGACCTCATCCTGAGTTCTGCTGGAAATACGCCAAGCTGAGCACAGAGTAGAAGGTCACTGATGGGAGCCATGTTCACCTCTGGGAATGAAGACTACCCCGAGACGCGTGCCACCAGAGCCAGGCAGAGCGATCTCAGGGTCGCCCATGCCCTGTGGCTGTGGCTCCGGTGATGAGGATGCCGGGGACAGACCTCACCCTGCCCCGTGAGGTCTCTGCCATCACGGACATGGGGAGGGAAGCCTGCCTCTTACCTTTTCAGGGTTGAAATCCGGAGGGTAGTACTTGTTTACACCTTTCCTTTCACCCTGGAGAGAAGAAGAGAGACATGACTCAGAGAGGGTCCTGCAGGACACCTAGTGGTGCAGCCTTGAGGGGCGGGACCTGGATGAGGGAGACTGAGGACGGCCCTGGCTCCGTGTCTGATCGAGGACTGGAGATCTGGGGGAAAAGCCCACTGTCGTTGCCATGGAAAATTCCACGAGGGTTCCACTCTCCTAGAGCAATGGCTTTTGTATTTTTGGGGGGGTCTGACTTACAGTAAGACACATTTAACAATGCAACAGGGCAGACATGCCCGGAATACAGCTGAGGCACAGGTTTCATGAAAGAACCCTGACCCTGGCTGGGGAGTCTCTTTTCGAAAGCTGGCAGCCACCGGCTGAGATGACTGACTGACCCACCAAAGCAGTGGGTCTCAAACTTGGCTGCACATTACCACCACCTGAGGAGTTCCTAAAATACTGCTATCTGGGATCCACACCCAGAAAACTCCTGACAGAGGACCTGCTCTGGGGAGTGGCGCCTGAACACTGGGCTTTTAAAAAGCAACCTGGAAAACATGTTTAAACAAATCCTTGTCCACAGCAGCAGCACCCCAACAGCCAAAAAGTGGAAACAACCCAAATGCCCATCAATGGATAAATGGATAAACCAAAGGTGGTCCATCCACATATTGGAATATTATTCAGCCATAAAAAGGAATGAAGCTCTGATACATGCTACAACCTGGGTGAACCTTGAAGACATTACGTTAAGTGAAAGAGGCCAGATATAAAGGCCAAATGGTATATGATCCCATTTACATGAAATGTCCTGAATAGGCAAATCCATAGAGACATGAAGCAGACTAGTGGTTGCTAGGGCTGGAGGAGGGGGGAAAGGGAGTGACTGCTAATAGGGAAGGCGTTTCCTTCTGGGTGATGGAAACGTTTTGGAAGTAGTTAGAGATGGTGGCTGCACAACATTATGAATGTGCTAAATGCCATGGGAAAATACACTTTAAAATGGTTAATTTTGTTATGAGAATTTCACCTCATTAAAAAAAAAATCAAAGAAAGAAAAAAGCTTCTCGGGTGATTTTAATGTGAAGCAAAGTTTGAGAACTACTGCACCAGAGGATCATGAATCCAGAGTTTGAAAATACCATCTTAGAGCTCAGGGACAGGGAAGGGCTTTAGCGGAGGAAGGGGCTACTGTGGGGGTCTAATGAAGATTAGAAAAGAACCCCAAGAAACACAAGCCAGTCTACTCACCATTTTGGGAGCTGCCTACTGGTCCTCACCCTCAACGTGGCCAATCTGAAAAGATGACAAGACACTGATGCGGACTGTGCTGTGTTGGCCATCTGCCCAGTCCCACGCTCCTGGGGAGCCGGGCAGAGGGGCCACGGCTTCCCTGAGAAGATGCTGTGGGCTGGCTAAGGTGGTGTCGACTCTGAAGAGCCTCCCCGCAGGGGTCCAAAGAGCGTTTGTTGGTTTAGAAAGAGTGTCCTGTCCACTCGCCATCCAGCATATATTCACAGCTAACACCTCTCACCCCTCCATGGCCCCTGCCATCGCTCCCCTGGACCAGGGCAGCCGCCTCTCTCTGGTCTCACTCTGCCCTCAATTCCCATGGTCTGGTCATCCCACAGGGGCTAGGAGGATCTTTTAAAAAATAAATCTAAAATATCGCTCTCCTGCTTAAACCCCTCCAGTTACTCCCATTGGTTTGAGAATCATGTTCCCCCCTTACCCCCTGGCTGTGTGCTATGGATCCTCTGCCTCCCTCTCCAAGCCTGCCTCTCACCCCTCTCCCGCGTGCTCACTCTGGCTTCCTGGCTGCCTTCGGAGGCTAAGCAGGTGCAGGCCACCTGCCTGAGCGCTCCTCCAAGAGCCGTCTGTTCTCTGTCACAGGTCTCAGCTCAAACATCACTTTTGTCAGAGATCTCACTGGAGTCACTTCTCCCCTGGAGTTCCTATCACACCACCCTGTGTCTGTTTACTTGTCTACAGTTTGCCTCCTCTGCAAGATCTCACCTGGCCATAGCTCTAGCACCAAGGACAGTGCCTGGCCTCTAATAAATTAATTTTGACAGAAGGCTCTGGCCTGTGGCTCAGTTAGTTGGAGTGTAGTCCTGTACACCAAAATGTTGCGGTTTGATCCCTGGTCAGGGTGGGTACAGAAGGCAACTGATGGATGTTTCTCTCTCTCCCCCTTCCTCTTTCTCTAAAGTCAACAAACATATCCTTGGGTGAAGATAAAAAAAACCAAAAAACAAAAAACCTTAAAAAATAGCTGATATTGCCCGGCTGGTATGGCCCAGTGGTTGAGCAGTGACCCAGGAACCAGGAGGTTACTGGTTCAAATCCCAGTCAGGGCACATGCCCGGGGTTGCGGACTCAATCCCCAGTAGGGGCGTGCAGGAGGCAGCTGATTGATGATGTTTCTCTCTCTCTTTCTCTCTAAAAATCAATAAAATACATGTTTTTTAAAAAAGCTGATATTTATAACAAAAGTTCTGACGGAAGAACCATTGGTAACTGATTGAAATTTCCATAAGAATCAGTGGCAGGTGACACAGGTATCAAATGCAGGGGCTCCTAAAACTGGGGTTAGATATCCCCTACACCCTGCATGTTTGGAGGAGAGACTTTTAGGTCTTGAATTGGGATTGGCAAGGTTTCCATTAAGGAACATTTAGTAAAAACTGCTGGCTTTCCGGACCAGACTGTCTCTGTCCCAACAACTCAATTCTGCCCATCGCCCAGTTCACAGAAAGTAGCTGTGAACAAGATGTAAATGAATGGGTGCATTGTACTCATATCAATGCAACTGAAATAATTCTCATTTCACATGATTGTCACTCGTTACAAATTATTCTCCTTCTGAGTTTTCCCCAATCATTTAAGAAGTGAGTATCTCTCTTGTGCTAGTCAGGAAGCTTGGCCTAATTGCTTCTGCTAACTTAGTTGTGTATTCTCGAATGGTGACTGTGTGCCAGGCGCTGCACCGAACCTGACATCATTGCCTCATTTCCTCTGTATTGTGACTATTACTTCCAACTGACTTGGGGACCTAAGTAACTTGCCCAGGGTCAGAAGCTGATGGGGGTGGAGAAATCTTAACCCTTGTACATTGCTGGTAGATATGTAAAATGGTGCAGTCACTGTGGAAAACAGTGAAGCAACTCTTCAACAAGTTAAACATATAATTGTCATATGCTCTAATAAATCCACTATCATGTGTATACCCAAAAGAACTGAAATCAAGGATTTGAACAAGTATTTGTACACCAAGGTTCATATCAACACTATTAAAGATAGTCAGAAGGTGGAAACAACACAAACACCCACCAACAGATAAATCAGATAAATCAAGAAATAAATTGTCATATATGCATATAATGGGATATTTAAAAAAAAGAAAAAAAAAAAAAGAAGCTGATGGGGAGGCAGAACCAGGGTGCTCCGACACTGTCCTGAACCTCCCTCTATCTTGGGTCCTCCATCTGTAAAGAGTGCCCCTGGATATTTTTGCTAACAAAATAGCTAAGTGCCCACTCAGGCTTTGGGGTCAGAGTTCCCTGGGCTTGAATCTCAGCTTTACTCCTCACTCACTGGGAGACCGTGGCCAGTGTCTGAGCTTCCCTGAGTTACATGTCCTCACCTGTAAAGAGCGGACGAGGGCGACAGGGCTGACTTTCTGGGGTTGCTGTGGATGAAATAACACAGTGGGAAGGGCTTGCACCAAGTACTGCGTTTACAGGAGCCAGGATCTTAACATGGTCTACCGCCCCAGTGAATGGTACAGCTGAGGCTGGTAGGCTGGACAGATGGCAATCTCTGATCCCTGGTGTCAGGAGTATCCACAGACTGTAATTGCCCAGGACATACTACTGGACTTGGATTCCGACTGTGCTGCTTGCTAGCGGCCTGACTTTGGACAAGCTGCTCACTCTCTTTGGGCCTCCAAGTATCAACCTGATAAGGCTGCAGTTAAGACTCAGTGAGTTTGCCCTGGCCGGTTTGGGTCAGTGGATAGAGCGTCGGCCTGCGGACTCAAGGGTCCCCAGGTTCGATTCCGGTCAAGGGCATGTGCCTTGGTTGCGGGCACATCCCCAGTGGGGAGTGTGCAGGAGGCAGCTGATCGATGTTTCTAACTCTCTATCCCTCTCCTTTCCTTTCTGTAAAAAATCAATTAAAATATATTAAAAAACAAAACAAAAAGACTCAGTGAGTTAAAGTTCGCAGAACAGCACCGAACGCCGAATTAACCAAGTTGGTGGTTTTGATTGTTTCTCATGTCCACCGTTTTACAAGAGTTATTTTACAAAATCTTCACCACGACCCAGCGAGGTAGGGGCTTACTGGTTCCATTTCTAGATGTAGTAAACCGAGGGGCCCTGCAGGCATCATCTGGGCCAAGGCTGAGTCTGGGGTCACGGCCGTAGCCCGGGATTTGGGTCCGGGGTCACGACTGGGACCTGGGCCGCTCCGGACAACGGGCCCGCGACCCCAGAACCGTGGGAACCCTCGGCGTGCTCGTGTCAGTAGGACGGCTCCCAGATTGGGTGAGGGAGCAGCTTGAGACCCCCCACGACACCCCACTCCCCGGGCCCTACCGGCCTGGCCGCCCCTCCGCCTACCAGCCCTTACCTGCCCTCCTCCTGACGTCACGCCGCGACTGTGCCCGGAAGTGGTGCTGGACGCGCAAGAAGGGTAGCGCACTCCCCGCGTGACGTAGACGCTAGCGCGAGGCGGGGCGATGTGGAATCGCAGCGCTGATTGGCTGAGTGCTGAACACGCCTCGCGCTCTCAGCCGCCGGTGTGGACCAATCCGGGACTACCCCTCCCCATCACGTACACGTCAGGATGCCCACCTTCGGTCCCGCCCACTATCCCTGGCCCAATCGCAAGCCAGCATCCCTATCGGCGCCCTCCCAGCAGCGCAAACTCCTGGGCAGAAACCTCAGAGCGAGCGTTGGCAAATGCCAATCAGCACGTGGGAAACCAAACCAGCCCCTTGGTTTTTAATGAGCTAAGGACTGTTTTTCTATTTGTGAATGGTTGGGGGGAAAAAGTCAAAAGAATAGCATTTTATGCTGTGAAAATAATATGAAGTTTAAATGTTAGTAACCATAAATAAAATTTTACTGGAATACAGCTAAGTCCATTTATTTACCTATTGCCTATGGCCACTTTCCCACTACAGTGGCAGAGTTGAATGTTTGCAACAGAGTGTATGGCCCAGACAAGAGCCTAAAAAATGTACTATGGGACCCTTTTACAGAAGTGGGCCTTTGAGCCTTCAGACCAGCCCAGGCTGTGTGTGCCTTCTTCCCAGGCTTTTGAATTTACTTTTATGCCCAGTAGGGCCTAACAGGATCTATCTGTTCGTTTGTGCAATGAACAGCTGTTTATTAGGTGGGTGCTATATGGCAGGCAATGGGGACTGAGAGTCAATGACACACCCTTTTCTCACTGATAAGGCAGACATATCCACTGGCAGTTTATCAAGGGCAGTATGAGAAATGATGACAATACTACTACTACTATATTATTTGATGCCAGGATTTGTTCTAAAGGTCTTGCAAGTCAGTTCTCATGCAATTATGGTGCTGCATACTGAGTGCTCACTGCTTACCAAGCATCATTCATCAGTGCTCACTACTCACATGTATTATCTCAGGGAACACTGCTCCGATGAGATGAATATGCTATCATTCTTGTTCTACAGATGAGACAAGCCCAGAGAGGGTAAGTAACTGACTCAAGGTCACACAGCTAGTGCGGGGTGGAGGATTTGACTTCCATCTGATGATGCTAAATCTGAGGGTTGTGTGCATTAAATATAAGGGCTATGGGCACCTAGAGGAAATCTTTAACAAGGGTGGGTGTTTGGGAGTGGGCAGGAATGAGAGTCAGTGAGATTACTGTGAGGAGGGACCCCTGAGCTGGATGAGGAGGAGCAAGGCAGAGGAAAGGGGCACAGGGTAGAGGCACGCTCACGGATCCCGAGGAACGACATGGAGCTGCCTTCAGCCCCAGTAATTTTGCTTGCAACTGCTGAAATTTGCTTGAGTCCTTATCTTGCACGTCAATGAACAGACAGTGACTAAAAAGCCACAGAATTCTACCTGTGAGTGATATTTTGGGGAGGGGAGGTGTAAGTACCTTGGTTTCAGGGATGTGTAGTCTCACTTGTTTTTCTTTTCTTTTTAATATAGGTTGTTAGTGATATATATATATTATATTATATATGTGTATACACACACACACACACACATACATACATATACATATACACACATATATATTTTAATCCTCACCTGAGGACATTTTCCACTGATATTTAGGGAGAATGGAAGAGAGAGGGAAAGACAGAGAAATATTGATGTGAGAGAAATACATCCATTGGTTGCCTTCTGCAAATGCCCTGACTAGGGCCCAGGCCATGAGGAGCCTGCCACCCAGGTACTTGCCCTTGACCAGAATCAAACCTGGGACCCTATCCACTGAGATATGAAAATCTCAGCTTGAGATATGAAGCCTGTTCTATAATGATGCCAAACTCAGGGCAGTTCCTGTGGCACCAGGGGAACTGACTTAGGGAGAGGTGGGCAATTAGCCAGCCTGGGCAGGGTGGTAGGAAGGGTCTTGGATTCTAGTTCTGGGGATCCTGAACCCCCACCTCTGCTTGCTCATCTATAAAGTGGTATGTTTCTACTCTGCCCATGGGAATGAATACAATAAATGCCTACATATGTACTTGTAAAACATTTTGAATAAAAGAAAGTTGTGGGCTGAGAAGGGCATTCCAGGATCATGGTGCAGCTCTGGGGGACAAGAGAATGACAGAAGATTAGGTGGGTTTTAAGTATCTGGCAGTTCTTTACATGAAGCTGAAACCCACTTCCCTGCTATTGGCATCCACTTCCCCTATTCCTGCCTGCAAAGGCCACAGAAGGCCGACCAGTCTTCCGCATGCCAGCCCTTCAGCTCCTGCCTACCTCTGAGAGCCTTTGGTTTGGGCCTAACTCCAGCGTTCTCTCTCCAGTCACCATCCAGAGCTGAGATCCAGAGCTGAGAATGCAGGTGCAACAGGTGAGACATTTTATATTTGGTCTGTGGCTGTGATCAAAACTGTTTTGGCTGCTACCCCTCCCTTTGAGAACATCCAATCTCCAAGCATTTGTACTCAGCCAGCCAATCCTCGGCCACAGCTGTTGGGTCAGGAGTGTAGGTTTAACTCAAGCTGGGTCAATTGGGTTTGCTCCTGGGAATTAGAATTGGCATCCAGACATGCACAGGAATCTGCCTATGGCCTGACCTGAGAACATGGGACTTTGGATTTAGTGGGTAGCCACTGAGAGAGGGGGGGTGGGGAGAAATGTGTGGAGGCCTTTCTGCTGTTAGGTCCCTTGAGATATCCCAATAATAAACTCTTCTCCTTCGACTAAGCTAGCTTGAACAAGTTTCTCTCTCTTTTTAAAAATGTATTTGTATTGATTTGGGAAAGGGAGGGAGAGGAGAGAGAGATAGAAACATCAATGATGAGAGAGAATCACTGATCGGCTGCCTCCCGCACACCCCCAAATGGGGATCGAGCCCACAACCTGGGCATGTGCCCTTGACCAGAATCGAACTCTGGACCCTTCAGTCTGAAGGCTGACGCTCTATCCACTGAGCCAAACCAGCCAGGACAAGTTTCTCTTTCTTGCAACCAAGATAACCTTGACTAGGAGAGCGGTCCTGTGCATGGTTATGGGAACTGGTTAAGTCAACAGTTGTGTTGGAGCAAGGAAGAGAGAGGTGGGTGATGATTTCAAGGCAACCCAAACTTTTCTTCATCTTTTTGAGAGAAGGAAGGGCAAAGACAGTGGCATGTGAGGAAAGAAATCCAACTGCTAATTTCTTTTTCCTGCCAGAGGAGAGGGTTTCTGTAGTAGACAGATTCTGTGGTGCCCCAGATCCCTGCCTCCTGGTGCCCCTGGGTAATCCCTGAGGGCCCAGGGACTCTATTCTAACTAGTAAAATATAGTCAGGTGATGGGATACATGTGATTACCTGTACATAAATACCTAAGATTGTAGTGCTCATCTTGCCAGGGACTCTTCCTTGCTGGGTGTGATGAAGCCAACTTCCATGTTGTGAAAAGGAAGTCAGGGCCGCCCACAGCCAACAGCCAGTGAGGAACCGAGGCCCTCAGTGTGAGAGCCTGCAATGAAAGGAAGTTCTACTAATAACCACATGAGTTTGGAAGCAGGCCCTTCCCCAGTCGAGCCTCCGGTGAGACACAGCCCTGACCTATACCTCGATCACAGCCATGAAGAGGGCTTCGTTAAGCTGTAGCCAGACTCCTGGCCCACAGAAACTGAGAGATAAACAGGTTGTTTTAAGCCACGAAGTTTGCCATAATTTGTGATGCCGTAATAATTTCTTTCTCAGGCTATAAATCAACATACAATGAAAGAAATCTGCTTGATGTGTTTTCAAATCAACCGAAAGCAAATCAGAAAACTCAATTAAAGACCTATACGGGGTATCCCCCCAAAATGTACACACACATTGTAACAGCTGATAGCTCAATTTTAAAAAATAAAATCTATTTTATTTTATTATTTTTTTATATTTTATTGATTTTTTACAGAGAGGAAGGGAGAGAGATAGAGAGTTAGAAACATCAATGAGAGAGAAACATCGATCAGCTGCCTCCTGCACACTCCCCACTGGAGATGTGCCGGCAACCAAGGTACATGCCCTTGACCGGAATCAAACCTGGGACCTTTCAGTCCGCAGGCCGACGCTCTATCCACTGAGCCAAACCGGTTACGGCAAAAATAAAATCTATTTTAATAAGCTCTGCCTTTATAATTATTCAAAGTGTGTGTGTACATTTTTGGGGACCCTCTATATTTTTGCCTCTGTAAGATCCCAATGTGATCAGGACAATACTTGGTTTCTCAGCTATGCAATAGATTCTAGAAAATCCTCTTCACGGTGTGAGCCTGAAGGCAGAAAGGACAGGGCCGGGGCACCAGGGCACATCTCCAGGTCCCACGTGGCCAGGCACTGAGCACACAACACACTTAGGGAGCCTGGGTGACTTCACCAGGATCCTGCGATTCCAGAGGAGGAGGGAAGAGGACCTGCAAAGCCAGCCAAGTTCAGTGCCATACCTCCACTCATTAGCCGCTGCACCTGGCTTATTCTGAACTAAAGTCTTTGGGGAAACAAAAATTTGAAAAGGAACATCTGTTTAGAAATAGGCGTGTCATGTGTGGCAAGAGAAGGGTAGTGATGCTAAGGACTCTGAGTCAGTGCAGGCCAGTGAGAGCTACTTATTTGGCCTATGTCTCTGAAGAGGGAGAAGATGGGGCTGGATTAAAGGAGAAAAGGCACCGCCCTTCCCAGTCATGGAAGGGCATCTGGAAGCCAGGAGGCCCCAGTGTGCTTTGTGGCTTCGAAGAGAACACGGAAGAGAACAAGTGTTTACCTCGAAGAGCTCGATGCCATCTGTATATTACCTCCAAACAACAGGAATAATAATGCACTTAACTCAGGCACTGCCTTTATTATACCGAGTTCAAAGGACTTTTAAAAGGGGGACTGTGGCTTTATGGGTTTAGGAAAGCTGGATTCTGGGAAACAGTTGGCTTCTATTTCTGGCTCTACTGCTTGTTTTTCTGTTGACCTGGTGTGCAATAGGAAGGGTCTGGCGATCCCTTGGAGCCAACTGTCCCTAAAATGTGGGGAAAAGGCAAGAGACATACAGACAACCCTGACATTTCTGGTTTTCTAAAAGCGTTTGAAGCATAACTCAAAGCATTTTTGCTTCTGGTTGGAGGGAGGAGGCCAGGAATGCATGACAGTGCCAACACAGATTGCATGACAAAAGCATTTCCTGTTCTCTTGATGGCTCTGTTACAATTATCCTTTATTTACCACCGAATGCCCAAAAGGCGTGAGTCTATTTCATGGCTCTCTGATGTCCCTCTACCGGCTAAATCTGAAGGTCATGGGGATGATGAGTGCAAGGGTCCTGCAGTGCCACAGGCAGGTAGGCCAGAGTTGGGGCTACTACATGCTCTGGTCCTGGCTTGAAGCCTTAGAGTCTAAGGCAAGGTTGGCAAGCTTTCCGTAAAGGGCCAGATAGTAAATATTTTATGCTTGGGGGCCAGATGGCTCCGCGCAACTCCTCAGCTCTGACACTGAATGAAAGCAGTCATAGACATTATGTAAATGAATGGATCGGGCTGGGTGCAAATAAAACTGTATTTCCAATAAAATCAGGCACTGGGCTTGAGCAGTTTGCTGAGCCCTGGTCCAAGGGATTGAAAAGATTAGAGCTTTTTCTTAGAGAAACTGCAAGTCTGACTCTAATGAAAGCAGCTGCAAAGGCGATGTGGGTAGGGTGCAGGGAGGCCCTGTGTTTGAACCTTGGTCATCTGCGTAGTGGTTGTTACAAAGTTCTTAACCTCACACTCAGAGGTTTCCATTTGGGCATCCCTTCCTAGTTTTGTGACCTGGGGCAAGTTGTTAACTACTGTGTGGCTGAGTTTCATCACCCAAAGATGGAGATAATGACACTTAAAACTCAGAGTGGCAGAGGAGGCCTCCTGGGATGACACTGGGAAGGCACTTAGCATAACCGGTATTTATTTAGTCTAAATTTGGCGACTGTTGAATCAGAAGTCTTTAGCTCTGCAAATAGGCTTTTTCCTTCCACTGTATAAAATGATGTTTATCAAAGTTGAAATGAAATCAGTACTTTTTTTGTTTTTTTGAGAGGGAAGGGAGAGGGGGAGAGAGAAACATTGATGTGAGAGTGAAACATCGATCAGTTGCCTGCTCCATGCGTCCCGACTGGGGATCAAATCCATTACTGGGTATGTGCCCTGACCGGGAATCAAACCTGCAACTTTTTAGTGTACAGTAGGAGGCTCCAACCAACTGAGCCACACTGGCCAGGGTGAGATCAGTACTTTTTAAAAAAAAAAAATTTTTTTTTTTTATTTCAGAGAGGAATGAAGAGGGAGACAGACAGAAACATCAATGATGAGAGTCATTGATTGGCTGCCTCCTGCACGCCCCACACTGGGGATTAAGCCTGCAACCCAGGCATGTGCCCCGACAGGGAATCCAACTGCGTACCACAGACCATCTCCCCCCAACCCCCTTCATAGGTTGATGCTCAACCACTGAGCCACACAGGCTGGGCAAGATCAATACTTTTTTTTTTTCATTTTTTTTTTTTATTGCTTAAAGTATTACAGAGAGTATTACATATGTCTCCTTTCCCCCCCCCCCCGCCCTTGACAATCCCCTGGCCTCCCCTACCCCCCAGTGTCTTATGTCCATGGGTTATGCTTATATGCATGCATACAAGTCCTTTGGTTGATCTCTTACCCACCCCCAAGATCAATACTTTTCACTGCATCTAGGACACCAAGGTTGAGTCCTTACACCAATTCATGATAGTAAACTGTCTGTAGGAGAAATGACATAAAAGAAAAAAATTGTATCTAGAATATTACCCTTAAGACCATGATTTGGACAAATTAAAATCTTTTAAAAATGTTTCAGAGTTAGGTTATATACATTTGAAATATAGGGTGTCCCCCAAAATGTATACGCACTTTAATAGCTGATAACTCACTTAATTTTCAGTCCTTTTCAGGTTTAACTGATTTGAAATAATGGTTGAAGCCAGACTAAGCTCTGAACACAGAAAATGAATCCTAAAGTGCCACTGGACTTTTTTTTTTATGGGGATACATAAAGTTTATGGTACAAAACTGGCAACAGTAGGCAAATTGAGGGCGCACAAATACTGAACAAAATGATTCTTGATGTTTGTGATTCCATTGCTTCGAGTTATCAGCAGTGCCTGGACCAGAGTGATCACGAGTTTGAAAACAGGCATGGACAAGAATATTATTCATTTCTGTTGATTCTTTTAAATTTTTGAAAATGAACTGTATGTTAATAAACACTGACTTTATGATCATTCAAAGTGTGTATACATTTTTTTGGGGACACCCCGTATAAAAGGAATGAAGAGGAACCCCCTACCCTTACCACCCACCCTTGGACCAAATACTGATTTTTACTATTGTTGTTCTTCTCCTAAAGGAGGGTGTTGTCCAAACTAGGTGAGGACTACGACAGTTTTTAAGAGAAAGGCTCTTCTTTCATCGCTTCTGAGATGGATTCTAGTAAAAACACGGAGATGCTAAGAAACAGAACTCGGACCCTCCAGCAGCAGAAAGCCTCAGCACGTTCACGTGTGAAGTTCCAGTTCCAAATGACGCTTC
Organism: Myotis daubentonii; assembly: GCF_963259705.1. NCBI lineage: Eukaryota > Metazoa > Chordata > Mammalia > Chiroptera > Vespertilionidae > Myotis > Myotis daubentonii. The sequence goes on along the minus strand of NC_081844.1, from coordinate 23,495,395 downwards.
TTCATCGGGTCCACCTGTGTTGACTCACCTGCATTAAGGGATTTTCCAAACAGCAAACCACAAGGACAGGAACAAGCTTCTGGAATAAGAAGACCACAATGCAACACGGTGGGAACGGGACGCACAGGAATCAGGTTTAGGGGCCACGGAACTGTCGCACTCCCACCCTACACGGGCCCTATGTAATAAATTCCTTTGACTGTCATGAGGAACCCCCTCCAGAAAAGTGCTGCTCACTCAGAGCGGACCCGGACCAAGAGAAGATGCCTTGTCAGATGAGAAAACTGGTGAAGGGAACGGACAGAATCGGGTGCGAAATGAGGAGAAGGGGAAAAAGAAATGAAAATGTCTAATACACCAATACTTTCTAGAGCTCTGAAATATAATATTAAACCTCAAGCAAATATTTAGACCCATCTTATTTCTTGTCCTAATTTGCCAGGGACCTCCCATCCATCCATCCATCCATCCATCCATCCATCCATCCATCCTCACTTGTTTAGTGCTATGAGGTGTTTAGCATTATTCTAAGCACTAGGGAAACAGCAGTAAACAAAACAGGCAGTCTTTGCTCTTCTGACATTACATTATAGTGGGTTCAGGTATTCCATCCTGGGCAGCCTTCTTTTTTTTAACCCTTACTCAAAGATATGTTTTTATTGATTTGAGAGAGAGCAAAAGAGAGAAAGAGAGAACACATACACACACACACACACACACACACACACACACACAGAGAGAGAGAGAGAGAGAGAGAGAGAGAGAGAGAGAGAGAGATCTATTGGTAGCCTCCCACACATCCCCTGACTAGGAATTGAACCCCAAACCTTTTGGTGTATAGGATGACACTCCAACCAACTGAGCCACCTGGCTAGGGTAGCAGCCTATTTTTTTATGAGCAGTATCCAAATTCCTGATAGCACATAGGATTTTCTGACCCATTACCCCAATCTGACAAGTGCAGAACACACGAAAAGGCAGGTGGGTGCTAAAGAGAATTCATTAAAGGGATGTCTGTGACTTTTGTGTATGAATATAAGCCGGGGTAGAATAATTTATAATTTAATTCCTATAATTTAAGCACCACATCATGAAGCATTTTAAAAAACTAATTTAAATTTTTATTTTATTTTCCCTCATGCCAACACCAGGGTGTCGTGTGCTTAAACACCATCATTTCCACAAACAGGGCCTTGTCACAGCTGTGTTACACACCACCCTCATTTACTTGTTAGCATCAGGAATAATAATGAGTTTGTTTGAATGGTAACCACGGCCTGGAAGAACTGATTCTGAAATATGTGGTAAAGGGAACAGGCTGGGAGACTAAGAGATATAACAAAATACATTTGGAAGTGAAGTGGAGGAGCAACTGGAAAGGGGCCTGGGCCGCTTAAATAATTTTGGTGGTGGTGAGGGAAAAGGTTTGAAGGTACCTTGTCAGAAACTGAGCATTTCCAGGTTCTTAGAAATAAAATATCCTCATTTGACAGAGGAGTAAATGAGTCTAGAGAGCTTAAGTGACCAGGCCTCAGAACTAATAATGGCAGATCTAGGGACAGAACCCAGATTTCCCGATTCCTGGCCAATGCCGGCATCCGTTGTGTTTCAGATAATCCAACTGGGTCAACCAGTTTCCACAAAATCTGCCTATTTCAACAATTCCACAATAAGATAATTAATATAGTATGCACTTTCTGGCGCAGGAAAATGGTTAAAGAATTCAAAATCTATTTAGTGAAAACTAACAGTTTTATCTTTTTTGTTGTTGTTAATCCTCACCCAAGCATATTTTTTCCCATTGATTTCTGTTTAGAGAGTGGGAGGGAGAGGGAGAAACATACATTTTTTTTGAAAATATATTTTTATTGATTTCAGGGAAGAAGGGAGAGGGGGAGATAGAGAAACATCAATGATGGGAGAGAATCATTGACTGGCTGCCTCCTGCACGCCCCACACTGGGGATCGAGCCTGTAACCTGGGCATGTGCCCTTGACCGGAATCGAACCTGGGACCCTTCAGTCCACAGGCTGACACTCTATCCACTGAGTCAGTGGTTCTCAACCTTCCTAATGCCGCGACCCTTTAATACAGTTCCTCATGTTGTGGTGACCCCCAACCATAAAATTATTTTCGTTGCTACTTCATAACTAATTTTGCTACTGTTATGAATCGTAATGTAAATATCTGATATGCTATATGTGTTTTCCGATGGTCGCGACACACAGGTTGAGAACCGCTGCGAGTGACTGAGCCAAACCAGCCAGGGCAAGACATATAAATTTGAGAGACACATTGATTGGTTGCCTCCCACATGCACCCCAACAAGGGCGTGGGATTGAACCTGCAACCAGATACGTGCCCTTGACAGGGAATTGAACCGGAAACCCTTTGGTTGGTGGGCCGATGCTCTAACCACTGAGCATACCAGCCAGGGCAGATTTATCTATGTCAGGGGTCCTCAAACTACGGTCCGCGGGCCACATGCAAATAGAAATATTGTATTTGTTCCCGTTTTGTTTTTTTACTTCAAAATAAGATACGTGCAGTGTGCATAGGAATTTGTTCATAGTTCTTTTTAAACTATAGTCCGGCCCTCCAACGGTCTGAGGGACAGTGAACTGGCCCCCTGTTTAAAAAGTTTGAGGACCCCTGATCTATGTCTTCATTTTTGACCCTAGGTCAGTGGTTGTCCACTGGGGCCATCTGGCAATGTCTGGCGACAATTTTAGTGGTGACCATTGGAGGTGAAGTGGAGGGGACATGGGAAGTGCTGCCAAACATACAGAGCTTACCATGCACAGGACAGCTCCACGCCACAAAGAATGATCTGGCCCCTCTTGCCAGCAATGCCCAGGCTGAGACACCAAAATGGGAGCTCAGATGGGAAGCTATTGAGCTGTCTGAACCCTGGGGGAAATGCCACGTGGATAAAGAATTTGCCAGCAAAGCAATGGTTTCAAAAAAGAATTCAAAACCTCTTTGGGCTCCTAAATTCCAAAATCTTTCCCATCCTATTTAAGCAGGCATACATTCATTTCCCCTCACTTTCTGGTGCTTTCCAGATACTGAGTTGTGTGTTGTTGTTTTTAAATAATGACCCGAGGATATTTTCCCACTGATTCTTAGAGAGAATGGAAGGGAAGAGGGGGACACACAGAGAGAAACTTTGATGTGAGAGAGACACATCCACTGGTTGCCCCCTGCACGCACTCGGACAGGGGTAGGGGATCGAACCTGCAACCGAGGTACGTGCCCCTGACTGGGAATCGAACCTGGGACCCTTAGGTCCACAGGCTGACACTCTGTCCACTGAGCCAAATCAGCTGGGGCTTCATGGAGTTTTAGAGAGTATAAAGGCTGGGGAGGGGGGAGGGAGAGGGAGGGAGAGAGAGAGAGAGAGAGAGAGAGAGAGAGAGAGAGAGAGAGAGAGAGAGAGAGATGAAAGAGACATATGGATAGGTTGCCTCCCCATCAAACCTGCAACCCAGGTACATGTTCTTGACTGGACATTGAACCCAAGACCCTTCAGTGTGCGGGGCCAATGCTCTAAACACTGAGCCACACCCGCCAGGGAAGCAATAAAGTATTTTTAAACTAAGGTATGCACATTTTTTAGAAATATTGCTATTGTACACTTAATTAACCACAGTATCATGTAAACATAAAACATATGCACAGGGAAACCAAAAAATTCGTGTGACTCACTTTATTGCAATAGTATGGAACCAAGTCCACAATATCTCCGAGGTATACCTGTAAGTTCTGATGGTGCTACTTCCTGTCTTCGCTTCTCTCCACTCCCAACATTCATTCACTTAAAAATGTATTTTCATGGATTTCAGAGAGGAAGGGAGAGGGAGAGAGAGATAGAAACATCAATGATGAGAGAGAATCATTGATCGGCTGCTTCCGCACGCCCCACACGGGGATCCAGCCCCGAAACCCCGGCATGTGCTCTGACCTCTAGTTCCTAGGTGACACCCAACCACTGAACCACACCGTTTGGGCAATTCATTTAAAACTTAATTCCTCTCCCCGACTCCCCAAATTTACACACAACCCGCTCACTCCTGACAAGGCACAAAAGCTCACCCCACCCCAGATCCTGCAGTGCGGGTTACCCCCGGGTGGGCACCTCGCCCTTCTCGTCCTGCCGGGCACTGGCTGAGCCCCGTGGGCGGCCACTTCATGTTTCCGGGCCTTGTCTCCTTCCCTGTAAATCAGGGGGTTTAATCCATCTCTTCCGCTCCGGGGCCCTCTCGTCCGCCCACTCCCACCACGGAGGCTCCCAAGCGCTCCCCGGAGTCCACACTGTTCGCAGTTTTCTGAATATTTTCCTGTCTCTGACGTAGGGGCTGGGGACCCCCATTCTACAAATGGGGAACCCGAGGATGGGCTGCCCCGGAACCGGACCACGGTCTCCCAGCTTTGAGGGAAGGGGCTGGAGATCGGGGGTCTTCTCCAAAGCCCCGCAGCACCAAGTGGGGGCGCAGACCAGCTTCTCGGCCGTCCCGGGCCCCTCCGACCCCGCTCCCACGCTGGGCGGCCGGGAGCAGCCGAGAGGTTGGAGTACCCGAGGCAGGTCCCCCCAATTCGGCTCCGGGATGCCCGCCGAGGCGCATGCGCGCGCGCACAGGGACCCGCAGGAGGTTGGCCGCTCGCGCGAGGTCCCGCCCCGACGCCACCCGGTTGTCAGGGCGCCACGGGGCGGGGCGGGATGAGAACGCGGCTGAGTAGACTTCCATTGTTAGTTAATAGCCTTTCGCTTCCTGAAGCTCGTCGGAAGCTTCTTCGGAGTTGTTCTTTCCTGTCCTTTGGTTCCTTCGCTTTCCGACTGGACGGAGCCGATTTCCTGGCCCCAGGCGCGCGTGTTGCACTCCCACCGCAGGCAGACTCGGCGCGACCAGGTGCCGGCGGAGACGGCTTTAAGGCAGCGGTTCTCAACCTTGGCTGCACATGAGAATCACCTGTTTCTTTGTTATGGGGTGGGGCCACAGCATTTGTAACAAAGAAACAGAATTTCCGGAGGATGAGGCCCAGAAATCAGGACTTTAACAAGATTCCCAGGTGATTCTCATGTGCAGCCAAGGTTGAGAACCACTGGCTTTACGGTCTCCCGTTGTCAATCAGGTTCACATCCGCACGTCGTGCTTTTCTTTCCACCTTTAAAAAAATATTTTTTATTGATTTCAGAGAAGAAGAGACAGAAACATCAACGATGAGAGAGAATCATTGATCGATTGCCTCCCGCACACCCCCCACTGGGGACCGTGCCCCCAACCCAGGCATGTGCCCTTGACTGGAATCGAACCCGGGACCCTTCAGTCCGCAGGCCGACGCTCTATCCACTGAGCCCTGCCCGCTAGGGCTTCTTTCCCCTTTTGCCGTTGATTCCTCCCTCGTTTATAACGGCATCTTAATTTATCTGATGTCTCCGTTCAGATCTTAGACCAAATTACGAATCTGAATTTTGCACAGATGACTCAGTGGTGACTAATTCCTCTCTAGAAAGGAGTTCACAGCAGGATTTCTTTAAATAGAAAATTTCCTCAACGCCCTGAAAACGGTTCACTTTATATGAAATTCATTTAGATGCACGACTCCTCCCTCCACTTTTGTTTCTGCATTTAGACATACACCTTTAGGTATGACTGACCGTGCAGGTTGCACCTGGCTAAGGGCATGCGAATGGGGTTGTGTTTTCCACAGTTTGCAAACTGGGCACCTTCTAACTTGTATATTATGTGGGTGCCTTTTTCTATTTACATGAGTTTCTGTTTGTGCAGCTACCTTCCTGTGCATCATAGTTTTACAGGAACCAGTTGCTTGGCTTTGGGTTTTATGGAATGCTCACAAGATTTTTTTTTTTTTAAAAATAGTTTATTGATTTTTAGAGAGAGGAAGGGAGAAGAGAGAAACATTGATGTGAGAGCACAACATCCATCAGCTGCCTCCTGCACGCCCCCTACTGGGGATTGAGCCACAACCAGGACATGTGCCCTGACCTGGAATTGAACTAGTAACTTTTTGGTGCACAGGACAATACCCAATCAACTGAGCCACATCGGCCAGGGCAACTAGCTTTTATAGTGTGTCATTCCATTTCATTCATGCCACAGACTTTGTATGGACCCAAGTCTTTGGTTAAAATTAAACATGGTATAAAGAAGGTCATCGTTGGATATCAGTTCTTTTTCTTTGCTCCATTAGGTCATCAAGGAACCCAGACTCCTTCCATCCTGTTGCTCTTCCATGGTTTGTCCTCAGATACAAGGTAGGAACTTGGTTGCCTCCATATCCAAGTTTCAGCAGGAAGAAAGGGGGAGAAGGAAGGCTAGGACAAGTAGATTTGTGTTTAAGGAGATGACTTCCAAATTGCCCTTATGTTTTCTTAAATCCCATTGGCTCAAACACAGTCACATGGTCACATCTGGCTGCCAGGGTTCTTGGGAAATGTAGTTTCTAGCTAGGGGGACAATGTGTCCAGATACAATTCAGGGGTTGTATTATTAAGAGGAATAAGGGGAGTGGATTCTGGGATGGTTAGAGGCTGTAAGCCCCTGAGGATAAGGACTGGGTCATTGAATTTTTTGAATAAACACAGTGGATATATGTTGTAAACAAAAGGTCACTGCCACAAATCTAATGCCATCAGGAGTCCCCAGTCTGGGGTGTGGTAAAAGGAGAACTTTATTATATTACGGTAAACAGTTTGCAAATTGGGCAAACACAACCTGTACTAGAAACCAAAGTGTTCTGGGGATAAAGGGAAGGCTGCTTTTTATAGAGAAAATCCCCTCCCTTACCCCTGCTAATGAGGAATCCAAATTTGCAGAGTCTGATTGGTCCAAATAGCACTCTCCTGTGGGGGGAGGAGTCAGCTTAGTGCACTCTTATTGGTTGTTATGGAGCAGCTCTGATTGGTTAGTAACTATGCAAATGAGGACATAGGTGTGCAGTTGGATTAGATAGGTCAGGTTTCAGCCCATTGTTTTGAAATACAACAGTAGCCCAATCTAGAAATCAGGAGGTCCAGGTTTGATTCCCTGTCAGGGCACATGCCCGGGTTGTGGGCTCGAAGGCTCTAAGAGAGGATTCTTCCTGCCCTCTTCCAGCTTCTAGTAGCCCTAGGCATTCTTTGGCTGTGGCAGCATCATTTCAATCTCTACCTCCGCCTTCACATGGCTACCTTACATCTGTCTCTCTCTGAAATGTCTTATAACATTACCAGTCATATTGGGTGAGTGCCCTTCTCTCTCTCCCCCCTCTTTCCCCGCCCCCATGAACTTATTTTAACTTGGTGTTACTACAAAGACCCTATTTCTAAATTAAGTCACTACTGAAATGTTTTTACTCAACACTTTTGACATCAAATGTGTGTGTTTTTTCACACCAAAACAACAACAACAACAACACACACACACACACACACACACACAATTTCCCAACTCTTTAGACACCAACTGGGTGTCCAAGGATTCAATTCAATTTTGATGCTGAGTACCCAGAGTTCAAGTCAGGCCCCATAATCCCCTCTCCAGGTTCAATAATTTGCTAGATTGCTCACTTAACTCAGGGAAAATGGCTTACCGGTTACTATTGCTGGTTTATTATAAAGTATACAAATGAACAGCCAGATACTCCGTGGTAGCCACTGCTACAAGATCCCAACATTAGGGTTGCATTGGTCTGAGATGATCAAAGGTGGCAGCACCTTTATTTCTGGGGATTTCCCAAGACTAACGAAGCTAACCAGTCCCAGTAGCTCTGAGACCGGATATTTTGTGACCTTCAAGAAATATTTTAGAAATAATAGGACTAACAAAAGTAAAATGACAGCAGCTCAAGTACATCCATTCTGCTCCTGCCTCATAGAAGTCTATTCTCCATACGGCCACCAGAGGGAGCCTTTGTTTTTCTTTTCCAGCACGTTTTCAAATTGGTGTATCATTTTATTTTATTTTATTTTATTTATTTTTTAAAATATATTTTATTGAGTTTTTACAGAGAGGAAAGGAGAGAGATAGAGAGTTAGAAACATCGATGAGAGAGAAACATCGACCAGCTGCCTCCTGCACACCCCCCACTGGGGATGTGCCTGCAACCAAGGTACATGCCCTTGACCGGAATCGAACCTGGGACCTTTCAGTCCGCAGGCCGACGCTCTATCCACTGAGCCAAACCGGTTTCGGCTGGTGTATCATTTTATATTTGCTTTAAAAAATGGCAGCTAAGTTCACAAAACATAAAATTAGTCATTTAAAAATGAACAATTCAGTGCCATTTAGTGCATTTACAGTGTTGTGCAACCGTAACTTCTACCTCGTTCCAGAATGTTTTTATTACCCCCAAAAGAAAGCCCTGTGCTCAGTAAACGTGAGTGGAATGCAATAGCTAGGACGGGGAATGCTTGGAAGGTGTTTTGTGGGTGGGTGTGGGGCTGCACCCTTATATTACTCAACTTTGCTTTTCTCTCTCTTCTCATTTAGGCTTGAGCGGAGGAAACTATAAATCACTCCTTGATTTGTTCATGGACAATCATTTATTTTGTCAGGCATTGAACCAGATGGTGAAGACACAGGAATGGAAAAACGTGTCCTTGCCTTTAAGGTAGTGACACTTGATAGAGGAGACAGATGAAGCAATTCAACGTGGTATACATCAGAGACCTCAGAGCCTGCAGACTATGGCCCCCCACCTGTGTTTGAAAATGAAGTTTTATTGGAACACAGCCGTGCCCATTTGCCTAGTATTATCTATCGTTAATTTCACGCTGCCCCTGACAGTGTTGAGTCATTGCAACAGAGATCATCTGGCCTGAAAAGCTAAAAATATTTACTACCCGATCCTTTAAGGGAAAAGGCTTGCCAGTCTTTGTTACATATAATTATGGCATATTTAAAGTGGACAGGGAGCCCTGGGAGCTGAGGAGGGGCAGTTAACAGCGGGGGGTGGGGAAGTTGCAGGACAAGGCAAGGCTTGCTGGTGCTAGAACTTGGGTCTGTATATGCATAAATGTTAAGTGTTTGGCTCAATGAATTTTGTGTACCACCATGTAGCCACGATCAGGATCAAGACATAGGATATCTCCAGCCTTCAGGGGGCTCCGCAAACCATTTGTGTAGATGGCACTGTGCTGTAAGTCGTGTGCTTCATCCAGCTTTTCACTCGCATGCTGTGCTGTGTCCTCTCAGCGTGCTAGCCTTGGTGCTGCCTGGAGTTCCATTGTGTACATGTGTGCGTGTATACATGCTTGTGTACATGTGTGCGTGTGTACGTGTGCGTGTCTGTGTCTGTGTCTGAAAGGCTCTATTGCTGAGGCTCTCACCAGTTGGAGGCAGAGCTGCACTACTGCTTCTGGCTCATGACACCCACGGAGGGCACAGGAGATCTGCCAACATACCTGGAGTTCTTTTATTTACCTTTTCCTTCTAATTTGCTCCATGAGCGTGAACTTATTCATAAATGCTACCTGAATATGGGTTGTTTAATCTGTATCTTCCCCAAAGAATTGGCACAGGCATTTTGGAAACAAAAGCTTGTCACAAACGTTTCATTATTACAGCATTATTCACAATTGTCCAAAGGCGGAAACAAGGCAACTGTCATCAATGGATGAATACATGAAGGAAATGTGGCCCACCCACACTGTGAAATATTATTTGGCTATAAAGAGGAATGAAGTACTAATACATGCTACAGCATGGATGCACCTTAACAACATTACATTCAGTGAGAAAAGTCAGACACAAGAGGTTGTAGTGTGTGTGATTCCACTTATATGAAATTTCCAGAACAGGCAGATAGAGACAGGAAGCACATTAATGGTTGCCAGGGGCTGCGGGAGGAGGAGGAAATGGAGAGTGGGCCAGCCACACTGAACTCTGTGCTGTTTTTCAGGCCAATGGGCCTCTGCACAACCTTTCCATCAGCCTTGATTTTCTGTTTACCATTTAGATAATCTCTTTCAAGCCTCACTTCTTTTCGGAAGTTTTTTCCTGTTTTCTGAGTTAGGTGACTCCACCTCTGTGAATTAATAGCACTTATCACAATGTTGCAATTGTCAACTTGCTCCTTTAAGAGGCAGTCTAGCCCAGTGGCTAAGAACTTATTAGTAGACTCTGGGGTCAGTCCATCTGAATTCAAATTCTGGCTATGCTCTGAATTAGCTATTCACACAACCTCTGTGGTTGTTTAGATGTGGATCTAAAAAGGGGGAAATGATAGTATCTATCTTCCTTCTAGCATCCTTATAAGTTTCAATGAATATGATATATGAACTGTGCATGGCACATAATGAATACAATGTAAATACTAGTTTTTTTTGTAGCAGTCGGTTATTGCTGTGTAAGAAAAGAGCCCCTAAACTCAGTGTCTTGAAACAATATGCTATACTTAAAAAAAAAAATAAGGCATTCAACTATGCATTTCCCTCTAGTTATTGGTTTAGCTTTTTACATGTTGTATTTTCATTATCACCTAATTAAAAATGTTTTCTAATTTTCACTGATTTTTCAGACATATGTGGCTAAATTTCCAAACAACTGGGAATTTTCTAGTTATCTTTTTGTTGCTGACTTCTAGTTTAATTCTACTGTGATCATACTCTATATGATTATAGTCTTTAAAAAGTTACTGAGACTTGCTTTACAGCACAGCATATGGGCTATTTTTAAAAATAATACATTTTTATTGATTTCAGAGAGGAAGGGAGAGGGAGAGAGAGATAGAAACATCAATGATGAGAGAGAATCATTGATCAGCCACCTCCCTCAGGCCCTCTACTGGGGATTGAGCCCGCAACCTGGCCATGTGCCCCTGATCAGAATCGAACCCGGGACCCTTCAGTCCGCAGGCCGACGCTCTATCCCCTGAGCCAAACCAGCTAGGGCTGGGCTATTTTGATGAATGTAACATCTTCATTCTCTCTTACATGTCCAAGGTTTGGCTAGGACTTGGCTGATACAGGTGGGGGTCAATTGGGAAGCCTTGATTCACGCTTGAGCTTATATCTGCAGATTTGGCTCAGGTCTATTCTGTATGGTTTGTTCTGGGGCTTTGGCCTCAGGAGGCTGTTCTTGGGGAAGCTCTCCTGGTGATGGTGGGGACAACAGGGCACATGGAAACCTGAGGTCTCTCGAGGTCTAGGCTTATAAGTGGCACCGTGATTCTTCCATCAGATTCCAGTGACCACAACAGGACAGAGAGCCCAGGGTCAGGGTGTAGTAACCATGTCTTTTATTTCCTGTATTCTTTTGACATTTGGGGCTTTGCTGACTCTGAAGGGACTGCCCCTTCCAGGGTTAACCAGTTCTTAGAGATAGTCAACAACTTGCCAGTGAATCCATCTTTCATATTCAAACCAACCCATCCAGAGCTCACACTCCAATCACTTCCTTTATTGCAGCGGTTCTCAACCTGTGGGTTGCGACCCCTTTGGGGGTTGAACGACCCTTTCACAGGGGTCACCTAAATACATCCTGCATATCAGATATTTACATTAAGATTCATAACAGTAGCAAAATTACAGTTATGAAGTAGCAACGAAAATAATTTTATGCTTGGGGGTCACCACAACATGAGGAACTGTATTAAAGGGTCGCGGCATTAGGAAGGTTGAGAACAACTGCTTTATTGGGCTCTCAGACTGTGGGCCATTATCCACTGACGCTAATTGCTCCAGGGCCAGGCATTAAACAACTAGGGGCAGCTTCTACATTCCAGATCCCACGAAATGACCTGTACTGGCCAATCCAAGCCTGTTTTTCCTCACTTGCCTGTTTCTTCCCATGGAAACCACAGTAATGTTTCTGCCCACACGTCCCCCTCCCTCTGCCTCCTGGCTATCCTGGTGCTTTCCCGTGTGTCCCTGTGTGTCGGTGTGCCCCGTCTTCTTGGGAACTTTGAGTAATAAACTATTTTTTCATTGGAAACCATTTTTAAAATATATATGTATATTTTATTGATTTCAGAGAGGAAGGGAGAGGAAGAGAGAGATTGAAACATCAATGATGAGAATCATTGATCGGCTGCCTCCTGCATGCCCCACACCGGGATCCAGCCTGCAACCCAGGCATGTGATCTGGGAATGTGCCGGGAGCCGGTCCATCCTTGCTGTTTCAAGGGACCTGGCGTATATGGCATACTGTTCTTAATATGTTTGCTCACCTTCTTGGCACTATGTGTTTAAACCAAGGTCACCTCTCTGAGAAAGGTTGTTTCCCCAGGTAGGGATTTTCCCCTGAAGTTAGGGAGGGAATAAAACCCCTTAACTAAGTGCCAGGCGGGTAATTAATCACTTTAACTACGAACAATCACCCTTAAGCTACATAATCTTTACTCCCTGGAATGGAGATAAGAAAGGCCCTAACCTTAGGAATAGAGATTGATAGGATTGGAATCAACTGGTATAAATACAGATGTAACAAGACAACAGGACACAGAACCTAGACACAGAACCTACACACAGAACCTAGACACAGAACCTACACAGAACCTAGAGACAGAAGAACTTCGCTGGAGAGAACATGGCAAAAGATCCTGGACAGAAACTGGCCTCAGAACCTAGAGACAGAACCTAGCGAGAGAACATGGCAAAAGATACTGGACTGAACCTGACTACAGAAATTGGCAAGAGAACCTGACTAGAACCTGGTGACTGAACCTGGCTGGAGAACCTGGACAGAACCTGGCTGGAGAACCTACAGAACCTGGCAATAGAACCAGGCAAGAAAACCCAACCATGCTGATCAACTGAACGCTGCCTCTGTGTCATTCCTTCTTCGCCGACTCCGTCCACACCTTTGGGGACCCCTGGACCTACTGGGGTGGGACCCCAGCAGGGATGGAACTGGACCTCCTGTCTCACAGGTCGACGTTCCACCGCTGAGACACACCAGCAGGGTGGAAACCATCTTCTGATCTATTGGCCGTACTATACGTCTATTTGAAAACACAAAGAATGTAAACTCTGTCTCTAGTGAGAGAGACGGCAGTCTCATGCCTCAGGGTGTGTGTTGGGAAAGGAACCAAGTAGGACCAATAATTCATTCTTGGACTAGAAGCCTCCAAGGGCAGGAACTGGGAGAATCCACTGTGTGTCCCAAAGCACCTGGAACATGAGCACTCCATGAATGTATATCAGACACACTGATTACTAATCAGAAGCCCAACTATTTGGGCACCTGATAGACCCGGATAAGGTGGTGCTGCTTCCCAGACAGCTGAGGAAATGTCCTGGTGTCACAGCCAAGCATTCTTTTCTTTTTCTTTTTAAAAAATATATATTTTTATTGACTTCAGAGAGGAAGGGAGAGAGAGTTAGAAACATCAATGAGAGAGAATTATTGATCGGCTGCCTCCTGCATGCCCCCTACCGGAGAGTGAGCTGCAACCCGGGCCTGTGCCCTTGATCGGAATTGAACGCAGGACCCTTCAGTCCGCAGGCCGACGCTCTACCCACTGAGCAAGACCAGCCAGGGCTCAGCGGAGCATTCTGACCCAGATTTGGGAAGAGGTGAAAGGGGCATGTTTCCGTGCATAGCTCGGGCTTCCTCTCTCATTTTCTCGAAGCCTCCGCTTGACATCCAGTCACTCCGGGATGTCATCGTCCTCAGCCTGCATTTGCTTGACGTGCTGTGAAAAGGCTGTGAGAGGCGTTTGGAACAGCTTTTTATTTTGGGATTTTGGCAGCATCGCGTCCCCACCGGCTCCACCCGTTCCCCGAAGGGCAGAGAAGGTTCCACCTGCCCTGTGTGCTGCCCGGGCTCCTCGTTAGTCTCGCAGGTACCCCCGCACCCACCGCCTGGTTTACTCCAGGTTGTTTCCTCACCAGCGTCAATGTAGTCCGGCCGCCCACACTCCACGGTTCCGGTCCAGCGGAAGCTTCTGGCTCTGAAACCGGTGTGTGCAAATCTCAACGAGCCCCTCCTTTCAGAAGGAGGAACACAGCTCTAACCCGGGCCACAGGTATCGCTGAACAGGTGCTGGCGAGTGGAGATGGGCAAGGTGGAGCCGTGCTCACCGCATATTTCCTGCGCGCCTCTAAACGTCTTCCTGTCTGTCCTTCATCAGGCGCTAACGAGGGACACGTTTTGGTACCCAGACCCGAAATAATAAAAATTCGGGCCATAGGTTGGGTGACTTCTTTTTCCCACATTTAATTTTGAGAATGTGCTAATCGATAGAAAAATTGCAAGAGCAGTCCAATGAACACTCATGAACCCTTCCTGCAGACACCCCACTGGTTAACATTTTCCAGGTTGGTTTCATCTCTCTTCTCGGGCTCTATTTTTGTCTCTCTGACTCTGTTTCTCTCTCCGTGTCTATAAATGTATATATGTATATACAGGTATACACATGTTATTGTTATTACATCATCTTTTCCTAAACCTTTTTTTTTTTTAAATATATTTTATTGATCCTTTACAGAGAGGAAGGGAGAGAGATAGATAGTTAGAAACATCGATGAGAGAGAAACATCGATCAGCTGCCTCCTGCACATCTCCTACTGGGGATGTGCCCGCAACCCAGGTACATGCCCTTGACCGGAATCGAACCCGGGACCTTTCGGTCCACAGGCCGATGCTCTATCCATTGAGCCAAACCAGTTTTGGCTTTTCCTGAACCTTTTAAGAGTGACTTGCAGGCGTCTTGACCTTTCCCTCCCAAAGATGTAATGTGCATCTCAGAGGGACAAGGACAGTCTCTTACATAACTACACTGAATTATCAACTTCAAGACATTTAAGATGAATCTAATTCTATTATCTAATATACTAGAGGCCTGGTGAACAAAATTCATGCACGGAGAAAGGAGGGGGGGTCCCTCAGCCCGGCCTGCACCCTCTCCAATCCAGGACCCCTTGGGGGATGTCCGAACAATGGTCCCCCGCTGCAGAGAGTGATCTGGACCCAGCTGTGCCGGGGCTGAGAAAGTCTGGTCTCCGCTGATACAACACCCACAGAGCTGTCATGCCCCCGAAAGGCCCAGGTGTTGACATTATCCCACGAGATTCAGGTTTAGTGAAAATACAGAAGGCTGGGGCACAGGGACCATATGGCCTGCAGATGGAGAAAATTCTAGACAACAGGGATGGGATTTGAACTCAAATAGGATACAATCAAGAGGAAGAAGGAAATAAAAACCTATTTAAAAAGTCAATGTTGAGATATTCCAAAATTAGATATTCTCCCAGTTTCATAAAGTAGATTTCCCAAAGCAAGTCTTTTATTCATTTGCTCATTCGTCCATTCTTTTAACTAATTTTTATTACCTATTATGGGGCTGGTGCCTGAGCTGCAGCAGATGATAAACAAAGTTGCTATCCTCCTGGGTTTTCAATTTGAGTGAGGGGAAGTGGACAGTAAACACAAAACATAAATGTAAGTATGTTAAAAGGTGGTAAGTGCTATGGAAAAAAGACTATAGAACAGGGTGAGGGGATTAGAAGTGCTGGGGAGTGCGTTGCAGTTTCAAAGACGTGGTCAGGATGGGCTTCATTGAGAATGTGAAAACTGAGCTAACTTGATGCAAGTGAAGGAAGAGCTTTCTAGGCAGTGAAAATAGCAGGTGCAAAGGCCCTGAGGCAGGGTGCGGGCAGGGAGGTGAGGAGGGTGGATTGTGCAGGGCCTTGTGGGCTGGGGGAAGGACTTTGGCTTTTACTCCAAGTGACATGCGAGCTGTGGAAAGTTCTGAGCAGGGTAGGGATGTGTTCACTGTTGCCTCTGGCTGCTGTAGGGGAACAGCTGTTGTGTGTGTTGGGGGGTGGGGCTGAGGAGGAGGTAGAGCAGAAGCCAGGAGACTTGGGCAGAATCAACTGCACCGGTCCAGGTGGGAGATGATGGAGGCTTCGACCAGCGTGTAGCAATTTATTTGTGTTATTTTAGACCACCACATTTTACAATTTGCACTTTAATATGATAGCTGCATGTTTATGCATGACAAATTTATTGAAATTGTTTGAGCAAATAAAAGCATGTATTGCAGAGAAAATCAGGTGGTTAAAATTAAGTCTAACATTGCTAATTTTTTGTTGTTGTTAATCCTCACATGAGGATATTTTTTCCATTGCTTTTCAGGGAGAGTGAAAGGGCGGGGGGAGGAGAAAGAGAGAGGAGAGAGAAACATCAATGTGATACATCAATTGGTTGCCTCCCGCACGTGCCCCAACTGGGGGTAGGGAGGGGACCCAAAACCCAGGTGCATGCCCTTGACCAGGAATCAGGGAATTGAACCTGCGACCCTGTCAGTGTGATGGTCGGCCCTCTAGCCACTGAGCAACTGGCCAGGGCTAATGCTGCTAAATGTAATATATGTCCAACTCTAGGATTGTGCCTAAGCTGCTGTTATAATTATTTTTCTCTTGCAAAAGTTTTCCCCCTTATTCTGCCCCAGGCATTTAGGCATTTACATGAAATGTCTGCTTGCCAACCTCTAATGTTCTAATTTGATGAACGTGACCTTTCAAACTGAGGACACAACACAGCACAGAGAGCAGAAGAAAGACTGGAAGTGAATTTGGATACAATCAGTTAGTGCACAGAGCACCATTCCTGCACTGAGGACAGACCAAACGCAGTTTCAGTGAGTCTGTTGGCAGAAAGACAAACAAGGGTGTTGCCAAGTTTAAATTTAGGGTAGCAAGTACCCCAGGAGTGGATAAGTATTATATTCCTTGCTCCCATTCTCACTTTAACCTTTCTGTGATCCTCAGAGCTTGCTATGTGGAGGGGAATTTTATTTCCCAATTTCCTCTCTGCTTGCCTTTCCCAAATTATTCAGACTGGAATGAAAACAAGTGCATTTTTGAAAATTGATTTCAGAGAGGAATGGAGAGGGAAAATGAGATAAAAACATCAATGAGGAGAGAGAATCATTGATCGGCTGCCTCCTGCACATCCCACACTGGGGACTGAGCCC
This sequence comes from Myotis daubentonii, assembly GCF_963259705.1. Lineage (NCBI taxonomy): Eukaryota > Metazoa > Chordata > Mammalia > Chiroptera > Vespertilionidae > Myotis > Myotis daubentonii. The sequence goes on along the minus strand of NC_081844.1, from coordinate 23,478,472 downwards.
GCAACCCGGGCATGTGCTCTGACAGGGAATCGAACTGTGACCTCCTGGTTCATAGTTTGATGCTCAACCACTGAGCCACGCTGGCCAGGCACAGTACATTTTTTTTTTTTTTTACAAGATAATGAATTATAGAGAACTTTTCATCCAGCCTTCCAAATGGGGAAACTGAGGCCCAGGCAAAGTGACTTATGTGCATCACTCCAGGAGAGGCTCTTGGCTATCCTCTATCTTCTTTAAAGAAACCCCTTTACCTTTGCTGTGTAATAAATGACTTTTCCTCTCTCATGAGAACAAATGAGATCAGCAAACTGCTGCCTATCGATCTTAGATAGTTCTTCACTAAGTTTTTTTGAGTTCCTCTTGTAAAATGAATTATGCGAACTCTAACTGGGGAAAAAGGACATGCAATGTCAGCAAAATTTTCCTGAGAATTCTTCCTTTGTCCAGGAATTAGGCTTGATAGTCAATGTAAGGCTCCGTTCACTAGCAATAACAAACAAACTGGAAACTTTCGTGGCTTCATCCAGCACAAGTTCCTGTAAACCTGGTTAGCAGGGCTCGCCTCCAAGCAGTGGCGCAGAGATCCCGCCTCCTCCATGTTGCACCAGCACCATCACTCACATGGCTTCCAAAGCCACCTGCAGAGGGGAAGAGAAGGCCAGAGGGGGCGCTCCAGCTCTTAATTGCCCTGCCCAGTAATGATAATCCATTGGCTAGAAGTAGTCACATGGGTCTGTCACAACTGCAAGAGAGTCTGGAAAATGTAGGAGAACATATGGGTGAGCCCCGAGCACGGCTTATTCTTTCTTCTAGAGGCCTGATGCATGAAATTCCTGTGCGGGTATGGTCCCTAGACCTGGCCTGAGACCAGGGCCATCTTCCCCAGCTGCCCGCAGCCGGCCCCGCCACCCACCTATGGTTCCCTGTTTGCCATCGGGTGATCGGTGCCTGATGGCCGGGTGAAGGGACTGAGAGGTTGGCTGTTCCCGCCCGCTTGCCGGCCCGCCCCCTCCCCTGCCATGGGTGGCCATCAGGCAATGGGAACCTGCCAGCCGGGGAAAGGGACCAAGAGGTGGTCAGTGTGCTTCATAGTGATTGGTCCAGCGGTCGTTCTGGTCGTTCTGCTGTTAGGGTCAATTTGCATATTACCCTTTTATTATATAGGATAGAGGCCTGGTGCATGGGTGGGGGCCAGCTGGCCTGCCCTAAAGGGGGCCCAGGATCGGGGTGGGGGGGTCTTTGCTGGGGAGTGGGGCTGGCCTGGGCGAGGGGCCGCGGGGGTTTGCAGGTTGGCCATGCCCTCGGCTTTGTCTGGAAGGATGTCCGGAAGACGTCTGGTCTATCCGGTCTAATTAGCATGCTACCCTTTTATTAGCATAGATTAGAGAAAAGAGACTTGCCAATTGTGTTTGGATCACCAGGGTAATAAAAGGGGTCTGAACACTTTCCCCTTTTGAAAATCGGAACTCTGGACATGACACTGCCCTTGGTACATAGCGGGTGAACGCTGAGTCTCCCCCACGACCAAGGAAACCACATTTGTTCAAGGGTGATGTCCTGCTCAGATATTTGAACCCCCAGCTTTGAGTGGAGGTGAACACAGTGAGGGTGGGGCAGTAACGATGGGCTGAATTTTAGGGGCTTTAAAATAATAAAGGTTTAATACTCACCCATACTACTCGTCTCGGTTATCTACTGCTGAATAATACACTATCCCCAAACTTAGTGGCTTAGAGCAATAACTTACTATTTCTCACGATTCTGTGGTTGATGGGGCTCGGCCAGGCCGTTCTTCAGCTCCACATGATGTAGACTGTGGTCTCTCGTGTGGCTGCATTCAGGGGGCAGGGCTGGAAAACCAGAGGGCACCTCTCTCTAAGTAGCCTCTCCTCATTCAACCGTCTGGCCTGAGCTTCCTGTGAGAGAGAAAAGGGAAATTGTGGATCGTCTTCAGACCTAGCCCTAGAAGGTCCAGGACATCATGCCTGCCACATATTGTCAGTCACTTCTTGATGGGAGCAGTGGAAAAAGGAACTGTGGTCTCTTTAATTCACCACAAGCAACGGAAGGGCTCTGAACCTTCCAGGATGAGAATCAGGCTTTGAACAGTTCAACCATCAGAATGTTCTACATTGTGCTGTAGGAACAATGCCCCAGTCCTGGTGGTTTAAACGGGAATTGGCAAATGCTTTTTGAAAGGGGCCAGGTAGTAAATATTTTTGACTTTGCAGGCCAGATGGTCTCTGTGGCAACAGCCTGATTCTGCTGTTGTAGCTGGAAAGCAGCATAAACATGGCAGGGAGAAGCATGGGAGGCCTCAGGTTGGCTTTAAATGCCTCCACCTGGAAGGGACACGTGATACTTCTTCTCCCACCTGGTTGGCCAGAACAGTTCATCCCCCGCCCCTCCTCCCAATCCCAAAGGGGCCTAGAAGTGCTGTCCTTCCATGTGCCTGGAAATTAGGCGAACTGTTGGCTATACAATTAGTAATATTGCAGTATTATCCAGCTGTCTTTGATGCAGGGTCCAAAATCAGGAATGTGTTTTGATCTGGCTGCCAACACTTGATGTCTTAAAATTCCCATCACATCCACATTAAAATGAGCAATTAAAACATAAGGCCTGGTTCAGATGGTAGGGTGGTCTCTAATTTGGAAGCTCCTAAAATGGTCACATGGCTGGATGTTGGTAGAGTCAGAGCTGAACACAGGCTTCCTATGTCTGAGTTCCATGTTTTTTTGTTTAATATTTTTACTGATTTCAGAGAGGCAGGGAGAGGGAGAGGATAGAAACATCAATGATGAGAGAAAAGAATTGATCGGCTGCCTCTTGCACGCCCCCTACTGGGGATCAAGCCTGCAACCTGGGCATGTGCCCTTGACCAGAATGGAACCCTGGACCCTTCAATCCGCAGGCCTACGCTCTATCCACTGAGCCAAACTGGCTAGGGCTTGGCTCCATGTTTTTATCCCTTTTCAATAAAGAAGCTCTCATTTAAAAATGTAACAGCTAGTTATGTAGCCTTTGCTGCATTCTAAGCATTTTACCCATAAACTAACAGGTAATTTAATTCTCAGAGCCAACCCAGAAGAGAGATACTAAGCTTATTTTTTTCAATATTATTTTATACTAGAGACCCGGTGCATGAATTCATGCACCAGTGGGGTCCCTCAGCCTGGCCTGTGGCATTGGGCCAAAATTGGCTCTCCAACATCCCCCAAGGGGTCCCAGATTGAGAGAGGGCACAGGCCAGGCCAAGGACCCTACTGGTACATGATCAGGGCAGGGGAGAGACTCGGGAGGTTGGCCAGCCGGGGAGGGACTGAGAAGGACTCCAGGGCATGCCTGGCCCATCTCGCCCAGTCCCAATAGGCCGGACCCTACCAGCAAGCTAACCTACTGGTTGGAACATCTGTCCCCTGGTGGTCAGTGCATTTCATAGCGACTGGTCAACCAGTCGACTGCCCCCTGGTGGTGAGTGCACATCATAGTGAGCAGTTGAATGGCCTTAGCATGTCATTAGCGTATTACACTTTGGTTGAATGGCTGACCGGTCGACCGGACACTTAACATATTAGGCTTTTATTATATAGGATTAGTTTCAGGTACAAGTGTAGTGGTTAGGCCAGGGGTCCTTCAAACTGCGGCCTGCAGGCCACATGCAAATACAAATATAGTATTTGTTCCCGTATTGTTTTTTAACTTCAAAATAAGGTATGTGCAGTGTGCATAGGAATTTGTTCATAGTTTTTTTTTAAACTATAGTCTGGCCCTCCAACGGTCTGAGGGACAGTGAACTGGCCCCCTGTTTAAAAAGTTTGAGGACCCCTGGGTTAGGCATTTATATAATTGGGAAATACTGAGATTATATGCCTATTTTGCAGACTAGGGGGCAGAGGTTCTGAAAGACATTTTATTTCCTAGCACATGGAAATGAAATAAATGTTCCCACACATAGAACAGTGAGTGGTACCTAGAAAAGACCTAGAAATTGGCAGCTGGTTTTTTTTTTTTTTTTTTTTTTTACTTAAAAAAGAAATCCTCACCCAAAGACATGTTTTTTTATTGATTTTTAGAGAGAGAGAGGAGGAGAGGGAGGGAGAGAGAGGAGAAACATCTACTAGCATGTGAGAGAGAAACATGGACTGGTTGCCTCCCACATGCGCTCTGGCCAGGAATCAAACCCGGTGTACGGGAGGACATTCCAAACACTTGAACCACCCGGTCAGGGTGAAATTGGCAGCTCTTAATATTCCAAAGTAGAATAAGTCACTCAGAAATGACACTTTCTGGTAACAGAATACTTTTTAGGGTGTTGTGTTTTGATTAAGTCCTGGTTCAGCATGGCTATCCCAGGGGAAATATTGTTTTTTTAAAATAAATAGCATTTGGCTATTTAATTTTGTTATGTGAAACATTCTAGACAGTCTATTTATTTAATTGTCCTGACTGGAGCTCTATGAAATTACATTTAACATCTGTAAGCAATGATATGGGTTTATGTTATGGGTTTTTGACCAACAGAGTGGAATGTTTTCCCAATTTTGACTCCTTTAATCTAGTTTATATATTCTTTTGACAAAACCTTTTAGTTTTTAAAAGTCCCTTCCTTGCTTTCTGACACAAATAGATATTCTATGCTTGTCCTTTCAATTTCCCAGGCCCAGATTTTTGTCTGTTTTGTTTCCTCCTGTATCCCCAGTTCCCGGTACACAATCTGGCACTAAATGAATGAATGAATTGTTGCATTTCACTCATTCCTCTGCTTCTTCCCCAATAACTCTCAATTTATACCATCTATTAAGTCAGAAATCAGAACTTGCTCATCAGAGGAATGCTCAAAAGCCTCTCTAAGGTGAGACCTCCCCACCGACATCCTTTTGCTTCAGCGAAGCCCAGCCCAGTCACAACTCCAGGATCCTAAGGTTAAAAATAGCTCAAGACAGCCTCAACAAGCTCCCAGCATCCTGGCTATTTTTAGGATGGATGAGGGGCCCAGGGTGTCTCACTCCTCTGAATGCTCAAGTCCGAGTAGTAGTCCGCCATATGATACGGTTCCCCCCAATACCAGATTACGAATGTCAGGCAGATGTCTTGATCTGCCGGGGATGCAAGGAAACACCATGCTTGAGGGGCAAATCTAAGACGCCACTAAGATTCTGTGCAGGCTCTGAGCTTTCATACCAACTGCTGGAGAGTAGTCATTGGAGAACTCATGGGACGTATGGTTCAGTTCCTGCATTCACTCAGTGTAGCAGGCACTGCCCCAGGTCCTGGCATTGTAGCTGGGACTGAAACAGATTAACGTTCCTGCATTCATGCGGCTGGCATCTAGTCAGGTTGTTACACAATGAAATAAGGAAGTCGCCCTGGCCGGTGTGGCTCAGTTGGCTGGAGCTTCCTTCTATGCACCAAAAGGTCACCAGTTTGATTCCCTGGTTGTGAGCTCGATCCTCAGTCAGGGCTGTGCAGGAGGCAACGGCTGGATGTCTCTTTCTCACATTGATGTTTCTCTCTCCCTCCCTCTCCCTTTCTTTCTCTCTAAAATCAATTTAAAAAATTAAGAGAAAGAAGTCAGCTATACAGTATGCCAGGTATTGTTAACTGACATGAAGAAAAAGAATGCAGTGTTTCTGGGGGACGGGCAGTGCTGGGGTGGGGGGTTGTATTAACAGTGCTTCTGACGCTGAGGGATCTGGAGTCTGGCACAGCCCGGAAAGACTGCCCCTCGGAGGATTAGCCAATTCCCAGAGCTAGTAAAGGTCTCCATCCCAGATGCCACATCCCAAGCACCTCCTTTCTAAGGCTCGCATACTTCAGGACAATATCTACCTGCCCTAATCACCCACCGCCAGGCATCAGACAATGAGGGACTGTTCCTACTCCCCAGAACCTGCTGAAGCTATTCAGACCAGCCAACGTTAAACCTGCTCACAGTCACTAAGAGGTGGAAGCAGCCCAAGCGCCCATCAGTGGAAGAATCTGTATAATAAAGAGCTAATACACCCTCATGTGTAATGACTGATCAGCAGGAGGCTGCGTGCACAGCAGGTGCAGGTAGGCGGGGACTTGCAACACTGGGGACTTGCATGAGGCTGTGTCCTGTCCCCCGCCCAGCGTCGGCCCAGGGACATGAGGCTCGTGTCCCCACCCCGGTGCTGGGCCTGGGGACATGAGGCTCACGGAGGCCTACCTCTTTGGGGTGATGGATCACAGGGCTCTCGCACTGTGGCAGGGCACAGGCCAGGCTGGGGGATGCGCCCCCTCCTGAGTGCATGAATTTTGTGCACCGGGCCACTAGTGGAGAAATAAAATGTGGTATACACATACTGGAATATTATTCAGCTTTTAAAAGGAAGGAGATTCTGACACATGCTGCAACATGGATGAACTGGAGAACATTATACTGAGTGAAGTAAGCCATTCGCAAAAGAACAAATACTGCATGGTCCCACTTATCTGTGGTCCTTAAAGGAGTCAAATTCAGAGACACAAAGTAGAATGGTGGTTGCCAAGGACCTGGGGAGGAGAGGAGGCGAACACAGTGTTTAATGGGGACAGTTTCAGTTTTGCAAGATAAAAAGAGCTCTGGAGATGGATGGTGCTGATGGCTGCACAAAATGTGAATGCACTTAGTGCTGCTGAACGGTACGCCTAAAACTGCTAAGTTGGTCATTTTTATGTGTTTTATACCATAATTTAAAAAGGAAGGTGTTTTCTCCTCCTCCTGTCAATTAATTCTGCCTGGTCCATGGGTGTTTTGATTTTACACTCACCGTTCAGCGGATGGGTTACAAAAGCTCAGTGCTGCTTCCGTGGCAGCACTCTCACCCCCAGAAGCTGAGGGCTCATGTTTCCCCTCTGCCTCTCTGTGTCCAGCTGCCGGGATCTGCCTTTCTTTCCCCGGTGACTTTCTCTTATAAAGAGTCTATTTTGCGTCAACTGTGGCAGCGAGAGTGCTGGGGAATCAAAGTGCCCGTAGAGCAGCCTGTCACTGAGCCCTGATGGGAGTGGGTGGATCAGCACCCCAGCTCCCGGGCCCCTCAGGTAGACGACTCTCAGGGGCTTGCGGACTTCCCTAGAGGGATTAAACTTACCCAAGGAGGTAACGCTCTGGCTCATGCATCCTTCAGTGGCCGACTTCTCTTCCCTGCATTGCATCCCTAGTCTCTCCTGAAGCTACTTCCTAAGTACTTGACTCACCTTCAAATTCTCATCTCGGTATCTGCTTCTGGGGGAATTTAAATGAAGACTCTCAAAGGAGATTATTGAATCTATTCAACTTGAACTTGGGTAAGTGTGTGTGTGTGTGAGAGAGAGAGAGAGAGAGAGAGAGAGAGAGAGAGAAGAAATCACAATTTAGAAAGGCATAAACTTTGCAAAGACTTGGCATTGCTCCAACACAAGACTTTGCCTTGATGTCTCCTATAGCTCTGGACTGGGACCCCCAGTAGAGTTATGTGTCCTAGAAATTGTTGATTTGTGATTTTAAAAAAATAGTTTATTGATCTTTAGAGAGAGAAAGAAACATCTATGCGAGAGTGTAACATCGATTCGATGCCTCCTGCACACCCCCTACTGGGGATCAGGCCCACAACCCAGGCATGTGCCCTAACCAGGAATTGAACCAACAACACCTCATTGCATGGGACGATGCCCAACTGCCCGACTGACGGAGTCACACCAGCCAAGGCTGATGTGTGATTTGAAGTGGGGAAGAAAAGCTAAGGATTGTGTTTGAGCCCTGTGGGTATGGCTCAGTGGTTGAGCACTGACCTATGAACCAGGAAGTCATGTTTCAATTCCCAGTCTAGGCACATGCCTGGGTTGCGGGCTCAATCTCTAGTGGAGGGCGTGCAGGAGGCTGATGATCAATGATTCTCTCTTATCATGGATGCTTCTATCTCTCTCTCCCTTTCCGTTCCTCCCTGAAATCAATAAAAATATGTTTTAAAAAAAGAATTGTGTTTGCCATCAACCCAGAATTGCTAATATTTTTAACTTATTTATTTTAATATTTGGAAGCAGTCGTGGAGTTGGCAACTCCCCATCTCCCTTCAGTTTGCACCTGGATGGAACCACAGATGTTTCTGAGTGCAAGGAGCAAATGCACACACATTGTGTACCCACTGACACCATCCAAGAATTTTCATTTTCTGACTCCTCTTTGGAAATGACAAGGCTGCCAATAATTGTAAAAGGCTGAGCAATCTTTGCCAAACACAAGTTCAACTGGGAGAAAACTGCCTGCCTCCCAGCTTAGGAGCACCTGCGCTGCTTAGCACCACACCTGGCTTGGCTGCTCTGAGGCGGGGGCGGGGTATAATGGAGTGTCATGTGCCCTCCTGAGTCATGGCCTCCCTGTAGGCACACATCACAGTCAGAGGCCGCCAGCTTTCAGCGCTCCTGTGAGGGCCACTGACTTCCACAGAAACCAGGACTGGAATCTCTGGCTCTTCATGGGTGTTGGTAAGGAAACAGGAGCAGAAGATGGATTCTTTTTTATTGCACAGAAGTTGGCTGGCTTTCAAGGCAAATGCTTTTTAAGACAAATGCTTGATTCGGCTTTGGGCAGACGTTTCTCGGGGTTCTGTCACTCTCAGAGCAATTTGACAGGGAGATCAACCAGGGCTTGGCAGTACTTTGGGAACATTTGAATGGGGGGGGGCGGGGGGGGGGGCGGGTGGGGAACTAAGGCCCTGCAGTCACCATTGTGGATTTGGTGAAATTGCCAGGCTGTGAGAGGAGATAGACTAATCCCATGGAAATGGTCAACTGTAGCAGAAGACTTATGCAACCTGGTGTGGGCTGAGAAATCTGCAGGTGTACAATTAAAATTTACTCTCTCCATTTAAACAGATTCATAGGCCGTTTCTTACAGATACAATACTCAAGTAGCAGGAAATATTGTTGTCACCCAGAACAAGAACCACCCCCCAGCTTCTTCAAGATAACCTACTACCTGCTCACACCTGTGACCTTCACAGGGGTACTGGAGCCACCTTGCTTATAGGGAGGTGCCTGGGAGTTTCCATCACTTCCCCTCTCTGGGTATCCAATCACTGATGGGTTTAGGAGTCTGTTATGAACGGGATGTTTGTGTCTCCCCAAAGTCAGAGGTTGGAGTCCTAACCCCCCATGTGACTGTATTTGGAGAATGGGTATTTAAGGCAGTAATTAGGGTTACATGATGTCATAATGGCGAGGTCCTGACCTCATAGCACGGGTGTCCTTATAAAAAGAGACACCAGAGAGCTCGCACACTCTGTCTCCACACATACACCGAGGAAAGGCACATGAGCACAGTGAGAAGGCAGCCACCTGTTACTCAGGGAAGCCCTCACTAGACATTCCTCCTGCTGGCATCTTGATCGTGGACTTTCTAGCCTCCAGAACTGTGAGAAAAGAAATTTCTCCTACTTACGTCCGTGGTACCTTGTTACAGCAACTCTAACAGTTGGAGTCCAAAAGCCCAGGCCCCTTTGCCTGGGGTGTAACTTACGTTCCAGAATTGTCTGCTGGATCAGGCTGAGTTCAGGACTTCTGCTGACATTGCATCCTTGTGTGGCATCTTTCCTTTCCCTGTTGTGCTTTCTCCACACCCTCCATAGTGACGCTGGGAGAGCTTCCTAATAAATCACTTGCATCTGAATCCTTGTCTCAGGTTTTGGGAACATCAGACCTAAGAGATCAGGGAGGCAGAGCTTGCCAAAGGTCACCTCCATTCTGAGTTGAGGATGCAGAAACGGCCAGGACATTAATTCAACTTGCAGAGCTCCGGTGATTTCTATTAACAGGAGTCCCAATTCTCCTTGGGTATGAGTTAGTTAAGCGATTTCAGCTGCTACAATAGGCAAGTCCTGAAATCTCAGTGGCTCAAGACAATGAAGGCTGATTTCTCACTCGTGTGCCACCCGAGGCAGCCTGGGCGTTCTCTTCCATCTGGTGGCTGCAGGAAACGGAGCACGCGGTTTCCAAGATTGTTGGGCGGAGGAGGGATACCAGTTCTTCACTGCTTCCATCTGGAAACGGCAGACATCATGTTGTTCATAGTTCATGGGTCAAAACTAGTCCTATGACCCTAATCGACATGCAAGGCATATTGGGATATATCGAAGAGCACATGGGATAGTTGGGGACGCACAGTTTGTTCTGACAGTGGAGTTGCACCTGGTACAAGGATTAGATTCCACAGGAAGTGAGACGGCAAAACTGTATGCGGCCCATACTGCCTTTGCAAATCTTTTCGGAAGGCAACCTCAATCTGACTTGTAGACTCCTATTGTGTTTTATTACAGAAAATAATTAATAAAAGAAAAAGGTCTCCCTCATTTCTCAGGCTAAAATTAATCAATGCTTCTAAAATTTGGAAATTCTGCTCATAAAACAAAACTAAAATTTGAATGCACTTTTGTGAATTTCAATGAGAAGGCATATTATTTGGCTTGAAAAAGAAGCTGAATTATACCCCAAAAGTACTAACCATAAAAGAAAATGTTGACAAATTAGACTTCATTAAGATTAAGGAATTGTCTTCCCCAAAAGACCCCACTGAGTGGCCTGGTGGGTGTGGCTCAGTGGGTTGGAGTGTCATGTCCTGTGCACTGGAAGGTTGTGGGTTCGAATCCTCATCTGGGCACATACCCAGGTTGCAGGTTCAATCCCCAGTCTGGGTGCGTACAGAAGCAACAATGCATCTCTCACACTGATGTTTCTCTCTCTATTTCTCTCTCCCTCCCTCTCTAAAATCAATTAAAAAAAAGGAGACCCCATTGAGAGAATGCAAAGTCAAGCCATGGAATGGGAGAAGATACAGGCAGTCTTCGGGTTATGTCGGATGTACACTGTTTCATGGTTATGTCGCCATCTCCCATTCATTTATTTAAAAAAAGTTCTGGCCAAAACTGGTTTGGCTCAGTGGATAGAGCGTCGGCCTGCGGACTGAAAGGTCCCGGGTTTGATTCCGGTCAAGGGCATGTACCTGGGTTGTGGGCACATCCCCAGTAGGAGATGTGCTGGAGGCGGCTGATCGATGTTTCTCTCTCATCGTTGTTTCTAACTCTCTATCTCTCTCCCTTCCTCTCTGTAAAAAATCAATAAAATATATTAAAAAAAAATAAATAAAGTTCTGTCATTTCGACGTATGTACATATGTGCTTTATGCTTTTTATTATTTACAGCATCTACCACAAGTAAAGGTCAGGAATGTTATCTTTCTTTTAAATTTTTTTTTACTGTTTCATTTCATTACTGCTGTGTATGTGCTCCGTGTGAGTGACATAGGTGCTTATGTAGGTGGGTTCTGAGTTACAGCGAAAATTGCGTAACGTCGCATGGTAGGAATGGATCGCCGACGTAAACCGAGGACCTACTGTGTTTGCATTGCATATAATCTCAAAGGACTCATAGTCAGACTACATTAAGAGCTCCCACAAGTCAATGAGACAGATAACTAAAAACCAAAATGGGCAAAAGGCCTGAACAGGCTGGGTGATTCTGCTTCAGGTTGTGGATTGGCTAGACTTAGTTGGTGCCAAGTTGAGGGCTGGGTTTACTCTGTTCCACGTTGGTTATTTCTGTGGCTCAAGATAAAGGTGAAGCAAGTGCCTGGGACCTGTTCTTCTCCTGATAAGGGAGTGCAAGAGCTAAACTAAGGCATGTAGGCACATTTAAATCCTTTGTTTACATTGTCAACATCCCATTGGCCAAAGCAAGTCATGTGAATGAGCCCAAAGTCAATGTGGTGGGAAAATATACTATATCCACAGAGGGAGGGCATTATGGTCACATCCAAAGGGGATAGATGTACTGCATTTTTTGTTTGTTTGTTTTTGTTAATCCTCACCCAAGGATATTTTTTCCATTGATTTTTTAAGAGAGAGTGGAAGGGGGGGAGAGTGAGAGAGAAACATTGATGTGAGAGAGACACATTGATTGGTTGCCTCCTTCACCTGCCCTGACTGGGACCAGGGATTGAACCTGCAACCCAGGTGTGTGCCCTTGACTGGGAATCAAACCAGAGACCCTTCTATGCTCAGGCTGATGCTCTAACCACTGAGCCCATTGGCCAGAGCTGTACTGCATTTCTTGAAATGCAGTCCCATCTATCAAAGCTGTCACACGGGGTTAGGTTATGGGAGGGAGGAAGGTCCTCACCCAATGGGAGCATATTGTAGAGATGACATCTTGGTTAGCCCTGGATCCAGCCATGCTTAGAACGGCACTCACCCTTGGACTTCTCAGAGTCACTGATCAATACAGTCCCTGACATTTCTCTCTCTCTCTAAATATATACTTAACATTTTGTATATAGATTTAACATTTTAAAAAATTGATTTTGGAGAGGGAGGAAGAGAGGGAGAAATATATATATATCTTTCTAAATATATATGTTTAACATTTTATATATACATTTAACATTTAAAAATTGATTTTAGAGAGGGACAAAGAGAGAGAGAGGGAGGCCTGATGCACGAAATTCATGCAAGGGGCTCGGCCCTCACAGCTTTGGCTGGTCCCCTCAGCCCCTCACAGCCCCAGCTTTGTCTGGAAGGTCGTCTGGATGGTTGTTTTGCTGTTTGGTCTCATTAGCATATTAGCTCTTTATTATATAGGAGATATATATACAGAGAGAGAGAGAGAGAGAGAGACATCGATGTGAGAGAGATATTAATTGGTTGGCCTGACAGGCCACCTATTGTCTTCACTAGCCGAGAGGTGTGGACAAGGAACCCGGAAGGCTGGTGACCCTTGAAGCCCTAGCAAAGGTCAGGGCTGTGCACCCAGTTAGTCCAGACAATGGTAGCTGAAGCAACGTCCCCATTTATTATTATTATTATTATTACTAGAGGCCCGGTGCACGAAATTCGTGCACTGGGTGTGTGTGGGGGGGAGTGTCCCTCAGCCCAGCCTGCTCCCTCTCACATACTGGGAGCCCTCAGGCGTTGACCCCCATCACCCTCCAATCGCAGGATCAGCCCCTTGCCCAGGCCTGACTCCTCTGGCTGAGGCGTCCGGCCCGGGCAGCGGGGACCTGCAGTGGCAGCAGCCCCACGATCGTGGGCTTCGCTTTAGGCCCAGGCAAGGGACCCCTAGCTCCCGGGACTGCCAGCTTCGACCGTGCCCAGCTCCCATCGCTGGCTCCACCCCTACTTCCTGCTATCACTGGCCAGGGCGGAAAAGGCACCTGATTCTCCGATCATGGCTGGGGGGCAGGGCAAAGGCGGCCTTTGCCCTGCCCCCCAGCTCTTAGCTCCCCCCTGGGTTTCTGATCACTGTCAGTGGCAGGGGGCTTCTTCCTGCTTTCCCTTTCGCCTCCCTGCATTGCGCCTACATATGCAAATTAGCCGCCATCTTGTTGGCAGTTAACTGCCAATCTTAGTTGGCAGTTAATTTGCATATAGCCCTGATTAGCCAATGAAAAGGGTAGCTCGTATGCCAATTACCATTTTTCTCTTTTATTAGTGTTGATTATTATTTTTTAAAAAAATATTTTATTGATTTTTCACAGAGAGGGAGAGAGATAGAGAGTTAGAAACATTGATGAGAGAGAAACATCGATCAGCTGCCTCCTGCACACCCCCTACTGGGGATGTGCCCTCAACCAAGGTACATGCCCTTGACCGGAATCGAACCTGGGACCCTTCAGTCTGCAGGTCAACGCTCTATCCACTGAGCCAAACCGGTTAGGGCTCCCCATTTATTATTATGTAAATCCTTGCTGGTGGGCTAGTCTGCCTGTTACTGGAAATTGCCTGCCTAAGGGCTATGGGTGTATCCCAAGCCAATAAAAGGTTGGTGAGGCCTGAGCACCAGTGGAAGTCCTTCCCCTTGGCTTGGACCTGCCCCCCTGGCCCCCGAATATTCCCAAATTATTACTTGTCTTCTCTCTTTCATTTGCGTGCAGCCCTCTTCCAGATCCTGAACCCTGAACCACGCGGGACCTGGGGGGAAATACAAACAAACATATATACAAATTTAGATGAGGGCCAAGCCAGAAACCCAGGTATGTGCCCTGACCAGGAATTGAACCCAGATCTTCTGGGCGCACAGGATGATATTCAAACGAACTGAGCCACGCAGGCCTGGGTGCCACTTCCCTTTCTGATTGCGCTATTTTCAATCAGAATTCTGTCCCCTACAACCACATGGCTCCCAGCATGCACACTCCCTCACACTATGTTGGGGTGCCCATCTCCTCTCATCAGGAACAGCACTGGGAGCTAATATTCTTTTTAGTTTTTGCCCATTTTCCAGGTGAACATGGTACCTTATTCACCAGCAATGATGACCTTCTCCATTCGCTTGCTGGTCATTTGCTTTTCTCTTTTGTGAACTGGGCTCGGCTCCCTGTGGAATGTGCTGATTTTTCAGGTTGGAGTTGGGTTTGCAGCAGGAAGACGTTTCCTAGTGTTCTGAGCACCGAGATGGCTTTTGCTGTTGATTATAATATCCCTCCAGGCGGAGAGTGTTTCTACCTCCATTTCAACATTTTCCGTTGAAATGAGCACAGGCGGCTTGTGTCACCTTTGCCGAGCAGCCTCCGCAAATGCTATGAGAGCTGGAGTGAGAAAAGACGGGCGAGACAGCTGTCACAGGAGTCCCGGAAAGTGGCATCATATTTCACAATTTCACGGTGGCTGCTCTTTGGATGCGAGACACCTTCCTAGGAGGAATCTCATGCTTGAAAGAGAATTTGACTATTTTAAAACATCTGAGTATATAAATCCAACTAATTTCCAGGCGAGGAGAGCAGCACAGAAAGGGGAACTTTTTTTGAGGGAAACTTTTTCGCTGTCACTTAGAGATCTGAGAATCTGGGAACCTGGGCGCTTAGTTCCTAACGCTTAGGGGAGGCAGGGGAGTGCAGTGGTTGAAATCCTTGCTCCTGAAATCGAGTCTGTGGCTTAGCAGCAGCAGCAGCACCAGATGCTCAGAATCTCAGCCCCTGCCCTGGACCTGCTGAGTCAGAATCTTCTGCATGGGCTTTGGTGTATGATAACCCTGGCTTCTCATTCTGTTTGTTGGTTTTAGAATCTTGGGCAATTTCTTTAACCTTCTCTATGTCTCGGTTTCTTTCTTTGCAAAATGGTACTGATACTAGAAACCAACTCATTGGGTTGTTGGCAGAGTGAAAGGAACTAGCCTATTGTAGTAGACAAGGTAAAGGTTCAGGTGCTGTAACAAAGAGGACCCCAGATTCAGTGGCTTACGGAGCACAGTCCAGCGTTTCTCTTTCATGTAACAGTCTTCTGTGAGCTGTCCAGGTTGGCAGGACCGAGCTGCTTCAGCCTTGATTGTCCTTTGGGAATCTTGCTGCTACTCATCTTGTTGCTCTGCCATGCCTTAGAGCAGCGGTTCTCAACCTGTGGGTCGCGACCCCTCTGGGGGTCGAATGACTCTTTCACAGGGGCCGCCCAAGACCGTCGGAAAACACATATATAATTACGTATTGTTTTTGTGATTAATCCCTATGCTTTTATTATGTTCAATTTGTGACAATGAAAATATATCCTGCATATCAGATATTTACATGACGATTCATAACAGTAGCAACATTACAGTTATGAAGTAGCAACGAAAGCAATTTTATGGTTGGGGGTCACCACAACATGAGGAACTGTATTAAAGGGTCGAGGCATTAGGAAGGTTGAGAACCACTGTTTATATGTGTTTTCTTTTCTTTTCTTTTTAAAAAATATATTTTATTGATTTTTTACAGAGAGAAAGGGAGAGGGATGGAGCGTTAGAAACATTGATGAGAGAGAAACATCGATCAGCTGCCTCCTGCACACTCCCTACTGGGTATGTGCCTGCAACCAAGGTACATGCCCTTGACCGGAATCGAACCTGGGACCCTTGAGTCCGTAGGCCAACGCTCTATCCACTGAGCCAAACCGGTCAGGGCTATATATATATTTTCTGATGGTCTTAGGCGACCCCTGTGAAAGGGTCTTTCGACCCCCAAAGGGGTCGCGACCCACAGGTTGGCGACCCCCAGGTTGAGAACCGCTGCCTTAGGGCATTGTCTTCCCTGATAGGTTGAGACTGGGCCACAGGCACATCTACATTCCACTTCTTGAGCAAGACACTCACCACTCTGGGCCACGTTTCACCGGCAAGACCTTACTCATCCGGCCACACCCAAGAGAGGCTGGGAAATGTAGTCTCCAACTGGACACCCCCATACCTGCTCTTCGCTGAACCTGTATCAGAGTCTTCCCATGCGCCTGGCCTGATGAATTTCTGTGTGTATTATGCACCATTTTCTCTGTGGCATTTCTCGTTCCGGAAGCACTTGCAACCTCTGGTCCTGCCACGCGCTTGTGATATACCACAGGTTGTGATATATTGCTGCCTCTGCCATGGGGCCTAGGCGATTATTCAGTTCTTCCTAATTACCTGGCCAGGCGGGAGATGGACAGTTCTGCAGCCACAGGACTTAACAGCAGTGGTGTAGTTAGACGCTTTCCCCATGTGTGAGAGGCTGATTAGCTAAATTTGCTAAGTACCTAACAGCTGCTATTAGCCTGTGATAATCCTAATCCCCAAAGTAGCTTGGTGGCAGAAAAGCCATTCTCCTGTTTTTCCCTGCCCAGGTTCCCAGAGGACAAATATTTGCTCTCAGCATCTGTTTGTTAGAGACCCGAAAGGAATGGTCTCTGCATCCTGAAGATTTCTAGCCACGGGGGTTAGTAACGGAGCCCATATTTGGCTGAAAGATTAAGCTCTGAGGTTAAAATTGCTCTGACCCCATCCCGGGGTGAACGGATTATGTTCTCTCATAGCATTTGCTCTTAGAAATGAGCCTGGGAGAAGCAGTGTTTCTCTCTCTCTCCGTATTCAATAGCAATTAACTTTTTTTCGTACTTAATTAGAAATCAGTTGCTACCTAACTGCAAGGGAGCCTGGGAAATGTTCAACTGGGCCGCCATGTTCCTGGCGACTATTCTATTACTTTGGAAGAAAAGGGAAATGGATTTGGGACAAGGAGTATGATCCAGAGAGCCAGTGGTTATGAAGAGGTGGGAACAAGAGTGGTCCTAGCCTGGCTGGCGTGGCTCAGTGGTTGAGCATCGACCTATGAACTAGGAGGTCATGGTTCCATTCCCAGTCAGGGTACATGCCTGGATTGCAGGCTCGATCCTGACCAATGATTCTCTTCATCATTGATCTCTCTCTCTCTCTCTCTCTCTCTCCCGTCCTCTCTGAAATGTTTATATATGATGTTGGCAGAGCCATGCCCCCCCTACAACCCATAGGGGAGAATTCTTTTTTGCCTTTTCCTAGCTTCTGGTGGCTTGCCTGCAGTCTACCTTGACTTCGAGCTGTAGGGCTTTAATCTCTGCCTCGTTGTCACATGGTGTTCTCGCCTGGCATCTCGGTGTCTCTTCTCTCTTCTTAAAAGGACACCAGCCTTATTGGATGAAGGACTGTCTCTACTCCAGTATGACCTCATCCGAACTAATATGACCTAAAGAGGCCATTTTCAGAGATACTGGAGATTAGGACTTGGACATATCTCTCTTGAGGGACACAGTTCAACCCATTGCAACCAAGAACCCAGAACCACAATGATGAGGAACCCCTCAGTGGGATCATCTCAAAGAGACAATAACTTGATGACCTATCCTATCCTTCTCCCTGCCTCACCCCCGTCCTAGGCACCATCTGAACTCCAGAAAACTAAGCTGTAGCGCTGGGAACCAAGAGAAAGCATCCTGCCAAAATGGGGAGCACCCCGGCTGGCTGAGATGAGGTTTCCACTAACACACATAATAGGAGTTTGAACTAGTCATGAAATTGTTACCAAAAAGTAATTATATCTCTTAGGTATCTTAATTGGGAACTGATATTCACACCCATAACATCAAGGGTTCAAAAGAAGGAAGCACAGCCGAAACCGGTTTGGCTCAGTGGATAGAGCATCAGCCTGCGGACTGAGAGGTCCCGGGTTCGATTCCGGTCAGGGGCATGTACCTGGGTTGCGGGCACATCCCTGGTGGGGGATGTGCAGGAGGCAGCTGATCGATGTTTCTCTCTCGTCGATGTTTCTAGCTCTCTCTATCTCTCTCCCTTCCTCTCTGTGAAAAATCAATAAAATATATTTTAAAAAAAAAAAAAAAAAAAAAAAAGAAGGAAGCACAAACATGGGGTGGCCAACAGTGGCCCACGGGCCATATTTGCTGGTTGCCTATTTTTGTAATTAAAGTTTTATTGGCACACAGCCACACCCATTCACATACTGTCTGTGGCTGTTTTTATGTACAAAGTCTAACTTAGTCATTCTGATAGAGGCTGTATAGCCTGCAAAGCCAAAAATATTTATCTGGTCTTTTCCAGGAGTTTGTCAACTCTAGTCTGGATCAAGTTTTTAGACCCTCTACAATTTAAGACCTATTTTAAAAATACATACTTCACATAGCCCTAGCTGGTTTGCTCAATGGTTTGAGCGTCAGCCCGGGGACTGAAGGGTTTTGGGATCAATTCCTGGTCAAGGGCATGTACCTTGGTTGCGGGCTCAATCCCTGACCCAGGTCAGGGAGAGTGCAGGAGGCAACCAATCACTGTGTCTCTCTCATATCAATGCTTCTCTCTCTCTCTCTTCCTCTCCCTCCCTCCCACTCTCTCTAAAAATCAATGGGAAAATATCCTTGGGTGAGGATTAAACACACACACACACACACACACACACACACTAGAGGCCCGGTGCACAAAATCGTGCAATGGGGGGGGGGGTTCCCCTCAGCCCAGCCTGCACCCTATCCTATCCGGGACCCTTCAGGGGATGTCCGATCCCGGGGATTGGGCCTAAACCTGCAGTCAGACTTCCCTCTCACAATCTGGGACCGCTGGCTCCTAACCACTCACCTGCCTACCTGCCTGATCACCCCTAACTGCCTCCCCTCCCCCCGCGCCAGCCTGATCACCCCTAACCACCTCTGCCTGCTAGCCTGATCGCCCCCAACTGCCGCGCACTGCTGGCCTGGTCATCCCTAACTGCCTCCCCTACCGGCCTGGTTGCTCCTCACTGCCTCCCCTGCTGGCCTGGTTGCCCCCAACTGCCCCCCACTCCTGGCCTGATCACCCCTAATTGTTCCCCCTGCCAGCCTGGTTGCCCATGCAGCCTGCTGTTTGGTCGTTGCGTGAGGGTGTCCCAACCAATTTGCATATTATGCTTTTATTAGTATAGATGTGTGTGTGTGTGTGTGTGTGTGTGTGTGTGTGTATGTGTGATACACAAAGTCCTCTAAGCCATCAGCTCTACATTTTTTTGTTTGTTACTGACATAATTAGTAGGGAATCAAGAATCTGCTTGTTCCCAGTCTCCAGAGGAGAACAATTGGGTAGTAAACATGGAATGTCAACCTAAATGCATCCTAAAAGTTGGCGAATTGTGGGTACATCTGCTTTAGCAATGTGAGTACAGATGATTCCTATTTGCACTCAATGCATATGTGACTTAAAGTCTACTTATTGAAAGCTTAGAGACCAAAAATACTCTTATGCAAATGAGTGTTATTAAACACTGTAGGCTTTGCCAAACACCCCACAACAAATTAAATTGGAAATAACAAGCTAAACCCACAGTAATTTATCATTAGCTAAACAAAAAGAACAGCATTTGAAAATCACAGCCAACTCAAGACAACACAAAGACAAAATATTCCTTCATGAAATTATAAAAGTTCCAAATTTTCTGTAATGCTGTGAGATATTATTTGGCAGCCAGACTTCTAGGTGGAATACCAAACTGGAGTGCTCAATAAACTATAGTAATTTTCTATTTTTAAAATTAATTAATTAATTAAAAATTTTTGTTGATCTTCACCCAAGGATATTTTCTCCCCTCAATTTTAAGAGAGAGTGGAAGGTGGGGGGAGGGGGGAGAGAATGAGAGAGAAACATTGATGTGAGAGAGACACATAGATTGGTTTCCTCCAGAATATACCCCAACTGGGGCCAGGAATCGAACTTGCAACCCAGGAATTGAACCAGAGACCTTTTGGTGTGCAGACTGATGTTCTAACCCCTGAACCATACCAGCCAGGCAATATAATAGTTTTCTATTTAGTTTATGAACACTATGTCTGATTAAGTCTTAATGGCTTGCTTAACATTGGTGTAATGGAGATCTGTTGGACTTGTCCAACATCCATTCCTCTTTCTTCTGTCAACAACACCTTTCTCCTGCATTTCCTTTGGGGAATTATTGTCCCATTCTTAGCCATATGGTTTGAGAAGGGCCAACTTTAGAATTGGGCACGTGACCAAGATTGTCCAATCAGTGTATTTTATCTCTTTACCGATAGTTCAACCATGAGCACACATCTCAAACCAAGCCAATAAGACTTAATCCCAGGATTTTTGTCATAGTTGCTAAGCTTGGAGAATAAAATTGCCTACAACAGGGACAGCTGATGAAGATAACACAAAGGGAAACAGAGCTGAGACTAGAAAGAGACACATTCCTAACATAGTTTGAGCACCTGGATCCAGCCAAGCCTGAAGCCAATATGTGACACTCCCTTAAGAACCAAAGAAGAGATTTGCACTTTTGCAGCCCCTCAATCCCATACCCTGAAAATCTATAACCTAAACATGCCAATAAATGTCACAATTTATAAATGAGCTTTTATGTTGAAAAAATAAATCCCAGGTGGAATTTTTATCCTTTGGTATTGGCAGTTGAGATTCAACTCCATTTCTTCTTTCTGGAGTCCTTATGAGAGAAAACAAAGCTATCGCTTCACCTAAGCCACTTTTTTTTTTAATTAAAAAAAATATTTTATTGATTTTTTATAGAGAGGAAGGGAGAGGGATAGAGAGTTAGAAACATCGATGAGAGAGAAACATTGATTGGTTGCCTCCTGCACACCCCCTACTGGGGATGTGCCCGCAACCCAGGTACATGCCCTTGACTGGAATCGAACCCGGGACCCTTGAGTCCGCAGGTCGACGCTCTATCCACCGAGCCAAACCGGTCAGGGCTAAGCCACTTTTCTGATGGGATATGAACTCACAATGTTAGGCTTTGGTATGTGATAATAAATAATAGAAATCAATCACCCAGACAAGAGAGCGTGAGCGAGGGAGTGAGCAAGCGAGAGAGAGAGATCAGTGTCTGTGATTTGAGAAGCAACTTGACAGCGATTTTTTAATTCTTCCAAGCTGTTCCACACAGACAAAGCTTGGCAAACATGCGCTCACATTTCCTGGCTGCTTCTATTTATTTCCACGGGCTGTCATAACAAAGCACCACAGACTCAGGCGCTTAAACAATAGCAATCTATTGTCTCCCAATTCTGGAGGCTGGGAGTCTGGACCCAGGGGTTGGCACGGTTGGTTCCTTCTGAGTGCGGTGAGGAAGCATCCGTTCCATTCCTCCCTCCCAACTTTTGGTGATTTTCTGGCATTCGGCCCTACCACAAAAAATCCCCAGACCAAGCTCTTCCCGCCCCCCGCCTCCCCCCGCCCCCCCGGCTTTATTGAGGTATAATAGATAAATAAAACTGCATATATTTAAAGTGTACAATGGGATGACTTGATATTCATATACTTTGTGAAATAATTACCACAACCAAGCTAATGAGCAAATATCCATCACCCCACATATTTTTAAAATGGTGAGAACACTTAAGATATACTCTCTTAGCAACTTTCAAGTACACAACACAGTATTATTAACTATAGTTGCCATGCTGTACATGATATCTCCAAGACTTATTCATCTTATAACTAAAGGTTGTATCCTTTGACCAGCATCTCCCCATCCCCACCCCAGCTCCTGGTAACCACTGTTCTACTCTGCGTTTGAGTTTGACTTTTTTTTTAGATTCCACATAAAAGTGAGATCATACAGTATTACCTCACTTAGCATAATGCCCTCCAGGTCCATACTTGTTGTGTCCAAGTTGTTTCCATGTCTCAGATAAGGGTGCAATGAGCAGGGAGGTGCAAATATCTCTTTGAAATACTGACTTCATTTCCTTTAGACCAGTGGTTCTCAACCTGTGGGTCGCGACCCCTTTGGGGGTCGAATGACCCTTTCACAGGGGTCGCCTAAGACCAGGGGTGGGCAAACTTTTTGACTCGAGGGCCACAGTGGGTTCTTTTTATTTATTTATTTATTTATTTATTTATTTATTTATTTATTGCTTAAAGTATTACAAAGGGTATTACATATGTGTCCATTTTTCCCCCCCGCCCTAGACAGTCCCCTAGCCTCCCCTATCCCCCAGTGTCTTATGTCCATTGGTTATGATTATATGCATGCATACAAGTCCTTTAGTTGATCTCTTACCCCCCTACCTCCTGCCCCCCAACCCTCCCTGGCCTTCCCGCTGCAGTTTGACAATCTGTTTGAGGCAGCTCTGCCTCTGTATCTATTATTGTTCAAAAGTTTATAATGGTCTCTATTATCCATGAATGAGTGAGATCATGTGGTATTTTTCCTTCATTGACTGGCTTATTTCACTTAGCATAATGCTCTCCAGTTCCATCCATGATGTTGCAAATGGTAAGAGTTCCTTCCTTTTTAGAGCAGCATAGTATTCCATCGTGTAGATGTACCACAGTTTTCTAATCCATTCATCTACTGATGGGCACTTAGGCTGTTTCCAGATCTTAGCTATGGTGAATTGTGCTGCTATGAACATAGGGGTGCATATATCCTTTCTGATTGGTGTTTCTGGTTTCTTGGGATATATTCCTAGAAGTGGGATCACAGGGTCAAATGGGAGTTCCATTTTCAGTTTTTTAAGGAAACTCCATACTGTCTTCCATAGTGGCTGCACCAGTCTGCATTCCCACCAGCAGTGCACAAGTGTTCCTTTTTCTCCACATCCTCTCCAGCACTTGTCGTTTGTTGATTTGTTGATGATAGCCAGTCTGACAGGTGTGAGATGGTACCTCATTGCTGTTTTGATTTGCATCTCTCGGATGATTAGTGACTTTGAGCATGTTTTCATATGTCTCTTGGCTTTCTGGATGTCCTCTTTTGAAAGGTGTCTATTTAGGTCCTTTGCCCATTTTTTGATTGGATTGTTTATCTTCCTTTTGTTAAGTTGTATGAGTTCCCTATATATTTTGGAGATTAGGCCCTTATCAGATATGACATTGGCAAATATGTTTTCCCACACAGTGGGTTTTCTCGTTGTTTTGTTGATGGTTTCTTTTGCTGTGCAGAAGCTTTTTATTTTGATGTAGTCCCATTTGTTCATTTTCTCTTTAGTTTCAAGTGCCCTAGGAGCTGTATCAGTGAAGAAATTGCTTCAGCATATGTCTGAGATTTTGTTGCCTTTGGATTCTTCTAGAATTTTTATGGTTTCCTGTCGTACATTTAAGTCCTTTATCCATTTTGAGTTTATTTTTGTGTATGGTGTAAGTTGGTGGTCTAGTTTCATTTTCTTGCATGTATCTGTCCAATTTCACAGTGGGTTCTTAAACTGGATGGGAGGGCTGGAACAAAAGCATGGATGGAGTGTTTGTGTGAACTAATATAAATTCAAAGTAAACATCATTACATAAAAGGGTACGGTCTTTTTTTTTTTAGTTTTATTCATTTCAAACGGGCCAGATCCGGCTCACGGGCCGTAGTTTGCCCACGGCTGCCTAAGACCATCGGAAAACACATATATAATTACATATTGTTTTTGTGATTAATCACTATGCTTTAATTATGTTCAATTATGTTCAACAATGAAATTGGGGGTCACCACAATATGGGGAACTGTGTATTACAGGGTCGGGGCATTAGGAAGGTTGAGAACCACTGCTTTAGACAAATACCCAGAGGCGGGGTTGCTGTTCTCCATAGTGCTTGCACCAATTTACATTCCCACCACGAGTGCAAAAGGGTTCCTCTAGATCCACACCAACACTTACTAGCATTTCTTGCCCTTTTGAGAAAAGCGAGGTTCCTTTTCTTTTTCTCTGGAGCCATTTCAGAGCTCCATGAGATTTCTGTCCTGTTCTCCCCCAGCGACCTCAGTTATTGAGTCACAGTCCTCATCCTACCCTCTGGATATGTGGGTGCCACACCGTCACCAGTTTCAACATTGAAATCCAGCTTTGAGCGAGGGCCCCTCTGCTGTCCAGGTGACCATAGTACAGAGTGAAGAAAAGCTGCAATTTTTCTAAAGGAGTTTTGCTCCACAAGGACATAGATAGAAAGCAAAAAAAAACCCCAAAACAAAAAACAACTAAGGATAATGCAATCCACATAAAAAACAAAAGCTCTCAAAACGGAGTTTTCCCATCCTTATATTTTACCAAAGTCTGAGCTGACACAGGTGTGGTCACCTGTCTGCTTTCTTAGCACCCACCTCTCTCAGACACCCAGACCCTGGTGGCAGGAATGCCAGGTGCTACGCACCTTTGCATCAGGGTTTCCAGCTTTTGCTGAAGGAGGAGAGAGAGGTTGTTGCACACAGAGATCTGGGAGCCCATGGAGGAAAGGGAGGGGTCCCTTGGGTGCTTGTTGTAGCAGGGCTCTTTTTAAAAATATTTATAAAAAATATTTTTAAATTGATTTTAGAGAGGAAGGGAGAAGGAGAAAGAGAAACATCGATGATGAGAGAGAATTATTGGTTGGCTGCCTCCTGCGCACCCCACACTGGGGATTGAGCTTGCAACCTGGGTATGTGCCCTGAATGGGAATCGAACCATGACCTCCTGGTTCATAGGTTGACCCTCAACTACTGAGCCAGCCAGGCTGGTAGCGGGGTTCGTGAACAGGTCTGAGACTATGTGGGGATGAGTTGGAAGATGTTTTCCTGAGACTTTGGGATACTGAGGACCATGTTGATTTGGGGCCCAGGTGACGCAATGCAAAGCGTCATTATGGAGCGGGAGAGGGCCACACATTCGATGCCCAGCAGAGCCGAACACCGAACACCAAGATCTAGTGGAGAATTTGGAGCAGTTTACAGGCAGGGGGCCGGGCCAGGAGAACAGGGAGCTAGCATTCAAAAGTCAAACTCTTAAATGGCTTTTATTTCTAAAAAATATATTTTATTGATTTTTTTACAGAGAGAAAGGGAGAGAGACAGAGAGTCAGAAACATCGATCAGCCGCCTCCTGCACATCTCCCACCGGGGATGTGCGTGCAACCCAGGTACATGCCCTTGACCGGAATCGAACCCGGGACCTTTCAGTACGCAGGCCGACGCTCTATCCACTGAGCCAAACCGGTTTCGGCTCAAATGGCTTTTCAATCAAAGGGTTTTAAAGGCAAAGGTTGAGGGTTAGGGGATAGGGGTCATGGCAGAAGCTGATTGGTTAGTTCTTGTGTGAGCTTCAGTGGCTATCCTTAACCTGATTCATTCAGTTCCTGATGATATCTTGTCTGATGCCTTCGTAACTGTGGCCGGGTGATCTAACCAGGCTGAGGAACCAAGACTCTGCAAAATACCTTATAATTGTGTGTCAGTGATGTTATTTTTAAGGTGAAAGTTAGAAATGAAACACCTTGTGATCCCTGTTATTGCTTAAGCTATCACCAGTTTATGTTTAACTGGCCTCATTTTTCTATTATCTCAAGCAAAATGTACTTTTCCTGGAACTTGATTTATCAGCAGATTTCTAGGACGTGACTGACATACTTTCTTAATCTTTGATTATAAGCTACGTGACAATCAAAGGAATGGAAACATTTAGTTAAAGCCTATACCTACATCTCTAGACTCTGATCTAATACGTAAAGGTTTACTGTTGACGGTTGGTTTCGGTGCCTCCTGCTGCAGAGCTAAGCCTGGGAAATGATATACTCTTGGAGATATTGCTGGTCCTACAATATGTAAAGCAGCTCTAGGGATGTCACCTTCACGCCCTTGCTTTTGGGAAATTGAGCTTTGGCAAGGTTGGGGAGTCTGAGACTGTGGGTGGGGATGAGGGTCTTAAAGAAAGGCAGAATGGTCCCAGGCCAGTGGCGACTCTGGCTTCCAGCTGAAAACAGCTACACCCTCTCCAGAGGAATGCTTCTGTTACCAGACAGCCCCCTGAGTCAGAGGGCAAGGGCTGCCTCCTCCTTGGTTCTTATCAGTCTCATAATAAAGCCTTCAGATGAGTGACAAATAGTGTTGTTGCAAAGCAAGCAAATATATTAAAAATATATTTGGCATAGAGCACAAGTGGGCATCCAGCTAGTCTGAGCACCCCACCTGGTAGAAGTTTAGAGGTTTTATACTTTTCTGTCTACAGGTTTCAAAGTTTCTCTACTGGATGTCTTGGGCAACAGATTAGATTTCAAGGCTCCTCTTTTACTTTGTTGTAGCTTTCCCAGAATTTAAGAGAGCATCTGGCGATTTCATCTTGGCAAGTCCTAAGACTGCTGACTTCTTTGTTCAGTGAATGAGAGAAAACTCCCCCTTTTTTTCCTTCTCCCTTCCTCCTTTCTGCCTTAGCAGTTCTAGGGTGATTTAAAAAAAAAAAAGTATATATTAGAGACCCGATGCATGAAATTTGTGCAAGAGTAGGCCTTCCTTCCCCTGGCTGCTGGCACCGGCTTCCCTTTGGCACCTGGGACCTGGGCTTCCCTCAAAGGCCCGGCTTCATCTGGAAGGACGTTGGGTCTAATTTGCATATTACTAATTAGCTTTTAATATATATATATTCCCCCCCCTCTGGTTAGGGAGGAAAGGTATTAACCATTTGCTCTCAAGTGTCCTTGGTTGGGGAAAATAAGGTCTTGTAAGTCACAAGCTGGCTGCCTGATTAATTCAGTTCCTGACGTTATCTTGTCTTGACAAGCTGCCTAAACTGTTTGGCCTTGTTTAATTTTCTTGTCTTAGTTTCCTTATTCCACTTGCCCAGGAATTTTCCTAGCTTCTTACCATCCTGCCATACTTCCCCAATCTTAAATGTCCACCCACAGGCTCTCATGGAATGGGATCCAGGGATGGGATCTCTCTGGGACGACAGTGGGTGAGCCTCTTGGGAAGCATTTATTCGACATGAGGAATAAGGCTCCAGTGGGTTCTTCCGTGGTCATTTAGCTCCTCGTTAAAGGGTGACCAGCTTGTCCTGCTTTGCCCGGACTTCCCTGGTGTTAGCACTGCAAGTCTAGCGTCTCAGGAACTCCCTCGGCTCCAGGCAAACCATGATTGGGTGCTCTCCTCGATGATTTCATTAAATCAGAAACCACAGCAATCAATCTACGTGTGTGTTAAACTTGTGCGTTCATTTGCTCTAAACTATGGATTAGTTCTTGGTGGATTCTCCTGGGGTCACAGCAACGAACAAAGCCCTCATGCTTTCTTCTGCAGGACCCTTACCTTCGAGGAGGACACAAATGATGCACAATTGCAAATGGTGATAGTTCCTCTGATGGAGAGATTTAGGGCATGAGGATGGAGTAGAACTTGGTTTAGAACGAGGAGTAGATAAGGCCTCTTCCAAAGAAGTATTTTGATCCTAAAGGTTCTGATACCAATTCCAATATGTGTTTCCCCCTGCCCCCCCCAACCCCCCCCCGCCTCGCCCCACACGCACACCACAAGACAGTTCTGCAACACCAGCTGGGTGTCCCACAATTAGACTCCATTCTGACAGTTTCACCTGGACATACAGTATAGCGTCAGGTTCCATAGGTTAAGGGCTCAGTCCCACAAGACTGCCCCCTTTCAGATGCCAATCTTAAGGCCAGGTTGTCACCTATGCTTCTGACCAACTGGCTGTAGATCAGAGGTTGCTGAGACCCCTCCTTGGGTTTGATTAATTTGCTAGAGTTGCTCACAGAACTCAGGAAACTAGTTCACTCACTAGATTACTGGTATACTAAAAAAGATGTTAAGGATAGGAAGCAGGTGAAGAGAGGCATGGGGTGAGGTCCCAAGTGCAGGAGCTCTGTCCTCATGGAGCTTGGAAGTGTCCTGGTTCACCGTCCTGGAAACTCTCCAAACCCAGCCCCTTTGGGTTGTTATGGAGCGAGCATGTCAAACTCGCGGCCCACGGGCCGCATGTGGCCCACAACGAGTATCTTTGCGGCCCAGCCAATATAACGGTATGTAAGAAACGTTTTAATAAAAATTTCTTACCTTAATTTTTACAATATCCTGTTATACAAAATTATTAATAATGAACTACAACGTTCGCTAATGACTGATTACGATAATCGTGTTGCGTTCATTTCCCTTACGCGCCTTACGCTCAGGCGCACCATTTCTCTCCACTCATACCAGCAGCGAATATTTTAGCAGCCGATAGCCACGTCATTAGTCTTGGACTGACTTGTTTGGTGTGTGCAACAGGAAATATTTCGCTCTTGGAGATCAAGAAAAATAGGTTTATTTGCGTTACGCTAATTAATTTGTGCAGTTATTCAGTGTCTGGTAAGTTAATGTTCAAGAAAAAATATTCTTTTTTATTTAAATGCTCTATTATTTTATGTTAACGATGACTCATTTATTTTAGCCCTTTGTATTCAGCCTGTCTCTATCGAAAGAAACCTACATTCCTATGAAAATTGAAGCTTTTGCTTTTTTGTGGCCCATGTAAACCTAAACCTTGTTTATTTGGCCCGTGTTAGCTTTTGAGTTTGACATGCTTGCTATGGAGGCTTCACCACATAGACATGACTGATTAAATTATTAGCCAATGATAATTGAGTCACTCTCCAGCCCCTTTCCCCTCCCCTCCCTGGAGATAAGGGGGTGGGACTAAAAGTTCCAACCTTCTAATCACGTGGTTGGTTCTCCTGGCAACCAGCCCCTATCCTTAGGTGCTTCCAAAAGTCACCTAGTTAGCATAACAGAAGACACCGTCATCACTCTGATCACAGAAAATTCCAAGGGTTTTAGAAACTCTGCCAGAAACTGGGATGAAGATCAAATATATACAGGGTATCCCCTACAAATGTAAACACACTTAAAATGATTATAAAGTCAGTGTTTATTAACATACAGTTCATTTTCAAAATTAAATGAGTTATTAGCTGTTAAAGTGTATATACATTTTCGGGGGGCACTCAGTATTTCTTGTAAATCACAAAAGCCCAGACCCTAAGCTTCCCTTTCTCGGCTTGTCAATTCCAGAAAGTTTCCATGATCGCCTGCCTGTTAATCCAGTATCTGGAGTTGCCAACGGCCAGGTGCCTTATCCCCTCAGGAAATCCTCATGCAAACGCCCCCTTTCTCCTTGAGTGAGAAGTGTGGTCTCCATGGTGGCGAGGTTAAAGTTCTCTTGACTTCCTGTTACTTCCCTGGGAGTAGAGTTCCCCAGGAAAGAAAACAAACAAACAAACACCCCCCCCCCCACACCTTATACCTATTCTGTGCAACTCCCAGTGATTATGAATAAAGCCTACAGGGGAAATATTTCTACCTTTCCTTTCTGTCGCTCCACAATAATTATTGCCTCAAAAGGATTGCCATGAAGCAATGCAGTCTAAAGAGAAGGCTCAGCATTATGTGCTGCTGACATCTGGCGAAACCAAGAGGCCTCACAGCTCCCCTCCTCACTCGGCTCCCTTGCCAAACAACCCTCCTTATCGGACAGATTGGGTGCGACGCCCGCTTCTCCCTGAGCAGTGGGTTTCACTTCCTGTCAGCCCTTGGAATGACTCCAACAAGCCAATCACACGCTCCCATTGGAACCCAGGGACACCTCACCCTCTGGTTGCTGCTCAGCCCGCCTGCACAGCCTGTTTGTTCTCTGTGTTCCGGAGTGCAATCCCCATGTGGCCCCATCTGGCATGTAGCCTCCCCCTTCCCTCAGGTTGTGAGCACATGTGACTGATAAATGGTTGTTAATCTCACGGGTCCAGTGTTGGGTGTTGTGCATCTGGCCATCCCCCTGACCCCGGGGTGGGAATCTCTCCCTCACCAATGGGGTGAGGGAAGCAATTAAAACAACCAGTGGTTTTTGTTATTTCCTCCTCCCTGCTTTCCCGCCACCTAGTATACCAAGGGGTATGACACACCCCTGTTAGAAACACTGTAGCTATAGGCCAACAGTTTTTTAAAATATGTTTTTATTGATTTCAGAGAGAGGAAGGGAGAAGGAGAGAGAGATGGGAACATCTATGATGGGAGAGAATCATCAATCGGCTGCCTCCTGCACGCCCCCTACTGGAGATTGAGCCGCAACCAGAGCGTGTGTCCTGACTGGGAATCGAACTCCGACCTGGTTCATGGGTCGATGCTCAACCACTGAGCCACACCGGCCGGGCTAGGCTAACAGTTTTGAACAGGGAGGCGGCAATCCCCATGCAGGCTGTGTGTGCCTGTGTGGGGTTGTGTCTAAGATTAGCAAGCCCCCAGGTGGGAACCTATTCAGCAATAAAAATGAACAAACTTCAGGTACTCAGAATGATTTGGATAGATCTCCAGGGTTTACACAGAGTGACACACGCCAAACTCCAAAGGTTACCTGTGGTATCATCCCATTTATGTAACAGTCTTGAAATGACAAGATTATTGAGATGAACAGATTAGTGGTTGCCAAGGGTTCAGGAAAGGGGGTGCTGTATCATTCCCAGAGTTAGCACGAGGGAGTTCTTTTCTGGAGATGGAATAGTTCTGTGTGTGGATTGTGATGATGGTTCTACAAATTTATACACGGGATAAGCCTTCAAAACAAGCACGTCAAACACACACACACATACACAAACATATATACACACACACACACGTGCACCGCAAAGACACAACTAGCCTCCCAGGTGAAACTGTAGGCCATGTGCTCCCACCCCAAGCTGCAAAGCCTCTAATTTCTTAACTGCTCAATGTAAGATTGATTATGAATGTATTGATTTTGATGGAAAAAGACTCTAGTCATACTGTCGCTAACATTGCGGACCTGTGTTTTTACAAGGTGCAAAGAAGGCCTGTTCAATGAACCCCCAGTCAACAGATATTTATTGAGTACTGGCGATGTGGATACTGTCCATATATTCTTTTTTAAAAAAATGTTTTTATTGACTTGAGAGAGAGAGAGAGAGAAACATCAATGTAAGAGAGAAACGTCCATTGGTTGCCTCCCGCACACACCCCAGTGGGAGACAGAACTCGAAACCTGGGCATGTGCCCTGACCAGGAATCAAACCCGCCACCTTCTGGTTTACTAGACGACATTCCAACCAACTGAGCCACACTGGCCAGGTGTCTATGTATTCTTGTCCTTCAGCTATCCTATACATATCAATGACTTCTTATGTCCCCAACTTTGTGCCCGAGGGCTCTCTCTGGATGCAGGAACCCTCACTGATCACACTTGGGATTGCTTAGACATGCGAGGGGGCGTATATACCCCCGTATGCCCTCCAGTGATACATGGAAGCTGAGGTTAAATACCCCCTCACCCCTCTAGTGTAATAACTCTGAGGTATGTTTCTGCACTGTCTCCCGAAGTTTCTTAGTGGAATCAGCTCTTAGTGGTAACCTGCTCATTGATATACTGTGTTAACATAAAAATAAAAAGGGCTTTTAGCCCAGCGGTGTGGCTCAGTGGTTGAGCCTCGACCTATGAACCAGGAGGTCACGGTTCAATTCCTGGTCAGGGCACATGCCTGCATTGTGGGCGCCATCCCCAGTGTGGGGCGTGCAGGAGGCAGCCAGTCAATGATTCTCTCTCATCATTGATGTTTCTATCTCTCCCACCCTCTCCCTTCCTCTCTGAAATCAATACAAGTATATATGTTTTAAAAAGGGCTTTTCAAAGTGAGAGGCAACAGAATTTATTGAGATCAATAGGAATAGTTATTCAAAAAAATCATTAATTCAGGCAGGAGCCCAAATAATGTTTTGATTAGGAGTCAAAGGCATGGGGTATTTATAAGAAATGGAAGAGGACAATTACATAAATAGCAGGAAGGCATTTTCATTGGCGCAGATAACATAACATAGCGATGTTAATTCTAAACCATGTTTTAAATTTGTAGTCCAGCAGTCTTCCATCCGGTAGTCACAATAACTGCTTTTTCGGTTGTCTTTGCAAACAGTTCTTTGGGACACAAGGTTGTCCTAGGCCAGCGGTTCTCAACCTGTGGGTCGCGACCCCTTTGGCGGTCGAACGACCCTTTCACAGGGGTTGCCTAAGACCATCCTGCATATCAGATATTTACGTGATGATTCATAACAGTAGCAACATGACAGTTATGAAGTAGCAACGAAAATAATGTTATGGTTGGGTCACAACATGAGGAGCTGTATTTAAAGGGCCAGAAGGTTGAGAACCACTGTCCTGGGCCCAGTCCGCAGGTTATTTTGCCCGTTTTTAACATCCCAAGGTTTGAGGTACAGGACGGGGGAGGCAGCTCCTCTGGAATGGCAGCTCTGGCTTTATTTCAAAGTGGCGGTTTGTGTTGTTTACACCTGCATGGCGGCCTCCCTTTTCCTGTTTCCTGTCCCTCCTGGTGCATCCTGGGCCCACCGCTCAGTAAACTGTTTGGCCGTGAATCCTTGTCTCAGGCTCTGCTCTGAAGGACCCAACTGAAGACAAAGCGTCATGCTTAGTGCTGTGATGAGCAGAGGGGAAGTCAGACATGCGCTCAGGACTGAAGAAGGATATTAAAATGCATTGGGTCTTCGCCAGGTGTCAAGTGCTTTTATTTCTTTTTCCTCATTGAATGCTTACAATAACACTTACGCTTGCATTTACTTCTAAGTACTTTATACATATTAACTCAGCCTTCACGATGCTATGAAGTATAGCTGAGGCTGGTTATTTGCAGTAGTTATGTTCTATAAATTCACTCAAACACGGAATAAGTAAGTTCTGAACTGTTGCTTGTTGGGAAACATATCCATCCATCCATGCTGCCACCTACCTACCTCTACCTACACATAGATTATAATCTTAAATCCTGGCAGATTCTATTTTCTTTACTTTACAAAAGAGAAATGAGGCTCAAAAGAGTTAAGTTGCTTGCCCGAGGCCATGCCACTAACGGGTGCCAAGGTTGGATTCAAAAGCCAGAGCTTCTTGCACACCCCTGGGCATCTCCGCATGAGACTGAAATGAAAAGGCGGAGTGTGGTCTTGCTTGACGTGAGCTGGGGCAACTCCAATTTCCTACTGCTCTGCGCATGGTCAGGAACGACCACCAAAGCGCCATGGTTTTGCCTTGGGCGCTGCAAATGAACTTTAGCTGGGCCATTTTGCAAATATGGGATCTGCAAGTAATGAGGACTAGTGGCAAGTACTGTCATTATATACTTTTTAAAAAATATATATTTTATTGATTTTTTTTTACAGAGGGGAAGGGAGAGGGATAGAGAGTTAGAAACATCGATGAGAAACATCGACCAGCCGCCTCCTGCACACCTCCTACTGGGGATGTGCCTGCAACCAAGGTACATGCCCTTGACCGGAATCGAACCCGGGACCCTCCAGTCCACAGGCTGATGCTCTATCCACTGAGCCAAACCGGTTTGGCCATTATATACTTTTAATAGATGAAGAAATAGGTGCAGCAATTTTGAGTAACTAGTCCAAGGTCACACAACTAATAAGTAGTAGTAGACTGGAGTTTGAATGCAGGTAGCCTGAGTCCAGAGGCCAGGCCTCTACCTACTGCTCTACACTGCCTCTTGATAGACCCATGTGGGAAATCACAAATTAGCATCAAGTCATGGCTATGAGGTGTGGGTGACAGGATATCTGGCTATTCCCAATTCCTCAGAGAGGAAAAAAATTGTTAACAGAAATTCTATCTATAATAATAAAAGCGTAATATGCTAATTAGACCGGACAGCCGGGGGACCTTCCGGACGAAGCCAGGGCTGGGAGGGCTGAGGGCAGCCACCACGGCTGCGAGGGCCAAGCCCCTTGCACAAATTTCATTCATGGGGCCTCTAGTAGAACTATAAAAAGGATAAGAACTCTGCTATGTAAATTGTGAAACAAAAGTAACACTTTTCATGTTTCTGCTTCAGTGTGTTAAAGTAAATAATAAATTGACTTAACAAAGAGAGCCCAAGTGGCAATGGCTCAAATAAAATGACAACTTATTTCTTGTTCCAGGAGGGTGGGCGGCTGTCTTCCATGTGATCATCAGGGGCCCAGCTGATGGTAGCTTTGCCGTCTTCCACCTGTGACTTCCCAGGTGGCTCTACTTGGTGCTACTCCAGGCCAACAAAGCTAGGGAGAGAGCATAGAGGGGACACCCGGCTTCTTAAACATCTCGATTCAGAAGTGGCAGAGTCACATCTGCTCTATTGTAGAGTATCAGTCACATGACCAGTCTTACTGCAAGGAGGACTGGGAAGTGTAGTCCTTGGCTCAGGAGGGAATGAGGAAAAGGGAAGATGGATTTTGTTGAACACCCAGCCAACAATGTAAATTTTATCAGGAAAGAATATTAAAGCGCAGAGAAATGAGTCCAGTTCCAGCTAATGTGTCTCAGCTGGCAATGCTATTTCAGTTATGCCATAGTTATCAATTTGGTGTCCTACTTCCCTGTCCATACATATATGTTTGGTCATATGTATATAATTTTTTATCTTATAGGACACACATTTCTTACTTCTTTTATTGTTTTCAAACTTTGGTCCTATGGTCAAATGCTTGTTTTCCTTGCGATTCATTCCTTCCTCCCTCTGCCCAGTGTCACAGGGAACTACATTTCCCAGAATCCCTTGCCAGAAAAGGTTGGTCAATGGGAGGCAGTGGTATAAGACTGGAGAGCTGGACAAGGGAGGAATCATGGTCTATCTCCTCTTTTCCCTCTGGCCTGTGGCTTCTCCACAGCAGTGGTGGTGTCTCTTCCACGCTTTCAGATCCCCCTGTACACCCCTTTCTTTTGTCCCAGCTCTTGCTGGGCAACCCATGTGGCTCCAGCTCTCATGGAGCAGCCCTGTTTCTGGTCTCTGGGAAACAGTCCCTCTAGCCCTAAGAGCGGTAGCCAATTACTGCTGTTTCTAACCTTTGAGTTGTCTCTTTGGTCCCCATTTAGCTTCTTAGTTTTCCCATCACCCAAATAACCAATTCCTGTATTTAACTCTGTTTGTAAGCTCTGGTGTTCTTTCTATTTTACTGGCCAGACTCTAATGAACACCATCATGGTTTTACTTGTGCACTCTTTGTCACGTAACTTTGCAGAACCTCTCTCTAGAATGGGCAGAGTTGCTGCTCTACTTGCCCCTCTTGCAACCCTGGCACTTGCCATGATAATAACATGGCTGCTGGCTCAAGAAGGATGAGAGACTCAAGCAAGAGTTTAAATCGTGTCCTTGAGTCTGAAATCTGTAGGACACATTGGCAGGTGGGAAATTCAGACAGGATTTTTTTAAAAAATGTATTTTTATTGGTTTCAGAGAGGAAGGGAGAGGGAGAGAGAGAGAAACATCAATGATGAGAAAGAATTATTGATCGGCTGCCTCCTGCACGCCCCCCAACTGGGGATTGAGCCCGCAACCCAGGCATGTGCCCTTGACCGGAATTGAACCCAGGACCCTTCAGTGCTCAGGCTGACTCTCTATTCACTGAGCCAAACCAGCTAGGGCCAGACAGGATTTTTACATTAGGCCTTGAGGCAGAATTCTTTCTTGTCCAGGAAACCTCAGTCTTTGCTCTTACAGCCTTCAACTGATTGGATGAAACCTACCCACATTATCAATTATTCTTTATTCAAAGTCCACTGATTTAAATGTTAATCACATCTACAAAACACCTTCACAGCAACATCTAGACTAGTGTTTGATCAAACAACTGGGTACCATGTCCTAGCCAAATTGAAACATAAGATTAACCATCATAGTCCAGTCCTTGTACACTTGGCACCCATATACCAGTACATCTCCTTAAATCATATTTAATATCCAAATAATGACAATCATAAAGTCATATTTTTGCCTAATATACTATGATTATCCTGCATACAATTAAAAATGCACTAAGCATTTACCCAGAACAGAATGCAAATTCCTTGGGTGATGTTCACTCTTCTCCTTGATGGCTTGTTTCTTAAATATTATGGCATAAAGTTAACAATACTTAAATACTATGCTGTAAAGTTAATACACCTTATGTCATATTGTAAGGGATAAGAGATGGAAGAAAACAAGTATATTTGATTAATAAATATATGTACACAAACATATTAATAATGAAATAAGGAAGAAATAGTACAATTATGGTTCTCATTTCTATATCTGGTCATATGGTCATAGCTGACCCTTATTGATTACCTATTCCATATTCCCTTTGTCCGCAGCAAAAATCTCAGCTGGTTGTGGTCCTTGACCTGGTGGGGTGACCCAAACTTTCATTCTTCAAGAATCTGGGTCATTAGTACATTCGTAGCCTTGCTTGATTGGGTTGTAGTTTTCCATTGATTTTGATCATAGAGCATGGTACCGCTAAGAGAAATCCGAACCTGTCACAAAACCTTCTGACTCCCAGATGTTTGCTCAAGAAAAATAAGTTTTGAGACTGTGTGTTATGCGGCATTATTACTGCAAAAATCAACGAATACAACCTTTAGCTTCACAGATACGGACACAGTGTGGTCACAAATGCATAAAAAGCCCAATACCAGTGCAAAGAAAAAAAAAAGACTTAAGAGAGAAATGCCCATATGTTAGCAGTGGTTGGCTTTGGAAGATGGATGGGTTGGTTGCCCCGATCAGAAATATAAATCATATTATCACCCACAACAACAACAGAGACAATGGAATTAAAGGGCTCCCATTACTGAAAAGTTCAGGGATAGTTTTAGCTTCTGGCACAGGCGGATCCGGATGCTTGAAGGATATTGCCAGGATACCTTCTCTCTCCATTTTTATACTCAGGTTTTATGCTCAGGCCAGCAGGCCCCTTATGATGGCATCCTGAACGCTGATCATTCTAGGCTTCCTCTCCCCGCCCCAAATTGACCCACAGGCTCCAGTCCAAATCCTGGCACTGTCAGATTGGCTCATCTTGGGTCACCCTCCTACGTCTGAGCAGTCTCAGAGGCCAGGGGATGGGGTCCTTCTGAGGGGTGAGTCTCCTCCAGGAGCTGGAGGTGCAATCAGACTTGTTCCAGCCACAGGAGATGAGAAAGGTATGGAGGTGGGTGGTTTACCAAAGGAAAATCAGGCTTTGGCTATCAGAAAAAAAGGTGGGTAATGAATGTTGCCGTTAAAAACAGTATCTACCTACCATAATGGGAGCTTTTAATTCTCCATACGTATCTTTAAGTTTTTAACGGATGTGTACTATTGCTTCTGTTATCAGCTGAATGTGTATGTCCCTCCAAAATTCATATGTTGAAACCTAATTCCCAAAGTGCTGGCATTTTGGACGTGGGACCTCTGGGAGGTGATTAGGTCATGGGGTGGAGCCCTCACGAATAGGTTCAGTGTCCTTATAAAAGGCGCCATATTGCTCCCATGTCCCTTCTACCATGCGAAGACACAGCAGGAAGTTGGCTGTTTATGAACAGGAAGTGGGTTGGCACCTTGATTTTGGACTTCCAGCCTCGGGAACTGTGAGAAATAAATGTCTGCTGTTTATAAGCCACCCAGTCTGTGGTATTCTGTTATAGCAGCCTGAATGGACGCAGACAGCTTCTATAATGAAGAAATATTGTTAAAAAAGAAAACTCCCCTCCCCCAACCCCAGAGCTAACGCTGCTTATGTACCCTTTCTGTCTGTGTCCTTGCGGGGGAGGTGTCACTCAGATAGCTCCATGATCCGGAAGGGAGACGTTCCAGCTATGGCCAATTGGCTCCCTAAATTGAGACCAGATGTTTGCATTGGTGGCCTTTCAGAAGTAGATGTGTCCCTGGGCTGATCACTGCTAAGTGAAGTGCTTCTTGCTCTTTTATTTCTTAACTAGAGGCCCAATGCACGGAATTCGTGCAAGGGGCTTGGCCCCCACAGCTCCTGGTAGCCCCGGCTTCGTCCAGAAGGTCATCTGGAAGGATGCCTGGACGGTCTTTCTGCTGTTCAGTCTAATTAGCATATTAGCTCTTTATTATACAGGATGGGTGTGATGCTGAAATTCCATGGTGTTCTGCCACTGGAAAGACAACTCCATGATTCCGAGAAATACTCCGGGGTTGTTGTGGGAGCCCTCCAGGCAGAAGAGACAACCAGCCCCTAAGGTTAGGAAATGACTGTCCTAGAAGAGAGAAGGGCATCAGGAACACGTTCAGCATGGTGAACCACATACTAAAATTACCCAGGAAGCACTAAGAAAGCAATGTATTCAGAGCAAAGAGATAGTAGTTGACATGCTCAAAATTTTTTCCATTTTTTAAATTGCGGTACTACCCATGTGACATAAAATGTACCATCTTAATCATTTTGAAGTGGAAGTTCAGTGGTGTTAAGTATAGTCACACTATTGTGCAGCCATCACCACTTTCCACCCCCAGAACTCCTTTCATCTCCCCAAACTGAAACTGTCCCCATTAAACACTAACTCCCCGTTCCCTCTGCCCCAAACCCTGACAACCACCATTCTCCTTCCTGTCTCTATGAATCTGACTATTCTACCTCATGTAAGTGGAACGATACAGTGTTGGTCTTTTTGTGACTGATTTAATTCACTGAGAAAAATGTACAGATGCTTGATTTTTATTTCTGGTTTCTATTCTTGAGGAGTGACTAACCGTCCTGTGATTGTTGTCTTTCCCCAGAGGCCTTCATAGTGACTAAGCTCTCTTTCTTTAGTAAGCTTAAACAAAGCTTAAGTGGACAGCTCAATGAGTTTTTACATGTGTAACAATCTATGTGACCACCATCTAAGGTATGGTATAGAATATTACCAGCACTTTTTTGTGATTGGCTTATTTCACTTAGTATAATGTCCTCAAGGTTCACCCATGTTGTAGCATGTGCCAGAATTTTCTCCTTTTTTTTAAAGGCTGAGTAATAAATATGTCATAGTATATACTAGTATGTACCACCTTTTGTTTATCCATTCATTGGTTGATTGATATTTAGCTTGTTCTTGGCTATTGTAAATAATGCTGCTAGGAAAATGACTATACCAACAACTATTCAAGTTCTTGTTTTTAATTCTTTCGGGTATGGCCAGAAGTAGAAGTTTGGGGTTCTATGGCAGTTCTATTTAAATGTTCGAGGGGCTTCCATTCTGTTTTCCACAGTGGCTGCACTTATTTATTTATTTATTTATTTATTTATTTTTAAATTGTTTTATTGCTTAAAGTATTACAAAGGGTGTTACATATGTGTCCTTTTTTTCCCCTGCCCTTGACATGGCTGCACTCTTTTACATTCCCACCAACAGTGTATGAGAGTTCTAATTTCTGCACATCCTTGTCAACCGTTGTTAACTGAGGACATTCTTAAACAAAGCAACCATTTTTTTCTTCCTGCTTTTCCTTGCTGCAAGTGAGTGAAGATGAGGAATATGACTAGTCATACAGTTCGGTGATACCACTTTGATTCCAGTAGTTTTTCCCACTGTTGTAGCAACAGTGCAAATGACAAGGCAGAGAAAGAGGAAAATAACACAGTAATATCATCACCAGCAGTGGTGTGCTGGGAAATGGTGAACAACAGTCTCTCCAGAAAAAAAGAAAGGAAGAAAGAAAAAAAAGAAAGGGCTCTGAGCTCTTTGTGGTGCAAATACTTCTTTCTGTGGTATAAATACTTCTTCCATGACCAATTTCAAGCTTCTTAAGTGGCTCACAACAATTCCGGAAAGTTTTAACAATCGGCTTCTTCTAGCTGGTTTGAGCTGGCTCTCGCACATCACGGATGCATGGGTCCCTGAGAGGGTTTTAGGAGGTTCACAAAATGCTTCTGAGGACCATAGTTTAGGAAGATGGGAGAAAAACCACACATTTTAAGGAATATTTTCTTTCTTTTTTTTTTTTTTTGGTTAATCTTCACCTGAGGATATTTTTTACCATTGATTTTTAGAGAGAGTGGAAGGAAGTGGGGGGGGGGGGGAGAGATCGCCTCCCCCATGCACCCTGACGGGGGCTGGGGATCGAACCTTCAACCCAGGTACGTGGCCTTGACTGGGAATTGAACCCGAGACCCTTTGGTCTGCAGTCAACATTCTAACCACTGATCAAAACCAGCCAGGGCAAGAATATTTTCTTGACATTTAATCCTGATTAGTTGTTCATTCTGAAATCCGTCAAGACTGAAAGCAGAATGGTAAGGGCACTGGGCTGGGAGTCGAGGACTTCGGCCTGGTCCTGGCTCTCGCGCTAATGGTCAAGTGGTACACATGGTTGGTTACCTCCTGTGCACACTAGAACTGTGACCTACTCCCACACTTCTCGTTATGTGAGAAAATGAAAGTCCTACTTACTTAAGCCCCTCTTACTCAGGTGCTGGTACCTATAGATGACTAGGGCACTGTTATGAACTGAATTGTGTCCCCTCCCCACAAATTCATATGTTGAAGCACTGACTGTATGTGTAGATGGGGGTATTTAAAGAAGTAATTAAGGTTAAATGAGGTGACAAGGGTGGAGCCCTAATCCTATAGGACTTGTGTCCTTATAAGAAGAGGAAGAGCCACCAGGGTGCACATAGACAGAGGAAAGGCCTCGTGAGGACACAGACAGCCTGGCCATCTGCAAGCCGAGGAGAGACCAAACCTGACAACATCTGACCTTGAGCTTCCAGCCTTCAGAAATGTGAGAAAATACATTTCCGTTATTTAAGCCACCTAGTCTGTGATATTTTGCTATGGTAGCCCAGTCAGACTAGTACATATTACTTCTATGCATTCCTTCCACTATTTTTCCTTTCTCACTACTTTTGGCTTGGGTTTCCATTTATTTCTAGAGAAATCTTAGCGCCTGGGTAGAACATGTGACCCAGTTTAGGCCAATCAGTGGGCTCCATCTACCTACCTATAGTCACTGGCTCAGAGGTGGTCATGCGATGTAGGTTGAGCCCATCCAGTGAATCTAAGGACAGACTTCCTATGACCCTCTCTGGTTTTGAACAGGAAGCCTGAAGCAACAGGGCAGCTGGCAGCCATTGGGGACCGCAGGGATGGCCAACCAGGGGTTGAAAACAACACCATGGAGGGCAGAGCAGAGAGGTGGGAAGAAACCTAGCCATCGATGACGTCATTGAGCCAGTATACCGAGCCTTTCTTGAAAACCCATTGTTCTTTCATTTATATTTACTGTGTCTGTTTGGGCTCCTATAACAAGATACCATCGACTGAGCGATTTCAACAACAGAAATTTATTTCTTACAGTTCTGAAGGCTAGAAGTCCAAGATCAAGGTTCCAGGTGACTAGGTTTCTGGTGAGGGCTCTATGTCTAGTTCTCAGATGGCCTCCTTCTTGCTGTATCCTCACAGGGCCTTTCCACCGTTCATGCACTCTCCTCTTCTTATAAGGACTCAGCCCTGTAGGATTAAGGCCCCACCCTTTTGAGCTCACTTAACTTTAATTACCTTCTCAAAGCGTTATCTCTAAATATAGTCACAATGGGAATTAGGGCTTCAACATATGAAGTTTAGGGGGACACGATTCAGTCCATGGCAGCCAATAATTCTCTTTATGTTCGGTTCCATTTGAAATTTTACTTATTCAAAACCAGAAGCATCTAAAGGATGCAGTGGAAACTTAAGTGATTTTTAAGAAGTTGGAGCCTCGCCCTGACTGGTTTGGCTCAATGGATAAAGCATCGGCCTGCGGACTCAAGGGTCCCAGATTCGATTCCGGTCAAGGGCATGCACCTTGGTTGCGGGCACATCCCCAGTGGGGAGTGTGCAGGAGGCAGCTGATCGATGTTTCTAACTCTCTATCCCTCTCCTTTCCCTCTCCCTTCTTCTTTGTAAAAAATCAATAAAATATATTTTAAAAAAAAGAAAAAAAAAGAAGTTGGAGCCTCATTTTTCTCATCTGTAAAATGATTAAGAGGCATGGAGGTTGCTGTCATTCTCCTAGTGTTACTATCAGATTAAGTAAAATGATGTATTTGTGAAGATTTGGAGTAATATGAAGTTCATGGAAGATACGTATGAAAACTAATATAAACAAGAAGGCTGCTAGGCAATGGTTAGAGGTAGGCACAGCAAGGCAGGGGGGAAATGGAAAATGACACCCTGTTTTTCCAAAGAGACAGATAAATAGCGACATGAACACACATACTTGGGGAATGCACGCCTGACTCACAAGTCCAAAAATAAACCTTCAGACCCTATATGGTGAGCGTAACTATAAATATAGCAGTGTTAGCTGTGAGTGACAAGCCCAATTCGGTGACATAGATGATTTAGAAGGTCTTCATGCAAAAACATCTTGAATAGCTATACAAAATATCTGATGTTTACAGCTCAAGAAAGAAATGAGAACTAAGAGGAGATAGTTCATGAGCTGAGTATACACTCGGTAAGGTCTGCCAATGTCCCACCCTTTCCTCTCATTCTTAGTCATCATGTCCTGGTCCAAATCCCAGTGATCAGCACCTGCATTCATTTACTGAGAACTTTCTCTGGCATTTGGGGCACCCAAAGTGATCTATGGAATCAGACCAGAGATACCTGGGAAAGAACGCCCTCCAGGAGTGGCCATCAACCAGTGAGTAGTAGAAGGTGGTAGACCAATAATCCAGGTCCTTCGCCCCTCAGACCGACAGTACTGAGGTCTGTATTCCAAGCTGCTTCCCAGAGGTCCCAGCAGGACTGAGTTCCAGTTGTCCACTGTGGTCACGCCTGCTGAACACGCTCTGTACCAGCTGCCTGCCTCCCCTCTCTCACTCTCCATCCCCTCCTCCCCAGGTCTCCCGGAACCACCTCTAGAATAAACTACTTGTCTGAAATGGGTTCCAGCTCAAACCAGCTAGAAGAAGCCGATTGT
This sequence comes from Myotis daubentonii, assembly GCF_963259705.1. Classification (NCBI taxonomy): domain Eukaryota; kingdom Metazoa; phylum Chordata; class Mammalia; order Chiroptera; family Vespertilionidae; genus Myotis; species Myotis daubentonii. The sequence goes on along the minus strand of NC_081844.1, from coordinate 23,435,739 downwards.
TAAGATTTTCCCTCTGAAGGAGCCGAAACTAAGACACACGCCTCCTCCTACATGTGCATATTTTGCCAAGGATAAGTTTTTATGATTTTCTATAGCATTTCACATTTTTTCAAAGTGCCTGCACATACAGTAGGATATTATTCAGTAACAGAAAAAGAATGAAATATTGATAGACACAGCAACATGAATGAATCGCAAATGCATTTTTGCTGAGTGAAAGAAGTCAGATTCAAATGACTATATGCTGTATATTTCCATTTATATGACTTTCTAGGGGAGGCAAAAACCATAGGGACAGAAATAGAATAATGATTGCTATGGGCTGAAACTTAGGGAAGGGGTTAATTGATTGGAGTGATGGATCTGTTTTATATATTTTTAAAAAAATATTTTATTGATTTTTTACAGAGAGGAAGGGAGAGACATAGAGAGCCAGAAACATCGATGAGAAACATCAATCAGCTGCCTCCTGCACACCTCCCACTGGGGATGTACCCGCAACCAAGGCATATGCCCCTGACCGGAATCGAACCCGGGACCCTTCAGTCCGCAGGCCGACGCTCCATCCACTGAGCCAAACCGGCTTCGGCCTGTTTTATATCTTGATTTGGATGATGGTTCCACCACTGTATGCATTTATCAAACCTGATAGAACTGAATACTAATAAAGGCTGAATTTGACCACAGGTCAATTATATCTCAATAAAAACAGTCCTTAAAAAAAAGAGCATTCTCCATCATTTTCTTAGTTGGTTGCCATAACGACCTGTAGCAATCAGGCATGATTATTCATTTTTTCAGCCAACTGTTTTGAGAGATGTCTGCCCTTTACAACTCTACCCCATTCTCTCCTTTCACCCCAAACCCACTGCTGCTGGCCTTCCAACCCACCATTCTTCTCAATTGTTCTTGCCAAAGTCACTGGTGATCTCATATTTGCTCAGGCCTGTGGCTAATTTCCAGCCTCAACTTCCTGCGCATCTTTACCACTTGGCACTGTAAATACTCTCGCCTGGGAACTCCTCCAGCCCATGGCTTTCATGATGCTGCTCTGTTCCTTCTGCCTTTGGCTGTCCTGGTTGCTTCTTTATTTGATCCTTCCTCATTTGCCTGCCTTTTCCTCTGCTTGTATTTCTACCCACAATCCCTAGGGGAGCTCATCTAGCTTTTCTGCATCAACTATCACATATAGACTCATGGTTTCTGAATCTGTTCCTTATTCTCTACTTACCCAGATTTCCAGTTTAACATTCATCAGTTGATTTCGCAGCCTCCAAAAACGACATTAAACCAGGGACGCCTTTTCTAAAGCCTCCACAAACAAAACCTACAGCTCAGTGTTACCGTCACCAGGTTTCAGGCCACTTACTTAATGTCACCTCTTCTTTAGCCATTCATCTGTTGTTGGACCCTTGGATTGTTTCCATATTGTGGCTATCGTGAATGACGCTGCAGTGAACACCCAAGCACAGATATCTCTTCAAGATCCAGATCCCCTCCCCTCCCTTTGGATATACACCTAGACATGGGATTGCTGGATCATATGGTAGCTCTATCTTTCATTATTTGAGGAACCTCCATACTGTTTTCCATAATGGCTGCGCCAATTTACATTCCCACCGACAGTGCACAATGGTTCCCTTTTCCTACATCCTTGCCAACACTTGCTATCTCTTCCTGTCTTAAGAATTTAGGTAAGTGATTTACTTTTTTTGGTGGTTTGTGTGTGTGTATTGTTGTTAATTCTCACCGGAGGATATTCTTTCCATTGATTTTTGGACATAGTGAAAAGGAGGGAGGGAAGTGGCAAGAAGAGAAGAGAGAGAGAGAGAGAGAGAGAGAGAGAGAGAGAGAGAGAGAGAGAGAGACCAATGTGAGAAAGAAACATTGATTAGTTGTCTCCTACTGAGCCACACTGGCCAGGGCTCTTGTCTTTTTGATGATAGTGAACACTTATAATCTTGACCTCCAATGGCTAAAAACAACATTGAATAAAGCTGATGAAAATAGTGCTATTTCATCCTTTATTGCATTAAAAAAATGTTCCCATTGATGTGTGTGTGTGTGTGTGTGTGTGTGTGAGAGAGAGAGAGAGAGAGAGAGAGATAGAGAGAGAGAGAGAGAGAAACATTGATGAGAGACAAGCATGGATCAGCTGCTGCCTGCACGCCCCTCACTGGGCATCCAGCTGCAAACGTATTGGGAATCAAACCCGAGACCTCCTGGTGCACAGATGATACTTAAACCAACGGAGCCACACTGGCCAGGGCTCCTTTCCATTTGTTAAAATATGTGTTTATTGATTTTTAGGGAGAGAGGAAGAGAGAGGGATAGAAATATCAATGAGAGAGAGACATCATCGATCAGCCACTCCTGCACGCCCCCCAACGGAGAATCGAGCCTGCAACCCAGGCATGTGCCCTGCCCGGGGACCTCCTGGCTCATGGGTTGACTGAGCCACACCAGCTGGGCTTCTCTGCATTTTTAAATTTTTTTATGAAAGACTATTTAACTCTTTAAGAATCTAAAAACAGACCAAATGTGTTTTGCTGTGGACACTTTGTAGAGACGAAATGAGGCAGGGGTTTGGGTTTAAAGGGTGGGGGAAAATCAATGCAGTGAAGGAAGGGTAAAGAATGCAAGGATTCGGACATTCTGTGGAGGATTACCTTCTCTCCATTAAGAGGTCCATAAACAGGAGCAAACTGAGATCCACAAGGGGAGTCAGCAGGAGCCATGTTTGTTTCCCCACCCCCTGTGGTAGGCTTTTGCTGAGGGGCCACTGCTAGGTCCCCACTTGCTCCCCTCCCTTTGGCCTGAGATGGCCAGGGCAGTACAGTGGCTTCAAAGGAGCAGGTCACAACTCCTCATTCCCAGAATCATCATCATCATCATCATCATCATCATCATCATCATCATCATCATCACAGTCGGCATCTTCCTCCTCCTCCTCATCTTCATCATCAATGTCATTATCGTACAAGTCGTCATAAAGCAAATCTGAGCTGTTGTCATTGGAAGGCACTTTAGTTTTGATGCAATTTTCCACCAGGGTGGTGGGGACTCGCAAGCCGTCCTTTTCTGCTTCGGCTTTCGTGGCTGAAACCCGTTTTCTAAGGATTTCAGCATACTCTTCGTCTTTTCCTTTACTGCCCCTCCATTTCCTGAACATAACTGGAGCATCCATGTTGGCTGGGGAGAAGGTGTTGGACTCATTAAGCAACGAGACTATACTTAACGGGGTAGTCCTGACCTTCTGAGCAGGATTCCGAGGGCAGTTCACCGCTCTGTGGGTCATCTACGGTGGATGAAGAATTGAAATGCATACACCTCCATTCTCATAAATGTTGGGGTGCCACGTTTTGGTCAAGAACCTGAAGGTAGGTGGTGAATGTGGGTGGTCAATAGGAAATTTAATAAGCGCCTTGAAGTAGCCGCCTTCGTAGAGGGTGTCGGGGGTCTGAAGATGGCAACCTCCCAGTCGTAGAGGTCGAACTCTTCCACCAGGTGATCCGGGAGCTCTCCACCGGCTCCTCCTGCAGGGACTTCAGCTCCAGCTCAGGGCCTTCTGCGAGCGGTCATCTGCTGCTGCGCCATTGTGGCAGCAGTGGCGCCGGGGCCCCAGTCCAGGCCCAAGACGGCTTGTGGGCCGGGCCCTCCTCCTCACACTGGGGCCAGGTGGGGGAAGAGGTTGAAGGAGTTAGGGCAGTGGTTCTCAACCTTGGCTGCACATTAGAATCACCTGGGAATCGGAGGATGAGGCCCAGAAATCAGGATTTTAAAAAGATTCCCAGGTGATTCTAATGTGCAGCCAAGGTTGAGAACCACTGAGTTAGGGGAGTACACTCCCAGTCCCAGTCCTGGTCCTCCCCCTGGTCCCCTGAGGGAGCCTCAACTTGGGGGAGACTCCTTTGGGGGAGCCTCAACTTGGGGGATACTCCTTTGCATTTTTTATAACTGTGGAAGTTATATGCCTTGAAAGAAAAAGTACACTTCAGAAATGCATAAAATAAAAAGTGAAGATCTCCACTATCTCTCACCAAGAGCTCACCAATATCAGTGATTTGTAAAGGATGCTCTGAAACCTTTATCTAAAAGTATGCAGATGCCAATGTTAATTTTGAAAGTTAGAACATATTGTACACACTGTTCTATTATCTGCTTTACTTACTTGGCAAGATTTATTGGATATCTTGGGATTTGACTGAATTTATTTTATGACTGAAGAGGGTGCTATGGTAACCTGTGAATGTTCCCTTATGTGGAAAAGGAACTTTGCAGGTATGATTAAGGATCTTGAGATGGATCGATTAACTTGGAGCATCCAGGTGCACCCAATGTAATCACAGAGGTCTTTTGAAGAAGGAGGCAGGAGATCAGAGATAGAAAGCAATGTGAAAACGGAGGAAGAGGCCATGAGCTCAGAAAGGCAAGGAACGAATTTCTAGAAGCTGGAAAAGATAAGAGAATAGATTCTCTTCTCGAGCATCCAGAAAGAAGCACAGCTGTGTCCCCACTTTGGTTTCAGATCAGTGGAACCCATTTCAGACAATATTTTTGTGTTTTAAACCACTAAGCTTGCGGTAATTTGTTAGCACAGCAATAGGAAACTAATACAGATGCCATTCCATGTTGTGGCATAATTTATTTATTTTCTGCTGATGAACGTTTAGGTTACTTCAAATTTCCCCCCCTTACAAACGATGCTTGTGGTGGTTGCCAACATGGTTCGGTTCTTCACCCCTCCCTCTATCTACACCCTTTGCCATTAACTCTGTAGCACACTACCACTCTGACTGCAGGCTTGGCCACGCGACTTGCTTTGGGTCAATGGAATCCTATATAATAAAAGGCTAATATGCAAATAGACCGAATGCAGAACAACTGGAACAACGGAACAACCGGTCCCTATGATGTGTGCTGACCACCAGGGGGCGTGTGCAGAACATGGCAGGTGATGGCTGAGGCAAGATGGTAGAGCAGGTGAGTGGGGGCTCCAGACCAAGGCAGGTGCCAGTCGCTGTCATCGGGGCAAGCCTCTGGCGGTTACTAAAAATTCTTTGCTCCTGTGTGCCGTGGTCCTGCCCAGCACTCGCACCTGCTGCCGGTGCCAGAGCTGCCACTCACACTCACTGCCAGCGCCAGTCCCGCTCACACCCGCAGCTGGTGCACTGCGCCAGTACCAATCACTTGGTGCCATCAGTGGGTGTGAGCGGCGGCTGCCGGCCCAGTTCACCCCTGAGGGCTTCTCCACTTCCCCCTGCTCCTGAGGGGCGATTGGGGCAGCAGCCGCCACTTGCACCTGCTGCTGGTGCCGGCCCTAAACGCTCCGCACCATCAGCGGGTTCGAGTGGGGCCGGTGCCATCAGTAGGAGTGGGGCTGCTGGCAGACAGGGGACCGGGGGCCGTGGCCGGAAGGGCCAGGCAGGGGCATGAAGGATGGGCCTGTGCTTACCAAAGCCTTGTGTCCCACAGTTCCTTTCAGGGTGCACGAATTTGTGTACTGGGCCCCTAGTGTTGGTAAGAAAATGCTTGGAAGGTGCCTATGCGACTGGGCTTACTTGCCCTTGCAGCACTGTCATCACCATGAGAACGGGCCTGGGCTAGAATGCTGGAGGATGAGAGACATGTGGAGTGTAACCAAGTTGCCCTTGTCATCCCAAGGGCAGCCAGCCAACCACCAGACTTGTGAGCAAGTCTAGCTTAGATCAGCAAAACTGATTCTCCACTGACTCCAGATGTACAAGCAACAAACTTCCTGTGGTATGCCACTTGTTGTTGTTGTGCTTATTTGTTACACATCATTATCTTGGCGATAGGTAACTGATGGAAGGCTTTTCTGAACATTTGTGAAATCGTCTCTCGAGGTTTCAGCTAACGTTGGAAATGAAGGGCTGAGATACTGGTTATTGTAGTGGACACCTTTTGGAGTATCTGCTTGTCTATACGTAGTGCAATGACCTCTCTCCACCCTTCTCTTTGGGAATTCTTTTTTTTTTTTTTTTAAATATATTTTATTGATTTTTCACAGAGAGGAAGGGAGAGAGATAGAAAGTTAGAAACATCGATGAGAGAGAAACATCGATCAGCTGCCTCCTGCACATCTCCCACTGGGGATATGCCCGCAACCCAGGCACATGCCCTTGACCGGAATCGAACCTGGGACCCTTCAGTCCGCAGGCTGACACTCTATCCACTGAGCCAAACCGGTTTTGGCCTCTTTGGGAATTCTTCTCCCATCCAGAGAAACAGGCCAGAAAGCCATGTCTGTACAACGTGATTGCTTCTCCCTCCTTCCTTGCCCAGCCACGATTGATTGGATTGGAAAGAGCACCTCACCCCAACTGGCTGTTTCAGAGCCTTTACTCTCCTTTGGAATTGAGACTAAAAGTTTCTTTGGTTTAACCTAGGATGATCTCTTGATTGTAAGCACAATGGGAAGGGGATCACTCTTAATTTATTCCCAACATACTGAGTGCAAGAAACTAATAATAACTAACCATATTGAGTGTTTACTGTCTTCCAGACACTATGCATTTATTACCTCATTTTCTCACACCAGCCCTATATCCAACTCCCACGATTATTCCCATTTTACAGATTAGAAAACTGAGACTAGAGAGATTAAAAACAGTGCCCAAGAGCACATAGTCAGAAAAAAGCAGAGCCAGGCCTGCCTGTCACAAAGGTGACCACAGTGTTATATATTTTGCCATCATGTGGTAGTCGCTCAATGAATATTTGAGCACGAATATGTGGATGGATGCAGAGCAGGAAAATCAAAGCCAATGTGTAGATGTTGAGAGAGGGAAAGATAGAGAGAAACATTGATGTGAGAGAAACACATTGATTGGTTGCCTCGTGCAGGAGCACCAACCAGGCCCCGGCCTGACGAGGAGCCTGCAACCAAGGTACGAGCCTTTGACCGGAATTGAAACCGGACCCTTTGGTCTGCAGGCCGACGCTCTATCCACTGAGCCAAACCGGCTAGGGCTCTGATGACTTTTTGATGACTGGCCCTACGTCCTGTGAGGCCTGTTTGACACTTTATCTTGTATTATCTTAGGTATGACACATCCCTTCCCATCTATCATCATCATCACCATCATTTTGCTTAAACTACCTTTAGTTTCTATTACATACTTCTGAAATATTCCAAATAAATAATAGCATCATGTTTAGATTTTAAATAATATGAATGCTAGTAAGATTGATATAACTTTGCCCTCTCAAAAGTTTTTAACAATGTTTATGCCCATCACAGCATAAATTAATGCCCGTTTTCCCTATAATAGCCTAGCCCACACTGGATATTATAAAAAAATGTTTTAAAATGTACAATCTTCCTGTAGTCTCCCTGAGCTGGCAGAAAGTTTTCCTCGTGCCCATTCCCTCGGGTGTGGTCCTACCAGAGTCCCAGCTCTGTGTAGAGAATGCCAATGCCTCGTCACCACCTATTCCCCAAGGACATGAAGTCTCATCTCTTGCCCTGTAGGGTCAGTAAAACCTTCCAGTACATTCCCCCCTTATGCTCTACAATCTTTCTCAGCACCATCTCACATGCCTACCTCCTGACTTGAGGCAGGTTGGTAAGAGGCTGGGAAATTCCTTGGCAATTCCTTGGAATGGGGAAACTGACACTGACAGCTGAACAAACTGGCCAGGCAATTTACAGCCAGATACATACGGTCACCAGGGAAGAAAGCCCCAGGTTCCTTAGCAACAGGCAAAACTGGTGCTGGACTTTGCCCCCATGGTGGCCTTTCCTCCCCTGGCATGTTGCTGGTCATGTGGTTCAGACCCCTTGCCCTGGCATCTACCGATGAGTGGAGACCATGATCCTGAAAGGGCACACCTGGAGAAGCTGGTGAGTATTCTATTGGACCCTCCCCTAGGATCCCCCCTCAACTCCCAGACTTTTACACCCTCAAGACTAAGGACCCAGGGCTTGCTCTCCCTTCCAGGATCACACCTGTGCCTCCCCTTCCTCTTCTCCCATAGGCATGCATCTGCTAAACTCTAAGGGACCCCACTTGACTTGCAACCAGGGGAGCCATGGGCAGTGGCAGCTCATCCTGGTCCAGCCCCTTGAACCTGTCTCCCAGGCCCCCTTTTCTCTGACTTTCCAGTGAGCTGACAGCAGCCACACCTTTGCTCTCTCCTGTTGCTTCTTCTATCCTAGGCCCTTCTTTGTTTTACTGTCCTCAGCTTTAATAAATGTACGCTCCAAATGACCTGGACCCGTATTATGAAATCTTTCCTGTACAAAGTCAAGAACCCACACACTACCAGCCGGCCTCAGGTTAGCCTGCTCTGGGCCAGGTCCCCTTTCCGGTAACATGACTCTCAACTCTCCCTTCTTTGAATTTTGTGCACCCCTTTATTTCTTTAGAGTTTACGAATGCAGGTATATGTGTATGACATTATTAACCACTAGAAAATGAAAACCCTAAGGAGATTTGACTACACAGCCACTAGAATGGCTACCATCAAAAGGGCAAACGGACAGTACCAAGTGCTGGTGAGGCTGGGGAGTGACATGCCCACTGCTGGTGGAAAACAATCTAGTAGCTTCTTACAGAGTTAAACAACAGATGATCCGGCAATACCACTCCTGGGTGTTTGCCCAGGATAAATGAAAATACGTGTCCACACAAAGGCTTGTACATGAATGTTCATAGAAGCTTTATTCACAGGCAACACACCAGGTGAGGGGACAGACTGTGGTCTATTCGTACAATGAAATATAATAGAAAGGAACAGAAACTAATAAACAGACCAACACAGACAAATCTGAAAAGCATTGTGTCGAGTGAAAGGAGCCAGACACAAAAGAGGGCATACTGTATGGGTTTGTTTCTATAGAATTATAGAATAGGTGAATTTAATCCACGGTGACAGTGAACCGATCAGCGATTGTCTGGGGACAGGGATGGGGTGTTCACTGCAAGTGGCATGAGGGACCTTTTGTGGTGATGGAAATATTCTGAATCTTGATGGTAGTGGTGGTTACATGGTGTATACATTAGTCAAAACTCACCACACTGTACACTTCAGATGGGTGCATTGTATCCTAGGGTAATAAACATTTCAATAAAGTTTATTGCAATGAGTTACCCCTACTTGATCTAGCAGCAGGCTTTTCTCCATGTCCCTCCCACCATCAGGCTCCATCTGGAAGTCTTCAGAAGGTCTTTTGCTAGCCTGATGTTTTTTGAGGACCCACCCTATGCTGAACACAACTTAAAGTGCTTACTTATTTTATAATCATTTCATCAAGAAGATTAGCCTGTTCAACATTCTTAACCTATTTTATAGGGAAGAAACTAAGATTGAGATGAAGTCATTGCCGTGGGTTGAATTGTGTCTCCCCTGTCTTAGTCTGTTCAGGCTGCTATAACAGAACACCGCAGGTAGAGTGGCTTATAAACAACAGACATTCCTATTTCACAGTTCTGGAGACCGGATGCCCAAGATCAAGGTGCCAGCGTATCTGATGTCTGGAGAGGACTCACTTCCTGGTCCACAGATGGTGTCCTCTTGCTGGGTCTTCACACGGCAGAAGGGACAAAGGAGCTCTCTGGGGTGTCTCTTATATAAAGACACTCATCCCAAAGGCCCTTCCTCCTAATACCATCCCACTGGGGGGTAGGATTTCAACATATATACATTTTCGGGGAGATACAAACATTCAGTCTATAGTGCCCCCAAACACAGGACTTAGGTTAATGTCCAAACTTCAGATTGTGACCTTATTTGGAAACAGGGTCATTGCAAATGTAATTACAGTTGACCCTTGAACAATGAGGGGCTTAATCGTTCCGGCCACCTGCAAAGTAAAAAAATCCACATATAACTCAAGTCAGTCCTCTGCATATGAAGGTTCCCAACCTTAGTTCAAAAATACCGTGGATCCTTGAACAACGCTGGTTTGCACTGTGTGGGCCCACTTATGAGTAGAGTCAAGGTGAGCCCCAGAGTGCAAACCTGTGTTCTCCAAAAGTCAACTGTAGTTAAAACGCAGTCATTAGGATGGGCTCTAATCCACTATGACCAGTGTCCCTAAAAAACGGGGGGGAAACCTGTGACGTGTAAGACTCCCTCCACGTTTTGCGTGGAGTAGGGTTCGGTATCTGAAAGAGGGGCCGCACACAAATGAGAGAGAAATGACACGAGATAATTTTGCAATATTGGGGGACCAGGCGGGCAAGTCCCGAAGGACTTCCACCGCTGCTCAGGCCGCTCCAGTCTTTTATTGATCTGGAGTAGCCCTTAGGGTAAGGAGGTTTCAATGACACACAGATCAGCAGACAATTTCCAGGAATAGACAGAGTATCTAATTAGCTCATCAGTAGATGATTTCCAGGAATGGGCAGAGTATCTGATCAACAATAATCAACAAGGATCTACACAAGTATCTAAGGAATTAAGTGAACTAAGGTGGGGATGATGCTTCAACTATTATTACCTAAATTAACTGGGTGGTTCCTAGATTAACTGGGTGGTGCGCAGTCCTGACCTTTGCTAGGACTTCAAAGCTTTTGGGGGTCTCTGTCTAAACTCAGCTAGTGAAGACAATGAATGGACTCCGGCAACCTGGACACAGCTACTGTGTAGGGAGAACATCCTGGGAGCCATCTACAAGCTAAAGGAGAGAGGCCTGGAGCAGATCCTTCCCTCACAGCCCGCAGGAGGAACCAGCCCTGCCGACACTTTGATTTTGGACGGCTAGTCTCCAGCAGCATGGGCAAATGCATCCTTACTGTTTAGGCCATGCAGTTGCAGTCTTTTGTTCTGGCTGCCCTAGGATGCCAAAACAGCGACAGAAACAGGGGAAGGGGGACGTGGCAAAGCTGAGGTCTGAGCACAGGCAGATTGGACTTCAGAACTTGGATACCTTCACTGTGTGTCCTTTCTTGGTTTAAATAATTGGCTCACATAGGCAAGGAGTGAGGACCTTTTATCTCACATGTGTGTCTCTTGCTTTCCTCTCTCCTGATTGCCCACCCCTCGCTGTTGCCAGGTAATTGGACTTTGCCCAGGGTATAGAAGCAGCAATTCTCTTGCTGGCGGATGGTGAAGGTGTTCAGTGTGTACATGGTGGACGGTGTCACATTTCCCAGCAGAGCCCTGTGTGTGCAGCATCAGCGGTTGGGCTCAGAGAGAACTCCGCCACCCTGGAGGTCATTGTAAGTCCAGCCAGCTGTCTGCTCTTTTGGGCAAGAGAAATATAATCGGGAGAATGTACATGGTATAGGTATGGCCCACTTCTCGTGGGCAAACTGGCTCAAAAACAGATGTCACTAAGGATGTAAATATGTAGGTAGGACAGCCCTTAAAGTTTCCTGGGGATTCCTGGGAGAATCTATTTTCCCCTTTTGTTTCCTTTGATATCCAGAAAAGAAAAAAAATCAGGTCAAGCAGACAGACGGCTGAGAAAAATGATCTGGATCCCAGGATTCAGACAGTCACTGATGATGCAAGGGCAACTGAAAACTGGCTAAAGAAAAATGAGTAAAGTCCATTGGCCACCCAGCTCCCCCTCCCCCTTCTCCATCCTGCTCTGTGCCCTGGGAGGTTGACCTATCAGGATGACATCACTGGGCTATTTTGTCTCCGGGTGTATTAGTCAGGGTTCTCCAGAGAAACAACCAGTGCATATATAGAAGGAGATTTATTATAAGGAATTAGCCCAGGCAGTTATGGAGACTGACAAGTCTAGAATTAGCGAGGTGGGCTGGGAAAAATAGAGATCCAGGGATGTGGATAGTATTGTTCCAGTCTGCAGCCTGGCAGGCTCGAGAGACCCAGAAAGACCCAATGTCTCCATTTGAGAGTGAAGGCAGGGAAAACCAACGTTCCAGTTCAAGTCCAAAGGCTTCTCCTGGAGAAAATCTCTCTGGTTCTGGGGGAGCTCAATCTTTCGTTCTAGTCCCACATCAACTGATTGGACGAGGCCCCCTACCTTATAGAGGGCAATCTGCTTTACTTAAAGTCCACCGATTTAAAGGTTAATCTTACCTGAGAACACCTTCACAGACACACCCAGAATAGTGTTGAACCAAGTATCTGGGCACCCCATGTGGCCCAGTCAAATTGACTCATACAATTAACCATCACACCTGGCTTCCAGTTCGTTCGGCCCATGGGAGTCACTCACAGATGAAAGACAAAAGAAGAGTGAGGTTGGGGAATTTATTTCTTGGCTTCCTCTATTCTAGGTTGCCATGGATTGTGTGCACCCGCCTACTGAAGCCCACAGCTCCTCCGGCTGCTCTCTGCACAGCTCTCTCTCTGTCTTCAGGGTCTGGAAGCAGCTCCCTCTTTGCCCAGTTGGGCCTGGGTGGGAACAACTCCCTGCTATTGCTAGCCCGGAGATTCTGCATTATCCCACTGACCCTGCTCTTGTTGTAAGTACATTTTCTTAAATGTTTCTCAGGTTATCCAGTTTGAAAACTGCATGCCCTCTGTTTTCTGAATGGACCCTGATGGATATTATATAGCGTGCTGTGTGTCAGGCACTGTTCCAAGTGCTTTGTATGTGTTAACTTTCCAAAAACTTGTAATATAAATATTATCATCACCCTCACCTCACAGATGAGAAATGGAGGTACCGAGGGTTTAGAGTGCTTCCTCAAAGTCACAGAGCTACTGCCCAGCCAGGATGACTCAGTTGGTTGAACATCATCCCATGTACCAGGAGGTCACGGGTTCAATTCCCGGTCAGGGCACATGCCTGGGTTCCGGGCTCCATCCCTGGGGAGAGCCGATTGATGTTTCTCTCTCATCGATGTTTCTATTTCTCTCTTCCTCTCCCTTCCTGTCTCTGAAATCAATAAAAACATATTTTTTAAAAAGTCACAGAGCTAGTAAGGGCTAGCGCAAGATTTCCAGCACAGGCTGTCTGTCATCATTCACGATTGCTCTGGATTTTTCCAAGAAGTGAAGATGATGACGACGACAATGAGAGCAGAGCTAACATAGAGCGCATGCGTGCTGTGTCCCGGCCCCCTGTTAAGTTCTCGGTCTGTACTTTGATTTAATCTTTACAATAATTTTTTCTGGTAGGTGCTCTTGCTACCGCGGTTTATAGTGGAGCATCCGAGAGGCGAGATAGTCTGCACATTGTCACGAGGCAGAATGAGGACTCAAGTCTGTGTTGGGAGAACATGGCAAAGACAGGGATGCAGGAAGGAATGAGTAACTGGGGCCGGTCGTTCAATCTATTCATGGTCACGAACTCTTGCAAAAGACACAAGTTTAAAAGGTGGCTGACTCAGGATGGCCTCATTTGCATAAGGGAAAAAGAAGAACTTTTGAACATTTTCAAAGGACTTTTAAGGAAACCAGGATGGCTATTTGTGTTCATCGTGAGGTGACTCATACAAGTCATGTTATTGAAAAACAGGAAAATTCAATGCTAATTGCATAGACTTATGGCCTCAGGCATAACAATAATAACAACTTACAGTGCATAGCATTTTAGAGTGCACAATGCACTTTAATATCAGATATCTCATTTAATTTAATTAATTTATTTTTTTGTATTTTAATATTCAGATGTCTCATTTTATACTCACAACAATCCTCCTATTTTGAACTGAGGCGATGGAGGCTTAAGTGACTTGCCCAAGATCACCCAGTTTGCAGAGCCTGGAATTAAGAAAAACATTTGATATATAGCAGATGCTGAGAAATTTACACATACCAGCAGTCAGCAAACTATAGCCCAGGGGCCAAATTCACCCAATAATCAGTTTTTATAAATAAAGTTTTATTGGCACACAGCCATGCCCATTCATTCCATGTTGTTTTTGGTGCCTCAACAGGGGCAGAGTTGAGTGGATGTCAGAGACCACATGACTCCAAAACTTAAGATACTTATTGCCTGGCCCTTTACAGAAAAATTTTACCATCTCTTGACATACACCATCTCATATTTCAGTTTAATATTTTAATTTGTACTGTACTCACATGGTTCAAAAACCCTTAAGTGTCAAAAGGTAAGCAGAGCCAAAACCGGTTTGGCTCAGTGGATAGAGCATCGGCCTGCGGAATGAAAGGTCCCAGGTTCGATTCCGGTCAAGGGCATGTACCTTGGTTGTGGGCACATCCCCAGTAGGAGATGGGCAGGAGGCAGCTGATCGATGCTTCTCTCTCATCGATGTTTCTAACTCTCTCTCTCCCTTCCTCTCTGTAAAAAATCAATAAAATATATTAAAAAAAAAAAAAGGTAAGCAGGAAAAGCCCCCTCTATTTTTGTCCCCTCAGGCAGGGCCCTCTCCCCCACAGAGAGCCCCTGTGATAAGCTCTCTTACATCTGCCCAGAGATGGCTTTAGGTCAAATATGCTTTAGAAGCAAATATTCTTCTCTCCTGGCCCCCCTTTCAACGTGATCTCTTCCGAGTCTCACAGAATCCACAGGTGCGGGGTCAGTTTTCTCTCCCAGGCCTTGGACCCCAGAGATTGCTTCCTTCATTTCCCTTTACTTTGCAGGCCAGGGGCTCACCTAGCTGCTGAACGGGGGGTGCACTCACCCATAGAGAAGCCCCCTCCATCCCTGCACTCTTCCTATTCCACCACTACCCACATCCCATCTCTTAAAAAAAAAAAAATTCACACATTCACAAAGAAGAGAGACGAATACAATAAAAATACAATGGACCCTCATGTCCCCACCCTCCAGCTTCCTCAATTAGCAACATTCTGCTCTCTTTACTTTTCTGTACCTTTTTCGTTGCTTATTTTTAATTGGGGTTAAAGTCACATCGCATAAAACTAACCTTTTCTTTCCTAGTACATTCACAATGTTGTGCAACTATCACCTCTATCTAGTTCCAGAACATTTCCATCACCCCAAAAGGAGGTCTTGTCCCCATTAGCAGTCACCACCCCCCTCAACCACTAATCTGCTTCCTGTCTCTATGGATTTTCCTGTTCTGGACATTTCATATCAATGGAATCATACACTCTATGGTCTTTTGTATCTGGTTTCTTTAATTTAGCACAGTGGTTCTCAACCTTCTAGCCCTTTAAATACAGTTCCTCATGTTGTGACCCAACCATAAAATTATTTTTGTTGCTACTTCGTAACTGTAATGTTGCTGCTGTTATGGATTGTAATGTAAATATCTGATATGCAGGATGGTCTTAGGCGACCCCCGTGAAAGGGTAGTTTGACCGCCAAAGGGGTCGCGACCCACAGGTTGAGAACCGCTGATTAGCATAATACTTTCAAGGTTCCTCCATGTTGTAGCACATATCAGAACTTCATTTTTCTATGGCTGTATAATATTCCATTGTATGGGGGACCACATTTTGTTTATCCATTCATCAGTTGATGGATGTTTTAGTTGTTTCCTGGAACGTCATATTACCTAACCCATAAATACTTCAATCTGCATCTCTAACAGATAAGGACTTAAAAACACACACAATCAAAATGCTACCAAAAGCCCTCACAAAATTAACACTAATTCCATAAGATCCCCTAACACTCAGTCCAAGCTCGATTCTCCCTGTTTAAACAATGCCACTCTTAGACTTATTGTGATCATTTTGCAATATATACAACTATTGAATCATTATGTTGTACACCTGAAACTAATACAATGTTACATGTCAATTGCATCTCAATAAAAACAAACAAACAAGCGACGCTACTTTCCTCATGAGATCTTTCCCCCCACTTTGTCTCTCCGTTCTGGGAAAATTATGGGGACTCTCTGCGCTCCAGATGCCTCTTATAAGTAAAAGAGGAGGCTCATCTTTAAAAGGAGCCCCTTTTACAAAGAGGCACGGTTACCCCAGTTTTTGGGTCCTAAGCCTACACAAGTGGCAGACAGACCAAAGAACTTGCCATCAATTGCCTTTTTTGCCTTGAACGATTCCGTTTCCCTTACCTTTCTGTTCAAAGGAAAGAGGCTGGGGGCGAGGGGAAGCTGTTTTGAGGATGAATAGGAACTCTCAGAGAGGGGCTTAGCAGCTGTCCGCTCATGATTCATTTATTTATTTTTGGGGGCCAGGGCATCCATAATTTAGGTTGCGACCTGGTGGAGGGGATGTGGTTAAATGACAAGCATGGCTGCGTTTCCCCACCGGCCTGTTATACACGCCCGCTCCGCCCTCCCGCAGACCCCCGAGGCGGAGGAGCGAGCGCCCACGTGTTACCACTTTTCCTCTGCTCCTTAGAGAAGCCAGTGTGGACTGAGGTGGAGTGGAGGACAACAGCGTCCTTCCGGGGAGAAGAGCCCTGTGCTGGGAGGTAGCGGGACAGTGTTGGGGGGATAGAGGAGAGGGAGAAATTGATTCCCGCCCCCCCACCCCCCCAGCAATGGAGGGTCATGCCCTTGGCTGGAGGTGCCTCCCCGTGCAGGATCCCCGTGCAGCACGTTGCTGGAGGTGATCAGGAGCTTTTGAGCCGCTTTCCCTCCCCTCCCTCCTCCCAGCATCAGGGAAACCTCCTCCTCCTCCCCCTCCCGCGCCCCCCCCCTCCCCCGGCAGCTTGCACAGCAGCCCCGCTTGGCGCCTGCCTTTGTGGGGAGCCTTCAGCTCAGAACACGGCTGCTTCTGGCATTCCCCCTTCTCTCTCCTCTCTCGGGGGGCCCCTTCCCCTTTGCTTTGGGTCGGCAATGGATGCGTGGGCTTCAGCCGGCTGGGCCCCCTGGGTGCTGACAAGGTGGGACCCTCGGGGCACCTGGAGGACCCGCTGCGCTGCGCACTAGCCACACCAGGGGAGCCCGGAGCCCTGCGATACACGTGAGTGAGTGGGGCTCCCCGAGGCGGGAGGCTGGGGGCAGGGGGCACGGGGCAGGGTCCTGCCGGGGGTTCAGTCTTTATTTTCTTGCTGTAACATTACCTCCGTGAGCAAAGGTAGGAACCTATGGTCTCCCGCTTCTGGTGATTATGAATAGCTTCTCTTGCGGGGTGTGTGTGTGTGTGGGGGGGGGGGGGAGCAGTTTATTTCCAGATTTCACTTGTTTCTGTCTTAAAAACCACCTTCTCTTTCTGAACAGTTTCTCTTGGCGGTGGGGGTTGGAGGAGAGGCAGACCCCTGGCTTCCGACACATACTTCTTTCCTTCTTAAAACTCCACTTTCTTTCCACTGCCCTCAGCCCCTTGCAGGTTTGATGCCTCCGCCCTGGATGGGTGACCTTTCCCCAGCGGTTACGGCGTCTGACCTAAGGCAAATGTTACTTTTTTAGGTCCTCCCCACCCATTCACTCGGTCTGCAGTCTGGCCTTTCTGGTTTGAGACCCAGGCCGGCTGGGCAGGTGACGGGGCTTGGAAGCCTGCATCCCTCCCCTCCCCCATCGCCCCTGGCCTTGGGGGTCCCCGAGACTAAAGTGGCCCGGCCTTGTTTTCTGTGCTCAGTGCAGCGTGAATGTGTTGGAACAAGGGAGGTGGCAGATGGGGTTTAGGCTGCTGAGAAGAACGGCACCGTCTTAGGAAACCGCTTGCTCCGTTTAGTATTTGATTTTCGCCCTTCCCTTGCGCCCAAGCAAAGCAGGGGCCGCGCTTGACACCCCTCTGTAGAGCACCCCTCCCTTTGCTTTTATTTTGGGCCGAGTGGACTCTCTCCGGTGGCTTTTGTTTCTCTAGAGTGAGAAAGACTGGCGGCGGGTGCGGGATCCGTCTCCTTCTCCCTCTGGCTCCGCCGCTGACAGCTCCCCAGAGCACGTGCTCGCGGGGCCCCTGGGGCGCAGGGGGGAGGCACACGGCCCCGGGCTTCCCTGCCCCTCCCCATGGGCTCTGTTTTGGGCCGTCCTGAGGGACTGAACTGGGAGAAGGAGCTACACTAGAATTTATACAGGAACACGGCACATCTTCCCGGAGGTGCTGCCTTCACTGTGGCTGAACCCTCAAAAAGGGGCGCTCACACCTGCGCCCCCCCTTACCTCCAAACAAAGGTGTGGTGGGTGGGATGGGGGTCTCCACTAGGTATCCAGCTGGGTCCGAGTTTTCTGTTCAAATTCCACAAGTTCAGGGCCACCCACCATTTCCCACGCAGGCTCTTTCAGGGATAGTCTTAGGTCTCTTGTGGGGATGTCGGGAGGTGTCTGTGGCTCAGGCTGGCCCCTCACTCCCTCCATGGCCTCTGGTCCCACCAACACCCCAAGCCTAGGCTGCAGGAAGGCATCCCTTTCCAGACTCTTAGTAGCCGAGTTTATGCCCACAGATATTCTTTTCCCCTCCACAATGTAGGAATTTGCAGAGATGCATAAAGATGCCACTCTAGGGACATTTGCTGTTCTCCATATTTCCTACCCACGGCACCGTGTGATGGGTGGCATTTGTATCTGGCTTCATTCAGCTTCCCTCTAACTCAGTCCTGTCACCCCCCGCCCCCCCCAAAGTAAGCAGAAAGATCAGCACCAGGGTTCCCGAGGCCAAGGGTGGATTTGACATTGAACAAATTACTGGGCAAATGACCTGCAAAGTAATGTCACGTGCAGCCCTGGGACCTCAAATGCTGGGCACCGGGTTTTACGTACTTACTTTATTATTCTTTTCAAGATGTTCGCTTACAGGACCAGAGGGCCCTTAGTGGCAGAGAGCAAGTGAGGGAGATTCTATTCTAGGATCTTTCAACCCTGCTCTCTTCACAGTGACAGACAGGCGAGGGCTCTGGGTGATTTCCTCCCGCCCCCTCGGGCAAGGACAAGCCTATCTGATGGAGGAGGCTGGACTGACTGAGCTAAGGGAGAGGGCCAGCTCATCAGAATCCCCAGGCCCTTCCCTGCAAGTACAGACCTTGGCCCAGCTGGGGCCCTCTGGGAATGCCGTCTTGGGAATCCCGCTCTGCTGAGTTAGAATCTGCATTTGAAATTGATCCTGGGCAAGCCCTGTGCTGGTCAGAACGGGGAAGCCCTGAGTGTCACTGGGCCCCAGTGTTCTGGCTGACAGCTAAGCCAATGGAGGCACTCACCAGGCAGGTCTGGCCTGGTGAGTCCAAGTGCTGGGTGCATAGTAGGGGCTCACTAAATCTTGGCTACTTTTTTGTCAAATAAACAAAGTGTTCCTTTTTAAATTCATTGACTTTCTTTTTGAATTCATTACTTGTTGCCTTTTTTTTTGAAAAAGGAAAAAAAATACACTATTAAAAAAAAGTCACTGGATACAATTACATTGAATTTTAAAAGAAAGAAAAAGGACATTAGATTTTGATATATTGGCTATTAAATTACTCTCCAGAGCAAGGGTGTGTGTCCAATTTCTTTTCATTTTTAATTGTAAAGTACACCCAATGTAAAGTTTACCATTTTTAAGTGAACCATTCCACAGCACTTAGCACATTCACAATGTTGTGCAACCATCATCTCTATTTAGTTCCAGAACATTTCCATCACCTGAATAAAGGGCCGGTCCCCACAGCAGTCACTCCCATTTCCCTCTCCCAGCCCCGGCAACTACTCACCTGCCTTCCGTCTCTATGGGTTTGCCTGTTCTCTGTATTTCATACGCGGGGAACCGGATGATGGGTGGCCTTTGTGTCTGGCATCATTCACTTCTGACTTCTCCTGTAGTTCACATGTCCTTCCTTCCCGTCTTCCACGTGTCCCACCCACCCCTCCCCTAAATCATGCAGGTCACGCATGAGTAGCAGAACCGTATTATAGACCTAATTCACACATTAATTCTTAGTGACCAAGAACAAGGTGCAGGGATTCTTGGTCCCCAAACATTTTTCAGGACTGGAGGCCAGGGCTACTCACTTTTTTCTGACGTGGCTCCCACTTTTGGTCTCCAGTCATTTCTCTCCAGCAAAAGCTGTCGCTATAACTTCTTCCAGCCCCAGTGTGAGGCAGTGTCTTTTCTCCAGCGTGTTCAGATCCCAAGATGCACAATAATTGATTCATGGTGGCACACAGTTGCTACTCAATAAATATTCATTGAATGAACAAAGCCGTCAGCGCCGATAATTACCATTGTAATGAATTAATGTTTTCATATATCAATACACTGATACCACATGAGCCACTGGCTGGCTGAAGGGGAAGAATGAGTGAGGGAGACAGTGAAACTCCTACCAGTGCCAAATCCTGAGAAGTCAAAAATTAAGGGGGAAAAATTAAAGATGTGGCATGTAAGCAAAACGACTGACCCGCTCCTGCTGAGAACATCGCAGAGAGCAGATGTGTAACGGTTTCGTTTACGGGAGCAATGCAAGAGGAACACTCTCCTTCTGGGAGAAGTTTAAATCTTTCCCTGGCGATCTGTCCTTTTCCTTGTAACTTCCAGTGCTGATGGAATCAAGCAAGTTTAAGAGCGAGAGAAAAGAGAATGATAAATGATAAAGGCCGAGGGTTTGGAATGTTGCTCTGGCCGCAATATTGCCCAGCCTAGGCAAGGGGAGTCATTGATTTACCTTTTAGCCAGAACTATGTATCCTTCTTGCTGGCAAGGCACTGCACTAGGCTTTGAGGACTCAGCAGAGAGGACAATCATAATGGTAGTCACAGTCATAATAACAGCAAACACGTATTTAGGGCTTACCATGTGCGGGACACTATTCTGGGCATGTTACGTAGAATGAAGTTACTTTATCCCCACAGCAACTCTATGAAGTACTTGCTCTTATCATCCTCATTTTATAGATGAGGAAACTGCAGCCCAGAGAGGTGAAGTGATTTGCCCAAGGTCACACAGCAGAAGGTGGCAGATGTAGGATCTGAGCCCAGGAAGGCTGGCTGCAAAGCTGGGGTCATTTCTCCACCAACTCCCATCAGCTATTGGTTGGGATCTTTCAAGGGTACTGACTCCCCAGCAGCTCTGGCCTGTCCCTTGCTCCCGTTGCCAGAATGAGCCCAAATGCAGCGAGTGGCAGGTGTTGGAGGCAGGGAGCCACGGCACACGTGGGCAGGCAATGGGTATAACTACTGGCAGAATTCTCTTGGATGCTTCATAGCAGAAGAATCTTTTATGCTGCATTTGGGGGTGGGGAGATGGAGGGCGTTCAGGGCGGAGGCAAAGCGGTGTGGAAGTTGTGAGCGTGTTCAGGATTTGAAGTGGGGGATCCTTTGGGGCTGGCCAACGGATCATCTGATAGTTTATGATGAATTGGAGGGACGAGAGGCTCTGGGAGAGATGAACATGGAGGAAAGGTTACTGTCCATCTGGGTGGGGCAAATGAGGGCCTGAACCAGGGCAAGTGGGAGAGGAAGTAGTAGTAAGATCAGCGGCCCTGACAATAAATAGAGTGTGGGAGAGAGAGGGAGCCCTACAATGGTTGGAGTAGTCAATTCTACTGCATTTTGGTTTCTTGCAAGTTTAACTACCACTGTGCACCTGTGGATACCTGTGTCAGGTCACATCTCTCCTTTGATTAGAACCACCCATGGCTCCCACCTCACTCAGAGTAAAAGCCAAAGTCCTCCCGAGGCCCACAAGGCCCTGCACCATTGTCCTGGTCCCCTCCCTGCCATCACCTCCTATGTGTCCCCTCATTCACTCAGCTCCAGCCACACAGGTCTCCTTGCTGTTCCTTGAACATACTAAGCGTGTTTCTGCTTCAGGGCCTTTGCACAGGCTGTTCCTCTGCCTGAAATGCTCTTCCCCAGAGACTCTCGGGCCTCCTCCTCACCTCCTTCAGGTCTTTACTCCAGTGTTTCTTTCTCAATAGGGCTTTTTTCTGGCCACCTTCTTAAATAACAACTCACTTCCCCTGCCCATTCTTCTTCCCCTTCCCACATCCATTTTCTTTGACATTCTACTTTTTAAAAAAATCTTGTGAAGATATATTTTATTGATTTTGAGAGAGAGCAAGAGAGAGAGAAGCATCAATGTAAGAGAGAAACATTGACCGGATGCCTCCCATATGTGCCCCATTTGGGGATCGAACCTGCAACCTAGGTTTGTGCCCTGATGGGAAACAGAACCAGTATCCATTTTGGTGTACGGGGCTGATGCTCCAACCAACTGAGCCACGCAGCCAGGGCGATATTCTCCATGTTTTAACTGTTTATCATGTTTCTTGTCCGTCTCCCCTACTAGAATGTCAGCTCTATGAAGGCAGGAACCTTGGTCCTGGTCTAACAGTGTCTCAAACAGTGCCAGGCACACAGTAGATTCTCAATAAATATTGCTGGATGAATGCATGTGTGATGGGGGAGGTAATGGATCTATGAACTGAAGTTGGGAGAAATAATTCAGCTTGAGATTCAATAGCTCCTGTGGATCCTGCCCAGCACCCACACTCCAGTCTCCCCTGGGGCTACCAATGAAAACCATCCAGTGATCCAGTGTGCTCATCCAGGTGGGAGGGAGCATGTGTGTTGCTGTGCTGTGATTAGCCAACAAGGGAGAAAATAAATGAAAAGCGAGACCAGCTGTGACACGGTTTCTTCTCACCGGGGGATGATCTCTGCAGCCATCCTCAGGTCTACTCTGGCATGCTGGTCTCAGCCTAGTCCTCAGCCTTTGCCATCTGCCTGGCATTTTATTTAGCTTTGTTCTCACATATTTGGGGCAATTCTGGATTTTGCCCCAAGCAATGAGAGTTCCTTGCTGACCTTGACTTTATTTTTCATTTCACCTTGCTCTTAGCTTCTCTATGCAAAGGTGGGGTGTGGGGTGAGTCCCCACTGCCTCAGACAGGTGGCTTTGGGTTGTGGTCTGAATATTTAAGTACCTTCAAGAGAATGGGATGATGTTTCTATATCCTCTGTTGAGGTTTTTATTTTCTTACACTTAAAAGAACTACCCTTTGAACCATTTCTCAGTGGTATTAAGTACATTCATATATATTATGGCGCCACCATCTTCACCATCCATCTCCAGAATTTGTTCATCTTCCCAAACTGAAACGCTGTCCCTATTTAACACTAACTCCCACACCACCCCCAGCCCCTGGTACCTACCATTCTACTGTCTTTATGAATTTTACTATTCATGGTGCCTCATACAACTAGAATCATACAGTATTTGTCCTTTTGTATCTGGCTTATTTCACTCATCCGACATCCCCCAAGGGGTCCCGGATTGCGAGAGGCCTGGCCTGCGGGGATCAGGCCAAAACTTGCTCTCCGACATCCCCTGAGGAGTCCCGGATTGCGAGAGGGCACAGGCTAGGCTGAGGGACCCCAAGGGTACATGAATCTGTGCACCAGGCCTCTAGTATGCAGATAAGATCTTTGGTTAATCTCTTCCCGTCCTCCCTCCTCCCCCTTTCCTCTGAGATTCATCAGTCTGGTCCATGTTTCCGCTCCTGTGGTTTCCACTCCTGTGCTGAGCATCTGCCCCCTGGTGGTCAGTGTGCACCATAGCTACCAGCCAGTTGGCTGGTTGCTTAGGCTTTTATATATATATAGATACTCATTTTGTTTATCCATTCATCCATCAGTGGACACTTGGGTTATTTCCCTGTTATTAATTTATATCCCCACCAACAATGCACAGGTCCCTTTTCTCTACATCCTCACCAGCACTAATAATCTCTTACCTTTTTTAAAAAATATATTTTTATTCATTTCAGAGAGGAAGAGAGAGGGAGAGAGAGATAGACCCATCAGTGATCAGAGAGAATCATTGATCAGCTGCCTCCCACACACCCCATACTGGGGATCGAGCCCACAACCCAGGCATGTGTCCTGACCAGGAGCTGAACCACGACCTCCTGGATCATAGGTCATCACTCAACCACTGGGCTACACCGGCCGGGCTAATCTCTTATCTTTTTGATGACACCCATTGTAACAGGTGTGAGGTAGTCTTTCATTGTGGTTTTGATTTGCATTTCCCTGATGATTAGTGATACTGAATACCTTTCATTTACCTGTTGGCCATTTGGATGTCTTCTTTGGAAAAATGTCCTCTACCCATTAATTGAATTGTTTGTTGTTGTTGTTGTGTTTTTTTGTTTGTTTGTTTGTTTTGCTATTGAGTTATATGAGTTCTATTTATTTGTTTATTTTTTGGTTAATCCTCACCCGAGGATATTTTTCCATTGATTTTTAGAGAGAGTAGAAGGGAGGCAGGGAGGAGAGAAGGAGAGAGAGAGAAATCTATGTGGGAAAGATACATTGATTGATTGCATCCTGTCCGCACACTGACCAAGGCCAGGGATTGAACCTGCAACCCAGGTATTTGCCCTTGACCAGAAATTGAACCTGAGACCTTTCAGTGCATGGGCTGACACTCTAACCACTGAGCAACACAAGCCAGGACGAGTTATATTTCTTTAGGTATTTTGGATACTATCCTTTTATCTGTTATATGATTTGCAAGTTATTTTCCCACTCTGCAGGTTGCCTTTTCATTTTTCTGGTGGTTTCCTTTGCTGAACCAAAGTGTTTTAGTTTGATGTCCCACTTATTGATTTTTGCGTTTATTGCTCCCTGTTATAAGCTTTTACTTCTAGGTGGAGCCTTCACACTCACCCCAGACCCGGTTACCTGCTCTGGAGATTGTTTGTTCAGGGCCCAGAAATCACTTCTGTTATCAGCCAAATAAAACATCCTGCGGAAGATGACAAATGCATTTGAAGGCTGGTTAAAAATGACATTTAAGTTATCTTCACCCCAGCTGTTAGACACGCTCTGCTGAATTTCACACCCTTCGCCTGGAACTCAGTAGAGGATACCATTTCCAGGGGTCTTAGCAACCCTCTGTTTTGTCCAGGGCCTGATTAAGGGGCTTCACTGACTGAGGTCTTAGCACATAGGACAAGACAGGCAGGAGGGAGACTGCCCAGGAAAGCTCAAACAACTAGTGGAAGAAAGAGAACAAAGGCTGGGGAGAGAACAAGAGGGAATAGGTGAGAGGAAATGATTTCATGCGGAGATGCTGTCTTTTAGCTCTCTTTTAAGCAAACACTTTGGTGTTCTCAACAGGACTTCACCCCTGTGTATATTCCCCTGAGACAATAAGCTTGCAAAACGCCAGGAAAATATTCATTAAATGAAACCAGTGTTGCTTCCATCAAGTAGTGCATTAGTTAGGGAATTGTGGTAGGCTGCCCCTAAATTCATATAGTGAAGCCCTAACCTGCAGTGTGGAGACAGGAGGTCATCAGGGGCAGATGAGGGTGGTTTCCCCATGATGGGATCAGTGCCGTGCTAAGAAGAAACACCAGAGAACTTCCTCTCTGTTTTTTTCTCCATGTGAGGACACAGCAAGAAGGTGGCTGTCTGCAACCTGGGAAGAGAGACCTCACCAGGAACTTGACCAGGCTGGCACCCTGGTCTCAGACTTCTAGCTTCTAGAATGGCAAGAAAAGAACTGTCTGTTGTTTAAGCCACTCAGTCTATGGTATTTTCTTTTTTCAATATATTTTATTGATTTTTTACAGAGAGGAAGGGAAATGGATAGAGAGTTAGAAATATCGATCAGCTGCCTCCTGCACACTCCCCACTGGGGATGTGCCCGCAACCAAGGTACATGCCATTGACCGGAATCAAACCTGGGACCCTTGAGTCCACAGGCCGATGCTCTATCCACTGAGCCAAACCGGTTAGGGCTATGGTATTTTCTTATGGCAGCCTGAGCTGGACTAAGACAGGAAGGCTGCTGTAACAAATAGGCCCTCAATTGGATGAAAGATTAATCACAACAGAAATGTGTTTCTAACTCACCTGATGGCCCTGGAAGGGTGTTTCTGGTCAGCAGATGGCTCTCCTCCTCCACACGGTGATTCAAGGACCCTGACTCCCACGATTTCAGGGCCCTTAGTGTCTTCCATGTCCAGCCAGAGGAGGAGAAAGGAATGGTCTTGAGGGCATGCTTGCTTTGACTCTTCACTTCTGCTCACATGCAAAGGTGAGAATGAATCAGATGGCTGCACCAATTCAGGAGGAGCTGGGGGTTTAGCCCCTGACCACTGTGTATTCACCAGCATGTGGCCTTGATTTTGGTGGCACTACCTGTTAAATTTTAAAATGTGCACACCCTTTGAAGTAGCGGTGCTATTTCTAGGAATTCATTCTACAGAAATACTTGTAACAATTCACGGAAATCTATGTACAACATGGTGGATGCAACATTTTGGAGAATAGCCAAAGATAAAAAAAAAAAACCCAGGTGTCCAGGCTAGGTATATTCTATAGAATCATTAGAAAATATTATAGGAACTGGTGTGGAATGTTGCCTAAGATACATTATTCAGTGCGAAAAGAGTTGCAGACTTTTATTTCTATATACTTATATACATATATTTATGTATTTATATGCATATATATAATTTCACAAATTCCATGCTTGTAAAAAATTTATTTTATGTGAATAGGATTGTATTTCTGTTGCTGCCATACCAAATGACCGCAAAATGAAAGGTTTAACAATGACCCTCATTTACTATCCCATGGCTTCCATAGGTTGGAGTTCTGGTAGTCTTGGCTCGGCTGTAATCAGGGTGTGGATGGGCTGTGTGCCTTTCTGGAGGCTCATGGGAGAATCCGTGTTCTCATTCATTCAGGCTGTTGCTGGACTGGGGTCCTGTGTCCTTGCTGGCTGTCTCCTGGAGGTGGCTCTCAGCTTCTCGAAGCTGCTAGCATTCCGTGGCTTGTAGTTTCCATCTCAAAACCAGCCGGAATCATCTAGGACAGTGGTCGGCAAACTCATTAGTCAACAGAGCCAAATATCAACAGTACAACGATTGAAATTTCTTTTGAGAGCCAAATTTTTAAAAATTAAACTATATAGGTAGGTACATTGTTATGAACTTAATTAGGGTACTCCTAAGGCTTAGGAAGAGCCACACTCAAGGGGCGAAAGAGCCGCATGTGGCTCGCGAGCCGCAGTTTGCCGACCACTGATCTAGGATACTCTCCCGATCTTAAAATACATAACCCAATTTCAGTAGCAGAGTCCCTTTTGCCATGTAATGTAACCCAATCAGGTGCCAAAATCATGGGGGACAAAATGCTGTCTCTCACGGATTGTCTATGTTTCGGGAAAGTGTGTCTGGCAAGACAAATGCTCTTTGTCAGACTCTGGGTCAGACCTCAGCGGGAGGCCTTGGAAGTCCCCCAAGCCCCGGATCCAGATCCTTGACCTGTCTGCTCCGGACTGTGGGACCTTGGGGCAGCCACTGCTCCTCTCTGAATCTCAGGCTCACCTTTAACATGAGGAAGTAGGTTCCCACTTCCTCTGGGACTTGTGTGTAGGTGGGGAGACCTGGCCTATGTTTCCTTTTCTTCCCAATTCAAAACTGTGTTGTAGGGAGGAAGGGCATATCTATTCCTTTTATTGAATTTAGTGTGATTATTTTATTTTTATTTTATTTTTAAATATATTTTATTGATTTTTTTTACAGAGAGGAAAGGAGAGGGATAGAGAGTTAGAAACTTCGATGAGAGAGAAACATCGATCAGCTGCCTCCTGCACACCTCCTACTGGGGATGTGCCTGCAACCAAGGTACATGCCCTTGACCGGAATCAAACCTGGGACCCTTCAGTCCGCAGGCGGACGTTCTATCCGCTGAGCCAAACCGGTTAGGGCTAGTATGATTATTTTAGCTTTAAAAATATTTGCTGTGATGTCACAAACATGCAGGAAAATGCTGACACGAATTTTTACACATGTATGTGTACTGTGTCCATCGCCAGGTCGAGTCATTCATTCATGCAAGGAGTATTTAACCAGTTAACTGCCACGTGTCCAAAATGGAAACCATCCCCACATGCCACGATACTTTGAATTTAATTTAAAAAAATCAATTTGCAATGAATATTATAAAAAGAAATATATCACTCACAATTCGGGTGTCCTTGAATATTTTCAGTTGAAAGTTCTCATGAAAAAAAAAATGATTTTAAAGCATCTACAGGCGCTTATGGCGTACAAAGGGTTAAGGTGTCAGGGACCCATACCCCAGGTGGGTTGCCAGGCTAAGCAAATAAAAATAAATATAGAGCTCTAACCCATTTGGCTCAGTGGATAGAGCTTCACCCTGCGAACTCAAGGGTCCCGGGTTCGATTCCGGTCAAGAGCATGTACCTTGGTTGTGGGCACATCCCCAGTAGTAGGTGTGCAGGAGGCAGCTGATCAATGTTTCTATCCCATTGATGTTTCTAACTCTCTATTCCTCTCCCTTCCTCTCTGTAAAAAATCAATAAAATATATTAAAAAAATAAATATAGAACATCCAGTTAAATTTGAATTTCAGGTAGACAATGTGTATCCCATGTAACCGGGTATCCTGTATTTTACCTGGTGATCCCACAAGCTGGCTCCCTTGTGTTTCAACCCAGTCGACACCCCATCGTCCCCAAGGCCAATAGTACTCTGACCCTCTTCATAGTCGATTCGTTTTGTCTGTTTTTGAGGTTCATGTCAAGGGAATGGCACCGTGGGCCCTGGCCCTGCGTCTGTCTGGGGGGCCCATCACATTGTGGCCTGTAACGCATCCTTTTTCATTGCTGTGCTGCATTCTGTTGTATGAATGAACCACAGTTTATTTTTCTATTTTCTTGTTGGTGGACCTTTGGTTTGTCTCCTCTTTCGAGCTACTATAAAAAGAGCTTTATGAACCTACCTTTCAGCGGCCACATGAACTCAGGAGTCTAATTACCTGGCCATTTTTCTAAATTTTCCTCTCAGACAGGGAGAAAAAGACATCCTCCCACACCAGTGAATAAATCGAAGGTTTGCAGGGTCACGTATGCCTGCCTGGCCTTATTATTTTATTATTATTATTGTTTTGATCCTCACCGGAGGATATTATTTTTGCATTGATTTTTTTTTTTTTAAAGAGAGAGTGGAGGGGAGGAAAGAGAGGAGAGAGAAACATTGATGTGAGAGAGACATATCGATTGGTTGCCTCCTACACACGCCCCAACCGGGATTGGGGATTGAGCCTGCAACCGAGGTATGTGCCCTTGTTCGGGAATCGAACCTGAGACCCTTCAGGCCACGGGCGGATGCTCTAACCACTGGTCAACTGGCCAGGGCTGGCCTTATTTTTATTTCCTGGATGAAGGACTTCTGAGTTCCCATCCTCTCCTTAGGAGTATTGTGTGTATTTCTAAT
This sequence comes from Myotis daubentonii, assembly GCF_963259705.1. Lineage (NCBI taxonomy): Eukaryota > Metazoa > Chordata > Mammalia > Chiroptera > Vespertilionidae > Myotis > Myotis daubentonii. Next base: position 23,406,773 of record NC_081844.1, on the reverse strand, counting down.
GTGTGAACTTGCAAAGTTTTAGAGAATGTTTTTCCTTTACTCTTTTGCTAAGTGCCATATCTTTTTACTAATTTTCAGCACAGATAAAGCTGCTCTTCATCAGTTACTAGCATTTGTTTCACCTGTGGGTGGGGAAGCCTGGTGGCCTGTCCATATGAGGTGGGTCACAGAGGTCCCCCAGATTTCCTGGGGTCCCCCCCTCCCGGCTCCTCTTCCATAGCTTCTGGACCAGCCTGTATCAATCAGGAGCACCTGCAGAGACTATCTGGTTGCCATGGCAACTTAGGCTGGTCCAGGCATGGAGTTGGGGGTCAGTCCCCGTCTCAGGTGTGGCTTCCGTTTGGATTTGGGGAAGTGGTGGGTACAGGTGCTTCTGGAAAGTTCTGTTCTTGTTGCGTTAACGGCAAGGCTTTCTGTGGCCTCAGGCTTAATGCTACTTATTTTTTTCTATTTGCTTTCCCCCATTGTCTTCTCTTGGAACCGCCTGTTCATGAAACCTGGCTGCTTCTAGGGGAAGCCAACCCCATGTGCTTTGTCCTCCGTGCTGTGGTTGGACAAACAGAGAAAGGGAATAGCACACCTGGTCACGGGGCCTGGCAGGTGCCAGGGAGGGACACCTGGCTGGGAAGCGCCTGTTGGCCAGCTTTGTTTCTCGTGTGTACACACAGGACAGCTGGGGCTCCGGTGGAACTGCCAGCGAGGGCTGTGCAGAACACACTAGATGGTGTTGTTAGAGCAGCTGTCCCCTCTCCCCATGGCCACCAGGCTCCGCCCACCGGCCGCAATATCAACACAAGAGCCAGTGTTGACCAAACACTTTCCCTGGCCCCGTGCTGTGCTCAGGGTGCTGCCTTGTCACTGGTAAGCTCCCTGACCCACCACGATGGTATCACCCCACATTGTTTAGAAGACTCGAGGGTTAAGTAATTTTCTGGGGACCACACAGCTAGTGCATTGTGTGCTGAGGTCAGACCTGGCAGCGAATACATCATCCTCCCAACCACACTCTATCCCTTCTGTACTTAGAAGTCCTTGACTTCAGGCAGCTGTTTGCAAAGTGTGTGATGATGGTTTCCTGAACCCATTCATTCATTCATTCATTCATGCAAGAAATGTTTAAGGTGCCAGGGACACAATGGCAAACAAAACAGAACAAGATCCTCAGCCTATGGGGGGAGGCAGCTGTTATTCAGGCCCACACATAAGTCCCAGTCCCAGAGAGGGACCGTCCCCACGGGGAAGATCTCATTGGAGGACGTGAGGAGTGTGCCTGCATTTAGCGACAGCCCTGAATAATGAGAGGAACTTGGCTCCCAGTCTCCCACTGGAGATGAGGGGAACAGCATTCTAGGAAGAGAGAACAATAGATACTGGCCTGGGAGAAGCGACTACCTCAGTGCAGGTGAGAGCTGAGGAGGGCTGTGCAGTGGTGGGAGGGGATGGGATTCAGGATGTGTTTTGGAAGCGAGTGGGTAGGACCTGCTGATGGATTTGACTCAAGGAGTGAAGGGAAATGGTTCGGCCATTAGCACTGGGGGCCATGTGCTGTACTGCAGGGCGCGAAACGCAGCGTGTGGATGTCTCAGAAGATGGCACCTGGGCTGTGTGTGTCTTCGCTTTTGTCTTTCCTGCTCCTCTTCCCACCTTCCCAGGTACAAATACCCTTTCTGTAGGTGCCTGAATCTTTTTCCACGAAAGTGTTCCCACTGCGCCTGGTCTCTGAGGTCTTAGCTAAATTGTAGATACTACACAGCACACCCAACCTGACAGCTGGGTTCTCTCTTCTCTCTCTCTCTCTCTCTCTCTCTCTCTCTCTCTCTCTCTCTCTCTCTATTTATTTGGGGGGTCTCTCTTTGAGGTTGATGCAGTAAGAATATTTTTGGGGGTGGTCTTTGTTAGCTAGCAGGTGTACCATGGCCAGGGCCACAAAGTACAGAAGGTGATGGTGCGGCCCATCAACCTCATCTTCAGATCCTTGCAAAATAGACCTCAGGTTCGGGTGTGGCTTGCTGAGCAGGTGAGCATGCGGGCAGAGGGCCGTGTCGCTGTTGGGTCATGCTGAAAGGAGATACTGTTACTCTGCTCCCAAGCGTCTCCAATTGGAAATGACGAAGGAAGCGAGAAATGGTTGAGAAGCAATACAGCTTGTGTTTCTTGGGTGTCCTTTGCTGGGAGTATAGTTCTTAAACATTTATTCATGTTGCTCTCATTACCCTTATGTTACTACCAGATGACAATCAATGATGTAGCATTGGTTTTTTTTTCAAATATATATTCTTTATTGATTTCAGAGAGGAAGGGAGAGGAAGAGAGAGATAGAAACATCAATGATGAGAAAGAATCATTGATTGGCTGCCTCCTGCACGTGGGACCGAGCCCGCAACCCAGGCATGCGCCTTTGACCAGAATCGAACCTGGGGCCCTTCAGTCCGCAGGCCGATGCTCTAGCCACTGAGCCAAACCAGCCAGGGTGATGTAGCATTGTTTTTATTAAAAAAAAACTTTTTTTTGGCAGAAGAGGGATGACTCCTGAAGGTAGTGATGAAGCTTGAATCTACCTTCTGTCCTCAGTTTTATTGATGTAAAATGGGGAACAAAATGCCTTCTCTGTGTAAGTGCTTATAAAAGGAATAACAGATTTTTTATCAAACTGAGGGGAACGCATTTGGAAAAAGCACAAAAGACTATAAATGCGTGGTTGTAGGCAGTTACAAGTAAGGTTTCGTGGGATAAAATCGAAGCTTCAGGGTGTCAGGAAGGATAGATCTATTAAACTCCATTAGTTACATGATTTGGAAAGAAACTTATATCAAATTGTGTGCTTCAGGGAGGCTGGGAGAGTTATCGAATCTGTGGATATTTCAAGCAGGGGGAGAGGAAACAGAAGGTTGCTAAGCCTGTCTTCTCACACCCATTTTTATTTTTTTATTTTTTGCAACCTGGGGTGGTCTTGTTCTCTGCACCCATCTCCTTACACTGCTGGGTGTTGAGGTGACTGTGCAATATTTGTGTCTGAGGTTTAACCTAATGCTATTTCATTCATACTGACCTTCCAGTGGGTTTGCTTTTCTTGGACAGACATGGAGAGGCTAATGGTAGGGGCTGATGCTGGTGGGAAAAATCATTTTGGGATTAAAAATATGCTGTTGGGTGAGGTGTGCATTTCGAAAGCCATGGACTGTCTCACTCCAAGAAGAACCAAGAAAAGCCCTCCCCGTGGTCCAGCAGGTCCTGCACAAGCCCCCTCCTCTCCTCCCCTCTCCTCTCCTCCTTGATCAACCACAGACACCCCAGGCTCCTCCTTATTCCTTGAGTGAGTCATGTGTGGCCCTGCCTCAGGACCTTTGCACGTGCGATTCCTGCTGCCTAGAACACTCTTCCCTTAGATACCCACATGGCCACTGCATCCGCTCCTAGGATGTCTGCTTAGATGTCATTTCCTTAGTGACACTCTCTGACCCCCTAGTTAATACAGTAACCAGCCCACCCAACACCTCTATCAGTTCCGGGCTGAGTTGTGTCTCCCCCAAATTCAGATGTTGAGGTTCTAACACCCAGCACCCCAGAATTACGACTATATTTGGAGATGGATCTTTAGAGAAGTAATGAAGGTAAAACGAGGTCCTAATCCAGTGTGGCTGGTGTCCTTAGAAGAAGAGGAGATTAGGACACAGACATGCACAGGGAAGGTGATATGAAGACACAGGGAGAGGAAGGTCAGCTACAGGTCAAGGAGAAATCATCCCTGCTGACACCTTCATCTCGGACCCGTAGCCTCCAGAAGGATGAAGAAATAAAAGTCTGTTTAGGCTGCCCAGTCTGTGGCCCTTTGTTACAGCGGCCCCAGCCAACAAATACACCTTCCCCGTTCAATTTCTCTCCAGAGCACTTTTCAATTCCTCATCTCTACGTAACGTTCCTGTGTTGTTCATTGCCCTCCTCACCCTGAGAATGTCCATCCCATGATGTGGGGGACATTTGTCTGTCTCATTCCCAGTTGCCCAACACGGGGTGGGCGCATGGTGGCCTCACTCCGCGTTCGTTGAGTGAATAAGTGAGTGGAATGGACACACAGATCTTCTCGGGGCTGTCAGTTCCTCTGGTGTTGAGTATCCACCTGGCACATTCATGCGTGGTGGGAACTTGTCCATGTTCTCTTTCCAGAAAGCCAGCTGAGGTGGCCAGAGCAGACTCCCTTGACAGGTGGCCACACCCACGTGGATTTTAAAGCTGAACCTTGAACTCGCCCTTCCCGTTTTCTAAGTGGCTTTCTGGAGCTCCCAGGACCCAGGGACCCGAGGATCCCGACCAAGCAGGCTCCTGCCGACCCATTTTGCAGAGGGGAACACGGAGATGCTGAGATAGCCAGCGACCCTCCCTCTGCGGCCGGCACCTCCGAGGTGGAACGTGTGTCCGGGGACACAGCTCATGGCATCTGTTGCCAGGCAGCTCCTAAGAACTGGCTTTCCTGCCCGGAGTTGCCAAGGAAATACTAAATCCCGGTGGGCTGGGCCTGGGGTGTATTTTGACTTCCCGGGAAAGGCTGTCTGGTCGCCTGCACTGTGCTTTGATCTGCCTCCTCGCCTGTCCCTGTGCTCACTCTCTCTGCACCCCTTCACTCTCCCTCTCTCTCTCTCTTCTCTAGTTTCACCCTGTGCTGGAAGCAGAAGACCCCGAGGTTTCTGAGCGAGGCCCATGGATGTCGAAGCCTTCCTGAGTCCCAGACCCCATGTTCTCCTCCCGTGGTCATTATGATGCCCTGCAGGACGGTGGCTCAGGGCCCCCAGATCCGGCCCCCCTGGGCCCACCCGGCACCTTGCAGGTCCCACGGTCCCACCGGATGAGCGGCAGCTGCGAGGGGCCCTCTCTGAAGCGGCGGGGTGGCCTGGTGGACCACCGGGATGTCATCTTGGCCCACCAGGCGCACAAAATCCAAAGCACCCCCCAGGCCAGGAGGAAGGAATGGGAGTGAGTATGCACGGGGTGGATGGCCAGCCCCAGCCCTGGGCAGGGACCTGGGGTGCGGGGCCATACGAGGGGTCTCTTGAGGTCAGGCACAGCTCATTTCTCACAAATTTGGGGGGGAGGGGGCGGGCGGGTGCTTGCGACTGGAACACATTTCATAAGCTGTGCTGGCTGCTGACACCTCAAATTCCTTCCCTGTCTGTTGATTAATATCAGCTGCCTTAAGACCCCTTGGGAAACCCCGGGGCATCTCATGGTATCGCAGCAAAGGGGTTAATGGTAGGTGAAGCAGGGTATCCTCAGAGGACCCTGCTTGGGGACCTGGGAGGGGTTGGCAGATAATTCCAATGGGCGTGAACCTGCTGAGAAATGCCACTTTCTGGGGGCGTGGGAGGGGTGGGGGGAGGGTGGGAGGGAGAAGACAGGAATTGCTCTCCTCAACCAGTGGCAGAAAGACAAGTTTGTGACGAAGGTAAAGAGGGGGCTGTGAGACTGGGGTGACTCTGGAGATCCTGGTCCTGGCCCCCCTTTCTCTCTGCCCCCGAAGGGGATCTTCTCCTGGGACCTGCTGTGCAGACAAGGGTTGGGCTCTGAGCTGTCCCTCTCACGTGCTCCTGGCCCATGGCCTCCCTGGGCTCAGTGTCTCTGGGAAATTGCTCTTTCTGGGCTGCCGGAGGGCCGAAGGCAGGTTGTGCGAAGGATCAGTTCTGGTTACAGAGGAAGGAGAGCCGGCACCGGTTCCTTTTTTCTTTTTCTCAAGAGTTTCTTTGGCAAAAGCTCAGAGCCGTGTGGCTTCCGGCAGAGATCAGGTGGGATGTGAAGACTGATTTCAGGATGATTGGGGCTGAGCCTGACATGGAGGCTTATCACTCCTGGGACCCTGAAGCCCCTCTCCCACCCGCTGCTGCTCCAGTCTGGCAGGCACCACACGGCTCTCCATCAGGCTTCTTCTATTTTCCATCTGCTGGAAGGGGGAGCTGGGTATGGATGCCAGTGGGGTTTGCCGTGTGCCGATGAGGGCTGTGTAAATACAGGATGCAAGGAAGACTGGATTATCTATGGGAGCCATTAAGATCTCAGGTTGAGTGAGAAAGGTAGTGCCAGTTTGGCCTCTGAGGTGGTTTCCTGAGGTTAGCCTGACATCTGGTGGCACATTCCGGCATCCTGTAGAAAGGGAATGGTGGTGACAGGACACTGAGGTCCTTTTGACTTTCTCCTCTCCACCCATCCATCTAGGCACCTATCCATTCATCCATTCATCCATTCATCAGTCCATCCATCAACCCATCCACCCTTCCTTCCATCTATCCATCCATCACTTCCTAAATAACTAGGGTGCACCTAACATCTGTAGGTACAATGCTAAACACCGTTCTTCTATTACCCGCTCTCCAGGACTCACCTTCTTTCTCTTCTCCCTTCTATTTAGTCCCCGTTTATTTCCCTTCTCCTCCTTTTTCCTTTCATTTTATTTTTAAAAAGAAATTTGATTAGTTCCCTCAGAAACAGTGAGGCTTCTCTAAGAAATTAGAATGAATTATTTCCAAAGACCCATTAAGAAGAGATTTTTAGGGAAGGAAAAAGGGTCAGTGAATTAAAGAGATAATAAAACACACCCTGTTGCCCAAGGATAATGATTAAGTATAATCTATATCTATATCTATAAAAGGCTAAGCGACCGTTCTACTGGCCAGACTTTCCCGTATGACACACACTGACCACCAGGGGGCAGACACTCAACACAGGAGCTGTGGAGCTGCGGTGACTTGGCAGCAGCAGTTCTCGGGTGACATACCCTGGAACCAGAGAAGAGGGAGCCTGGTTCCTCCCGGGGCCCTGCAATTCCACCTTCAGCCATGGGTTATGTTGTTGCTGGGGCACTGTAAGCCTCAAATCTGGTTTATTGCACACTTGTGTTTGTGTTCCATACCCTGTACCACAGCACCTTTGCAGGGTGCCCTCTTGCACTCCGGGGCCCCTCAGGGGATGTCAGAGTGTTGGTTTCGGCCCGATCCCCGCAGGTCAGACCAAGGGACCCCACCTGCCGGATCGAGCCATGGCACCAGGTGCGGCTGTCCAGGGAGGGTCTGTGGGAGGTTGGCTCCAGGGCGTGTCTGGCCCGCCTCGTCCAGTCCCACCCTGCTGGCCACCTTCTAATTAATTTCCTTTCAATGTGCACAAACCAGTGCACCAGGCCACTAGTTTATAATAGTAATGACAGCTAATGCTTATTGGGCACCTACTGTGGCCAGAACTTTATGGTCTTGTTGCCCTTTCATAACTCTGCCATGCAGTGGTTATTGTCCCCAACCTGCAGGTGGAAAATGGAGGCTCAGAGAGGTGAGTGCCTGTGAACTTGCTGCTAGAGAGTGGTAGAACTGGGATTCGAACCCAAGGGCTGTCAGACTCCAAAACTTGAGCTCTTAACCATTTGGCCAAAGATTTACTACAGTAGAAGGTAATAGGAACATGCTTTCATATAACTCGGAAAATAAGAAAGTCAGTCCTATCGTGGAGAAAAGAGAAGCATTGTAGGGTATTCCGAATCAGGAGACCCTGTTTAAGATGCCATTTCTGCCACAACCTCCTTGAATGGCCAGCTTCTGCCTCAGTTCCCTATTCCTGTCGCTCTTCAGGACCATGAAAAGACTTGAAGAATCTATAGCCATGATCTTCAAATTTCTGAACTCCTACCCCTATCAGTAAAACAAACACATTTTCAGCACACCCATAATGTATATATTTATTTATCAATTATAAATATTCTGCTGTATTTATTACATGCACTATGAAAATGTTAAGATGATGAAATACTAGTGAGTCAATTTTTAAAAATGATTTTAAAATTTTAAAATATTTTTTATATTTTTAGGTATATATATTTTTTATTGATTTCAGAGAGGAAGTGAAAGGAAGAGAGAGCTAGAAACATCAATGATGATAGAAAATCATTGATTGGCTGCCTTCTGCATGCCCCCTACTGGGAATCGGCCCCCAACCTGGGGATGTGCCCTTGACTGGAATCGAACCCGGGACCCTTCAGTCCACAGGCTGATGCTTCATTGAGCCGAAGCGGCTAGGGCACAATGATTTTAATTTTTAGAATTCAATGATATGAACACTTTTGCCCTCGTGTTTTAGAAGTTTGCCTTCACTTTTTGAGTACTTGTTTTGTAAGAGCATTTTATTCTGAAAGTGTTCGAATACATGAACAGTTGCGAGAACAGCACCGTGACCACCACATATCCATGACCCCAATTTAATAATTATCAAGATTTCTCCAGATTAGCATCATTAAGCCATTTTCTTCTTTCTTGTTTTCTGAGCTGTTTTAAAGCAAATTCCAGACCATATATGGTTTTACCAACTTCAGGTTACACATCTAAAGCACACGGGCATTTTCTTACTAATAACACACTTACAAAACTAACAATATAATTTTATATTAATTTCCAGTCCACATTCAAATTTCCCTACTTGTGTTTTTATAGTTGATTTCTTTGAATCAAGAAGGTCTGTATATTGCATTTGGTTGTCAAATGTCTTTTTTTTATTGTGGTGAAATACTACATAAAATTTACCATCTTAACTATTTTTATTTATTATTGTTATTTATTATTATTATTATTATTATTATTATTTAATCCTCACTTGAGGATATTTTTCCATTGATTTTTAGAGAGGGGGAAGAGAGAGGGAAAGACAGAGAGAAATATCGATGTGAGAGAAACACACTGATTGGTTGCCTCCTGCATGTGCCCCTACCAGGGTCCAGGATGGGGAGGAGCCTGCAACCAAGTATGTGCCCTTGACCAGAATCAAACCCAGGACCATTCAGTCCTCAGGCCAATGCTCTATCCACTGAGCCAAACCAGCCAGGGCCCATCATAACTATTTTTAAAGTGTCTAGTTCAGTGGCCATTAAGTGTAGTCACATTGTTGTACACCCATTGTCACCATCCATCTCCAGAACTTTTTTATCTTCTTAAACTGAAACCTAGTTCCTATTAAACAGTAACTCCCCACCCCTCTCCCAGCCCCCGACACCCACCATTCGAAGTTCTGTCTCTATGAATTTGACTTCTGTAGGACCTCATTTAAGTGGAATCACATAAAATTTGTCTGTTTGAGACTGGCCTATTTCACTCAAGATAATAGCCTCTGGTTCATCCATGTTGTAGCATGTGTCAGAATTTCCTTCCTTTTAAAGACTGAATAATATTCCGTTGTATGGAGATGCCACATTTTGTTTATCCAGTCGCCTGTCAATGGACACTTGGGTTGCTCCCACCTTCCAGCCACTGTGAATAAGACGGCCATGAACATGAGTGTATAAATATCTCCTAAAACCCTGTTTTCAGCTCTTCTGGCTGTATACCCACAAGTGGAATTGCTGGATCGTCTGGTAATTCTGTGTTTACTTTTTTCGTTGTTCTATCTCTTGAGACTTATTTAGTCTAGACCCCGCCTCCTTTCCCCCACCCCATTGATTCATGGAAGAAACCAGATCCATTGTCCTATAGAATATGCCCCATTCGGAATTGTCTGTTTGAAAACCTTTGCATCCTGCTAACCACGTGGCTTTGCCCATCGTGGGAGTCCCACCAGGCACAGTGCCTACGAAGGTGAAGTAACCATAGCAAAGGGGACTCCACATCTCACAACGTCTTCCTGAGAATTTCGCATGCTTTTGGCCGCCCTTTAATAGAGATTGCAAGAGCTCACCACCGTTTTGACTTCTTCCTGTGACTGATGGGGTCCTGGTGCCAGGAAAGGACAGAGTCCCGGCTTTGCCATTTCTCACCGCCCCTTTCTGCTCCCATTTATATTTTCTTGAATCCTTGTTCTTTCTAGAAACCTTCCACTTTGCCAGCCGATATCCCAACCCATTAACCCATTAACACAGGCCTGAGCAGACTGCAGTACGTCGCCATGGGTTGCCATGGTTGTTTATCTTGTTCTTGTCTGTTTCTCCCATTAGAATGTTCCCGGCAGGCATGCTCATCTGTCTTGCTCACTGCCGTGTCCCTGGTGCCTGAGACCAGGCTGGTACCCAGTAGGTGCTCAGTAAATATCTATTGAATGAACATATCCAAGGAGAATGAGTGAGGGTCGCTGCCAACTGGCTAAGCAGATTTGGGTCAACCATATATTAAGGATTAAGAAAGCCAATGCTTTTCTTCGTTTTAGATGAAACAATAAATGAAATGGAAGTTTGAGTATTTGGTTCCACACTTCCACAGACGCACTCCCTGGGGTGCCCCTAACTCACTTTGGAGCTTCTTAAACCCGAGTGCAGTGAGGAGGCGCTGTCTCTACAGGCTTTCCTTCTCCCCCTCCTTCCTCCTCTCCCTCTTTCCTCCTCCCTTCCTTCTCTTTACCCACACTATCTCCCTACCTCATCCCTGTACCCCTTCATCCTTCCATCCCCTCCTTCCTTCCTGTCTCCCTCTCCCCTCCCACTCTCCTTTTCCCTCTTTCCTCCTCCCCCTTACTCCTCACTTTATCGCTTCCTCTCCCCTTCATCTCTTTCCCCCTTCCCTCCCCTTCTTTCCCCTCCCTCCCTCCCTCCCTCCCTCCCTCCCTCCCTCCCTCCCTCCCTCCCTCCCTTCTTTCCTTCCTTCCTTCCTTCCTTCCTTCCTTCCTTCCTTCCTTCCTTCCTTCCTTCCTTCCTTCCTTCCCTCCCTCCCTCCTTCCCTTCCCCTTTTCTCTCCTTCCCTTCCTCTCTCCCTCTTACATTCTCCCTTCCTCACCCTTTCTTTCCCTCCCTCCTCTCCCCCTACTTCTTTCTTTCACCAATAGTTAGGACACCATCTCATGTGGGGCCTTGGGGATGGTGTCTGCTCTTTCCAGAACCACACTCTCCACCCAGCAGGAAAAACCAACACAAACAAATGATAAGCAGGAGAAGCGCTCAGAAGGGGCTGAACAGGGTCTGGGGGGGACTGGGAGGGCCTCCCCAAGGAGGAAATTTCCAGGCTATTTCTTCTCACACTTCACTACACTTGGAACCCCTGTGGGATCTTTTTAAATGCAGATTCCCATTTGGCTGGTCTGACCTGGGGCCTGGGACTCTGAATTTCTTTTCAACAGGCTCCCAGGTGAGGTCAGTGGTCTGAGCAGCCGCATTCTAACCCCCATCCTCTTCCTTCTCCTCGGCGAATAGAGGACCTGGGAGGGAGAATGAGGGGGTGGGGGAGGATAGCTCAGCGAACCGCAATGAGTGCCACGAATAACACTTACTATGCTGTAATGATAATAATAACCAGTATTGATGGTGCATTTGCTATCTGCAGGGCACGGATCCAAGTCCTTTCTATATAAACTCATTTAACCCTCATCACCATTGTGATAAATAGATCTTGCTTTTCCAAAGTGTTTCTGTGCTCACGTGGCACATGGCGGTCTTGTGAAGCAGCCAGAGCCGGCATTGTCGTCGTTACTGTCACTGTTAGTTTGCTCTTTATGCAGAGAGGCAAACAGGTTCCCAGTGTTACCGAGGCTCCTGAGGGTCAAGCCAGGACAGGAATGGCGTGACCTTGGCTTTCAGGCCAGAACCAGCCATCTCTGTGCTGTGGAGGCCCAGGCCCGCCATCCTGCAGGTCACCAGCCGGGGCTGGGGTGGCTGGCCTGAACTGTCCTGGTCCCTGAGGCCTAAGCGTCCAGGAGAGGGCACGCAAGGTGAGGAAGAAGGAGAAATGGATTCTTCTAGACAATCAGTTTTCCCATTTATTCTCTGCTGCTCTCACTCCCTCAGTTTTCAATGCCCAGTAAGATAGCTCCATAGTTTTCAGTGAGAAAATTAGGATTATATGGGACCGTTAGTAAAACGACGAATGTCACTGAACCGCAAAGAGAGGCGATTAACCTGTGTGGGATCTCAATGATTGTGGAAATGGGTCTAGGGGACAAACCAACGTCCTCCTCAAGGCCCTCAAGGCCCTGTTCCTGCTCTCCCCCGGCTCACTCTGCTCCAGCCGCATGAGCCTCCCCACTGTCCATCAGACACATCAGGGTGGCCTGCCTCAGGACCTTTGCACTTGCTGTCCCCTCTGGTGGGAATGTTTCCCCCTGTATATCCACATGGCTCCTTCCTCACCTCCTTCCAACCGTTACTTAAAGAGCACTTCCTTAACAAGCCTTTCTCCACCGCCCTATGTGCTTGTTTTTATCCTCACCTGAGGATATGTTTTTGTTGATTTTAGAGAGAGAGGTAGGGAGAGAGAGAAGAGAGAGAGAGACAGAGAAACATCGATGTGAGAGAGGAACATGGATCGGTTGCCTCCTTTACTTGCCCTGACTGAGGATCGAACCCACAACCTTTTTTTTTTTTCTTTTGGGCTGACGCTCCTACCAACTGAGCAACCCAGCCAGGGCCTCACCACCCTGTTAAAATGCAGCCCCTATACATGTCTGTTCCCCCTGCCCTACTTTGTTTTTCTCATTAGCACAGTTGACCAGTTCCTATGTATATATTTGGCTTTTATCTTGTTGACTGCAGCCTCTCCACCAAGGCAGGCATTTTTGTCTGGTTTGTTCTTTGCTAGGTCCCCAGCTTCTCGAACAGGGCCCAGCAAGCCATAGTCAGGGTGCCAAAACCAGTCAGACACCTGTTTTGGTGTGGCCCATGGGCTAGGAAAGGGTTTTACTTGTTTAAGTGGTTGGGGGGAAAAATCAAAAGAAGGATAATATTTCTCGATATGTGAAAATTCTATGAAGTTAGTAAACATTCAGTGTCCATGCAGCGTTATTGGAGTGTCGCCTGGTCGGTTTGTGTGCATATCAGTATGTTGTCTGTGGCTACATGTGTGCTACAGGGCGGCGTTGAGTCTGTAGAAGAGGCTGGCCTGCAAAGCTGAACATTCTGACTTTCAGGCCCTTTACAGAAGTTTGGGGACCCCTGTGCCAGAACAGTGCCTGGCTCTGGCCGCGGCGGCCGCAGCGAGCCGCTAGGTGGCGCTGTGGCTTCCGAGTGGAGGCGGGAAGCTGTCGTTCCCCCTCCCGGTTCCCATCTCCTGTCCTTCCTGCTCCCCGTGGACAGTGTTCTGAGAAATGGAAGGCAGACCCAAAGTAAGAATCCGATTTTCATCGTATAACACTCAGTCATTACATGTATGGCGACTTTGTTCATGCACAAGGGGCTTGTAAAGGCGAACTGGGGCGAGTCAGTGTTTTAAGGACTTTGCGGGGGAGGGGTGGTTCCAGGTGGGTCCTGAGGTCAAGTGTGGGGCCCGCGCGGCTTTGGCCTGGGTTGTGGTTGCATTTCTGGCCTGGGAGCCAGACAGTCGCCTGTTCAAATCCCAGCTCCTTCTTGCTGACTCAGGTTGGGGGCAAGGGGGGGGGGCATTTTTCTCTACTCTGTGCCTCAGTTTCCTTGTCTGTAAAGTGGAAGTAACAGAAGCACCTGCCTCTTGGGTTCTTTTTTTTTTTTTTTTTTTTTTTTTTTTAGGGCAAGGTTTATTTATTTATTTATTTATTTATTTATTTAACATTTTTTCTCCTTTATTGATTAAGATATTACAAATGTGTCCTTATCCCCCAATGTCCCCTCATCCCCCCAATCCTGCCCTGCACCCTCACCCCCTGTTGTCCACATCCATCGCTTATGCTCATATGCATGCATACAGTCCTTTGGTTGATCTCTTCCCCTAACCCCACCCTCCCCTACCTTTCCTCTGAGTTTTGAGCATCTGATCGATGCTTCTCTGTCTCTACATCTGTTTTTGTTCATCGGTTTATGTTGTTCATTATATTCCACATATGAGTGAGAGCATGTGATACTTATCTTTTTCTGACTGGCTTATTTCACTTAGCATAATGCTCTCCAGCTCCATCCATGCTGCTGCAAATGGTAAGAGTTCCTTCCTTTTTAGAGCAGCATAGTATTCCATTGTGTAGATGTACCACAGATTTCTAATCCATTCATCTGCTGATGGGCACTTAGGCTGTTTCCAAATCTTAGCTATGGTGAATTGTGCTGCTATGAACATAGAGGTGCATATATCCTTTCTGATGGGTGTTTCTGGTTTCTTGGGATATATTCCTAGAAGTGGGATCACGGGGTCAAATGGGAGTTCCATTTTTAGTTTTTTGAGGTTCTTAAAAAGACGAGATTCGATGCATTATTAAAGGGCGAGCATGTGGGACCGCACAGGCGGGCAGGAAGCCTCGGCGACAGTGTGCGATGGTTCCAGGGAGGGTGTGAAGCAGCTGGAGTCCTCAGTTTACACATTTGAGAGAGACAGAGGCCAGCAAGTTGTTGAGCCGTCACAGTTAAACTGAAGTCTGACCTTTAAAGAAGACCTGCTGGGATTCAGAGCAGGTTTTTCCCCTTCCTTTTTCAAGGGAGGCAGTTGGACAATTCTAGCCTAGAATTGATATTAAAATAGAATAGGTCTGGTCTCAGGGAGCTGCTTTTTCGGTGCAGTGGCTGGTTTTCAGTGCAGGGATCCCCCTTGTCCTTTGCATTAGCAGCTTGGCTGTGGCCAGCCACGGAAGGCCTGGGGAGGGCCCCCCAGAGATGGTGCCCCCCCCCCATTCCTTATGATCTATCAGATTCTCCACATTAGTCTTTGGAACCCAAGCAGTTTGTGAATCAACATCCCCGCTGCTCACCCCCCAGAGTCACCATTTTGCCCACTGCTGATTCCCGTCTTTTTTTCTGCCACCATCACTAAAGCATGTCCTTTCAACACATTAAGGTTCTCCTGGCCGCTAGAAGCAGCTCAAAGGAGGCCATGTTGGGATAAAGTAAAATGAAATAATTTCTTTCCTTCTAACATTTTCAACTTGTTGCAGCCCCTTTGGGGAGAGGAGGGTGCAGGTCTTATAACCCCCCAATGAGCTCAGGGCCACAAGCAGGTGGGCAACAGTACAGGTAAACACTCAGCCCCGAAATGCCACGTTCCAAAGCAAATGTGGTCTCTAGCCATCCAGGAAGGCCGTGCTGGCCTGTTTTAAGCTGTTCTGGCGACCCCACATGTGCTACCAAGGACAGATTTGGCAGCACAAGTAGCTGCCTTCCGATCTCAGCCCATCCATTAGAGCTGGGTGACCCTGGGCAAATGCCACAGCCCCTTCGGGTGTGTTGGGGGCGGGAATTATAAAAGTTCCTGGTGCAGAGAGTCTGGGAAAGTGCATCGATGAGGCAGGGCTCAGACAGAAGGGCCTTAGAGGAAAGTCAACCTAGCCTTTCCCCTTCTGTAGTCTGGGGACCCTCTGGGCCAGTGGTTCTAAACCTTCTGGCCCTTTAAATACAGTTCCTCATGTTGTGACCCAACCATAAAATCATTTTCGTTGCTACTTCATAACTGTAATGTTGCTACTGTTATGAATCGGAATGTAAATATCTGATATGCAGGATGGTCTTAGGCGACCCCTGTGAAAGGGTTGTTCGACCGCCAAAGGGGTCGCGACCCACAGGTTGAGAACCGCTGCTCTGGGCATTATTTACATGTAGTTTTTCCAATCTGCATGTTAGGGATTCTGAATAGGAGCTCATGCAGCGTGGTGGCTCAGGAGCCAGGTTGGCTGGATCTATAGTGTAGGTCTGCTACTTGCTGTGTGTCCTCAGGGAAGTGACTCCACCTCTCTGAGCAGCCTCAGTCGCCACATCTGAAAGTGCGGAACAGAATAGCACTCGCCTCATAGGGTTGTTACAAGGATTGCACATTTGCAAAATGCTGCGAACAGTGCCTGGCACATTATAAATGTTACAGACGTGTTAAGTTAAATAAGATGAATGAATTCCCACCCACGCCCCTGGCTGTGATCTCCAAAAGAGCACAGGCCTGATTTTGTTGATTGTGTATCACTAGGGCTTAAGCACATGGTAGGTGGTCAGTAAAGGTTGGACGGAAGCTGGATATGAAATGAGCATGAATTTTTGGCTAAGAGATGAAAACCTAACCTCTGAATCTGGGGTGCAGACTTCTGTAAGGGGCAAGAGAGCGAATGTTTTCAGTTCTGGGAGTCACTTGGTCTCTATTGTAACAACTCAACTTTGCCTACATAGCATGAAAGCAGCCATAGAAAATGTGTAAATGAATGGGCATGGCTATGTAAAGTTTTATAAGTAAAACTTTATGAAAGCAAGTAGTGAGCCATGTCTGGCCTGAGGACTGTCACTTGCTGACTCCTGCTGTAAATCATAGTGAGAGGTTAGTGGGAACTAAGGGAGATATTTTACACAGTGTTTTCCGTGTAGAGTGTAGAGATGGTGAAGTCAAGCCTTAAGCCTTGAATCAGAGGGCATATTTCTTTATGTTATTAATATTTATTAAGCACATGTTATGCTGTTCACATGCTGATCATTGTAATGGGCACTCTCATACTTAAAAAAAATGTTTAGGATGTCATTAATTATCCTTCTGTCCTTTTTAAAATTAGGAAAATAGAGCCCAGAGTGGTTAAGAAACTTTCCCAAGGTCACACAGCTCAGAAACGATATTCCAGGCCAACTGAGTTAGTTTCCAAAGCCTTTTCCTCCCTGGCCAGTGAAGGGTTGGGGCCTTCTTTCACAGCTGTCATTTAAATGTCCCAGCCACCCATGCAGGCCCTAGAAGTGAGCCCCTGAACACGGGAGGCATCGGAAGGCTAACACAAAATGCACTGAGATTTTCAGCAGACACGCATGAGGGAGATTCTTTACAAATTGGTGTGGAGCCTGTGCCCTGGGCCCGTTGGTGGGCCTGCTGGAACGTTCTGGAGTGCTGCAGCTCTTGCCTCAGCATGAGGATCCCTATTTAAAAGAGGCTTCACCCCGTGGGGTCAAGCTGAGAGCTCCTTGGGTTTCTCAGCCCTGGAGGCTGGGACTCTTCCTCCCATATTTTCTCCCTCAGCCTTGACGAGAGCCCTCACATTGCCTGAAGCCCCCGCTCGGTTGGTTCCTACCGGTGCAGCCACTTTCCAGGGGCTGCCCCATTTTCTTTAGAGCCGGGTCCAAAATCTCCAGTCCTGAATTAGGCCCGTGTGCTGGCCTCTGGCTGGCCTCTGGCTGACCTCTGCAGGTTAGCGACACAGCAGCACAGGTATCCACGTGGCTTTGGCTGTCCTGCAGGACACTCCCCGACAGCCTTTAGCACACAGCATTGCCCCTTGGAGAGCCTGTTAAAACACAGATATTGCAGGACCCACCTGAGGTTTTTTGTTGTTGTTAATCCTCACCTGAGGATATTTTTTCCATTGATTTTTCAGAGAGAATGGAAGGGAGGGAGGGAAAGAAGGAGAGAGAGAGAGAGAGAGAAAGAGAGAGAGAGAGAGAGAGAGAGAGAGAGAAAGAAACATCAGTGTGAGGGAGGTACATTAATTGGTTGCCTCCAGTGCCAGGGATTGAAGCTGCAACCCAGGTGCGTGCCTGTGACCGGGAATTGAACCCACGATCCCTGTGTGTGGGCCGATGCTCTAACCACTGAACACACTGGCCAGGCCACTCTGAGTTTTTGATTCAGCAAACCTGGGAGGGGCCTGGGAATCTGTATTTCTCATAAACTCCCAGGTGATGCTGCAGCTGCTGGTCCAGGGACCACACTTTGAGAAGCACAGCTGGAGGTTGGCTACACATCAGGATCATCTGGGAAGTTTTTAAAAATCCCAATGCCCAGGCTGTACATGCCCCAGTGACTCCCACTCTGTGGGTGGAGTCCAGGCCTTGGCATTTGAAAGGTTTCCAGGTTATTCTAACACGTCGCTGTGCTTGAGAACCAACGGGTGTGCAGGTTGTCCCTGTTCACTTTACTTACGATACACTCAGGTGAGGCCTGGATTTACACACGACTCGGACATTTAAAATCTGCAGGGGGATGGGAAAAAAATCACGGTGTCTAATCCATTCCTAAGCCCGGACTTATTCTCGTATGATTCACGGTTTGGATCCTTATTCTTTTGGCTTCAGTGATCTCTCTGTGTATTCAGAGCAGATATTCAGCCGGAACACATTGGTCCAGCTGATTGTTAAAATATTAAAATATTTCCATACCAGTTAGTAAACAGCTGTGGCCTGGAGTCTCCCCAAGTGAGCTTCCCCACCCGCCAAGTCCCTTCTGGGTCCTCCCTCGCCTTCTGATGATCCACCCCAGTGCCTTTGACCTGCTGTCCCATGTCTGTATCTTTAGTTTTCATGTCTGGGTAGAGGTGTATCTTGAATAGGTAGGAGGCCGGTTTGCAAACTCAGGAGCACAGGAAAAGTCCTCTGTGTTTGGAGAGGGGAGTGGCGCTGATTCCAATCTTGGTGGTGACACTGACCAGCTGGGGAAGCTGGCTAACCTCTCTGTGCCTCAGTTGGGTTGAGTGAGGCTTACGTAGATTGGATGCATGGGCAGGCCTTAGGATGGTGCCTGACGTGTCCTTAGCATCAAATCAGTGCGGTTGTGTTTGTGTTAGTTATCTATGGCTACGTAACAAATGGCCACAAGCCATGTAACACATTACCACAAACTCAGCGGCTTTGAGTAGCACATTTATTATCTCACCGTTCTTGTGGGTCAGGATCTCCGTGTGGCTCAGCTGGGTCCTGTGCTTTTAGATTGATCACAAGGCTGTAATCAAGGTGTTGGGCAGCACTGGTCTCATCTGAAGGCAGGACTGGGGCCGGATCTGGATCTAAGGACCTCTGGTTGTCGGCAACATTCAGTTCCTTGCAAACAGCTGGACTAATGGGCCTCAGTTCCTAGTTGACTGGTGGCCAGAAGCCACCTTAAGTTCTTCCCAATATGGCAGCTTGCTTCATCAGTCACCACAGAGAGAGAGAGAGACTGCTAGCAGCATAGAAGCTAGAACCTTTTGTAATCTAATTATGCAAGTGACATCCCCTTAACACTGAAGTATTCCATTGTTTAGAAGCAGGTTGCTCAGCCGAGGGGATTGTGCAAGGTTGTGACAACCAGGAGGCGGAGACCACGTGGGGCATTCTTAGAAGCTGTCTGCCATAGTAGTAGAATTATTTTCATTCCTGGATGTAGGTGATGAAACCTCAGCCGTCATTGCTCCCGCATGGGGCATGGGTGTTATGTAGCATCAAAGCCCCCAGCAGCCCCATTCTGGCATCAGTCCGCACTGGTTACCTTTGAGACTCTCTCTTGTCCCAGCCTGCAGGGTCCCCTCAACTTGGAGACTCAACTGCTTTTGAGACAAGTAGGGAACCCAGGAATCTTTGGGGGTGTCCAAGCACCTTTCCAAAGTCCAGCCACCCATGATGCTCCATGCACCCTCTACTCTTGGAGAACAGTCTGTACTTGGGGGTTCCCCTAGCCTCTATGTCCTCCCACTTGCTGCCCTCAGAGGCACCCTCCTCCCTCTGTTCTTGAGCTCAGCTGGTCTGATTTCCTCAATGAATAGGTAGGAGGTCGGTTTGCAAACTCAGGAGAACAGGAAAACTCCTCTGTGTTGGGAGAGGGGAGAATTTCCTGAGACAAGAAAGGCATGAACTTCAAATTATTTTTGTTTCTTCTGAGTCAGAAGACTGTAAGTTTTTATAATAGGGTGCTGTGTTAGGGGGATGAGTAAAGTTAGGGGGGTGTACAGGTGGGAGAGGTCATCTGGGGAGACGGGGGTGGGTCACAGGAGGTGAGGAGGGTTTCCGGGGGCAGGAGATGGGGCGCAGGGCTGGAGAGGCGTGTCACGAAGGAGGACCAGCAAGGACACACCCGCGGAAGGGGGGCAGGGGACAACATTGTAGAGTCATCGATTGAGAAAGAAGCGAGTGGGTTGAGGGTATGGTGAGCGATAAGGCTGACCAAGTTGTTAAAGCCATTTAAAGCCCAACAGTGAATTACTATTTTTCAGGATCCTTTAGGTCAGGGGTACGTCGGAATTTGGCTGGTTGGTTCTGCTCGGGTCTCTCACTTGGCTGTCTTATGTGGATGGCTGGGCTGGGCTGGACAGTCCAAGAGGCTTCCCTCACATGCTTCCAGTGGTCTCCATGAGGTTAGCTTGGGCTTCCTTGAAGCATGGCGGCCTCAGGGTAGCGGACTTTCAGGAGGTTGGATTTCAAGAGAAAGCCTGACAATCAGGCAGGCAAAAGCCAACGTCTCTGAAGGGAGGCTTCCAGGTCTGAAGAAGCTCAGGTACCAGGTTGGGAGTGTGGCATCTGTTCTGTTGTGCAGGCCATAGGAGGTCCTGAGGTAGGAGGCAGAAGCACCCATTGGTGTTTTACAAAGTAATTTCAGAAGAGAGGGCAGTTCAGTGGGAAGAAGAGAGAGTCTGGAGACAGAAACCCTAGCACTCTTTTTATTCTGCGTGACAACGTGTACTATTTTACTTTCTTGAGCCCTAAGCTGTATCATCTGTGAAATGGGGTAATGAAAATCCCCACCTTAGAAACCCTCTGGGGCTTTCATAAGGATCATGTAAGAAAGTGTTTATAAAGAAGAGTTGCCAAACTCAATAGGAGACAGGTCATTGGGACAGGCTTGATTTAAGGGGGTAAATTTCAGCAAATGCTCACCTTCCATGTCAGGGAGACAATAAGGAGTGGTGAGGCCTGTGGCAAACTGGAGAACTCCAGCCCCATTGGAAGGAGATGGCAATCCTATATAATAAAAGCCTAATATGCAAATTGACCGGTGGAATAACCGGTCGCTATGACGTGCACTGACCACCAGGAGGCAGATGCTCAACACAGGAGCTGCCCCCAGCCCACAGGCCCCAGGCCAGCCAAGGCAGGTGCCAGTGGGGGCTCCCCCGATTCCCCCACCGGTCGCCCCACAGATCGGCCCTGATTGCCGGCCAGGTCTAGGGACCTTCCCCGTGCACGAATTTCGTGCACCAGGCCTCTAGTTATTTGATAAAAGCTGGTGAATGCCATGTGGGAATATGGGTTCAGTGTGGCCAAATCTTCTGATTTTATGTAAAGAGGCAAAATTCCATTTTTATGTGTAATCTTTTGACTTGTTCTTAACATATTTCTGTCTTAAAATGTAGATAGACCAAGGAAGCTATTTGTGAGCCTCTCTGTTTGTAACATCTGCCGTGAGCCTTAGTACTTAATGTAAATATTAGTTATTAATTTTATCATGGATTCTTAAAACTGGAAGACAAGGTGACTGAGAAAGAGGCCTGGAGAGAGGCAGCAGAGCAAGGCAGGGCGAGAAGTGGCGGATCTGGATCAGGACAGGGCTCCTGAGAGCAGGACGGGGAGACCCGGAGCATTTCAGAGGGACAATCCGTAGGACTCACTCGCTCACTGGCCAGGGCAGAGATTCCTACCACTTGCTGAGCCGTAGAGCCCTTTGCAGTCCAAGGAAGCTGGCTAGGGACCCTTCTCAGAATTGTGTTTTTAGATGCATAAAATCAAACACAAAGTAGACTAATTATAATGAAAATCAGTTATCAACATGTCTACAGCAACATATTTGCACACCATAACAAACATGCTCCTTTCATGTGCGAAAAAGAAGACCTAATGACAGGCTTAACAGTTTTAAGGTGATGACGAGAGTCAATGACATGTCAAGTGCAGTAATTGTAACATGAATTACAAGTATGCTTTCTGTTGATGACAGAGTCACAGGTGCTGCTAACGCTGTTAATACTACTGCAATTCATTGCCTCCATTCATAATGTAGCTAAAGGAAATGAAAATGAAGATGTGATTTATTTTCCCCAGCAAAGTCAGACACCCTAAATGGAAAATAAATTAAGTACCACTTAATCCAGGGAATTCAGGAAAAAAGTGGTTCAAAGAGATTTCTGAGATTTCTAGTTTGGGGAGGGTCAAGCAGGTAAAAATAGAGCAGGGGGAGGTGGGGTGGGGATGGAGAAGGGGTGAGGGGGAGGGGTTGGGGGTAGAGGTAGGATGTGGGAGATTGTGAGAACTACAGCAGAGTAGCTAAGCCTTCAGGTTTGGGAGCTGGAGTGCCTGGATTCAAATCATGGCCCAACATTTTACCAGCTTTGTAATTGTAGTGGGTTCAACAGCACCCCCCTTCTGGTGCCAAATCCAGTTTCGTTGGCGTATATGTCACTTACTGGACTAATCTTTCATGTCTCAGTGTACTCAACTATAAAATGGTGATGACAGTAGTATCATCTACCTCCCAGAGGTGTTATCAGGATTAAATGAGTTAATTAATGCATGCAAATCACTTCAAACAGTACTTGGCACATCGTAAGTGCTACATAGACACAGTCATTATTATAGAAGTGATGGAAGTGAATGAAGTTCATTCATTAATCATTCATTCAACACATTTATTCAACAGTTTGAGGCAGAGAACAAATCAGACAAGGACGCCACTCCCATGGGGTTTACATTTTTAAAAGGAGAGACAGCTAATATACAAGTAAATGGATAATGGAGTCATTGTGGGTAGTGGTAAGTGACAATAAAACAGGGCAATGGAGTGAAGTGTGAATGGGTCAGGTATGGCCCATCTGATAACTTGACATTAGTCACCTGAATGCAGGGGATAAGGCAGCTGCGCACAATTCTTAGCGAAGGAAGTTTCAGACAGAGAACAGCATGTGCAGAGACCCTGAGGCAGGAGTGTGCCTGGTGTGTTTGAGAACGAGCAAGGCAGCCAGTGTATCTGGAGCAAGGTGAGTGGTGGGAAATGATGTTGGAGAGGTTGGTGGGGGCAGCCCCTGTGTTATGAACACATCCTTGTAGGTGCCGTCTATGAGTTCAAAGACAGCTGTCGATTGTCCCAATGAGATAAATGCTTAAGAGAAGTGTAATCAAGGGATTAGCAATAGCTTTCTAAAGGGCTCGTGAACCAAGACCAAAAGATAAGCAGGAAATCACTCAAGAACAGAACAGGAGCCCTGGCCAGTGTGGCTCAGTTGGTTGAGTATCATCCCAGGCACTGAAAGGTCGCCGGTTGGATTCCTGGTCAGAGAACATGCCCAGGTTTCGGGATCCCAGTAGGGAGCATGCAGGAAGCAACTGATCGATGTTTCTCTCTCTCTCTCTCTCTCTCTCTCTCTCTCTCTCTCTCTCTCTCTCTCTCTCTTTCTCCCTCTATTCCTCTTTCTCTAAAAATCAATAAAGAACACATTAAAACAAAAAAAAAGAATAGACGTGGTCCTTGGACCTAGCTGGAAGAACCAGCTAAGGAAACTATGATCAGGTCAGGAAAAGTAAGGGACAGTGATGGTTCAGGGAGATCCAACCAAGAGATAAGGTAGAAAGACATTGGGAAGAAATCAGGCATTGACCAGGTGGGCTAAGCAGTGGCTCAAAGTCACATGGCTGTGTCATGTGGAGACAGCGGGAGATGAGTGAGCAGCACATCCCTGAGTGTCAGGGCATGCGAGTCATACTTCGACTCATCACTTTCTTTCAATACTAGGAATCGGTGTGTCACTGTGCTCTTTCTATTCTTGCTTTGAAGTGCCTTGCTCATCCACCGTGGTGGTGGTGGTGGGGGGGGGGGGGATCTAAGAAGCCCACTTCTGATACTGAGTTCCAGTCTTCATCAGCCTGGGTGCTGATGACTGCACCAACCTTGGCTCTTTTCTGAAATGGTTGCCTCCTCCTTCCACTCACCAATTCCAGTCTTCAACATGCTGCCACTTGCGTGCTGCCAACCCTTCTCATTTGAGTTTTCATCAGACATTTACTCTGGTCCTATGTTGTTCTAGACATAGGGCAGGGGTTGGATAGCAATTGTTCCCACTTATCAAACGATTACTGTGCAAGTCAACTTGGATGAGGTTCTTACCCTTGAGGAGTTTACAGTCTAAAGGAAGAGCAGTTAGGAAAAGCAATGATTAAGATAGGTGATAATTCACCACCAGTGATATTTCTGTCTCTGCCTCCTCCACTTTAGGGATAGGTGTGGGCATACAGCTTGCTTTCAACAAAAGGTGAGTGGAAGCGGCTTGAGTCATTTCTAGGTGGGAGTTGAAAAAGCAAATGCATGACTGTCACACTTCCTTCTTCCTGCTGTGACAAGATGGACTTCTGTCATCCTGAGTCCAAGTCAGAGCCTCCTGTTGCCCGTGTTGAACATGCAGCAGGAGCAAGAAGTAAATATTTGTCTTGTTAAGCCATTGGGATTTGGGGTGTTTGTTACAGAAGCAAAATTGGGCTATCCTGACTATGATCAGAGTATCTGTGACTTCCTCAGACACTGCATACTGGTTTCTCTTTACTACATATGATCATATTCTTTCCCCTCCTCTTCTAATTCCTTTCCAAATCCTATTGATTCTTTAAAAATAACTTCAGTAAAGCCTTCCTTAAAATTTCATAACATTTACAGTCCCTATATCACTATCTAACACCTAATCATTGGCTGTGATGGATACTTTGTTGTGGTTTCATAGATTAGTCTCCTTTCACTATTATGGGTTGTATTGTGTCGTCTCCCCGCACCCCACCCCCCACCCCCAATTCTGAGGGTTTAAGTCCTAACCCTCAGAACCTTATAATGTGGTATGTTTGGAGATAGAGCCTTTAAAGAGGCAAGTAAGGTAAAATGAGGTCGTCGGGGAGGGCCCTGATCCAGTATAACTGGCCTCCTTATAAGAAGAGGAGATTAGGGGATACACCGTGGGAAGACCATGTGAAGACACAGGGAGCAGGTGGTCATCTACAAGCCAAGGAGAGGGGCCTCAGGCACCTTGACCTTGGACTCTAGCCTCCAGCATCGTGAGGACATGAATTTCTGTGGTTTAAGACCTCTGGTCTGTGGTACTCTGTTACCGTGGCTCTAGCAAACGAAGACTTGTACGGCACAGATATGAACTTCTTGAATACTGGGCCTTTGCACTTTCTGTTCCCTCTTCCTGAAATGCTCTTCCCCCAGATATCCTCCTCTCTCACCTTCTTCAGGCTCCCGATGGCTCCTCCCTCACCTTCTTCAGGGCTTTACTCAAATGTCTCCTTCTTTTTTTAAAAAAAAATATATGTTTATTGATTTCAGAGAGGAAGGGAGAGATAGAAACATCAATGATGAGAGAGAATCATTGATCGGCTGCCTCCTTCATGCTCCCTACTGGGGACCAAGTCCGAAACCCAGGCGTGTGCCCTTGACCGGAATCGAATCTGAGACCCTTCAGTCCGCAGACCGATGCTCTATCCACTGAGCCAAACCCGCTAGGGCATCAAATGTCACCTTCTTAGCGAGGCCTTTCTGACTACCCTGTCTATAATTATAGCCTGCACACATGTCCTATTCCCCATTCCTTTAAAAAAATATTTGCCTTAACACGCAGCCCAGTCTAAAACAGTATACATTTTACTGATTTGTCCTGCTTGTTGTTCATTTCTCTCTGCCCACCACATTTTAGAACATCAGCCCTCCATGGGCAGGACTTTTGTGTGCTGTATCCCCACAACTAGAACAATGCCAGGAATCAGTGGGTGCGCACCAATGTCTTAGAATGAATGAACAGATAGATGGTTAATGAATGAGGACTTTTATGGACGTTCTCTTGAATACCTCATGTTGCCTTGTGCAGTGCAAAGCATATGGAAGATGCTTAATAAACACGGGCTGATTATATGAGTGGATCACAACTTCTTCCTGGGAATGTGGATTTTTTTTGGAACAAAGACTTCTATTTGGAATTTTTGGCACAGACTTGCTAATCTAAGTTGAGATGAGGGAAGTGTAGTATGTGAGTTGGTAATGTGAATGCATCTGAGAAATAGGGACACAGAAAAATAGTGTCCAACATTGTGGGAAGTGGAAAAACCACAATTTTGGAATCAGAGATATTGGTTATGAAGCTTTTGGCTACGAGTCACAGAAAAACCAGTTCACGCTGTTGTTTTTAAAATTGAGGTTTAATTCATGAAGCATGAACGTAACCATTAACCATTTGAAAGTGTACAATTCAGTGGCATTTAGTACAGTCACAATATTGTCTAGTTTTGAGACATTTTCATCGCCCCAGAAGGAGCCCCATACTCATTATTTTTCATTGGCTCCCATAAATGCTAGTATAGAGGGATGTGGGCTTCCGGCGCAGTTTGATCCAGGATCCAGCTTTATTTGTCTGCCATCCTCTCAGCATTTGCCTCCTCTGAGGGCTGGTTTTATTCCAAAGCTGGCTTCTCTCGGGTTTGCAAGATGCTTGTTAACCCCCAGTTAACAAATGTCCCCATTCACATCTAGAAAGAGGGAACGTCTGGCTTCCTAGGGTGTTCTCTTCAGAGCAAGAAGCTTCCTTCCCAGAAGCCCACATAAACCTCCCTTTGGGGTGTATTGATCCGCATTGGCCCGCGCTGCCCATTCATAAACCAACTGCTAACGTTGAGGTTAGGGTTGACCATAATCCACCAAGATTAGCTGGATGGCTTGGCTCTGGCCCACTGCCTGAGTGAACCCGAGTTGGCATCCCTCCTCCATCACCTCCCAGCTGTGTGATTGTGCAGCCATGACTCAAACTCTCTGAGCCTCAGTTCTCTCATCTGTGAAATGGGGACCAGATGATACCCGTGCATAGAGTTCCCAGGAGGGATGGATGTACAGTACTCAGCACATTCCCCGACAATCCTTCCCAGAACCAGCAGCTAGCCGATCAACGCCTTAATGATAGTAGCTAGCCCTAGCCGGTTTGGCTCCATGGATAAGAGCGTCGGCCCATGGACCGAAGGGTCCCGGGTTCGATTCTGGTCAAGGGCATATACCTCGGATGCAGGCCCAATCCCCGGCCCTGGTAGGGGCGCATGTGGGAGGCAACCAATCGATGTGTCTCTCATATCAATGTTCCTCTCTCTGTGTCTCCCTCCCTTCCACTTGCATTATTTTTATTTATTTATTTTAATATATTTTTATTGATTTCAGAGAGGAAGGGAGAGGGAGAGATAGAAACATCAATGATGAGAGAGAATCATTGATCAGCTGCTTCCTGCACGTTCCCTACTGGGGATCGAGCCTGCAACCTGGGCATATGTCCTTGGCTGGACTCGAACCCGGAACCCTTCAGTCCGCAGACAGATGCCTTATCTACTGAGCCAAACCAGCTAGGGCTCTACTCACTTTAAAAATCAATGGAAAAATATCCTCAGGAGAGGGTTAACAAAACAAAAAATAATCTAATTCTTTTTTAAAAAATATATATTTTATTGATTTTTTTTTTTACAGAGAGAAAGGGAGAGGGATAGTTAGAAACATCGGTGAGAGAGAAACATCGATTCAGCTGCCTCCTGCACACTCCCCACTGGGGATGTGCCTGCAACCAAGGTACATGCCCTTGACTGGAATCGAACCTGGGACCCTTGAGTCCGCAGGCTGACGCTCTATCCACTGAGCCAAACCGGTTAGGGCAAAATAATCTAATTCTTAAAAAAAAATAATAGCAGCTATCGGCTGGTATTTGCACAACTCTGTGGCCCCGTTTACCCGCTGGAATGCACAGTGTGGCAGATGTGTGAAATGCTTTCCAAGGATTAACCTAAGCAGCCTTACGATAACCCCGTGAGTTAGGCATCGTCATTGTCCCTGCTCTGAACACAGGGAAACTGAGGCACAGAGCGCGTAGGTCCCTTGCCCTGGGTCACACAAGGCACATATGGCATCTGAACCCAAGCAGCCTGACTCCAGATCTTGTTCCCTTGTCACCACCGGGTTGTTGGTCTCGCATTGCCAGCCATCGTGCTCAGCCCCCAGCACTTGGTCTTTTACAGAAACCAATAAAGCAGAAATCACTGGTGTCATTGACAGAAGCATTGAAACCAGGTGCCAGAGTTCCCCTGCCGGTCAGTTACAGGAGCTGGGATTGAGCCCACACCTGTATCACCCCAGCATGCAGCCTCTTAACCCCATGCCAGGGGGCCCCGAGGGTCCCGGCACCCACCTGATCTCCCGGGAGGCGACTAAGATGGGAATCCGAGTCATTACGGTGACGGCTGCAAAATATTTTCGTGAGTGGGTTTCAAACACTGTCAACAGATGCAGTCCTCTTCCGCTCCTTTGGTAAAAGGGCAGTTTACTCAGAGCCGAGGAGCCCGAGCTGAATTTCACAAGCCAAGCTGGTGAGCGGCCACAGGAGCCCTAAGGAGGCACTGCTTGGCAGCTGGGAGGAGATAAGGCAGCTGCGGGCTCTGGGAGCCCCGGAGGCTCCTCTCTTCTGCCGGCTGGAGGGGGTCCCAGAGGAGGCCCTGGTCAGACACACCCTGGTTGTCACCTATTGCTGGCAGAGGGGACAGGACTGAATCATATAGAAGGGGCTTTCTATTGCGCTCTCTCTCGTTTTCTCTCTCTCTCGTTTCTATCTCTCTCTAGTTTCCACCCTCCCCTCTCTGCATTCTTTCTTTTTTCTCCCTTGATCTTTCTCTTACTCTCTGGGAATCTCGGTCTCTTTCTCTGTTTTTGTTTTTCTCTGGTCTCTGTGTCTCTTTCTGGGGGTTTCTTTGTCTCTATCTGTTCCTCTTTTTCTTCCTGGGCATTTGTCTGTCCATTGCTCGCTCACCCACGCACACACTTTCCCTCATGTCCCGTCACCCAGCCCTGTTTTTGCTGCTGCTGCACCTGCAGGACCAGAAGGCCATCCTGGCTGTGGGCTGTGCACCAGGTAGAGAGGAAGTCTCTGGGCCCCCAGTGCGGGGTCTTAGCCCCGGGAAGGGCACGTTCTGTGGAAAGCATGTACATATTTGGAGTCCGGTTTCCTGAAGCAGAGCCCGGGATGGGGTGTCTGGGCAGGATGGGGTGTCAGGGGAGTTCCCAGGAAAGACCTTGAAGACAAGGCTTCTCTGAGTTGGCTGCACATTATAGTTCCCTGGGGAGGTTCCTGCAATCCCGGTGGCCGGCCTCACTCCGTACAACTAAGTCAGACCCCCTGGGGTGTCTCCAGTTTGAGAACCAGTGGTCTCCTGAAAATGAGGGAGCAGAAGAGAGCAGGGGAAGGATCCGATAGAGGAGGTGGGTTCAGCTCCAGTTCAGCCTGTGGAGCATGAAGACCAGAGAGCAGACTCCACGCAGGGGCTCGGGGACTGGGCTGGGGGCCATCAGCAGCCCAACCCTCCGCAGCCCGGGCATGGGGGCCCCGGGCTGGCAAACAGGCCGACAGCCTCCATTTAGGACATAAAAACAGGTTCGGTCGTAGAGGACCAATGGTAGTCCAGGGTTTACATTTCTGCTTTGGAATCCTGCGCCTTATGTCCTAGGAGACAAATGCCATTGAGCAAAGGGAGAGCTGAAGGTGCTGATGGGGTGAAGTCAGTTCATTTATTGGGTTCCCATGACAGGCCTGGCCCTTTATGGAGTCGACATTCTCATAGGAAAGACAAATAATAAGCAATTGACCCCAAGCTTCAGCAATCCCTTCAGATAGGCACTGTAAAGAGAGATGCTTCCAGGCATGATTATGGGCAGGCCTGGGGAGGGGAGCGAAATACTCAACGGTGGGTGGGCAAAGGAGCCTCTCAGAGGAGGTGGTACCAAGACATGAAGGAGGCCAAGGTGGCAGCCACTGAAGATCAGGACAAGGGTGCCAGGCTGTGAGGACAGCAAGCACAGAAGCAGCGATGACTTGCTGCATTGTGGGAGCAAAAGGGAGGCTGAGCCGGGAGCAGGGTGAGCTGGGGGAGAGCAGTGAGAGGCAAGGTTGGCGAGAATCGGGTCATGCAGACCCTTACAGGCCAGCATGGAGAGGCTGGGCTAGTTTTCTACGTGTAGTAGGGAGCCATGGAAGGTTTGAAATAGGAGAGTATCATGATTTGATTTTAAAGACACATTATCTTTTAAAGACACAAAGGTCAAATAACATAAAACCAACCTTTTAAAAGCAAACCAGCAGGATTTAGTACATTTATGATGTGCAAACATCACCTTTATCTCATTCCGAAACACTTTCATCGCCCCAGAAGTTAACTCTGTAACCATCAAACAGTCAGTCCCCATTGTTCTATCCCCGTAACCCCTGGCAACCCCCAGCTTGCTTCCTGTCTGTATGGATTTACCTATTCTGGACATTTCATACAAGTGGAATCATATAATGTGTGTCCTTTTATGTCTGGCTCATTTCACTTAGCAAAGTGTTTTCAAGGTCTATTCATGTTATAGTGTGTATCAGGGCTTCGTTCCTTTTTCTGGCTGCATAATATTCCATTGCAGGGCTAGACCACATTTCCTGTGTCCATTCATCCATCAAGGGACATTTGGGCTGTTTCCACTGTTCGCTGTTGTGAATAGTGCTACTGTGAACACTTGTGTACATGAACTTGTTGAATACTTGTTTTCAATTCTTTGGGTGTGAACCTAGGAGTAGATTTAAAATTTTAAAAATATTTTTGGGAGCAAGGGCAGACCTGGGAGGCCAGGGAGGAGGATACTGCATTGGTCTGGGTGAGCAATCCTAGGTGGCCTGGCCTAGGGTGTTAGTGTGGTGATGGGAAGATGTCATTGGGGTGCTAGAGCTGCCAGGACTTATTGATGAAGATGTGGGGGAGCTTCTGCTTCAGTGAAACTCTCCTCAGTTTCCCTATGATTTTGAGGAGGAAACGATCTGAAAGTAATGGGAGCTACTCTACCGAACTCTTTTTTTAAAAAATATATTTTTATTGATTTTAGAGAGGAAGGGAGAGGGAGAGGGAGAGAGAGATAGAAACATCAATGATAGAGAATCATGGATCGGCTGCCTCCAGCAGGCCCCACACGGGATCGAGTCCACAACCCGGGCATGTGCCCTTGGCTGGAATCTAACCTGGGACCCTTCAGTCCGCAGACCCACGCTCTATCTACGGAGCCAAACCAGCTAGGGCTCTATTGAACGCTTTACAACCCTCACCACTCAGCTCTTCTGTCCCTGAGCAGAAGTCTCCAAGCATTCCAGCCCCTTCCTGCTTCTCTGATCCTGTCTTTCCCACAATCCTCCTTGTTTCCTAACCTCCAGCCCCACCAGCCTTCCTCTTGCCCCTAAAATCCGTAGGCTTATTCTGCTCTAGGGCCTGTGCACCTGCCATTCATTCTCCCTTGAGCCCCCTCCCCCCCCCCCCCCCCCCCGATATCCACATTGCAGCCTCTTTTAAGTATCAACTCTGAAATCCTCTGCTCATGAGACCGTCCCTGGTCCCTGTCATTCTCTATCTATGTGTTCCCATTTTATCTCCTACTGTTTTGTGATATCTGAGATTATCTTCATAAATCTGTGGGCTGATTGATTGTTCTCACCCCATTGGAACATCAGCTCCCGAGGGCAGGGATCTTTGTCTTGTTCCCAGCCGCATCCTCAGGCCTAGAACAGTGTCTGGTATGCAGTAGGTGCTCATTCGTTGCCTCCCCAACTGGTGTTTTGATGGAGTGCTCCAATTAGCTCATTAATGTGCATTGGATCCTGCCCTACCCGAAGAGACACAGAAAATTCCGAGTTTTTGAGTGAGAGAAAACCTAAAAACGTAGCTGAAGGAGCCAGGATGGCCCCTGCTGTCTCATGGTGGCTGCGATCCCAGTGAGAGATGCTGCGTCAGAGGGGAATGTCTGCGGTCCCAAGAGGGAGGCTGCTGTGTGCGTTGGAGAAGCAGAGAACTGAAAATAATGCACAGTCTTCCTGTTTCGTGGGCAAGTGCGATGGACCGAGGCCGCCCAAGGGCTTGTGGCTCCAAGCCCAGCTGCAGGGCTGGTGATTGGCTGTGTGCCTTGGGCTAGTTCCCTGGCCTCAGTCTCCCTCCCAGGCTTGTTAGGAGAACCCTAGGAAAGACTCTTGCTCCGGTGTTGGGTGCACAGGAAATAAACTCTCCAAATGAGGCAGCTTTGAATCGCTCTTACAACCAAGCTAATAATGATTAGTATTGAATGTCCATGACAATTAATCTACACTAATAAAAGAGAAAAATGGTAATTGGCGTATGACGATACCCTTTTCATTGGCTAACCAGGGCTATATGCAAATTAACTGCCAACTAAGATTGGCAGTTAACTGCCAACAAGATGGCGGTTAATTTGCATATGTAGGCACAATGCAGGGAGGCGAAAGGGAAAGCAGGAAGAAGCCCCCTGCCACTGACAGTGATCGGAAACCCAGGGAGGAGCTAAGAGCTGGGGGGCAGGGCAAAGGCGGCCCTGGGGCCGCCTTTGCCCTGCCCCCCAGCCATGATCCGAGAATCAGGTGCCTTTTCCGCCCTGGCCAGTGATAGCAGGAAGTAGGGGTGGAGCCAGCGATGGGAGCTGGGCACGGTCGAAGCTGGCAGTCCTGGGAGCTAGGGGTCCCTTGCCTGGGCCTAAAGCGAAGCCCACGATCGCGGGGCCGCTGCAGCTGTGGGTCCCCGCTGCCCGGGCCGAATGCCTCAGCCAGAGGTATCCTGCAGGGGCAGGGGCAGAGCCCGCGCGATCGCGGCGCCCCCGCTGCCACTGCAGGTCCCCGCTGCCCGGGCTGGACGCCTAGGCCAGAGGCGTCAGGCCTGGGCAAGGGACCGATCCTGCGATTGGAGGGTGATGGGGGTCAACGCCTGAGGGCTCCCAGTATGTGAGAGGGCGCAGGCTGGGCTGAGGGACACTCCCCCCCCCTGCCCCACACCCAGTGCACGAGTTTCGTGCACCGGGCCCCTAGTATTATTATAATTATTAGAATAATCAATACTATTATTACCCTGGCTGAGTTGCTAAGTTAGTTGAAGTGTTGTCCCATACTCCAAAAGGTTGTGGGCTTGATTATGGTCAGGAAACATACCCTGGTTAGGCGCGTGAGGGAGGCAACCGATCGATGTTTCTCTCTCCCTCCCTCTCTCTCCAAAATAAACAAAAACACATTTAAAATAATAATAATAGTAACAATAATGGCATACTCATACTCATAGGGGTAACTGTAGCTTAGCAGTTCAGAGAATGGTCTGGGTTTGAGTCCTAACTCTGCCAGTTACTAGCTGTGTGATCTTGGGCAAGTTACTTCACTTTTCTGGGCCTTGATTTCCTCATCTGTAAGATGGGATCATGATCATAGCTACTTCAAAAGGTGGGTTAGTACATGTGAAGTACCTGGCATGCAGAGGATGCTATGAAAGCAGCTCCTATTTATTCTTATACCTATTGTTGCCACTACTATGAGATCTGTCAAGTTTGAACCTGCCCCATAATTTGAGGCATTTTCTCTGTATATAAAAGTGGGTAGGTAAGGTGTTAAAATAGCTCTTTCCAAAATATGCAAAATTTAAGTCGTGGAGAATGCCAGACAAGGCCTGGATCAGGGTGAGGCGTGTGAGGCATTCATTTCGGGTACAAATTTTAAGGGGCACCAAAAATCTCAGTCTTCAAGGTAAATATTTTAATGCCATATTAAAAAAAAAATCAATGCAAAATCTCTGATGAGCCAACTATTGCAATTTTAAATAAGGCGGGATCAGATTTTCCCTTTGGCCACAGGCTCCAATAGGACGTGGCATGTCTTTTGGGGTGAATAGAGCCACCCCCTCCCCCAGTTTCTATGTTGAAGCTCTGACTGCCAGGACCTGAGAATGAAGCAGGGGTGTTGCCGAGGTAATTAGTTAGGGTGAGGCGCACTGGAGCAGGGTGTGCCCCAACCCGACATGCCTGGTGGCCTCAGAAAAAGGGGAAATTTGGACACAGAGACTCGTGCGCCCAGGGAGGAGGCTGTGTAAAGGCGGAGTTATGCTGCCACAGGCCGAAGAGCCCACTAGCTGCGGGAGAGGCGGGAACAGATCCCCCCTTAGCACTTTCAGAGACAGGGTGGGTGGGAGTGGGAGTGGGGTGGAAGCGTGGGTTGATTTTGGACTTGCAGCCTCCACAACCGTGAGACAATACATACATTTCTGCTCTTCAAGCCACTCAGTTTGTTCACTGTGTTATGGCAGCCGGAGCACATTCATACAACTGGTTGTGTAACTGTTACATTTTGTGCCCAAAGTGAGTGCCTTGCTCTCCTTACCCTTATTGTAGGCCTAAGGCCAGAGGTATTAGGAAATGAGACTTAGTCCTTCCTTCCTTCTTCCTTCCTTCCTTCCTTCCTTCCTTCCTTCCTTCCTTCCTTCCTTCCTTCCTTCCTTCCTTCCTCCTTCCTTCCTTCTCCTCCCTCCCCCTCCATCCTTCTTTCTCTTTCTTTTTTCTTTCTATGTAACAGCTTTCTTGAGATATAATTCAAATACCACCAAACTCACCCCTATTCAAGTGTACAATTCAATGGCTTTTACAGTATGCGTTAAGTTGTACAGCCATCCTCACCATCTAATTCCAGAACACTTTCATTACACGCCCCCCCCCCCCCCCAGCAAAGAATCCCGTACCCAGTATAGGCTGGTGTTTTCTGGGTTCAAAACAAAATAAAACAAAAGACAACTCCGACCAGCTCAGGTAAAGCTGATGACCCCTGCGTTGCTCTCCCACGAGGACTCACCTCCGTGGTAACAAGCTCCAGCACAGGTATCCGTCCATCAGAGTGCAGGTGGCCCTGACCCTGGACGGGGCCGTGGGCTCCTCCGGGTGCCCAAGCTACCCCTTTACCTGCTGGACCAAGGGAGGTCCGGGAAGCACCCAGACAGCAGGTGGAGGGCCCTCCGGGAGACTATGGATAGTGGCTATTTATCAACCGGAATAAAAACATTTCACAATTGTTGACAGCCCAGAGGGTGAATCATAATCTCCCTGTGGGTGTGGAGTTCTTCCTTTAAACCCCAGCCTCTCGATTAGACCACGAGCTATCTGAGAGCTGGGGTTTACCAGTCGGTTATCTTAATACAGTGCGCGTGTGGCATGACGTGGGTGCAAAATAAACGTTTGTTGAATTGAAATTTAAAGTCTGGAGAGTAGCACGGTTTGGAGGGGAAAAGATGGTCAGGCTGGTTTTCCCCTATGATGCCCTTACATTGTGGGGTGGGGGGTGATGGCGGTGGGGCTGTGGTCTGTTGGACAGGGAGCAGGGAGTGAGGTCCGGAGGGGAGTCAGCAAGTGAAGGGAATGTCAAGCCGGTTACTACTGTGGGCAACCGGCGCTCAGTTCCCCCAGGGACCTCTGGGGACAGCAGAGAGCACGCTTTCCACCAGTTCTCAGAGGTTGAGGACATTCATTGCTTCTCAGGATAACTCCCCAGCCCTCTCTGGCTGTTCACCCTCCCTCAGAACTTGTTGGGGAAGTGTCGTGGGTACACCCATAGCATCTGGCCTAGGGTTCTTGTGGAAAGTTAGTGAGATAGGGCGTGGAAAACCACAGGTCCTCCCTCAATGTTGGGTGCTATAGTCTCTGAAGCTGTAGCCCCCAAGCTCGATGGAAAGAAGGCTGTTACATTCACTAGGGGAAGACCAGGCTGCTGTAACAAAGAGGCCCAACACGAATTCAGCGCCTTAGGGAAGGCAGCAGTTTGTCGGTCTCGTTTGTCACAGTCCAAGGTGCACAGACCAGGCTGATGGGGAGCTCTGCTCCAGGCAGTCATTCAGGGTCCCAGGTCCCTTCTGTTGTGTGGCTCTGCCCCTGTTGCAGACACTATGGATGTTCCACCCACACCCCCCTGGCACCGTTTCTGGACCCGCTGGCCTCATTCTCCGGGGACAGCACTGCGCCTCCCTGCCTGAGAGCCTTTCCTGGCAGCTGGGGTTCGCTGTGTGTGCAAGCAAGGCAGGCCTACAGTGCTGGGAGCTCACCCCTCCGGGGAACAGCCCAATCAATGACCGCCGAGGCTTTGTGGATAAATGCCCCAACTCCCTCCCCCTTGCGTAGGATGGCTCTGAGGTGTGTGTTCTGTGCTGCCTTCCAGAACTCTCCAGTAGGATTGAATCCCAGGTGCCCATAGTGGTAACTGGCTGTCTTCCCTACTCTCCCTCCCCCACCCTACTGGTGTTTTCTGGGGTCACTTCACAAATAAATGCTTACACTTGAGTCCTTGTCTCAGAGTCTCCATTTGGGGAACCTAACCCAAGATACCACCCTCGGGGTATCGTCATTTGCTGGCTTATTTGGATTATACAAAATGTGAAGCGATGTCGCTTTCCTTAAGGTCCAGAATAGATCCTGAACCTTGGGCTCTCATTTCACTGGCCCATGACTGCCCTGAATTGCAAGGCCTCTGGGAAATGTAGTCCATCCTCGTGCCAGGATGTTGGCGGACATGAGTAATCTCTTCCACAAAGGTGATTAACTGAGAATGAAAACTTGACGCCCTTATTCATAAAGTGCATTATTCACTGGCAGATAATGTCATGGTCAGTCATGACTTTCTTCCTGGGTGAACCTAAAAGTTCCTTTCTGGCTCATTCCCAGGAACAAAGCCAGTTCCCACCCCTGAAATCTTGGTGCTATAGCACTTGAACAGTGCAGCACAGAGACATCTGACTTTTATTCTGTTTAGATGACACTCTATGGACTAATCACCTGGACCTTAGGGTGCCTGCCCCCACTCAAACCTGCTGACCAGTCTCAGAAACCAAATATATGCATTTTTTTGTTTTTTAAAAAATATATTTTTATTGATTTCAGAGAGGAAGGGAGAGGGAGAGAGAGATAGAAACATCGGTGATGAGAGAGAACCATTGATCGGCTGCCTCCTGCACGCCCCACACTGGGGATTGAGCCCACAACCCAGGCATGTGCCCCTGGCCGGAATCGAACCTGGGACCCTTCAGTAGGCAGGCCAATGCTCTATCTGCTGAGCCAACCGGCCAGGGCTATATGCATGTTTCTCTCCAGTTAGGTTGACCTACTATTTGTAACAAATTTTCTTGGGAACACTTTCGGGCTATATATTCTTTAGAAGGTTTTAAAACATTTTAAAAGTGAGATCTATTCTCCTGTTTTCTTGGTGGGGGGGGAAGAGGGTTTTTGGTGAACCTTAAGCATCGCGCCCCCTCTCTTCTCCAAAGGAGGCAGGGATGGGTGGGAATGTCTCCAGCCTGCGAGGCAATGGATGTATCCAGAGCCCAGAAGAGCTGGTTCTTAATCCTTTTTGCCTTGGAAGCATTTTTTTTTCCACCACCCAAGCATCTTGCCAGCCAGTTCTCCCGTGCTGTCCTCTTCCTCCCCTGACTCTGAGCCTTTTTCCAAAGCTCTCAGATTAAAAAGTGCTGAGGGCAGTGTCTCTAAGTGCTCTGCCCTCCTGTTGTCATGGCAAAGGGAGCTGGCAGAGATGGACTAACTCCTTCCTCCTAAGGGGGACCAGCAACCTGGGGCCGTGGTTCAACCTGGGCTGGGCCTTCCATCCCCTACAGTTTTCAACAGCAGCCCTCTTAATTATTAACAGCAGCAGCTCTCTTATAATTTTTTTTTTTTTTACATTTTAAAAGTTTTTTTAAATTGAGGCATAAGATGCAAATTGGGTGAGATGTGTAAGATGCAAATTGGGTGAGATATACTTTAAGTTCATAGCTTGAGGGATTTTTACTGAGGTATAGAACTATATGAACACTAGAGGCCCAGTGCACAAAATTTGTGCACGGGTAGGGTCCCTAGGCCTGGCCGGTGATCAGGGCTGATTGGGGCCTTCTGGCTGCTGGCCAGGGCCTTCTTTCCCTGGCTGCCAGCTGCTGGCCGGGGCCTTCCTTCACTCCGTGCCACCCCCTGGTGGTCAGTGCACATCATAGCAAGCGATCGAACTTCTGGTCGAACTCCCAAGGGGACACTTTTCATATTAGCTATATATCTATATTATATTTAGAAGAACAACCCTCTACAAGATTGCTTGGTGCCCCTTCTCAGTCTGTACCCCAGTATTCTATCACCATTGATTAGTTTTACCTATTCTTGAACTTGCAATAAACGGAAACCCTTACTGTGTTCTTATTCTTTGTCATAGACAATTGCCATTTTCCTAGTTGTGTGAATTAAAGCATCTTCAGGAAAGCTTGATATTTTATTGATGTGTGACTTACGACAACAATAGCATGCATTTACATAGTGCTTACTGTGTACCAGACACTGGTCCGAGTGCCTTGCATATATCCACTCTTTTAATCCCTGCGCAACCCTTCGAGGTAGATACCAGGATCATGCCCACTTTCCAGATGAGGAAAATGAGGTATATACAGAGTTAGGTGACTTGCCTAAAGTCACACACCTGGAGTTGGCAGAGTTGGGAGTGAAACCCAGGCATTCTGGCTCTGGGTTTGTCCGTTAAGCCTGACAGCCTCTCTGTCTAAGTGTGGTGATTTCTGAGATGGTCCCAGTGATCCCACCTCTTGGTCGTCATGCTCTTGTGTAACCGTCATCCCTTGATTGCATGCTGGACCTAAAGATTCACTTCGAACAACTAGAATACTGCAGAGTGATGGGATATCACTTCCTGATTGGGCTATGAAAAGACTGTGACTTCTATCTTGCTCTGCTTTTATTCACTCTTATTTGTGGGCACGGATGATGTAGTGAGCTGCCGTGTGGAGAGGAAGTGAATCTTGTCAACAACCATATCAGTGAGCTCAGAAGCAGGTCCTTCCTCAGTTGAGTTTTCAGATGAAACCACACCCCGTAATGACGACATCTTTTTGTTGTTGTTAATTCTCACCTGAGGATATTTTTTTCCATTGATTTTTAGAGGGAGTAGTAGGGAGGGAGAGAGACAGAGACAGAGAAACATCGATATGAAAGAGACACATCAATTGGTAGCCTCCCTGCACGTGCCTCAACCCAGGGCTGGGGATTGAGCCTGAAACCAAGGTATGTGCCCTTAACCAAAATTGAACCTACAACCCTTCAGTCTGCGGGCCAATGCGCTAATCACTGAGCAAAACTGGCTAGGGCATGACATCTTGATAGTAGGCCCACGAGAGAGCTTGAGGTGGAGGCACCCACTAAGCCATGCCAACAAACTATACCTGTTTGTTGTTTTACATTGCTGAGTTGTTGGGGTAATTTGCTTTGTAGCATTTTATAACTTATACAAGGAAAAACACTGGAATTGTACAAATGTGCCTTCAAGACACAACCCCAGTCCCAAATGCCAATCCAACTGGTGCTCCTAAGTCTTTCAATGGAAAAATTCCAGAGCTCCTTCAAGGCCAAGTTTAATATAAAAGCCCAGCTCCACCCTCAATCGCTTGGTCCAAAATTGTTAAAAATCTGGCTGTGATAGTCTTGTGCTCAGGAAAGCAAAAAGTCTTGCACATGCTTTCTCTTCCCGACCCCAACATATGTTTTATTATGAAATCAGTACATTCTTATCATTTAAAAAAAAATCAATGTTTTGAAATGTCCAAATTTACCCCTTATTTCCTCCCAAGATAATCCCCATTAATGGTGGGGATGGTCTTTCAGTATTTTTCCTACTAAGGTAAAAAATTAGTTTCCTACATACCTTTTGCTTTCAAACATGTTTTTTTCCCACTTAAAAAGGGACGATGACATTGTCTTTACCATGTGGGCTAGGGTTTCTAGGGAACCTTCATTCCACAGTGTTTAGTGAGCATCTTTTTTTAATAAAACATTTTTATTAATTTCAGTGAGAAAGGGAGAGGGAGAGAAAGATAGAAACTTCAGTGATGAGAGGGAATCATTGAACGGCTGCCTCCTGCATGCCCCACACTGGGGATCGAGCCTGCAACTCAGGCCTGTGCCCTGATTGGGAATCAACTGTGACCTCCTGGTTCATAAGTTGATACTCAACTACTGAGCCACACCAGCCGGGCAGTGAGCACCTTCTTGTGCTAATCTGTGTCCCAGGGTTTGGATCTCGTCAGTGCCCTCATCTGAAAATATATTTTTAAAAAATCCTTGCTTTGCCTTCTGTTTTATTTTTCCTCCCCTTTCTCATTGTAAAGTGGGGGTACACACTAGAACCTTCCTCATACAGTTTCGAGGAGGATGAACCTAGTAACTGTATGCCAAGTCTTCAGCTAAGAGCCTGGCACACAGTAAGAGCTGTATGTGTTAGCTATTGCTATGATCATTTCTCCTTTATCTCTTCCCTTCTTTTCTTCCTCTGTCAATTTCTTTCTTGCATGCTTTCTCCTTTCCCTTTCTTCTAGGGAAGAAGAGTGGTTGAATTCTGACAGTGTTCTCTGTGGGTCCATCACCAGTGATTGGGAAGAGAAGAATGAACTAAATTAGAAGATGCGTTTGGCTAGCTCAGGGAGCATGGTGAAGAGCCAGCTGGAATGAAACGGACACATCTTCCTCCCTTTGCCCATCCTATTCCCCCACCCCCTCCCCAGACAAATGATTTCTCATTGTTTCTGGGGATCCAGAGAGGTTTCGCATGGCAGGTGGGCACTGATGGCAGGGGCTGGCCTATGGCAGAAGATGAAAGAAAGGCCTGCTGCTGCCAAGAGCCACCCACTCCTTTATCTGCCTGTCTCCGAGGTCCCTCTGTTTCCTGCCCACACACCTTGCCTGCTATTTAATCAGAGGAGAGATGCACGCACCAGCCCTCCAGCCATTCTCGGTGGTACAGCCTTTTGTTTTTTGTATCCTTTTTAAAAATAAACCCATTGTCAGAGGAAGGCGACACTGTACTATTTAATCATTCACTTACTCATTCATTCAACACAACAGCTATTTCCTGGGGGCTGCTGGGGTCAGCGCTGGGAACACAAACATGAAAAGGTCGAAGCAGCTGACGTGCAGATCAGCCATCACCACGGTGTCAGAGTGCTGCCGGGAGAACCGTTCAGAGTGCTCTGGGAACGCCTAGGTTTGCTCTGTGAAATCAGGGAATCCTTTCCAGCAGAGGAAGCATTGAGTCATAAGTGAGGAGCCCAAGTTTATCAGGCTGATAAATGTGTTGGTCTGGGGGAGACCCCCCCCTAGATGGATGCGATAGCCTGGGAGGATTAGTCAGCATTCTTTTAGTTGTAAGAGATAGAAACACAGTGACAGCTGACTCCGTTCTTTAAAAGGGTGGTGGTGGACTTTATTGACTTGAGTGATTTAAAAGTAGTTTTCAGGAATGGCTGTATCCAGGGGCTGAAATGAAGTCACCAGCCCAGGATATAATACAAAACATTGGAGCTTTGTCCCCAGCTGCCAGAACAGACTCCCTAGAACCATTGAGATTTCAAGAGATAAGAGTGTCTTAGGTATGTTAATGAGATGACTCTCCACTGAGGGGTTCCTGTTTGCAACTGTTCTAGACCTGGGGGGCAGGGGAGGGGTAGGGCACTGATAGCAAAGATAATATGCAATCCCTCTCTCAAAAGGCTTGAGGTGGGAGGCAGCCCTGATAAGATCAGGAGACCAAAGGACTCCAGCCAGGAGGAACTGGTTAATTCTAGTGAGAAATGTTAGAAAAGAATTTAGAAATTGTATGATTCTTGATGTAGGTTGGTGTGTGTGTCAAACACTCAGGGAGAGAAAGGGTTTCCATGATGGAGGGAGCTTGGTACTCAAAGGCTTACAGGTATGAAACTCTTAGGTATTAGAGGAATGGAAGTACTAGTAACTGAGCATGAATACCCATGCTTCTCCAAGCTGTCTGCCCACCCAGTGCTCTGGGGAACTTAATAAAATGCCAATGCAGATCCCATCCTAGACAACCAAAACAGACCATCGGAAAACACATATATAATTACATACTGTTTTTGTGATTAATCAGTATGCTTTAATTATGTTCAATTTGTAACAATGAAAATACATCCTGCATATCAGATATTTACATTACGATTCATAACAGTAGCAAAATTACAGTTATGAAGTAGCAGTGAAAATAATTTTATGGTTGGGGGTCACCACAACATGAGGAACTGTATTAAAGGGTTGAGGCATTAGGAAGGTTGAGAACCACTGCTCTAAATGAACGTGTGGGATAAGTTGGGTTCCTTTGTGGTCACTGCTGATTCCACAGCAGGACTTGAGGCAGATTCTGCAATGTCACATGGAGTTGGTTAAGAACCAGACTGAGCCCTAGCCTGTTTGGCTCAGTGGATAGAGTGCTGTGCACCAAAGGGTCCCAGGTTCGATTCCTGTCAAAGGCACATACCTGGGTTGCAGCCTCCTCCCCAGGCCAGGCCCTGGTCAGGGCTTCTGCAGGAGGCAACCAATCGATATGTTTCTCTCACATTGATGTTTCTGTCTGTCTTTCCCTCTCACGTCTACTCTCCCTAAAAATCAATGAAAAATATCCTTGGGTGAGGATTAACAATAACAACAAATCAATAACGAACTAGATTGAGTTGGGGGGACTTACCAGCCTCAGTGGTCAGATACCCCCCTCATCCCATCATTCCAAGGAGAGGTGTGCCAAAGCCCAGGTGCCTTGATGGATATGCAGTGGGGAGTGTGTGTGTGTGTGTGGGGGGGGGCGGGCTGTAATTCAGGACAGATGGCCTGGCTGGTGGAGATGCCTTCAGATCCCCCCCTGGACACAGTCTGTCCTGGGGAACGTGTGTAGGAGAACGTAGGTTCAATTTTTTTAATTTTCCAAAAAACTTTTTTAGCGTGAAAATGTTCAAACTTACACAAAATTGGAGAGAGTCATAAAGCAACCTTCACGTACCAATTTCCTAACTTTAATAATGATCAATATGTGGCAAGTCTGATTTCTTTATACCCCCACCCACTGGCTGCGCTTCGCTGGATTACTTTAAAGCAGATTCTAGGCATCGTATCATCGTACCTGTTAAAATTACAGCATATCCCTCTGAGAGATAAAGTTCATTAAAGATTATCATCACAACACCATTGTAACATATTACAGAAATGACTAGAATTTCTTGATATTGTCACATATGTAGTTACTTTCCCCATTTCCCTGGTTAGCTGATATATCTTGGAATCTGTAACATTTCTGTCTCCTTGTTTTTGTTCTCTTGCCACTTATTTTTATTTATTTTTAATTTTTCCCATTGATTTTTTTTAGAGATGGTAGAAAGGAGGGAGGAAGAGAGAGAGAGAGGAAGAGAGAGAGAGAGAGAGAGAGAGAGGTTGCTTCCTCATGTGCCCCAACAGGGACCAGAGATCAAACCTGCAACCCAGGTACATGCCCTTGAATGGGAATTGAGCCCATGATCCTTTGGTGCTTGGGCCAAGGCTCTAATCACTTAGCCACACCGGCCACTTATTTATGGAAGATCCGTCCACACTTTGGATTTTGCTGGTTGCATCCCCCATGGTGTTGTTTTAGCATGCTCCTCTCTTCTCTGTATTTCCTGTGAATTGCTGCCTACATCTAGCACAGGGGTTGGTGAAACTTCTGTGTTTTGCAGTTCATACAGTTTAAACTGCCATTGAGGTGTGGGAGCAGCCACAAGCAATAGGTAAACAGATAAGGCGTGTCTGGGTCTCAATGAAACTTTATTTACTAAATCAGGCGGAGGGCCGGATTTGGCTGGGAGACCACAGTTTGATGATTCCTGGTCTAGGGGAGGATTAATTAATTTGGTTTTGGTGGTTTTGTTTTTGCAAGAATAATTCTTCGACGGTGCTGGGTGTTTCCTGTGGCCTCCCCACTGGGTGGCACATCGTTGTGTCTGGTTGTCTCTGTTGGTGAGGTTGAATTCGATAGGGGTTCTGGTGTTATCAGCTTGGTCCATCCATCAGGAGGTTCTCCATCAGTGGCTGCATTTCAGCATCCTTCCCTCTGGTGGTTGGGAGCACTTGTGCAGTGCACACCTGAGCAACCAGACTTGGAGGCCTCTCCCCAGCCTTTGTTATTGCCCCTTTATATCTCTGGTTTCAAACAGCACATCAAACAGTTGCCCTGCTGGTTCTTAGGAGGCTGTGAAAGCTGCCACTCAGTCAAGGACAAGTCCCTGGAGGATTTCCTGAGGATGCACAGATTCTGGATTTCTCTGGGTCAGAAGTTGTATATAGACTACAGTTTTCATTTTCCGGAAATATGAACTCCTTGCCAACTTTTAACATCTGGAAGATCTCACATAAACATCTGGCTTTTTCACTCATCTTGAAAAATGAGGGAATCTGGCCACTTTGGTGTCACCGTCAGGTGTAGCTGCTGCCATTGACAGGACTTGAGATTGACTGTCCCGTTTAGATGAGTCCTCTTTATCAGGCAGACATTAGGGAAGGGTGGGGACTGTGGCGAATCGCAAGGCACATGCCCTGTCATTTACCAGGTGACAGGTGCCTTTCCTGAGGACCTGTAAGCTTCTCTGGCAACTTCAAAATCAGTTGCTAATGTTTCAAAAGTTTATACATTTATATCTCCTATCCCTCTCCAATTAGTCCCATTCCCTCCCCACTTCCATCTCCCAACTTTATAATATTTATCAGCTTCTTTTTAAAATTTTATTTTCATTGATTTCAGAGAGGAAGGGAGAGGGAGAGAAAGATAGAAACATCAATGATGAGTGAGAATCATCGATCTGCTGTCTCCTGCAGGCCCTCCCCCACTGGGGATCTAGCCTGCAACCTAGGCATGTGCCCTGACCAGGAATTGAACTGTGACCTCCTGGCTCATAGGTTGATGCTCAACCACTGAGCCACACTGGCCGGGTATATTTATCAGTTTCTTACATGTCTTTATAGGATTACTTTCATGCCAACACGTAAAGTGTGTGCACACGTAAACATTTATTTTAGTTTCTCCTCCTTTCTTACATAAAAGGGTGTTTACTCTACATGCTTCTCAGTATCTTGCTTTA
The DNA here is from genome assembly GCF_963259705.1 of Myotis daubentonii. Taxonomy (NCBI): domain Eukaryota; kingdom Metazoa; phylum Chordata; class Mammalia; order Chiroptera; family Vespertilionidae; genus Myotis; species Myotis daubentonii. The sequence continues at coordinate 23,362,456 of NC_081844.1, read as the reverse complement.
ATACGTTCTTGGAGATTTTTCCGGATTAGTTTGGTGGGCGTGTCCTCATTCTTAGAGAGGTGGTACTGCAACTGCACGGGTGAGAGTTCAAGGGATAGCTGAGGACGAGGGGGGAACTGAGACTCCCTCTTCCATTCCAACCATGAGTATCTCCCTGGGGGCCCCAATGTGATCAGAAGGCGACTTTACCACCTCCTGTTCCTCTGCCCACTGGTCCTTGTTTTTCCTGTATTTCAAACAGCACTCTTGGACTTTTCCACTTTACAGCCACAGAGATGTTCCGGCTCCCGGCCCTCAAGCCGCCATCCCTCCTGCCTGACCTGGCTTGCCTTGACCTAGCTGTGTGATCTTGGGCAAGGTACTGGTCCTCTCTGGGCCTCAGTTCCTTCACCTATAAAATGATATGGTTGTGAGGATATACCTGATTTGGCTATTATGAATCAATATATGTAGCATAATTAGAATAGTTCCAGGTATGAAGTAAGAGACATGTCTAAGCTATGAGTATTATTTCTCATGTGGTGGTCCAGATTTTATTAAACCAGCGCCTCCTGGTGGATACATGGATTGTTTCCAAAATTCTGCCATTATCTACAATGCTGCATGCGAGCAACCTTGAACATTTTTTTAAAAACATGCCAAATATAATGCAGACAACGGGAAACATTCAGAGAAGTTGTGTTGCTGGGTCAAGGAATAAAGGCAAGGGCAATTTTGATCAACACTGCTAAATAATCCCCCGTAGACTTGCACCAATTTCCACTCCTACCAGCAATGGGCGAGACTGCCCGAGGCCCCTCAGCCCCACCAGCAAAACACATTATCATGCTTTTGGGTTTTTGCCCTTGTGATAGGCGGAAAATGGCATCTCAGTGCAATTTTAATTGCTTCTCTCTTACTCGGATGGAAAATGGGCCCCCTGTCATCTGTTTAAGGGCCATTTGTATTTCCTCGGGCACCTGGGGAAAGTGATTACTAAAGCAGAAGGCAGGACACATAATAGGGTGACTGGTCTATTTTTAAAGCCCAGCCATCACTGCCCGTCAACACAGTCTGATTATCCTTCGGTTTGTTTTTAGCATGGAGTTGGTGGTCTCACCTGTTTTTTAATTTTAAGTGCTTGAGGTCTGGGGTTCAAACGTCACCTCCTCAGGGCATGTGTTGTATGTCATTTTAACACATTATCTTGTTTAGTTGTGTGTTTTATATTGTCATTGCTCCCTCGTCATCATCTGCTCCCCCCCTCCCCCACAACCCCCACCAAAGAGAATACAAACTCATTAAGAGCAAAAATGAGCAAGAATTTGTTCTCATAGAACATCGGGTTTTAGGTTGTCAAAATGATAGCTATGTCCACATGCATTTAGAATCATAGATTCACACTCATTATCTTGAGGGAGAAATTCTTCCTTCCAACCATCTATCCATCCATCCACCCACCTATCCCTCCATCCATTCATTCATTCAATGATATTTTATCAAGTACCCGCTACACATCATGCCCCATACTAGTCCCTGCAAACACAATAGAATCACAATAGTGAACAATACCTATGTAATCCCTGCTGGTCAGCATCCCAGTGTAGCAGATAACTGGAGTGCTCTGAATGAAGAATAAGGTTAATCATTGCAGGGTCAGATGTAGTTTAACAAGGTCAAAGAAGGCTTATTATTAAAAAATATATATATTTATTGATTTCAGAAAGGAAGGGAGAGGGAGAGAGAGATAGAAACATCAATGATTAGAGAGAATCATTGGTCGACTGCCACCTGCACATCCCACACTGGAGATCAAGCCCGCAACCCAGACACGTGCCCTGACTGGGAATTGTACCGCCACCTCCTGGTTCATAGGTCGAAACTCAACCACTGAGCCACGCCAGCCGGGCCAAAGAAGACTTCTTGAGTTAAGGAGCATTTAAGTTGAACCCTGGAGAGTCAGTAGAAGCTAACCATGGAAGGCAGAGAGGAAGGAAGGGTGCATTTGGCTACGGGGACAGTATTGCAGAGGTCTGAAGATGGGCTAAAAAATGGTGCATTGAAAGAATTAAAGGAGTCCGGGTCAGCTAGAATGTAGAGCACGAGAGAGAAGAGGCTGGGGCTGGGGCTGGGGCTGGGGCAGAGGCCAGGTCATGGAGGATCTCAGGCCACATGAATAGAATTAGGGTTTATTCTAAGAGATGATGGTGGCCTGGAATATGATGAAAGCAATGGTAATGGAGATAAATGGATGGGTTTGGGAGGGATTTTGATGTAGAATCTATACATCTTGGTGACTGAATAGTGGGATGAGGGAGAAGGAAGAGTGAAAAATAAATCTCAGTTCTCTGCTTCAGCAACTGGGTTGTCTTAAAAGCATACATGCTCCGTTTTCCTAGTGGTTAGAGAGCAGTATCATCAAGTCCAAAGTCATGGGTATGATGCTTCCAACAGGCTTTTGATCTGTCCCACAGCAGCAGACTGAAACACACGCATTATCTACCATATTTCTTTGGCATTCCAGGTGGAGACTAGAGCCAGGGCAAAGACATGGAGGTGAGAAACAGCTTGGAGAGGACAGTGACAGAGATGGGGGATGCCTAGAGGATGGTGGAGATTCTGCATGGATGGTCTGAGTCTCAAAGGAAGATGGGCTTTTTCTCAGGGGCAGGAAATAAACATTTAGAAGAAGAATTGGAGAGAATGTCAACTCTCCTCAAAAGTCGTTGGTTACACACACCGTGATTGAAAGGATGTATTAAGCAGGATAAGTAATGCCAGCTGCTGTAACAGAGAACCCCTGAGCTCTCAGTGGCTGAACCCAATGAACTTTCCTTGCTCATTCAACTGTCCAAGATGGATGGTCCTCCTGGGAGGTTTTTCTCCAGGTGGTGACTCAGGTATCCAGGCTCCTCCCATCTGGTGCCTTTGTCTCCTAGGTAGGGCTGCTGAGTTCCTCAGTGGTTCTTCTGAACTTGGCTGGCAGATAAAGAAAGAGAGAGAACATGGGAGACCAGACATTTCTTTTTAAAAAAATATATTTAAATATATGATATTTTTACTTTTTAAAATCTTTATTGTTGAAAGTATTGCATATGTCCCCTTTTTCTCCCCATGGGCCTCTCTAGCCCGCCCCCACCCTCCACCCTCCACCCCAGGCCTTCACCACCCTATTGTCAGTGACCATGGGTTATACATATAAGTTCTTTGGTTGATCTCTTACGGGTCAGACTTAGAAGCAGCTCACGTCACTTCTGCCTAAATGTCATTGACCAGGACGCAGTTCTAGAGCCTCTTCCCGCCCCCCCCCCCCCCCCCCAATGGCAAGGACGACTGTCTCCTTTTCCTCCTTGCTGTGTGTCTAGTAGGAAAAGAAAACAGGATCTGGCAGGCATGTAGCAGTGTCTCTGCCACAAATGAGACCAGAAAGAGAGGGTGGCTGGATAATCAAACTCCGTCTCCATGATTTGCCGTGATTGGAGAAACACACACACACAAAGGGTCAGGAACGCCGTCCATGAAGACGGATCGCACTTTAACGCCGAAGCCTTCTTCTTTCATTTCACCAAGGTCCCGTTCAACGTCAGAACCCCCTTTAGAAACAATATCTTTTTTTAAAAAACATACCCACCTTCTGTCCTGACCCCTTAGTCTTTGACTTTGGACTCTTTTTCCCCAGCAAGTGACTCCTAGGCTGATTTTTCTTTCAAATAATGTCTCCTTAAGTCCTTGGTCCTTTCTCCAGCACAATTGGTTCTTTCCGTGCCGGCCCCCAGGCAGCGAGAGGGAGACCGAGCTGTTGTGTACTAATTACTAGGCTATCACTGTTATTATTCAGCTGTGGAAAAGAGCATTCAGAAAACCCAAATATAATTCGCCTTATTGACATCTCTCTGTCTCCGTTTCTACCTCCCCCATTCTCTCTCCTCCTCCCTCTTCTCTCTCTCTCTCTCTCTCTCTCTCTCTCTCTCTCTCTCAATTTTCCTTTCTCTGCATCTTTTGTCTGTCTCTCTCACACTTTCTGCTATATATATATATATATATATATATATATATATATAAAATATATATATTTTAATGTATTTTATGGATTTTTAACAGAGAGGAAGGGAGAGGGATAGAGAGCCAGAGACATTGATGAGAGAAACATCGATCAGCTGCTTCTTGCACGCCCCACACTGTGGATGTGCCCGCAACCAAGGTACATGCCCTTGACCAGAATCGAACCCGGGACCCTTGAGTCCACAGGCCGACGCTCTATCCACTGAGCCAAACCGGTTCTGGCTCTGCTATATATCTTGATTGCCTCATGTGCCTTTTTATTACCCAGTTTTGCTCCTAATGCATCCCTAGCATAGACAGAGCAGGTACTTAAAAATACTTATTAATGAATTGATGCTCAGCTGTTAGTATTTAGTATTAACATTGCTTTCTTAAACTTTTCTTATTCTTGTGACTTATTCCTGCCAGCTGATTGGCTCTTTCCCTCACCTCCTTCAGCTCTCTATTCAGTCACCTTCCTGACCCTACCTACCTAGGTTAATTGCAACTATTCCACCAACAACAACTTTTCCTATCCCTGTTTTTCCTTTCTTTCTTTTTATTCCCTTTTCCTTTTTTATTTTTTGGTAATTTATCAATATAAATTTATTCGTTAACCTGTTTACTTATTATAAGGAAAAATGAATACATATACAACTGTTTTGATAAATATTTGAAGTCAGAAGATATGATGCAGTTATATCAGTCCACTTCTGTACTCATTTTTATTTTTAAATTTATTTTTAAAACATATGTTTTTATTGATTTTTTTAGAGAGAGTGAAAGGGAGAGGGAGAGATAGAAACATCAATGAGAGAGAAACATCAATCGGATACCCCCTGCATGCCCTCTCCTGGGGATGGAGCCTACACCCTGGGCATGTGCCCTGGGGCCCTTCAGTCCACAGGCTGATGCTCTAAACCAGTGGTTCTCAACCTGTGGGTCGAGACCCCTTCGGAGGTCGAATGACCCTTTCACAGGGGTCGCCTAAGACCATCGGAAAACACATATATAATTACATATTGTTTTTGTGATTAATCACTATGCTTTAATTATGTTCAATTTGTAACAATGAAAATACATCCTGCATATCAGATATTTACATTACGATTCATAACAGTAGCAAAATTACAGTTATGAAGTCGCAACGAAAATAATTTTATGGTTGGGGGTCACCACAACATGAGGAACTGTATTTAAAGGGTCGTGGCATTAGGAAGGTTGAGAACCACTGCTCTAAACACTGAGTCAAACTGGGTGGCTAAGCTGGTTGGAACATCATCTGTACACTAAAAATGTTGGGTTCGATCCTTGGACAGGCCGGGCAACAGATTGATGTTTCTCTCTCTCAAATCAACCAAAAACATATCCTTGGGTGAGGATTAAAAATAAACATATATAGCCCTGACTGGTTTGGCTCAGTGGATGGAGCATCAGCCTGCGGACTCATGGGTCCCAGGTTCGATTCCGGTCAAGGGCATGTACCTGGGTTGCGGGCACATCCTCAGTAGGGGGTGTGCAGGAGGCAGCTGATCGATGTTTCTCTCTCATCGATGTTTCTAACTCTCTATCCCTCTCCCTTCCTCTCTGTAAAAAATCAATAAAATATATTTTTTAAAAATAAATAAATAAACATATATAAATATTTTTGTTAATTTAATCATCAACAAAGGAATCACATTATTTTAACAAAAGGCCCGGTGCATGAAATTTGAGCACGGGTAGGGTTCCTAGGCCTGGCCTGCGATCAGGGCCAATTGGGGCCTTCCTTTGTTCCGCACTGCCCCCTGGTGGTCAGTGCACATCATAGCGAGCGGTTGAACTCCCAGTCGAACTCCCGAGGGGACACTTTGCACATTAGCCTTTTACATATATAGATTCCGATTTGTTTGCTGGTAAGAGAGGCTAGTTTCCCATAAATATCTATTAAGCAACTTCTCCAGGCCAGGCCATGTGCTGGGTCCAGGGCACTGGTCAGTAAAGCAGCTGCAACTTTTGTGCTTTCATGGAATTTGCTACCTGGTAGGTGTGGTGTCTCTCAGGGTCCAAAGAGGAAACAGAATCCACCCCTGCCCCTCTGCCCGGTAGTCCCAGTGAAGAGGTTTTCAGGAGAAACTTCCTTGAAGAGGTGTAGACAGAGTTAAGGGGACACACAAGGGACGGGGGACCCAGGAGCCAGCAGTAGTGGAGAGCCCTTCTCACCTGTGAGCAGAGGAAACAGCATTGCTAGGGCCACTGAGAGCTGGACCTATGGAGGAGGAGCTGCCTGGCTAGAGGTGTCGTTGTGGAGGGACCCAGCCACTGGCCAAAGCAGAGAGGGAGCTGGGGAATAAGCACCTCGTCCTCTTCCTCCTCCTCGCCTCGGAGTTCCTGCTGGAGGCTCGCATTGGCTGAAAGCAACAGGAACCCAGAGGACCGGAACGGGGGCTGCTGAGAGCAGAGGAGAGCTGAGAATGGGTGGGGTGGGCAAATGAACCACCTTCTCAGGAGGCGATGCTCATAGAAAGATCAGCAAATAGTTACGAAGAGCGCGATGAATGAAACTAACAGTGTGTGATGAATGAAACTAACAAGGCGTGGCAAAATAGGACAGGGGCGCGGCAGGCGTGTGGGAGGAAAGACTCGCTCCCCCAGGGCTGTCAGGGAAAAATACTCATAAATAAACACTTAAACTTCCAATCGGCCAGGTCCCATTCTAGACCCTTTGGCTGTGGTGACTGGCGGGATTTTCACAAAAAGCCCGTCTGTAGATGCCGCGATTGTTCCCACGTCACAGATGAGGTTCCCAAGGCGTTAGACGTTCACTGTGGAAACCTTGTGACGGGGGCGAGGTCCCACCTGGTCCCCATTAGAGGTTTTGTCGATAAAAACTGGGCCTGCTGTTTTTTAATGGGAAAAGTAGAGCTACCCCACGCGTTAATTCATTTGACATTTCTTGAGTTACATTGCTCAATAAAACTGCTTTTTTTTTTTTTGTACTCAAGGAGTTTTGTGCAGAGAAACAACCAGGTGAAAGGCAGCTTATTCGGACTGTCGGTGTCAGTCATGGACTTTACTTGGCTGTAGAGAAACTACTATGCTGCAGTGGCACCACAAGGTCACTGCCAAGGTCCTCTGGGTCTTTCCCAGGTAGTCGGTCGTCACACGGCTGCTGCAGCTCCAGGCATCCCGTCGGCATGTCGGCAGGAGGGAGGTCAGAGGACAAAGCTCAGCCGAGACCAGTGCCCTCATGTTCCATTGATCAGCGTTGCCTACCTGGCCATACCTCCCTGCAAAGGAGCCTCAGAAACACAGTTCTGTTTTTTTTGTTGTTGTTTTAAAATATATTTTTATTGATTTCAGAGAGGAAGGGAGAGGGTGAGAGAGAGAGAAACATCAATGATGAGAGAGAATCACTGATCGGCTGCCTCCTGCACGCCCCACACTGGGGGTTGAGCCCGCAACCTGGGCATGTGCCCTGGCTGGGAACTGAATGGTGACCTCCTGGTTCATAGGTTCATGTTCAACCACTGAGCCAAGCCAGCCGAGCTGAAGTCCTGTTTTACTGCTGGAAAGGAGGCATGAATGATTAATGGGTGGGCAAGTGGCTATCTGTGAAACCCTCTCTCTCAGTGTCTAGTATAGAGCCTGGAACATAGTAGGAGCTTAATCATTATTTGTTAGATGAACAGATAAGCAAGGTGAACACTGTCCCCGGGAAGGGACCGGGACCGGTGCGGTCTGCCCCCCACAGTCTGGAACGTGTGGGGAAGATTTCACGAGACAAGTCCAGGTGGTGTTGAGAGTACGTTTATCTGAGGACAAACAACGGAAATAGAGATGAGGACTCTAACCCAGTGCTGGCAGAGGGGAGGGGCAAAGAGTGGGGCCGCCAGTGGGGGGAGGTAATTAGGCTTAATCTTCTTCTAGAATGAGGTGTCCTCATCCAGTTTGTCCTTCAATTGCCAAGTACCCCACCCCCACAATTCTCGTGTTTCCTCCCCTCCATCCCTTCTTCAGCTCCATTATGTCTGTCTTCATGTTCAGATGATCCAGGCCTTATTGAAGGTAGATGAAGGAATGATAAGGTTAAATAGATTCTTACACGAGGAAGAGACTTCGCTTTTCCCCATATCCTCCCTGATGGCATTTTATTGGCTTTGATAGCTGTAGAAGCTTAGTTCGGGATTTTTTCTGGCAAAATTCCCAGAGAGCAGAGTTTATCTAAACTACCTAATATGCAGCTTTTGCAAATAATTATTAATAGTTGTTTGCATTTTCATTCTTTGTAAGTGCTGCTGTGGGGTGATTCTGTAATTCAAGGGGGACGTGGTAAGTGTGGATTGTCGTCCTTACCCACACCCCCCCTCCTTCGGTCTTTTCCATCTCAGCTGGTGGCAGCTCTGTCCTTAAGCTGCTCATGTCAAAATCCCCTAGGCGTCCTTGACGCCTCGCCTTCGTCCATCCCCCAGATTCAATCCACAAGAAACACCTGTCTACTTTGCCTTCAAAATATGTGCAGAAATAACGCTTCCCGGCACCCACCTGGTCACGGCCCCCATCATTTCCCATCTGGACCAGTGTGGTTGCCTCTTTCCTAGTCTCCAGCTTCTGCATTTTTCTCCCTCTGTACTTGCTCGTGGCCGGGGGGAGATGTGAACCCCTGAGTCAGGTCACATCCCTCCTCTGCTCGGAACCCCTCATGGCTTCCACCTGACTCAGGATAAAGGCCAAAGCCCTCACTGTAATCCCCAAGGCCGTGCATGGCTTATCTTCGCCTACTTGTCTGTGCAGACCACGCAGGTGCCCACCTCAGGGCCTTTGCACTTGCTGACCCCTTGGCCTGGAATGCTCTTCCCACAGATTTTGTATGGCTCCTTTCCTTACTTCAAGTTTCTGCTTGAACATTACCTTACCAAGGGGGTCTCCCCGATCAGCTGATGGCAGCTCTGTCCGTAGGCTGCTCATGTCATATCCTTTCTGTTAGCCCTCACTTCAGTGTTACTCCCATGCCCTACTTCATGTTTCTATACCGTTACTGCCATATTAAGTTATTATTGTGTTACTGTTCGTCTTCTCAGTTAGAATGCCAGCTCTGTGAGGGCAGGTATTTGAAGTTGTGCTGTTCTGGGCTATGTCATGAGTGCCTGGGACAGCTCCTGGCACACAGTAGGTGGCGTCCTTTGCATTGCAAGTGCTTTTCCCAGATCACTTTCGTTGACTTCATGACATCCTGCTGTCTTTTGCAAAGATTTCCAATTTTCACATTGCCATTGATACACATGGTTTCAGATTGTGTTGGTGAATTTCAAACACCCATCAACAATCAGAAATAAACTCACTGATCTGATGGGCTCCAAAGTGATGTGTGTCCGGAACAGGTCATTGTGAAGTTGCCAGTACGTGAGTGGATATTTATTTTTAATTTTAACTTTTATTTTTATTGATTTCAGAGAGGAAGGGAAAGGGAGAGAGAGATAGAAACATCAATGATGAGAGAGAATCATTGATGGGCTGCCTCCTGCATGCCTCCTACTGGGGATCGAGCCCACAACTCAGGCATGTGCCCTTGACTGGAATCGAACCCAGGACCTTTCAGTCCACAGACCAACGCTCTATCCACTGTGCCAAACCGGCTAGGGCATTAGTGAATATTTTTATATCAGGATGACTTTTGCTTCCCTAAACTCATAACTGAGCGGATATCTGGATAATGAACCATATAATGAATACTTAAATGGTAAGGAAGTGCTGCATTTAAAATATCTTTCCACTATAATTACCCCTGTAAGCAAACTAAAAACATAGGGGGAAAAACAGACAGAAATACAACAAAATACCCACACAACCAGTGTTTGTGTTGTAGTCATAGGATAGTGGCTTAGACATTTTTTTGAACATGAAAATTACTTTACTTTTGAGAATGTGTAAAAAAATAAAGAGAAATTTAAGGAAAAGTCTCAGACTTATTTGGGAAGACGGGAATCTATTTGGTAATTTAAAAAAATGACTCCATGCCCTGGCTGGCTTGGCTCAGTGGATAGAGCGTCAGCCTGCGGACTGAGGGGTCCCGGGTTCGATTCCGGCTAAGGGCACATGCCTGGGTTGTGGGCTCCATCCCCAGTGGGGGGTGTGCAGGAGGCAGCCAATTGATGATTCTCTCTCATCATTGATGTTTCTATCTCTCCTTCTCCCTTCCTCTCTGAAATCAATAAAGAAATATATAAATATATAAATATATATATATATATATATATACATATATATATATATATATATTTTTTTTTTAAATGACTCCAGTTTGGAGTCAGTGAAAGTTTGTAACATCAACATCCAGGCTCTGCGTGGAGTATGCTATGTGGATTATCTCATTTCATTCTCACAGCCATCAATTAGGGGAATACTAGAATTTCCCTGTATAAATTAATGCATTGACCCAGAAAGGTCGAGCAACTGGCCCAAAACCACACAGCTCAAACACATGTCATGCTGCCTTATAACATCTTTGAGGCCAGTTAAATCTGCCTTGCTTCTGGTCCCCACGTAGTGACTGTTTTGTTTGTTTGTTTTTTCCCAATTTGGGAATTCATAACACTTTGAAACGGGTTCTTAAGCAAGCATCTTAGGTATAAGAGTGAAGTGATGTCTGTGGGCATGGAATGAAAGCATTTTCTGCAACAAAAGACACAAATGATGCTATAGGAAGGCATAAAAGAGGGAGAGAAAAGAAGAGTTTAATGTTCTGTCGAGTTAACTCATTATGTTCTCTCTGTGGGATGATATGCCTTCTAATGGCCTGAACATAAATGCATTCATGTTTCTCTCTGCATGTAATTCTTAGATGGAACTTTGATTCCCTTCCAATGAGTGTTGTTGGGATTTCTTTCCTCTTATCTTTCTTTGTCTGTGTCTCTGGTGGGTCCTTCCTGCTTTTGTCTTCCTTGTTTCTAGAACATCAAATGCCTCCTCTGAATTTAAGTTTTAAAAATATATATTTTTTATTTCAGAGAGGAAGGGAGAGGGAGAGATAGAAACATCAATGATTAGAGAGAATCATTGATCGGCTGCCTTCTGCACGCCCCCTACTGGGGATCGAGCCTGCAACCCAGGCATGTGCCCTTGACTGGAATCGAACCCAGGACACTTCAGTCTGCAGGCCAGTGCTCTATCCATTGAGCCAAACCAGCTAGGGCAAATGCCTCCTTTGGACATGAGATGCAGTTTCACCACATGCAGTAAATATCAATGCAGCCAACATCTGTTTTCTACATCAACAGCTATTGTGCCCGGCCATCCCATGCGGGGTGCCATTTCTCCTTTCATGATCCCAGGGGGTGCATACCGCCCTCATCCCCATTTTCCAGATGAGGAAACTGAGGCTCGAGAGATTAAATGATGGGTCAAGCTCATGCAGTAGAACATTAGCTTGGACATTAGTCTGGAGGAGCGGTGTTATTACTCTATAATTGTTGCTGTGTTGTTCCTAAGCGAGGAAGCCACCCCATGGCTATCATTTCTGGTGCATATTTTTATACTTACGTCTTGACTTGGACCAGTCATATTTCAAGTGCTCAGTGGCCACAGAAGGCTTGTGGCTACATTTCAGAGAGTGCAAGAGCCAATCTTTTGGCAAGTAGTTCTAGGAGTTTTCTATTACGCAGAGAAGCTGGGGTAGGACATCTGTTGGGGGTTATCTGATTTGTACTCGACCTCTATCCTGTAAGCCCCTTAAACAACTTTTTGAAGAAGGAAGGGAGAAAAAGGAAGAGAGGAGAAGGGAGAAAAGGAAGAGGAAGGGGAAGAAGAGGAGGAAGGGGAGGGAAAGAAGAGGGGGAGGAGGAGAAGGAGGAGGTGGAGAGGAAGATCAGGAAGGAAGGAAGGGAGGGAGGAAGGACGGAATCTTTCTCTTGCCTAAGATTTTAAAATAACAGAATCTTTCCAACTCCATTGTCTTGATTTGCCCCCCCCCCCCCCGCCTTCCCCAAAGTAGATCTGGAAGCAAGGATTCAACTCCTTTGGAAGAGATACTGGGACACCCAGGCAGAGGAGTAGGGAAGGGAAGAACCAATAATGGATGTGCCATCAGGCAAGTTACCACTGAGCAACCGGGACTCAATACCAGTGGGGACCTCTGGGAGGCAGCAGAGAGCCCATTCCTCAGAGTGACCACACCCTAGGACCAAGGGAACTGGGTATTTATCCACCAACTTCCATCAAGCACCGGCTGAAGGATGCTCCCAGGAGCATTTAGTTCCTAGATCCCAGCCTGCTGAGTGGATACTCTGGTGGCCAGTAAAAGACCCCCCCCCCCGGGGGGGTGGGGGCTGGCATGGAAGTCAGACCTGTGTGCACTGAATAATCATGTCAAGGCCAGACCGTGACAGCCACACACGACACACCCACCTTGTCCATTCAAAAGGCTTTCCTTTCATCACCAGCCCTCCTTAGCTGTAAGTGTGTTGTTAATTCTGTGACAGTCGGGAGCCATATGGAACGTGAGTTTATTTAACTGTTGTCATCTCGGTGACAGAAAGGGCAGAACAGCTATGGAGGGACATCGCAGATGTATGCATACATTTACGTGTAACCTTGCAAACACGTGTGTGTGTGTGTGTGTGTGTGTGTGTGTTCCCAGTCATGCCACCAAGCTTAACTCTTACCACATTTTCTGTTGTGCGTGTGTTCCCTGCTCTCTTTTTTAGCCGTTGGGCAAAACAGAAGGAAATAAAAGGAGCAAGTCCACATTTTCCAGGGAAATAGGCTGATCTGATTCTCACCAGGTTTCAGGATCAGATTCCCTCCCCTCCTACTTCCCCATCTCTATCCCTGGGCCCAGCCCCTCACTCCCTCTATTGGGAAGTCACTTGTACTGATATCCAGATTGTCTTTTGTTTCTTCTCAAAAACATGAGTGATCATTTTGATAAGTTCCTGCATTCTGTGTTCCTCTCACGAAGATAGTGCACGTTCGGCCCTTCTTTGCAACGTGCCTCGTCATTTTTGAGTCACTGGGTCTCTACGGGGACCTCCCTCGTTGCTGAGGTTGGAGCCGCGAACAGGATAGGCAGGACCTTGAGGTCCCGGAACTCCAAACAGTGTAAGGGCTACGCGGTCACTTTCCAAGCGAGTTTCATAAGATAAAGATATCCACCATGGGTTCTGGAAGCTTTGAAATCTGGCCGAGCCTGGAGGGGCTGCCCCTAACAGCATTAGCCAATCTCTTGAGCTAGTAAAGGGTTCAGGAGTGAGCACACATTTCAAACACCAACCAACCAATCCAGGGCCCCCAGCCACCGCCTCTATCAGACTCGCACTCAGGGCCGCTGTCCACCTGCCCGCATCACTCCAGAGCAGCGGTTCTCAACCTGTGGGTCGCGGCCCCTTTGGCGGTCGAACGACCCTTTCACAGGGGTCGCCTAAGACCATCCTGCATATCAGATATTTACATTCCAATTCGTAACAGTAGCAACATATCAGTTAGGAAGTAGCAACGAAAATAATTTATAGTTGGGTCACAACATGAGGAACTGTATTTAAAGGGCCAGAAGGTTGAGAACCACTGCTCCAGAGCCAGGTGCCAGACAACCAGGGCAGCTGCCCCTACGCTCCCGAGCTGCTAAAATTATTAAAACCAGCCCAGCCGGTATGGCTCAGTGGTTGAGCATCGACCTATGAACCAGCAGGTCCTGGTTAGATTCCTGGTCAGGGCACATTCCTGGGTTGCAGGCTCAATCCCCAGGAGGGGGCATGCAGGAGGCAGCCGATCCATGATCCTCTCTCATCACTGATGTTTCTATCTCTCTCTCCTTGATCCCTTCCTCTCTGAAATCAATTTAAAAAACCTATATTGTAAAAATTATTAAAACCAGCCAATCCTAAGCCTGTACCTGCCTCACCTGTTCCTTCCCGAGGAGACCATGTAAAGGCTCCGGCCCATGTCCCCCCTCACTCCCTCTGCTTCCGGACTAACCCTGGTGCTTCCCCAGGTGCCCTGTGTGGCATGGCGTGTCCCCTCCTCCTGGGACCTGTGAGTAGAACAAGCTATCTTTTCTTTTTTTAAAATATATTTTATTGATTTTTTACAGAGAGGAAGGGAGAGGGATAGAGAGTTAGAAACATCGATGAGAGAGAAACATCGATCAGCTGCCTCCTGCACACCCCCTACTGAGGATGTGCCCGCAACCAAGGTACATGCCCTTGACCGGAATCGAACCTGGGACCCTTCAGTCTGCAGGCCGACGCTCTATCCACGGAGCCAAACCGGTTAGGGCTCTTTTCTTTCTTTTAAATTTTATTTTTCAATTCCAGTTTGCATTCAGTATTATGTTGTATTAGTTTCAGGTGTACTGCAGAGTGTAGTGGTTCAACAATCATATACTTTACACAGTGGTTCCCCCCAATATTTCAAGGACTCACCGGCACCCTACATGGTTTTGATAACATTATTGACTGTATTTGCTGTGCTGTACTTCATAGCCCCATGACTATTTTGTGACTAAGAATTTGTAGTTTTTAATCCCTTCACCTTTTTCACCGGGTCCCTTAACCCTCCTCCCCTCTGGCAACCATCAGTCTTAGAACAAGCTATCTTTTCAATGAAGTGGTTGTCTCCTCAACCTACATTTTCTTTTCTTTAATATATATTTTTATTGATTTCAGAGTGGAAGGGAGAGGGAGAGAGAGAGAAACATCAATAATGAGGGAGCATCGTTGATTCGCTGGCCCCTGTACATCCCAACTGGGATCGAGCCCGCAACCCAGGCATGTGCCCTGACCGGGAATCAAACTGTGACCTCCTGGTTCATAGGTCGACGCCCAACCACTGAGCCACACAGGCCAGGCTCAGCCTATATTTTAAAACAATAAAGGGCCAACATGGGATGACAACCCCATCAACCTCATCCCCTCCCTTCCCTCATCTCCTCTCACTCTCCACTCCGGCCACAGGAGCGTCCTCGCTGAGCTCACCCGGTGCCATGCACAGAGGTCTTTGCCATCCGTGTCCCCTCTGCCTGTGACACCCCCTTCTGGTGTCTGCATCTCTGCTCCTTTCTTTCCTCAGGTCTTGACTTCAACATTCCTTCTCAGAGAGGTCTTTACAAAATAACGCCCTTCCTCTTCCATCTGACCCCCTACCTGCTCCATTTTTCTCCTAAAAACAATCTCTACTGACCTGATAGATCTAACCAAGTTGACTTTTTTCCCCCCTGGTTTCTCTGCCCCAACCATAAGTTTCTTGCCCGCGGTAAGGCCTGGTACGGAATAGCTGCCCAATCAACAGCTGCTAAATAAAGGCGCAAACGAAGTGGATCATTTTCCCAAGCATTCGGGTGAAATGACACACTCCACTCTGTCGTCTGTGACTTTGTCTCCAGGTCAAACTCGTTATTTCCCAAACTGGGGGAACTCAGCTCAGTTCTCACTCAAGAGAAACCAAGACGGGAGTTTCTAAAAGCAGATGTAGTTCATTTGATGACACTCCCCTTGCTAACTTTTCAGGATACACGTGACTATGTAAGTCAGCATTTAGTCAAGCTCCTGACCTAACAGAGGGGTTAGATGCTGGGTATAGTTTTTAATTGCTGGAGAACAGAGTGAGCCTGACTACTTTTGTTTTCATAATTAAGTGTGAGGTTCCTGGGGCGATGTGAATCGAGACTGCTTTAAGTACATTATAGGAAAATAATTATGTTTTTACTTTCGGAAAAGTTCAAATATATTCAGAAGAAGAGAAAATGGAACGGTAGCCCTCTGTGTTCCTATCATCCGTCTCCAATAATTACCAACCGATGACTCTTCGTGTGTTACTGTATCCCACCCTTTCACATAACCTTACTTTGAAAATTACAGCAGACTTTTAATTTGCTGTCATAGGACCCTGGGTTCTGTTAAAGCAAATCTCAGATATCGTATGCTTTCACCTGTAAATATTTTAATGTGTACGTTTAAAAGCGAAGGACTCTGCAGCTGCTGGGGAAAATGGTCTGGCGAGCCCTCCAAAAATTAAACATAAACTGCTCAGATGACCCAGCAACCCCACTTCTGGATGTGTCGCCCCAAGAGTCGAATGCAGAGATGATTGGAGAGATGATTGTGCACCCCTGTTCATAGCAGCATTGCTCCCAATGGCCAGAAGTGGGAGCAGCCAAGGGTCCATGGATGGATGGATGAATTTTACCACACACACAAAAGCTAAGCACTCATTTTTTTTAAAAAACACCGTGATTGGGTGCTCTTCTTGCATCTGTGGCAGGACCCTGGCGGTGTTTTCCGGTCCTTATCTTGCGTTGTGTTTGCCAGCATTTAACACTGGGCGGCCCCGCCTCCGGGACTTCCTGTGGTTTCACCCACCAGGCTTCCCTCCCGCCTCCTGGGTGGCGTCTTCTCAGTCTCCACTAAGGGCTTCCCTCTTTCTCTGTTTTGCCCTTAAATGCGGATACCTCTCAGGGCTCCTTCCCAAGACCTCAACCCTCTCTGGGGCCCTTGTTCAGGATAATTTCATCCATTTCGCAGGCATTCATTAACTGTGTGTGTTCTGATAGCCCCTGTATGCGTCTCCTGGGGAAAGGCATAAAGAAAGTGACTGCAAACTACGTAGCTTAAAGGAACAGAAATGGATTCTCAATGTTCTCGAGGTCAGAAGTCCAAAATCAAGTGTGAGCAAGGCCACGCTCCCTCTAGAGCAGTGGTTCTCAACCTTCCTAATGCCGCGACCCTTCAATACAGTTCCTCATGTTGTGGTGACCCCCAATTTCATTGTTACAAATGGAACATAATGAAAGCGTAGTGATTAATCACAAAAACAATATGTAATGATATATGTGTTTTCTTAGGCGACCCCTGTGAAAGGGTCATTCGACCCCCAAAGGGGTCGCGACCCACAGGTTGAGAACCGCTGCTCTAGATGCTCTCAGGTGAATTCATCCCTCGCCTCTGTCGTAGCTTCTGGTGTTGCCGGCAAGCTTTGCTATTCCTTGGCTTACGTACGCATCACTCCAATCTCTGACTCTGTGTTTGCATCACTTGTCTGTGTCTGTGTCTCTTCTTCTCCTGTCTTTTATAAGGACACCTGTCACTGGATTTGGGGCCCACCTGAATACTCTGCGATGATCTAATCTCAAGATTCTTGACTTGATGGCATCCACAAAGACGCCTTTTCCAAATAAGATCACAGTCACGGGTCCTGGGAAATAGGACGTGGACAGATCTTTTGGGGGCCACCATTCAACCATGACAGCCCCCTAATATTTATAATATGTATCCCTGTGGCAACTTCTCTTCTGAGTCTAGAGCCAAACAGCCAACAGGCAAATTTGTATTCCCAGCTTCCAATCCTCTCCATAAGTAAGTCCCTCTCTATGTAGCCAATCTTCGTTCCCTTCTCCCCAGAGACTGGGCAGTGAGGTTACAGAGCTCGGCTTGCCTGGGTTTGAAATCCAGCCCTGCTCACTGATTGTGAATACAGGCAAGTTACTTGAGCTCCTTATACCTCATTTATAAAGTGCAGGTAATAATAATAACTATCTCATCAGACCGTTGTGAGGATTAAATGAATTGATATCTATAAGTCCCTTAGAACAATCGGCCGAAAATAACAATACTATTAATTTTGTAATAATAATAATAAAATGTCTAATTAAGTTGCCAGTATCTTGAGAAACTACTGTACTATTCCCCACTTTGTCTTTCCAAATTTACTGAGGTTTTAAGAAGCATTATTCTCACATGACACCTCCTCCAGGAAGCCTTCCCTGACTATGCCAACCTCACTGATCTCTCTCTTCCAGCCTCTTTGTAATATAGTCCACAGTGTAGCACTTGATATGATCAGAGTATCGCACTAGTGTACATATTAAATGGAACATTCTTTAAATTTCCCCCATATACAATGAAACCCCTCCAGTAGGACTGGGCACCTATTTGTTGCTCATTTATTGGTTTGCTCTTTGGGTAACTGGGTTAAGAAATTGGCATCAGAATCACAGTTACAGTCATTTCAAGACAGATGCCAATAGAGAGATTTGCTGAAATCTGTGCGTGAATAAGATGCTACAGACTATGCTGCAGTAACAAGAAACCCCCCAAATCCCTGTGGCTTCAAAACGACAGATGCCGATCTCTCACTCATCCGGTGTGTCCTCACAGGTCAAATCTGGGCTCTGCTCACTGTGGGACCAACCTTGAAGAGCAGTCACCATCTGGAGCTCTGCTGGCTCCTGGCCGCTCTGTCCAATAGAACTTCCCGGATGATGGAAATGTCCTCTCTCTGTGCTGCCCCACAAGGTGGCCACTGGCCACGTGCAGCCCCTGAGAACTAGAAAACGTGGCTTGTATAACCGAGGGATAGAATTTTCCATTTTGCTTGGTTGTAATAGTCACAGGTGGCGAGTGGCTCCTGGCTTGGACACGGCGGCTCTAGATGGGTTTACACTGACAACTATACGCTCCAACACTTTCTTTTCAGTGAGCGCTCACTGGCCAGAACTATCCACATGGCCTCAGCAAACACAAGGGGGCCGGGAAATGCCATCTGACCATGGCCCTGAACTCGGAGAGGGGGAATATTTGGTGGACAGCTCTAATGTCGATCTCAGGTCTTCTTAGGGGTCCAGAAAGGAGAAACATTAGTCGCTTTATTTTAGGAGGAGATAAGAAATACGGAGCCTTCATGTAATAGTTATCTCTTGATACACAACGGAGCTACCCAAACCGAGCAGCGTTACAGGGCAGTTACTATCATCTCACGGCTTCTGTGGGGCGGGAGTCGTGGTGCCGCTCATCTGGCTCCTGTGTCGAGGTCTCTCACACGCTGCGACCGAGTGTCAGTGGGGACTTCACGCTCATCCGAAGCGGAGCTGGGGGAGGGTTCCCTTCCCAGCTTCAACGTGTGGCTGTTGGCAGAATTCAGTTTCTCGTGGGCTGAAGGATTGAGGCTGCTCTTGGTTCCTTGCCATGTGGGAGTCTCCATAAGGCGGCTCACAACATGGAACCTGGCTTCCTCTGTGAGCAGGAGAGAGAGCTGGCGGGGGCATGCAATATGGAAACCCAGTCTTTGTAACCTGATCTCAAAAGGACCATTCCATCACCCTTGCACATTTTAAAAAATATATGTTTTTATTGATTTGGGAGAGAGGGCAGGAAGAGGGAGAGAAACATTGATCGGTTGATCGGTTGTACTCTGACCAGGGACCAAACCCACAACCCGTGCCCTGACTGGGGGTCAAGCTAGCGAGCCATATCGCTGAGTCACCAGGCCCCACCCACTTCAAGGGGAAGAGGATGACAGAGGGTATGCACACCAGTAGTCAGGGAACATTTGCGGTCTAGTCCGTAGCTGCCTCCCACATTTAAAGATCAGAATTGAAGTGATATTTAGTTGACAAGTTTTCACTGAAGGTGGATAGATTGACCATCTGCATTACGTTGTGTGACATGCCTCACAGATCTATTTGACTCTAATTACCAATGGCCGCACCCTCCATGACCCTACCTACTTTGTTCTTTTCCTTAGTACTTAGCCCCACCTGATGTTCTCTGTATTTCCTTCTTTATTCCATTTATCCTGTCTCCATTCAGCTCCACACCATAGGGATTTTTACCTGTCTTGTTACGTGCTTGGAAAACCACCTGGCGCATAGCAAGTGCTCAATAAAACAGATGAAGGAACCTTGTGCGTGTGTAACTTTTTGTAGCTATTTGTTTATTTTAACTTTGTACTTTGATAAAATTTCAGGCTGACCAAAAAGTTGTCAGAACAGTACAAAAAATTCCTGCATATTCTTCATCCAGGTGCCCCCGATGTTAATATTAACATTTCACCACTTCCACTTCATATTCTCTCTCTCTCTCTCCTCTTGCACCATTGAGAGCAATTTATAGATACAATGACCCTTTAACCCTATGTACTTCAATGTGTTCTGAAGGGCATTCTCTTACATAACACAGCACAAGGATCAAAATCAGGAAATTAGCATTTATTCCCTATTATTACCTAACCTACAGACCTCATTCAGAGGTCACCAATTGTCCCAATACCACCCTTTATCAACAAAGAAGACCCTGGCCCGCTTGTTGGATTTGGTCGTCAGGTCTCCTTTAATCTGGAGAAGCTGCTTGGTGTTTCTGTGAGCTCCCTGATATTAACACTTCCAGAGAACATGGGCAAGTTATTTTGTAGAATGTTTCTCAACTTAAACATGATGTGACTTATTCAAATAAAGCCTTTTTGGCAGGAGGCCCCCAGAAGTCATGTTGCATCCTTCTTGGCACATCATACCAAGAGTCATGCGATGCCCCATTGCTGGTGTGGTCAGCTGTGATCGCTCGCTTGTCTGTCAGGGCACTCCACTATAAAGTTATTGTTTTTACCATTAAAATGAGCAATCCTTTGTGGGGAGTGACTTGGATACTATGAAATCTGCTGCTCCTCAAAATTTCACCAGTAACTTTCAGTATTCCCTGATAATACTTGCACATTTTTTTGTGTGTGTGCTGGTCGCCAAATTGCCTACATCTATAACTTTCACCAAAATAAAACCTAAAAATGCAATATGGCACCCAGTCCTGAGATCATGAAATACTATTCTCCACTCGGGAACCAGGGCTCCTTGGAGAAATGGTGAATTCTAGGGCATGGCCGTTAAGAATTACCCTGGAGCCTCTTGGAGTGCCAGAAAGTAAGGAAGCTTAAAAAATATATGGGGTCCTATGAAAGCAACATAGGTGCTCCCGATGGCCAACACTGGTAATCCAAAGAATACAATAAATATGAGTCTATACTGATATTAATAAAAGATTGAATGAATGAATGAATGAATGAATAAGGGAGAAGAGACAAATCTTCCTTACAAAAGAATTCTAAAGAATATGTAAATACTCGTTCTTCCAGAAGACAGAGTTTCACCTTCTCCTCTCTCCCACTAAGTGTGATCTGAGCTTAATGCAATGGTTCTCAACCTTCCTAATGCCGCGACCCTTTAATACAGTTCCTCATGTTGTGGTGACCCCCAACCATAAAATTATTTTCACTGCTACTTCATAACTGTAATTTTGCTACTGTTATGAATCGTCATGTAAATATCTGATACGCAGGATGTATTTTCATTGTTACAAATTGAACATAATGAAAGCATAGTGATTAATCACAAAAACAATATGTAATTATATATTCAATATGTGTTTTCCGATGGTCTTAGGAGACCCCTGTGAAAGGGTTCGTTCGACCCCCAAAGGGGTCGCGACCCACAGGTTGAGAACCGCTGGCTTAATGACTCCCTTCCAAAGAGTGGGCTAGAGAAGGGGATAAACAGTAACTTGACAGTGGAGACACCTGGGAGACACCACCTTAACCCAGTGACCAAAGTCAGCATCACCGTAATAAGTCAGGTAGATGTCATGGGTCCCTAACTCACTGCAACGAAGAGGGCATTTCACCTCTCTAGTCTCCCCACACCCAACTCCATTATCCCAGTCTAACCACGAGAAAACCCATATCGCAGTTCATTCTACAAGCTGACCAGAACTCCTGAAAATTATCAGGTTGTGGGAAACAAGGACAGAGACTGTCACAGACTAGAGGGAATTCAGGAGACAAGGTGACCCCATGGAATGTGGTGTCCTGAACGGGATCCTGAAACAGAGATGATATTAATGGGAAAAACTTGTGAAATCGGAATGCAGTGTCGGGTTTAGTTAGTAGCAGTGTACCACTGTTGCTTTCTTAGTTTTAACAAATGTCCCTGGCTAACACAAGACATTAACATTAGGGGAAGCTGTGAAGGGCATATGGTAACTCTCTTGGGCTATCTTTTCAAGCTTTCTGTAAATCTGAAGTTATTCCAAAATAAAAGTTTACTTTAAAAATGAAAAATAAGCCAATATGGAATCAGTCTTGGTGAGTGATATTCACAGGCTTAGATTCCAGGTCTGGAAGATTGACTAAGGTGACGTTTAAAAAATAGATTGCATTTTTTTAGAGCAGTTTTAGGTTTACAGCAAGGTTGAGCTGTAGGCACAGAAATTTCCCGTATACCCGTCTGCCCTCACACATGTGTAGCCTTCTCCGTTACCAAAATCCCTCACCTGACCGGTGCACTTGCTGCAGTTGATGAAGCTATACTGATTCGTCATTATCACCCAAAGTCTGTAGTTTACTTTGGGGGTCACTCTTGGTGGTGCACTTCTATGGGTTTGGACAAATGTATAATGACACGTATCCATCACGATCATCCCATACAGAGTATGTGCACTTCCCTAAAACCACTAGCCTACTCTTCTCTCCTCCGACCCTGGCCCAACCACTGATCTTTTTACTGTCTCCATAGTTTTGCATTATCCAAAATGCCATGTAACTGGAATCACACAGTAGGTAGCCTTTTTCAGATGGGCTTCTTTCACTCAATAATATGCATTTAAGTTTTCACGGCTTGATAGCTCTTTTTCTTTAAGCGCTGAATAATATTCCATTGTCTGACTATGCCGTACTTGATTCACCTACTGAAGAACATCTTGATTACTTCCAAATTATGGCAATTATGAATTAAGCTGTTATAAACATCCATGTGCAAGTTTTTGTATGGGCATAAGTTTTCAAATCATTGAATAAATAACAAGGAGTGCTGTTGCTGGATTGTATGGTACGAGTATGTTTTGTAAGAAATCGTTAAGCAGCCCAGCCGGCGTGGCTCAGTGGTTGAGCGTTGACCTATGAACCAGGAGGTCATGGCTTGATCCCGGTCAGGGCATATGCCTGGGTTGTGGGCTTGATCCCCAATAGGGGGCGTGCAGGAGGCAGCTGATCCAATGATTCTCTCTCATCATTGATGTTTCTATCTCTCTCTCCCTCTCCCTTCCTCCCTGAAATCAATAAAGATATTTTTTTTAAAGATCGCTAAGCAGTTTTTCTAAGTGGCTGTACTATTTTGCATCCCCACCAGCAATGAATGAAAGATCCTGTTGCTCCACATCCTCACCAGCATTCGGTGTTGTCAGTGTTCAGGATTTTGGCCATTCTTATAGATATGTTAGTGGTATCTCATTTTAATTTGCATTTCCCTGATGACATATCAGATAGAGAATCTTTTCATATGCTCATATGTCATCTATATATCTTCTATGGCAAGGTGTCCGTTAATGACTCTGGCCCATTTTATTTTATTTGTATTTTATATTTATTTTATTAAATTTATTGGGGTAATTGGTCAACATGATCATATACGTTTTAGGTGTGGGTTTCTATATTACAGGTCTGTATATTGCACCATGTGCCCACCACCCAAAGTCAAATCCTCTCCTGTCACCATATATTAGGGCCATTTTAAAGTCAGGCTTGCTTTCTTATTGTTGAGTTTTAAGAGATCTTTTTGTATTTTGGATAACAGTCCTTTATCAGATATCTCTTTTGTAAATATTGTCTCTCCCAGTCTGTGGCTTGTCTTTTTATTCTCTTGACAGTATCTTTTTCAGAGCAGAGAATTTTAATTTTAATGAAGTCCAGCTTATCAATTATTTCTTTCATGGATTGGACCTTTTGTGTTATATTTAAAAAGTCATCACCAAACTCAAGGTCATCTAGATTTCTTCTACATTATCTTTGCTCCATTGTATTTCCTTTATCAAAGATGAGTTGATTATATTTGTGTGGTCTATTTTGGGGCTCTCTATTTTGTTCCATTGATCTATTTGTCTATTATTTTGCCAATATAACATTGTCTTGGTTATTGTAGCTTTTTAGTATGTCTTGAAGTCCATAGTATCAGTCTTCCAACTTTGCTTTTCTCCTTCAATACTTCTCCAAAAAACTTTAGAATTAGTTTGTTGATATCCACAAAATAACTTGCTTGGATTTTGATTGTGATTACATTGACTCTACAGGTCCAATTGGGAAGAATTGGCATCTTGACAATATTGAGTCTTCTTATCCATGAGCATGGACTATCTCTCCAGATTATAGTGATTTTTAAAAATTTGTTGTAATTTCTTGACTGTTTATTATGTGCCAGCCATTGTACTAAGTGCTTACCTGTTTGACCTTAATTACTCCTTCCAGCAGCCTGTGGGGTAAAAAGTCATGTCTCCATTTTACACAAAGAAACTGAGGTTCAGAGAGCTAAGGCACTTTCCCAAAAGCACACAGCTAGCAAGTGCTAGAGCTAGGATTTGAACCCAGCTCTGCATCCAGAATTAGGGTCTGCCTCATTTGTTTTTGG
Source organism: Myotis daubentonii (assembly GCF_963259705.1). NCBI lineage: Eukaryota > Metazoa > Chordata > Mammalia > Chiroptera > Vespertilionidae > Myotis > Myotis daubentonii. Next base: position 23,338,251 of record NC_081844.1, on the reverse strand, counting down.
AAATTTACAGGGCATTTACTGCTATGCAACATTATACCTGGAGTGACAGCCGCATTCCATCTCAGTATCACTCTTTTATTTTATTTTTTTTTATTGATTTCAGAGAGGAAGGGAGAGGGAGAGAGAGATAGAAACATCAATGATGAGAGAGAATCATTGATTGGCTGCCCCCTGCACACTCCACACTGGGGATTGAGCCCACAACCCAGGCATATGCCCTTGACCAGAATTGAACCAGAATTCAGTCCGCAAGCTGATGCTCTATCCACTGAGCCACACTAGCTAGGCTGTATCATTCTTGAATGCTTTCATCCTGACCTGCAAATGTATGGATTATCAGATTTGGTTTTCATCATTTATACCCTCCAACTCCCAAAGATCTTGGTACTCATTCCTGACCAGTAAGTATCCAGACCAGAAGGCAGAGATCAAACGGTCTTTTGGCTGATCCATCCTTGCAACTCAACATAACTGGATTAGCTGGTAATTGTTTTAGCAGCCAAATGAATGCAATCTGCAGTTATATATTTGGGGCACTTGTTTCAGAGATGCTAGCCTGGTTCAATTGAATGACACTCTGAAAGCCAGGATGGTAATCTGCTGCTGATTGATAAAACTCGAGCTGGCAGATGTGTTAAAGATTAGAACCAATGGCTGAGACTGATTTCTGGAGGGGCACTGTTAAACTGCTTCTGTCTAGGATACTAATGAGATTATAAATTTTCCTATCTGATTAACATTAGTAATTTGGATGAAAGAGGGTCAGGGGCTACCTACTTTAGTCATTTGATGATTCTATGAAGATTTCTTGCTCATCATCCCCATTTGCCAGGCAATACTAAGATTTCAATATTAGAGATTCACTCTTTGGCCAAATAAATTTTTGTAATATGTAAAGTGAATCCATAATGATAATGAACCTGGAGCCATATCACACTTTAGGTGAATGAATTAAGTTCTTTCTGGAAAAGGATGATTGAGCATTTGGGGATTGGTGGACTTGGGAAGATTCTGAGGAAGGAAAGGGGAACCCCAACATGTCAAACTTCATAGGCAAGCTTTGGGAATGCTATTTGGTGAGTGAAAATATTTCTGCCATTTTAATGGTAGTTTAATTGAAAATGTGTGTGGCTATCCTTGCTTGTCACAAAACTAGGGGTGCTACTGACATTTAGTGGGCATATGCCAGGGGTGCTAAACAGTCTACAGTACACAGGACAGCCCCAAATAACAAAAACTGTTCCACCAAAAATGCCAACAATGCCACCATTGATAACACTAGAGAATGCCACAGTAAGGCTGGTAAGTTTGCCCCTTTCACAGCAGTGATTATCAAACCTGGCTGTACCCCAATAAAAATCAGGGGGTTCCTGGCCAGTGTAGCTTAGTTGGTTGGGCATCATCCCATGACCAAAAAGTTTCCTGTTCGATTCCTGGTCAGGGCACATGCCCAGGTTGTGAGTTTGACCCCTGATAGGGAACATGCAGGAGGCAGCCCATCAATGTTTCATTCTCACATCGATGTCTCTCTCTCTCTCTCTCTCTCTCTCTCTCTCTCTCTCTCTCTCTCTCTTCTTCTCCCCTTCTCTCTATAAAAATCAATAATATAGCCGAAACTGGTTTGGCTCAGTGGATAGAGCGTCGGCCTGCAGACTGAGAGGTCCCAGGTTCGGTTCCGGTCAAGGGCATGTACCTGGGTTGCGGGCACATCCCCAGTGGGAGATGTGCAGGAGGCAGCTGATCGATGTTTCTCTCTCATCGATGTTTCTGACTCTCTGTCTCTCTCCCTTCCTCTCTGTAAAAAATCAATAAAATATATTAAAAAAATCAATAATATATATATAAAGAAAACCAGAGGGAGGGAGAGCCCAGGAATCAGAATTTTTATGACACTTTGCAGGGTGGCCTGATATGCAGCCAGCTTGTCTGCTTTCTAGGCATGGCTCGGGGCATCTGAAGGACTATTCTTTGTCTTCTGGTAAAAAGGAGGCCAGATTTTTTTGTAGGGACTTTGGGGTGCAATTACCACAGACCACCCTGACAAGTGGTGCTACCAGGTCTACATTCAGAAGCGTTACAAACATGTTCTGTTGAAGTACAACCCACACAGAAAACTGCACAGCTCATAAGTGTAGAGCTCAATGAACATGTGCAAAATGCACAAAATTTACAAAGCGAACACACCTGAGTAATTATTACCCAGAACGAGAAGTTTCCAGAAGGCCCCATAGGGCCCCAAGGGTGGCCACTACTCTGACGTCGAACGGCATAGATTCGTTTCTTCCATTTTGAATTTTATATAGCAGGGACATGTTCTATATACTGTGTTCTATTGCATGTATGGCTTCTTTGGTTCAAGATCATGTTTGTGCGATTCACCTGTGCACTTGTGTGTAGCTCCAGAGAGCTCCGTGTGTGAATGTTACATGGTATATTGATCTAGTCTATTGACAGACATTTGGGAAGGTCCCAATGTTTAGCTAGTTTAAGTATGCTGTTTTCACATTTTAAGGTGTCTTTTAGTGGACAAACATCCTCAGTCCTCCTAAATCTATACCAAGGTGTGCCCATGCTGAGTCACAGGGTAGTCAAATATTCAGCGATGGTAGAAATGGCCAAACGTTTTCCCCAAAGTAATTATACCAAGTTACACTCCATCCAATAGAGTACGAGAGTCAGGAGTGGTTTTAGATCCACGTCAGTGACCCGGGCACGTTTTTAAACCTCTCTCAGCCTCAGTGTTTTATTCTGTGAAGTAGAACTTCTGTGAAGACTCAGTAGAAGCTTTACTTTGGTGGTTGGTCTTTCCTGAAAAGCTCTGGAGTCTTTTAGAAATCTGTGCAGGTGATGCTCATGCAACGAAACTCAACAATCTACTCAGGAGAGTCTATCAGAACAAGTTATATGCAAGTTCGCTTCGTACAGTGAAACTTTCTTATATGACTGGCTGTTTGCATCCATTCACATGGGATAACTTTTTTTTAACACTTAAAAAAATTCTAATCTGAGTACAATTTTAGAGAGAGGAAGGGATAGAGAAAGAAAGAAAAAGAACCACTGGATGTGAGAAACACTGATTGGCCATCTTCCCTAAGTGCCCAGACCCTCAATGGGGACCCAAACCTGCCAACCCAGTTATGCACCCAGACTAGGAATCGAACTGGCAACCTTTCAGTACACAGGACAATGCTCAACCAACTGAGCCACTGCAGCCGGGCTCATGGGATTACGTTTTGTTTCATGTTAATTGTCATGTGTTTTTGAGACAACATCTAATACAAATGTCATTAATATTTGTTGAAACGTCTACACACCCCATCTCCTTCCAACTCTGCTCGCTTTTGGTTTCTTATCATTTTGTTTATACCTTGACAAGTTAGGAAATCTTGAAGGTGCTGTAGGCAACCTGTAAAGGCTTATCCACAGACACAGAATGGGGAATTTATATAAAGATATGTCGTCTTTTTCAGAATGCCCCAAATGAATGCAAGTACTGATGGGGGGGGGGGGGGGGCGGGTGGTGGGTGCGTTAACTAGAAATCAAGTAGCTGAGGCTTGAAAAAATACTTGTCTTCTTCCTCCTCTTCCCTTCTCACCTCCCCTACCCCTGCTTCCAGGCTATACATTGCTTTGTGAAAATTCAGTGGTTTCTTGGTCAATCTACTTTGGAAGACAGTTGGGTGACATTGTATAAACCCTGTGACCCAGAAATTCCATGCCTAGGGCTATTCTTACAGAGATGCACGCTTATAGGCGCCCGAAGGCAAGGGTGTTTAAGGGCCCCAAATGGAAACAACCCAAATGTCCACCAACAGGGTAATGGATAAACAAACTGTGGCGGACTTTCAGTGGAATACTATACAGCGGTGAAAGCGAATCGGTTGCAACTACATGTGACAACAGTTGAATCTTAAAGACATAATATTGAGCCAAAGAAGCCAGCCCTCACAGAATACATGCTACTGGATTCCATTTAGATAAAACAAAAAAGATGCAAAGCAGAACGGTATTGTTTAGGAATGCACAATAAGGTAGTAAAGGTATAAAGAAAAGCAAGGTTGTTGACACCATCAAGTCAGGAGAGAGATTACTGCTGGGGGCGAGGGGTGTGTTTTTATGGGGTGCTGGCAATGTTTCTAGCTCTGGATTTGAGTGTTAGTTTTATGAGTATTTATTTCACAGCAGTTTCTTACCCTGTATAGTTATGCTTTAGGCATTTTTCTGTGTTTATTCAACTTCACAATATAAAAGAGGGGAATGGGAAATAAACCACACTTGCTCATGCGAAGTGTATCGCCCAGAGGCCCTATCCAGGCAACTAAGACCTGGTTAGTTATCTGCTCCTGGCAGTTAGGATCTGCCAACTCGGGGGTCTTTTCAGAGATGGGGTGAATCTTTTAAAAAATAATTTTTATTTTTCAGTTGCAGTTGATATACAATATTATATCAGTTTCACGTGTACAACCCGGTGATTAGTCATTCTATCACTAAGTGATCATTCCGATAAATCTCATACTCATCTGACACCACACATAGTTATTGCAATATAATTCACTGTATTCCCTATGCCAGACTTTATATCCCCATGACTATTTTGTAACTACCAATTTGTACTTCTTAATTCCTTCCCTTTTTTACCCAGCTCCTCAAATCCCCTCCCATCTGGCCACCATCAAAATGGTCTCTGTATCTATGAGTTTGTTTCTGTTTTGTTTGCTTATTGTTTTTTATATTCCAAATATTAGTGAAATCATACGGTATTTGTCTTTCTCTGTCTGACTTATTTCACTTAGCGTAACACCCTCTAAGTCATGTGTCTCTTTTATTCCAGCGTGCCAGGCCCCTGTGATATGAAACTTGGACAGAAGTACCCAGTTTTCAAATGTTGTCTTTTGCTAAATAGGCCACAGTTTGTGTAGAGATGGACTAATCGCACCTCTAGACACCAAACCCCTTCTTTTTAAAGTTGTTTCCTCCCTCCCTTTCTCCCTCCTTCTGCCTGCAAGATGCTGGGTGCGCCCGGTTGTCTGCAACTGAAGTAGATGGAACCCGTAGGAAAACAAGGTTTCCTCCCCGGGAGGAGGAATCTTTCGTCCCAACTTCCCCCCAACCTCCCGACCATCGGCTCTCCCCTCTCCCCCTCCACAAACTCCGCGGATCCTGGTCCCCTCGCGCCTTCGCGATTGGTCGCGGGCCATCATGTGTCGACACTCTGGGTGGGTCTTTCTCGCTTTCAACTCATCAATCGCTTCTCTTTGGGGTTCGGCTGCCCAGTGGTTCAGACCTTTGCGCCCATTTTCCTCTTTCCTTCCTCTTCACCCACCCCTTCACACCAGTCTTATTTTAGCAAAACCTAGAGGAGGAGGAGGAGGCTTTTGGAGGGGGAGGAGGGAACGCCAGGCATTGCAGCATCCGGGAGCAGCTATTGAGTGGCTAAGCGACGGCGCATACCTCTCTCTCTCTCTCTCTTTTTTTCCCCCTGTTGGGAATTTTCAGGATTTCATTGCTGCAATTTAACCCCAGGATGAGGCACGGTTGAGCGAAGCGCTGCGCGCACACACACTCACACTCAAGCAGAAGAGGCAGCCGCGGGTTGATTCAGGAAGAAAAAAAAAAAACCGGCCTCAAGACTCCTTAAAAGCCCCCCTCCGCCTCCGCCCCGAGCGTTTCCCTCCCCTCCCTCCTCTCCTTACCCCGTTAATATTTCTTACTTTAATTTTATTTTTGGGCTACGGATCTTGGACTTTTCAGGTCTAGGAACTCAAGCGAAACAAAAAGGGCGATTTCTTCATTGGGGAGGGGGAGCTGCCCTCCCCCCACCAAAGAGTTGGTTTTTCTTTTTTTCTAATAAAATTTTAAAAAAATGGGCCGGGCGCACTCCTTTTGCAAGACGCCAGCCTGACCCGTACCTCGGAGGGATTTGAAGCTTCCACCGCGTCCCGGGGGGCGTCCTTTGCCAGCCGTTCGCATCTTAAAGGGGGTGTGCGTTGGTTGTGTGTGTGTTGTTGTTTTTTTAAGTGCCTTTTTCTTTTTTTCTTTTTTTTTTTTCTCGGAGTGGGTGGCCTGGGGATTGCCTGGATTCCTCCCTCGGTTATTTTTGCCTCGCTTCCCTCTCCCCTCCCCCCTCCCGGCCCCCGCGCCCCGCCCCCGCCCCCTCCTCCCGCCCCTCCTTCTCCGGGGTCAGCCAGGAAGATGTCCCGAGCTGCTATCCCCGGCTGGGGCCGGCCAGCCGCCTGGTGAGCCCCCGACCCGAGGCGCCGAGCCGCCGCCGCCCGATGGGCTGGGCCGGGGAGCGTCTCCGCAGTCGCAGCTCCGGCCGCCGTCTTCGCAGCCCCGGCAGCATCAGCAGCGGCAGCGGCGGCGGCGGCGTCTTCCGCATCGTTCGCCGCAGCGTAACCCGGAGCCCTTTGCTCTTTGCAGAATGGCCCGCTTCGGAGACGAGATGCCGGCCCGCTACGGGGGAGGAGGCTCCGGGGCAGCCGCCGGGGTGGTCGTGGGCGCCGGAGGCGGGCGAGGAGCCGGGGGCAGCCGGCAGGGCGGGCAGCCCGGGGCGCAAAGGATGTACAAGCAGTCAATGGCGCAGAGAGCGCGGACCATGGCCCTCTACAACCCCATCCCCGTCCGACAGAACTGCCTCACGGTCAACCGGTCTCTGTTCCTCTTCAGCGAGGACAACGTGGTGAGAAAATACGCCAAAAAGATCACCGAATGGCCATATCCTTTGCCCGAAGCCCGGCAGCTGCGCCTCCCCCTCCTCCCTCCGCTTCCCCTCTTCCAGGCTGGGAGGGAGACCCGGGGGTTGATGGGAGGTGGGGGGGTCTTCCAGGGGCTGGGAGAGGGGGCACCGGGGAGGAGTGTGCGGAGTCTCTCCACCCCGAGCGGGGTTGAGCTACGGTGCAGGCTTGGGGTGGGGGGACCCGGGGAGTGGATTTCTCCGAAGAACCTCTTCCAGAAGGAGGGCTGGGCCCTGGGGTCGAGCAGGGGCCTTGGTGGGGCCTTTGGAGCCAGTTCCAAAGGTGTCAGGGTTCTCCCTAATGAGCCGGGGCCGCGGCCTGAGCGCACTGGCCAGGGCCGGGGAGCCGTGGGGGCACTGGCTGGGTATCCTTAGTCTCCCCTCACCAGCATTTGCGGTTGCCACAGAGCCAGAGCCCCATTCCAGCTCGCTGGCCTGTCCACCGGCCTTCCCCAGGCGGGGGCCGCACTCTTGGGGGTACTTAGAGGTGTCCAGGGCCAGGAGTGAGGAGGAGAACATGTGGCCTTCACCCTGAGGGGCCAGCACTGGCCAGAGTGGGCCGCTAGCCTGGACAGGTGGAGGGCACTTCATCTCCCATGGCCTCTCGTCTTTTGGGGTGTAGCAAGCATCCCAGTGGCCCCATCTGGGGCCCTGACCTGGAAGACCCAGTATGAGCTCTCTCGGGAGGAAAGATAGGGCAGGAGAGAATGTTGGGTCCTGCCTAGAGGGCCGTGCCAGGCCCTGGGCTGGATTCAGCTTCTCCCACCCCTGGGAGCCGCGAGGGGACAGCAGGAGGATCAGCACCCATGTGGACATCTCAGGCAGGTAAACGCCTTTTTCTTTTTTTTAAACCAAAAGATCCAGAGAAAGGTGAGGACCAGATTTTCCTCTGTTCAGATGCTATCAAAATGCAGATCCCCGGTGTTTCTTTAAATCTGTGCCTGCTTGAAATAAACCTTAAGGAGGGCTTAACATCTGTTGAGATGTAGGCAGGCAAGGATGGGTAATTAGTCGGGCTCTCTAGCAGTTATCTAAGCATGACCCAGATTCCAAGGTGGGGGTGGTGGTGGGGGGGGGGACGCACCCTGCTCCCCAGGCTGGCTGGCCACCGTGTCATGCCCAAATGTGCCACTTCTTGGCAAGGTTCCAACTGGCTGCTCTCAGTGTAAAAATGAACCGGGCTGCCTGGGTCCCCAGGACTCGGCAATGAACCCCCATCCATGTTGCCTATGGTTCTGACTTATACTCGACAGGGCTGGGCCTTGGGGTGGTCCTGGGTTGGTTATTTGCAGAGCACAGTGGTGGCTGGCTGGATTCACTTTCAGTGGGACTCAGTATTGAGCCAGGCTTTTGGCTTCTGGGTGCTTACATTGTCACTGAGGTTTTGGAGTGTGTGAACAGTTTACTCTGAGGGTGGTGAAATTAAAGAGTTTCTGCTGGGGCCCATCTGGAGGGGTGTACCCCTAAACCACAATGGGTGCCCAAAGCAGGAGCCAGGTCTCTTTGCCTGCTAAGTTCCAACCTCTCAGAGGTCTTGTGATCACTCTGCCTGCCTCCTCCCGACCCCTGGAGGACTGGTGGGAGCTTGGAGGATGGCAAGGTGTCAATGTGTGCACTGCTCAGCTAACTCCAGGGGGTGTCCAGGAGGAATTCACTGGTCTGACAGGTTTCCAAGTTGAAAATGGCTTTAGATTGCCTTCTAGATCATGGATTTGGCATCTCCTAAGAGGAAAGGGAGGAAGTGGAAGTCTAATGTGTCCTTAGTTCACCCCGGTCGGTCCGGCCTGAATCCTGCAGAGAGGACTGTTGGGGAGGCAGGGGATCGCTCAGGGCAGGGGTGCAGGTGACTTAGGAGTGTTGGTGGTACTTGGGGTTTTTTTTTTTGGCTTTCTGGCTCTGGGTAGCTTTGTGATGAGTTTGTGCATTTTGCTCTCTGCAGACAATTTTTGTTCTCCCTTTGGCCTGAGGCAGCAAGCACATTATACAGCCTCACTCTAGAAGGGAAGGCTCTCCATCCCCCAGTCTGTCACAGAGCAGGTCACCCAGGACTGAGCTTTTTCCGGGAGGATGAGATGGGTGAGGACGGAGAGCTGGGGGCCTGGATCGGGGAATTCAGGCCAGTGCAAGGAGGTGGAAACGCCGAGGAGTCAGTGTGCCAGGGCAGAATGTTGACTTCTAAATCCAAATACTCCTGCCATTTAAGAAAGTGTTTACATACTTATTCTGAACTTTTAGAATCAAGTCGGATGTATGTATAAGAAAGTGCACAAGCTGAGTCCCGCTTACAAGTGTTCACAAAGTGAAGGCAAGCATGCAACTGGCACCCAGGTCAAGAAAAAAGATGCGACCAGTCTCCCCCCCCCCCCCCCCAACCTAGCACCTTCCTCATGCCCCCTCCCAGTCATTCCCCTACAAGGGTAGCTGCTACCCTGATCTAACCGCAATTGGTTCCTTTTGCTTCTTTGAACCTCCTGTAAATGGAGTCGCAGGCTGTGTTATCTGGTATCTGGCTTCTTTAGCTTAACAAGATTCATCCATGTTGCTGTGAATAGTTCTAGGCAGTTCCTTCTCATGGCTGTGTGGTGTCTTATTGTGTGACTCTAACACAGGTACTTATTTTGAGGGCCACTGGGGTAGTGTCTAGATTGTGCGGTTGGGAACATTGCTGTACTCGTCTTTTGTTAAACTTTTCCTTTGCATTTCTCTTGGGCCTATACCTAAGGAGTGGACTTGGCCCTGCCATTCTCTGGTACATGTGTTTTTGGAAACGGCATTAACTAAGGGTTGTCGTTGAATCTGGAAAACAGCTTCCTCACTGTCCTTGGAGGAAGAGTGAGTGCAGGTTTCATGAACTTGGCTGTATGCGTCCTGGGCCTAAAAGTGTTACTTACAGCGTAGCACGCTGGTGGAGGGTGCAGCCTGATCTCCCCACGCTCACAGGCACTTGGCCATTGTGACTTCTTACTCTTCTGCACACACACACACACACACACACACACACACACCCCCAGCAGCGCCAGCTTGAAGCCAGCAATGAGAATTAAGCATTCTCATTAATTTTATTTCTCTCTTCCTAAGTAAGAAAACCGAAATGGAAGTTGTGGATGCTCAGATTTACACTGCTGCTGCCTTTTGCTCTTGGAGTAAAAGCCGGGCGGCAAGCCATCTTGACCACACACCTTGGTTGCATGTTTTTGTTGATTGGAAGTCTGATCTAAAGATGGCTGTGACAGGCTCTGGTGACGGCTTCTAAGGAGCACAAATCTGTCAGCTCAAGAAGTTGCATCTGCCAACCTTCCGAGAGCCCCCACTTAATGCCACTCGCTCCTTCTGATGTGCCACCAAGCGCCACTGTGAATGTCATCTTCCCCCAGTCCTGCTGATGCCAGCAGTTCTCCCCCGGAGCAGGGTATAGGCATTTGGGCCATTGCAAGAGCCGTGGACCCAGGTTTGTGTGTTTGCACGCTGGGTCTCCAGAATCACGTGTGGATTCTGGCTTTTCATCTGTGTGTTTTGGGAATCGCAACAGGAAGCCCAGAGTCCCACCACATCAGGTAACCTGTGGACATTGGCCGACTGGCATTCCCACAGTTTTTTTTTTTTTTTTTTTTTAATGAAAGGCTCTTTAAAGACAACTGAGAAACAGAGGGAGCTCTGGGAGAAGTTGGAGCCCATCCTGAAAAGTAGAATGTGCTAGAAGATACTTCTCTAGAGGGCAGGACAGTATGATCCCTAGGTCCTTCTACTAGATCAGCACGGCCGGCATTTTCAAAAGAGCAAAATTCTGGGAAGTAAGAATTAGCATGGCTTTTTTTCCCCTTTTTTCTTTTTTTCTACAAAGGTGCCTTCCCTTCTCTGAAAAACCTACCTCGAATGGCCGGAGTTTACAGTTTTAATGTACAGTCCGAATGTATCCCACCGGTGTGCGTTTTGGTGTGTTTCCCCGTAGCAATGCTAGCTAGGCTTAGTAATGGGGTACTGTGCCAGCCCCCCCGGGAGTGTTATGTGTACTTTGCTGTGCTTCTCAAATGTTCCTGTGCATGAGGATTATCTTGTTAAAGTGACGGTCCTGGTCCAGAAGGTTTGGGGTGGGGCCTGGGATTCTGCTCTTCCAACACACTTCTAAGGGTTGCCCATGCTGCTGGTTTGTGGGTGACTCCTAGGGTATCGAGGTCATATCACAGATGCATCCTGTTACCTCCCCCCCCCCCTTTTTCTTAAAAATCAGGTTTGTTGAGATATATTAGCAAGTTCACCCCTTTTAGCATACAGCTCTGTGAGTTTTAACAGATACATGCAGTCATGTAGCCACCACCAAAATCAAAGTAGGGAACAGTCTGTCACCCCAAATTACCCCCCTAACACCCCTTTGAGCCAGCTCCCCACTGCCAAAGCCCCTTGCTAGCACTAATCTGTTCTCTGTCCTTACAGTTTTGCTTTTTCCAGAAGGTTATATAGACAGAATCCCACCGTGTGTAGTCTTTGAGTGTGGCTTCTTTCATGCAGCCTTTGCAATCCATTCATTCATGGTACCAGTGGTACCAGTCGTTCATTCCTTTTCAGTGCTGCGTAATATTCCACGAGAGGGATGGACCAGAGCCTGTTCATCCACTTCCCAGTTGAGGAACATTTGGGATGCTTTCAGGTCGGATGATTATGAATAGAGCCACTGTAAGTGCTGGCAGATGGGTTTTAGTAGGAAGCATTGGGAGCCTACATTTCACTTCTCTTGGGTAAATAAATAGCCAGGGGTAGGATTGCTGGGTTGTGCAGTAAGTATATGTTAAACTGTGTAAGAGACCGCCAAACTGTTTTGCAAAGTGGTTGTGCCATTTTAACATTCCTACCCTTGTTATCCTTCTAAAAAAGCATCGAGCTCTAAATGCCAAGGCACATGTGGCCTCAAGGGTTTAGGGTAAAGAATTGTGGGTGTGTAGAAAGTGCTGGAAGTGGTAGCATTAAGTGCCAGTCAGAGGACTAGGGAGAGTGAGAATGTTATCTGTAGCCAGGTGCCTGCACTGGTTTGAAATGTAGGGAGAGCAGGGAGTGTGGCGTGGGGGGGCATTGGTTCTGCTGCTCAGCTGTGAAAAGTCAAGGCTGTGAGAGCCAGGCCCGCCCCCTGCAGTCCCACCGCGCCCTATAAACGTTTGTCTAGTGAGTGAAAAAGGCCTCTCTGCCTCGTTTGCCAAATCATATGGGTCTGATTCGCCCTTGTGCCAATGTTTTAGGTTTTTGATGGGTTTTAGTTGTGTGATGGGGGAGTGGAGTGCATGAGGTTATCAGACCAGAGAAGGTCTCTGAAATTTTAGTGCTTGAGAAGCTGGGGAACAGTGGCCCCTTGTGAGTGAAGTCCTTCCGTGCCTTGGGGGTGAATGTCTGTTGAGTGCTTGTGGCTTGTGGCCCCCCTCCCGTCACCCCCAAGTCGCAAACACACGTGTACTTCCTCAGTGATCGAAGGCACCACCGTGAAAGTGGGCTCCGTGCAGAGATGGTCAGAGCCCCCATCGTGAATACATTTCTGCGAATGCTAACTCAGCTTCGTAGAAAGGACTGGGTGGTGCCATGAAAGAAGGCAGAGAGAGGGGAAGCGCTCCGGACTCCGGGTCAGCCTAGGTTTGAATGACTCAGTTTCCTCGTGTGCATGATGGGAATACTGCTTCTGATAGCATCTCCCTCACACAACTCTTGGGGAGTTTAAATGGGGTCACACATGGTAAACACTCAGCACAGTGTCCTGCATGGAGAAAGCCCCCAAAATACATGAGCCATAATATCAGAGACCACTTTTATCCTAATGTTCTTTTTGGGAAACTTTGGCTTTTTGGGAAATGAGGCTCTCGGGGTACAGGGGGAGCAAAGGGCCCTGTAACTGGCCAGTTTGACTTTAGTCATCTGAGTGGGGCACTCTTCAAAGTACCCCTCGGAAGCTTTTGGAGGTAAAAATCATGCCCACTTGACCCATTTTCCTATTTCCTTTGATGTAAGACAGAATTAATTGTCTTCCCCTCCCTTGATCCCTCCCTCTGATGGTGACAAGGTGAAGGAGTTTTAAAATATATACTTAGCTTTCTCCCCTTCCCCCCATGTCCCACCACAAACTCATCTCCCTTTGAGCTTGTCAAGAGTCCCGCCCAGGATGGAGACCACAGGCCTAGGACAGCTGCTGTGGCTACCCCAGGTGACCACTGAGAGTTAACAACTGAACCCTGCTTTGGGGTTAGCTTAGGTCCCCCTATCCCCTCCCCCAATTTCTCTCTTTCTTCTTTCTCTCTTGGAAGAATAGAGAAGGCAAGTAACATTCCAGAGGAGAGGATCAGGTGGTTGGCCTCAGTAACGTGGGTTTCAAAAACCACCAAGAGTGAGTTCTTGTCTGGGTGACCAGATGTCCCAGTTTGCCCAGGACTGCCCCGGTTTTAGCATCTCAGGAAACCCAGCAGTTCTAGGCAAACTGGGATGTTGGTCACCCTAGTGGTGAGTTCTTAACAGTGAAGAGGAGGGGAGCAAGAGATGGTTCCGTGGCCCAGGAGAGGAGAAGATAGGTAATTTTTTCCCTCTGAGAAAGCCAAGACTTTTGATCGGAATGAAGTTGGCTTTTGGAGGCTGCCCACTTAAGGCAGCTAATTCAAACGAGATCCCGGCTCTGAAGCAAATTTCCGGAGTTAAGTCTGGATCAAGTTTTGTCATCTCTCTTGGGTCAGACATGACTTTACTTTCTGTTCAGACTGGGAACACCCTTGGGGCTTCCCTGAAGGGGCTCAGTGCTCAGGTTGGACCTGGAATTCAGAGTCAGCAGCCTCTCCCCCTGCATAACCCTGCTCACGGGCCAGGGACCCCTCTCTGGAGCCATGAAAGAAACTCAACTTGGTCACCCACCTGCCAGTAAATAATAATCACACTGTGAACTTCTGTACTCATTTTAGGCCCGTGTGTATGATAAACCAATTTTAAGGTATTTTATCCAAGCAGTGTTTGCGGGAGGCCTAAGTCTGGTCTCAAAAATAAACTGACAGATTTCTCTTAAATGAGACACATTGGGGGTGACCTAGAACTTGCTCTGGGGTAGGGGTTATGTGGTTTCTTACCTCCCAGAACTTGCCATATTCTTTTATCTCCTTGACCTTTATTATTTTCTTTATTAAGAATAATGGGACTGGAGGGTGCGGGGAACCTTCATTTGCTGCTGTGCAATGTTTGTGGCACATTGTGGAGTCCACATAGGTATGCGACTCTCTGAGCAAGGGCACCAGGAGTGGCGGAAAGGAGCAGGATATTGACTGAAGGTGCAGCATATAAGGCTTGGGGACTGGTGACTCTGCTGCAAGTCTCAGCTCCAGTTCACGGCAGTGAAGCCTCAGTCTGCTCATCTGTAAAATGGGCACAGTCCAATGTCCAGGGAATTGTGGAAAGGCTAAAAGATACTGTGCACAGAAAGCATGTGGCATGTATTATCACTGTAAAAAGTAGCAAGACAGATGGATTTTAGATTTCCTGATGGGAAGGGCTGGGTTTGTTGTGCTCACCTCTCTGACCCTGTGCTTGGCACCTACAGGGGCTGAATACATAATTGTGCACCTCTCTGGCCTTGTGCTTTTATGCACCTCAGGTTTACAGCCTATTGTTTTAATTCTCTTCTGGGTTTACAGCACACTCTCAATATTGTCTCCTTTAGCTTATTATTTTTTCTTATTTTAATAGAGTATGGAAACACTGGTGGACCGACCAGCTAAGTCAGAAATTAGAACGGTGGTCCTCAGAGTGGTATCCGCAGCCCCATAGGGTCAGCATCACCTGCTCTAGGGCAAACTCCTCACTCTGGGGCATGTTCCGCATCCCCTGGTGGGCTTCTAAGCAGGAGCTGGGCCTCAGCTCCAGAGTTTCTGACTCAGCAGGTTTGGGATGGAGCCTGAGAATGTGCATTTCTAGCACGTTCCCGGATGGTTCTGATACAACTGTTCTGGAGAGCACACTCTGAGAAACCCTAAGCTGAGAACCTGACCAATAACTTCACCTATAATTCCCAATCCACCTTTTCCTCATCCCCTCCCCCACTGTACTCTCTGAAAGGTATTTACTCTCCCTTAGATTGTGTGGGTTTTATTTCCTCCTTTCCTTCCTTCCTTCCTTCCTTCCTTCCTTCCTTCCTTCCTTCCTTCCTTCCCTTCCTCCCTCCCTCCCTCCCTCCCTCCCTCCCTCCCTCCCTCCCTCCCTCCCTTCTTTCCTTCATTACCTCCCTCCCTCCCTCCCTCCCTTCTTTCCTTCCTTACCTCCCTCCCTCCCTTCCTTCCTTCCTCCCTCCCTCCCTCCCTCCCTCCCTCCCTCCCTCCCTCCCTCCCTCCCTCCCTCCCTTCCTTCCTTCCTTCCTTCCTTCCTTCCTTCCTTCCTTCCTTCCTTCCAGGCTTTATCACCCGTGCCTTATAAATTTAACTTGCTTGGCTTCTGAGTTTTTCAGCCTTCTAGAACTTGTACTTGCTTTTTTCACTCAACAGTATGTTTCTAAGATTCATCTCTCTTGTTGAGTCATTTATTTTTCTTTGTATAATATTGCACTTTGTGATGATACAACAATTTATTCATTTTCCTGGATGGTGGACATTTGGGATGTATCCAGATTTTTTTATTTTATTTTTTGCTATTAAGAACAGTGCTGCTGTGATGAATAAATAATTTTTCAATGAATGAATTCAAGGTGTTAATTTTAGTCTGTGTACTTGGGAATCTAGCTTCAGTTAGAATCAGCTGAGATTCATCAGCATTTACGGAACACCCGCCATCTGACAGGCACTGGCGAAGGCATTTCACATTCTACTCATCGTGCTCTCGAAGGGCTAGGTCAGCCAGACAACCCCCGTTCCTGCTTGTTTTCTGAAAGTCAACCTGTGGTTTAGACCCATTGGTTTGTGAGAAGCCACATGGCCGAGTTGAGAGCATGGACTCTGGAGCCAGGTGGCTGGGGTTCAAATCCCAGCTCTTCTAGTCACTAGCTGTGTGACCTTGGGCAAGTCTGTTTCTGTTTCCCAGTCTATCCAGTGGGGATTCTAAACGCACCTATCTTGGAATATTAAATGAGTTATTATATGCTATTCTTAGAATAGTGCTTGGAACTTAGTAAGCTCCATATGTGTTTATAGATGGATGGATAGCAGGGAGGGAGGAAAGGAAGAAGGGAGAAAGGAAGAAAAATAGATGCATAGGATGGATGGATGGATGGATGGATGGATGAAAGAAAGGAAGGAAGGATGGATGGATGGATAGATGAGGGGAAGGATGGATGAGTGGACTTATTATGGTGGCCATATTAGGGTTTCTCTGACCTAATGCTTGACATAATGTGTGTCACACAATAGGTGCTACAAAGTATTAGTTATTCTGCCTTTTCTTTCCAAGGTTCTCAACTCCTTTGATCTCTGTTATTTGTTGGCATGTGTCTTGTTAACCCATTTTCCTGGATGATCACCTCAAACATCATTGCTCCAACGTATAAACCAAGGGGAAAGCAATCACAGGGTGATGGTGTATAGTAGAATTCCGTGATTCCAAGGCTCGAGCAGGATTTCCCCCATCTCTCAGCAACCCTTTTCTATGCTCCTAAGCATCTTCCCTACACCACACTGACAGACTCTCTCTCTCAATACCAGATTCCCTCCAATCTCCACAAGCTCCCCCTACTCCTTAGCCTTGCTCTAAGAGTGCCATCATTGATGAAATCAATTACAGCAAGAATAGGGCAGCTTCCATGAGGGCCTTACAAGAACTCAGAGTATATGGGTCTTGCACAAATTGGGATAGCCAGAAATGTTTATGGACTTGAATTACCTTTGGAAGAGTTGTCAGAATGCAAATTTTTAGCAGTGTGGCCTATTCCTAATCACAATGCAGTCTTTTAAATTGTGGATCATGGATGGATGATTACGGGGTAGAGGAGCACATGCTGTTAGTGTTGGATGAATGGATGGATGGATGGATGAATCTATGGATGGTTGGACAGAGAGATGGGTGATAGGTGGGTAGATAAATGAATGGAGGGGAGGAAGGAAGGAAGGAAGGAAGGAAGGAAGGAAGGAAGGAAGGAAGGAAAAAATAAAGAAAAATGAATGATGTTGGTTGGATGGGTGATTGAATGGGTAGGGATTATAGGCAAGTGGATAAAGAGATTGGCAGATTACTGGATGGGTGGGTGGACAGATGTGTGGATAATGGATGGAAGAAAGGGAGGAAGGAAGGAAGAAAAAAAAGGATGAATGGATATAGGGACAGATAGTGAATAGATGGGCAGATGACTGGACTGGATTGAAGGAGAAAGAGATGGATGGGTGGGAGAATGGGTGGATGTTGGACATAAGAGTGTGTATAGAAGGGTGGATGTCCATGTTGAGTCTCTCTAATATTTGGTGTTCTTATTGGTTTCGGAATGGCCAAGTTCCTCCACTTATACCTTAGTTGGACCTTTCCTAGAGTCAAGTGAATTTTGCATGCTTTTTGTGAAAATATGATTGTATGCTTATGTCTCACCTCTTTAATTAGAAAGCTCCTTGATAGTAGGGGCCGGTAATTTACCTTTCTCATATCTCCCAACAGTTCCTGCTCTATAGCCTGCGTAAATGTTTGTTAATTGAGTAACAATGAGAAAAACAGTGTTGCTGACAAAGGTTATTAAATTTCTGGAAATACTTGGTTTAGGTTATTTTAACATGAGTCTGAAAGTGGAATCCAAGAGAAAGCGGGATTTCTTGGATTTTGCTTCATCGGTGAATAGTGGGAGGGTAGAGGGATAGATGTCTCTCTCCTGAGCGGGTCGGGTATGTGCCCCAGATTCTTACCCACTGGCCAGAGACTGCAGATCAGACATACGAGGGCCCTACATGGCCCTACCTGATCTGGTCCCTGTTTTTCCTCTGATCTCATCTCTTCCATTGTCTATCTACCCCTTCTGTTCTGTCTCAGCCCCACTGGCCCTGTTTGCATTTGTGTCGGCTGTTTCCTCTGCCTGCATCATAGTTCCCCCGGGTCTCCCATGGCTGACTCCTCTTCATTTAGGTCTAGCCCAAAAGCCCGCCCTCTTCATTAATGGAACACCTAAAGTACAACAAAGAATAGAAAATATATCTGTACTCTCCTATCCAGAGAGAGTCTCTGGAGACATTTTTTAAAAAATATATATTTTATTGATTTTTTTACAGAGAGGAAGGGAGAGAGATAGAGAGTTAGAAACATCGATGAGAGAGAAACATCAATCAGCTGCCTCCTGCACATCTCCTACTGGGGATGTGCCCGCAACCCAGATACATGCCCTTGACCGGAATCGAACCTGGGACCCTTCAGTCCGCAGGCCGACGCTCTATCCACTGAGCCAAACCGGTTTCGGCTGGAGACATTTTTAAAATATATTTCTTTATTGATTTCAGAGAGGAAGGGAGAAGGAGAGAGATAGAAACATCAATGATAAGAGAGAATCATCAATTGGCTGCCTCCTGCACACCCCACACTGGGGATGGAGCCCGCAACCCAGGCATGTGCCCTTAGCCGGAATCGAACCTGGGCCCCCTCAGTCTGCAGGCCGACGCCCTGTCCACCGAGCCAAGCCTGCTAGGGCTCTGGAGACATTTTAATATATTTTATCCATACTTTTTTTATGGATATAGGCTTTTTTGAACACATTTCCACGTCACTAGATATCTTTGGCAGCATCAGGGCTACCATGTATACTTGAGTGGGCTTGACACCACAAAAGGGTATCCCATCTCACATCATAGGCCTTGTAGAACGATATGTTTATTATTTAAATGCCCCAGTTGATGGAAGCTTAAGTATCTTGTTCTAGAGAAATGAAGATGTGACCATTTTTGACAGATGGACCTAACAACTTGAAAAAGGGGCATCTTATTGAAATTCACATCGTGGTGCTGTATGGGTTGGCAGCAACCCCAGAAAAAACTGTTGTTAATATCTGATGACTTTATGGCTGTATCGTACTTCATATAGCCGTCTCCGGTTGGTTGGTTGTTTTGCTTGTAAAGAACAGTGCAGCGAACGTCTTTGTGCATGCATCTCTGTCCAAGGTTCTGATTTTCAGGATAAAATTCTGGTCTTAGATATGGGACTCAAGTCTTGAAACCGTTGCCACCACTTTCCTTGACTCTGTAAAAGACATTTTGAGACTCGAAACTCAGGAAGTTGAGGAGGAGGAGCAGGGAAAGAACAGTGGATTGGTTTGCCATTCTTCCTGGGCTGCACGTACAGCAGTGCTTTTGAACTGGGGGACTTTTGGCAACGTGTGGAGACATTTTTGGTTGTCACGAATGTGGAGGGAGAGGCGATACTGGCATGTCGTGGGTAGAAGCCAGGGATGCTACTGAGCGTCCTAAAAATGCACAGGGTAACCCTCCTCCCGCCCTAGGAAAGAATCATCCAGCCCCAGATGTCAGTATAGCGCCAGGATTGAGACATCCTGATGTAAGAGACGTCACGGATTTCTTGGAGGGGAGTGGGTGGACTTAGAGTTTGGGGGTGACTTAAATTTAATTTACAGTTTCTCTTCCTTGCTGGGTGTTGAAGCCAGCTTTCTGTGAACTTTAGATCCCACACGATCAGCAACAGGCTTGCTAGCAACAGATTCGTTGATGTAAATATAGACGAGTATATAGAAGGAAATCTCACCCGGAGCTGGGAAAGGTTGGCATGAAAGCTGCTGTGGCCTCCGTTTCTCCTTTCTTCTCCTTCTGGTGCCCAGTGTTTCTGTCGTGTCTCGCTTTCTCTGGGTTCCTGGCATGGCGAGTGCTGCTGGTGTAGACTGTGGTTTTCTGCTCCCTCGGTCCCCATACGAGGGCTTGCCCTGGGCATGTACAGGATGCAGACCCCTGGAGCAGGTGAGCTTAGAGATGGGGGAGGGGATGAGTGCATTCATTCATTCATAAATGTTTATTGAGCACCTACTATGCGAGGTGAGGGCAGGAAGGTGGCAAGGGTAGATTTGTGCAGAGATTTTTTGACCACGTGGGGACTTTTACTACAAAGGAATTCGCATTTTTCCCCTGGCCCACCTACACTTTTTGTTTTCCATAACAAAAGTAGGGTCATTTTGGGTGCTGTTTTTCCACCAACACGAGCCACGCTGTAGCAACCCTACCCAGTGATGATGTTTGTGCAGATGCCTGCAACTATTTCCTTAGGACAGAGTCCTGGAAATGGCACAGCTGGGTCATGTGTCAGGCTTAGGGCCAGGTCACGAGTCTGTGCCCTCCAAGGTCCCCTTTCCCTGATTAGGGAGCCAGCTGGGTTGCCCTTGATTTAACATCTCGAAGACGATGAGCCTTTTCCAGATCTGTGCGAGCTCTCTGCATCTCCTTCAGGATCTTCTGGTCACACCTTTTGCTCGTTTTTCTCTGCACAGATGTCTTGCGGGGGAGGAGGGTTGCACCAGGTTCTGCAGACGCTGAGGTTCTATGGCTCTGTTTTGGGTTTCAGGCAGTCTAGGGAGGGCTATTGAAGCAGGTTCCCTGGGTTCAAATCCCCACTCTGCTTATTTCCAACTGCACATCACTTACCCTTCTAGGCCTCAGTTGCTTTATCTTTAAAATGGGTATAACATTAGTGCCTCTTGTTAGATGGTACAGATCTAGAACATTCTGTCATTCCAGGGAGTTTTAGGCAGTTCTAGCATCAGCATCTCCCGGGAGGGAGTTGGAACTGCAGAGTCTCACTCCCAGCCTTCCTGGGTCCCAATCTGCATCTCAACAACACCCCTCTGTTGATTTTGGCTGCAGCTGGAATCACTTGGAAGCTTGAAAAATGCTGATGACCCCGGCCCCACCCAAGGATGCTGGTGGTGTTGCCAGATGGGGACTGGCCCAGAGCGGGTCTGCCTCAGGGTGGCCGGTGGTGTGTGGGTTCTTGACTTTGTGCAGGAAAGATTTCACAACATGAGTCCTGGTGATTTTGAGAGGACGTTTATTGAACCCGGGAACAGTGACACAAGGAAGGGCTTAGGGTAGAAGAAGCAACAGGAGAGAGCCTGGGCAGGCTGCTCTGGCTCCCTCGAAACATAGTAGAGAAGTGAGCCAAGCGGGGCTGCTGAGAGCTCATCGGCAAGTCAGAGAAAGCGGGGGGCCTTGGAGACAGGTTCAGGGGGTTAGCCTGGGACGAGCTGTGCTGCCCACTGCTCCCCTGGTTGCAGGTCTCGTGGGGTCCCTCAGAGTTTAGGAGAAAGAAAGTCCAAAGTTCATGCCCGAGAACCGGCCTGGGTGTGTTCCAGCGAGAGCCCATGCTGGGTCCTTGTCTTATGGGTTTCTATCTTCTGTGGCAGAAATCCTAGGGGAGGGTCTTAACAGAATGTTCCTCAGTTTTCCAGCTGTGTCCTTCAATATGTCGATTCGTCAATATGAGCTTATGGGAGAATTGGGTTTATTCTCTGGTCCGTTTCATTACTTTTATCCTGGGTCTGTCTCGCTCTAATCAGGTTTTTTATTATATGTTCCCCTGCCTTTTCGTCCGTCCTTGGGTTTGGCTGGCACACATGGCGCTGACTGGGTCTTTGTCACCTGCCTCCCTGACCCGGGCGATTTAAGCCCTGCATTCTTCTCTGGTTAGGGAGGCGGGGACAACCATTTGCTCTCAAGTGTCCTTGGTTAGGGAAGATAAAGGTCATGCCCTTCACTGGCTGTAAGTTGTAAGTTGCTCAAATTGTTCGGCCTTGTTTAATTTCCTTGTCTCAGTTTCCCCATTCCACTTGCCCAGGAATGGTCCTAGCTTCTTACTATCCTGCCTCAGTGGGATTGGCCCAGAGCTGCCCCTGGGTGTAGGGAGTTTTGAAACCACTCCAGGGGATGCTACAGCTCAGCTCGGATGGGCAGAGAGCCCACTGGGTGGTTAAACGCACTTGGAGGCGGGTAGACTGGAATCGGAGCTGTGCCACCCTGGGTAAGCCGCTTACCCTCTCTGAGCCACAGGTTCTCTCTCTCTAAAACCAGGACTTCGCTGGCGGGGCTGCAAGAAGGAAATGATGTGAAGGTTCAGAGTGCTGAGCAGAGGGCCTGGGATGTGGATAGTAAGCACTCCCTACATTAAAAAAAAAAAAAAGGTTAATTTTTAAAAATGAGGCCAGCAGCCCTAACCGGTTTGGCTCAGTGGATAGAGCATCGGCCGGCGGACTCAAGGGTCCCAGGTTCGATTCCGGTCAAGGGCATGTACCTTGGTTGCGGGCACATCCCCAGTAGGGAGTGTGCGGGAGGCAGCTGATCGATTTCTCTCTCATCGATGTTTCTAACTCTCTATCCCTCTCACTTCCTCTCTTAAAAAAACCAATAAAATATATTTTAAAAAATGAGGTCAGGAGCCTTAGAGCTAATAGTTGGGGTGGAGGACACTAATCTCTTTTTTGATGTTCTTCTTTTAATTTAAAAAAATTGAGGTAAAAGTCGCGTAACATAAAATTAACCTTTAACCATTTTAAAGTGGGAAATTCGGTGGCGTGTAGCACATTTACAGGGTTGTGCAACCACCACCTCTATCTACTTCACCCAAAAGGAGACCCTGTTCCCATTAGCAGGCACACCTCGGTCTCCTTCCTTCCCCAGCCCCTCGCAGCTGCTAGTCTGCGTTCTGTCTTCATGGATTTGCCTGTTCTGGTTTGGGAGGTTTTGAAGTACCGCCCCCCACCCCCCAGTAGAGGACCCTTCAGCACCCAAGTGGACCTGTGAGAAAGCTCAGCTCTCTTCTTCCCTGCGGCTTCCTTCCTTGGCATGGGGCTGCCCCCACCGGTGCCCCCCTCCCCCCCTCGCACCTGGTGGCCATGGTTAATCCCAGCAGCGCAGCAGGCCTGTGTTCTGCTCTCCTGGGGCCTCCACAAATGAGAGGTTTCATCTCAGCTGGGGTTCTCCCAGTTAAATATTTAATAAATAAGACCTACAACGTGTGATGCTGGGAGTGTTTGATAGTGAAATTAATGAGGGGAGAGAGTCGCAGGTGGCCCACAGATCCAAGCCGGAGCCTGGCCCAGGGTGTCCTGGTGGCGCAGACCTGGGTGGCGTCTGGGCCGCGGTGGGCCACACCATCCGCGTCCCTTGGCGCACATGTGCCTTCCTCTTTAGCACTGAGTCTGGCACAGAGAAACCACTTGGTAAATATGTGTTACAAGAAGGAAAGAGGGGGAGGAGGGGTGAGAGAGGGAGGGAAAGAGAAAGGAAAGATAGAGGAGCAAAGGGAGGGAGAGAAGATGAGGGAAAAAGAAAGATGGAGACAGAGATGGGTGGGAAGAGGGAGGGAGACGAAGGGGAGACTTGACAAACAACTTAGAGGGAAGAGCTGGAGAGAGGGCAAGGAAGACGATGATGAAGAGGAAGAGAGAGGTGGAGGGGATTGAAAGGGGGAGAGAGAGATGGAAGAAGAGAGGGAGAGGAAGGGGAAGAGGGAAAATGCAGAAAAGAGAATCAGAGAAGGGAGACAATATTGCCTCTGGTACCTTTCCCCTCTCCAGTAGCCTTACCGCCCCCCCCCCCATTTTTTTTTATCTCCCATTTCTCATTTCCTTACTCTCGTCTGCTTGCCAACTTTTCATTCCTTTTCATTTCCTGTGTCTGTTATCTTTTCATTTTCTGTCTGAATGTTTGCCCCTTTTCTCTTTCTCTTCATAAACTGTCCCTTGGTGTGTGTCATATTTTTTTAGTCTGTCTCCAGCTGACTGTGTGTGTGTGTATGTGTGGAAGGGGGGGGGGGGGGAGAGGAACATAGATCATTTTAAAGATCAACCATGAAGTGAATATCAATATCTATTGTACCCAAGTCAAGAGCCAGACCGCCACCGTCTCCCCAGAGTGCCCCATATGCCCATCCCCATCACAACCCACCTTTCCTCCTTCCTGGGTGAACCACTTTTGAGGATTTCATGGGAATCATCCACTTGCTTTTCTTTGTGGTTTTACCACCTAGGCACGCCTCCCTAAGCAATATAGTTAAATGTTTCGTGGTTTTGAACTTCATATAAATAAAATTACATGATATGAGTTATTTTGTATTTTGTTTCATTGGCTCACAGTTATGTTAGCAAGATCCATTCTTATTGTGGTCGCTGTGGCTCCCTCATGTCATATTTGTTCACTGATGATGAATATATGAGCGGGTTCCCTTTTGGTCACCGAAAAGAAGCAACGTTACTAGTTGTTTATGGATGAGCCTCTCCAGGGTACATGCCTCGTTGCAGAATCACTGGGTATTAAAATTAGTGCATTTTCAACTTGGCTGAACACTGCCTACCAAAGCGTTCTTGCGAAGTGTTTGTGCTCATGTAGACTCCTGCCCTCAGTGGCTGAGCGTTTAAGTGGCTCCACACCCTCATCAACACTTGGTATTGTCAGACTTAACTGCAGCCTGTTTAGTGGATGTGTGGCGATTTGACTTTGTGCTACCCAATTACAAGACAGATGAATGTATTTTAATATATTTATTGGCTACTCAAGTTTCTTCTTTTGTGAAGTGCCTCTTCATGCCCTGCCCACTTTTTTATTGGGTTGCTTGGGTTTTGTTTTTTTGTTTTTCATATTGATCTGTAGGTGATCCTTAGGTTTCCTGATGGAAACTGGTCCTTCATCGTTATATGCTGTGCAATACAGTATCTTCTCTTGGCTTGCCTTTTGATTCTTTTTTATGGTATCTTTTGATCAATAGCAGTTCTTAATTTTAATGCGATTGCATTTAGAAATATTTTTCTTCAAAGTTTGTGGGTTTTGTATCTTATTTAAGAAAACCATTTCTACCCCGAAGTCATGAAGATATTCTGTACTGTTTCTAAAAGCTTTTTTACAGTTTTGCTCACTGTATGACTTTAACCAGCTTGGAATTGATTTTTATGTATGGTGTGAGGTAGGGGGTCTGATTTCCTTTTTATTTCATAAGCGTTGTCCCAGCACTGTTTATTAAAAAATCCATCCTTGCCTCAATAATTGATAACCTCTGTGACTGTTTAACTCTTACCTCCTTTGATCTGGTACTCAGGCAGTCAAGACACAGATATTTATAGTGTTTCTGACAACATAACTAGGTACTTGGTTACAGTGATGAATATGGAAGATGCAGTCTGCCATGGAGCTTACAATCTGGCAAGGATGACGGATAAATAGTTATAGCTACTTAATTTACAATTACAGATGCTATCAGGCCTGAGGAGGGACAAGCCCAGCATGCTCTGAGAGGAGCATGTAAAACAACCTCTCCTGAAGAAGTGGTGATCAATAGTTTTTAGTGGAACTCTGCTATAGTGGAGCAGGAGTAGTGGGGAAGGTGTATTGACCAGAGGGAACAGCATGTGCAAAGGCCCTGTGGTAGATGCTTAGGAATTTGGTATTTATTCTAAAGGCATGTTCTGGCCACTGACGCAGCAATACAAAGAGATTGTCTGTGAATGGCCCCACTGGCTGCTGTGTGGAGAATGGATTGGATGGGACCAAGAATATAAACCATGAGACCAGCGAGGAAATTATTGTAGTCCTTCAAGGAAGAGGCAGTGTCTCTTGAACTTGGATGGCGGCTATGGAGATGGAAATCATTGGTCATATTGCAAGATATTTTGAGCCAGCATGATTTCCCACCCTCTCTCTTTTGGTTGAGTTTTCTGGTGAGGAAAGCAGTTTGTAATTCTGCCCAAGGTATGTGTTCTGGAGGACCCATAGTCTTTGGAATTCTAGTCAAGAGTGTCACTGGACAATCTCTGGCCCCCACGGTTTTCTGGGATCAGTTCAACAATGGCAATTTAATAATGACAGCAACAATGAGTTGATAGCCTTCCCTTCAAAACACCTTTTAGCTATTACCTTGTTTGTCACCCCAACCGACGCTGTGAGATGGGTGGGGGAGAGAAACAAGGATTTTTTATCTCAGTTTTATTGTAGAATGGGGTGAGGGAGGATTGACTGGAACTCTTGAGATCACGCCAAAGGTGCTGGTTTGGAGATTGGAACCCCGTTCCTTGACTTCTGGGAGTGGAATCAATCTCCTTTATGCAGGTCACACACCAGCTCCCCAAACATACTCTTTTTGCAAATCATTTCCCACTGGGAGCTCCTGAGTAATTTATAAGACCTCAGTTTTCTTGACTATAAAGTGGGAATTAAAATAAAATAGCTACCTCCGAACCTTGTGCCTGACACGCAGTGAAGACTCATTACATTTGCCTGCGTGAATCCATTCGTGCCCCCGGTTACAAGGGCAGAAAACTCAAAGGGCTTGAGCAAGAAGAGAGGAGCTCCTGGCTCCTGGGAGGGAAGCGTCCCGGGAGCCACTGGGCATCGGGCTTGTTCAGATCCAGAGGTCATACGACGTCATTAAGCCTCAGCTTCCAGGCTCTGCTTTTTGCAGTTGGCTCCATGGTCCCTGTGGTTGTGACATGCCATTGGTCCTCCCTTCATCATGTCCAATGTGATTCTCTTTTGCAGCCACCCTCCCAGCATTCTCAGCGAATGGTTTATTGCTTCTGATTGGCTCATGGGGGTCATGTGCTCACGCTTGAGCCAGTCACTGCAGGGAAATGGGAAATGTGGAAAGGAATGTTCTGATTGTCTTAGGTTGAGCCACATGATCGGTCTTTGGTGTTGGGGTAGAGCCAGCTCCATGGAACGGGGAGGAGAGACCCCTTTAAAGGTGTATTAGGGTGTGCTAGCTGCTGTAAGAGAAGTAGGGAACCTCACTTTCGCCACCATTCTGTTGACCAGAATTTCATTCCCATGGTGTATCAGTGAGGGTCTCAGTAGGAAACAGAAGACACATATCAAGAGTTGAATTAAGAGATGTGGGCAGTTATTAAAACAGAGCAGGGGAGACAAAGGGATAGAGAGAGAGAAATGGGAATAAAAATAACTGATTGCCAGGCGCTGCAGCTTGAGGAAGCAGGCAGAATATATGCCCCATCTTCATGCCCTCCCATCATCTCTTGCCAGGGTTCCCCATTGTTCAAACCCAGCTGGAAGCTAGAGGGTAGGTTGCTCAATGAGGCCGTCCACACAGGTCAGCTGCCCTGGGCATAACAGGGTAGAGAAGGAAGGAGAGTGGATTCTGGGTCATAGATGACAGCCAGGACCCGGGCGGGGACATTGGTCCATGTGTGCATCCAGGAGGAGGAGTTTGGTGGACGCATCACACTACCTTTTCCAGAAGGCAAATCAGGTTCCCAGGTGACAAAAAAAAGTCTACTTTGTGCTGTTACTATTATTCTTGGTGGTGATTGTTGGGTGTCTCTCCAGGCTACTAACTACCTCCTCTCTTCTCTCCCCTGACTCTGCCCAGAGAGCTGGTAGTGGGAGTCTCAGCAGGCAGGCTGTGCCTTTGGAAAGGCCCTTGGTTTACCCCGAGGCTGGGCACACTTCCTGCCTGAGGCAAGCGACCATATTGCCGAAGGTGAAACCTAGGCAAGACCCCTCAGGCTGAGCCTAGGGAGGTGGACTGGGCCCCAGGGGCGGGCAGCAACCCTCTGCATTTTCCACCAGCTCCACCCTCTTCGGAGCCAGTCTTGGCAGCAAGAAGTAGGGCACGCTGGTGAAATTGCTGCCCAGGCATGCTAACAATGGCTTGTGCCCACCCCACCCCAACCTGGTGCAGCTGTGTTAGCAATGGGTCCCAGTCTCCAGCCCCCTCCAGGGTCAGCCCCGCATCTGTAACAATGACCTGTCCCCGCCCAGCCTCGCCCACTTCTTTGAACTCCTGCAAGGTACTGTGATGACAGGCCGTTACTATGGGCTTCCTCCATTCAAGTTTAAGTGGCCTCTTCTCCCCTCCAGGGAGAGCAGAAGAGCAGCCCCTCATTGCTTCTGGCAGCGGACCAGGCAGGTCCCCGCCCTCCCACCACTGCCCACTGTGAGGAGAGCGTGGACAGACCCAGGTCCCCCAGGGCCGTGTGCTGGCCCCGTCTCTCATGAGCTCCAAGGTTCCTGGTTTTCATCACCCTTTTCCACATGTTGTCAGATCCCTGCTTCCAGGTTCAAATCTCAACCACAAGGACTTGACCACACGGGCAGGTGACTTCCCCGCCTTTGCTTCAGTTTCCTCAGCTGTCAAACAAGGACACGCCAGTCACAAGAGTTCTGGACAACATGGCAGGCACCTCGCTTGCATCAATTAAGTTCATCCTCTCGACCCTCTGAGGAGTGGGAGCTGTGGTCATCATCCCGTGTGATAGGGAAAACCAGGGCAGAGGAGTTCAGTAGCCGGTCTGAGGTTTTAGAGTCGAGCAGTGACAACGGTGGGATTTGAACCCAGGCTCCAGAGTCTGTGTTCTTTTAAAAAAAATGTATTTTTTTACTGACTTCAGAGAGGAAGGGAGAGAGAGAGAGATAGAAACATCAATAATGAGAGAGAATCATCGATTGGCTGCCTCTTGCACGCCCCCCCCCCCCCCACCAGGGGCCAAGCCCACAACCTGGGCATGTGCCCTGACCGGGAATCAAACTGTGACGTCCTGGTTTATAGGTCACTGAGCCACGCTGGTTGGGCCAGGGTCTGTGTTCCTAATCTGTAATAATAATATCCTAATTCAATGAGCTGTTGAACAGATTTAATGCAATAGCATAAACAAAAAGCTTAGTCCAGTGCCCAGCACATAATAAGCACTCCAGATAGGTGTTATCATAGTTATCATTTGATATTATATAGTTATATATCAATATAGAAATACATGCTATAACTACTTAATATATTAATATGCATCAGGGGTCAGCAATCGTTCTGCAAAGGGCCAGATAGTGCAGATCTGAAGCTTTGCGAGCCATACAGTCTCTGTCAGGGCCACTCGGCTCTGCTGTTGTAGCAAAGGCCCCACAGGCAGCATGTAAACAAATGCTCATAGCTGTTTTCCAATAAAACTTTATTTACAAAAACATGCCACGGGCCTGATGTAGTATGTGCTATTATATACATCAGCATTTTTTTCTGTTACTCTGTTTATATCCTTCTTTTCCCTTCATGTTTTTTGTTTGTTTTGTTTCTTACAAGACAGGCCTCTTTCTCCTTTGCTCCTGTCTCTCAGGAAAGCATGTCCGGCCGCTGGAATTCGCGGGCCTTCCTCACATCAAGCTTGTTTGCCTGAGACATGGGAGTGGTGGTGATGGGCCTCTGAGCACAGGCCTCTCTTCTCTCTTCCCTCCCTCATTCCCGAGCTACAAGTCACCATTTTCCTTGCCCCTGGCTGATTTTCTCTGCCTCAGGACGCCCACGAGCATGTCTGGGCTCCTCTCCCCACAGGACTGGCTCTCACTCATCTGGCTCCCACCATGCTGGCCTCTTGACTCTTCTTCAGACACACCAGCCATGGTTCTACCTCAGGACCTTTGCACTGGCTGTTCCCTCTGCATGGATCCTCCTTCATGCAGGAAATCTGTGGCTCCTCTCTCACCTCCTCCAGGTCTTTATTCGAAGGTCATCTTCCCTGCATCACCCAGTTTTAAATTGCACACCCAGAATTTCCCACCCCTCTCCTGCTTCATTTTTCCCTTTGGCACTCTCTTGTCTCTCCACTTTACTGTGACCTCCACAGCGTAAGCAGTTTTATTGGTTTTGCCCATCAATGTGGACAGGAACTAGAACAGCACCTGGCTCATAGGTGTCAATAAATGTGTGTTGAATGAATGAACTTTGGTTTTATTCATTCTTATTGCTGGTTAACATTCTATCGAATGGAAATCCCACAGTTTGCTTATCCATTTACCTATCGATACACTTTTGGGTTTATTCTTGTTTTGGTCATCATGAATAAAGCCGCTGTGAAATTCTTGTATCTCCCCTCAACTCTTCACTTGGTGAATCTTTATCAGTCCTTTGGGTTTCTCATTAAATCATCTATCTTCAGAGAGCCTTTCCTGACCCAGTCCCCTTTCCTGGTCTAAATTAGTCCTTTCCCCATCATTTCTCATAGCATTTATCACCTAAAATGATATGTTTATGTAGGGATGCAGGTGGCATTCTGGCCAGAATGTCTATTTCCAGAGCGAGAAATGGAAGGGAAAAAAGACACAAATATTTGTAAAACAGTTCCAGGGAGATGCTCATTTCTCAGGTTTCCAAGAATGGAGAGAGGAGAATTTATGTGGGGAGGGAAAATCAGAGGGTGCTTCTTGAAGGAGGTGGCTCTTGGTGCTCTATTCATTCATAGTCTGCAAACATGGGACAGAAAACTATGACAAGGTCTCTGAGCTCACGGAACTCATGGTTGATGGTGAAGACGACAGGATTGGCAAATCCTTATTATATGTTGTCATAGAGTGTTATACATGTCATGGGATGTCATATAAATGGCAAATAATCATAAAACTGGCACAGCAAGGCTGTGGCATGGTGGCATAGATCACACAGCCAATCCATTTCTCAGGGCACCTCAAACCATGTGGCTGCTGTTGGAGCCAAATGTGAAGCTGGGTGAGAATTGGGGCCGGAGAGAGCTGAGCCGGGTAAGATGTCACCTCCGTGAGAGCTGAACTCCATCTGTTTTGTTCTTTGTCATAGCCTCAGCACTTAGAATGCTGCCTGGCACATAGTAGTAGGTACCCAGTTCATCCTCGCTGCCTGGGTAATAATAAGGAGCAGTCATGTGGTTGAGAACCTGGGCTGTGAGCTCAGAATGAGTTGGGTGACTGTCCAGCCATTACTCGCTGCGTGCCTGATGGGTCTCGGTTTTCTGCCTCTGTAAAGTGGACGGGCAATAGTCTCTGGCTCATAGGGCTCGACACAGGACGCAGACAAAAGTTCCTGCCCTCATGGGTTTACATTCTGTTTGGGAGGGACATAGGATAAACGACAAGCAAAATAATAAGTTGCATGGAACTTTAGATTTAAAGGTTAATGGGGGAAAAACAGCAAGGAAAGATGGTGGGGAGGCCAGTGCTATCTATACTAATAAAAGGGTAATATGCTAATTAGACCAGACGACCTTTTGGATGTCCTTCCGGACAAAGCCATGGTGGCGGGGCCAAGGCAGAGGTGGTTTAGGGGTGATCAGGCCAGCAGGGGAGAGCAGTTAGGGGGATCAGGCCGGCAGGGGAGAGCAGTTAGGGCTATCAGGCAGGTAGGCAGGTGAGCAGTTAGGAGCCAGTAGTCCCTAACTGTGAAAGGGATGCCCCCCTGAGGGATCCCAGATTGGAGAGGGTGCAGGCCGGGCCAAGGAACCCTCCTGCCCCCTGCACGAATTTTGTGCACCGGGCCTCTAGTATTAGATAAGGCTTCACTGAGGAGGTGGCATCGGAGCTAAGACTTGAAGGCAGTGAGGAGGACGCCATGAGGATGTCTGGGGGAAGAGGGAACACAGGTGCAAAGGCCCTGAGGTCGGATAATGCTTGGCCTGTTGGAGGAACAGTGAGAAGGCCAGTGAGGCTGAAGGGAGTAAGAGGGAAAGTAGAAGGAGGTGAGAATAGGGAGATGAGAGTGTCTGTGGAGAGGACCTTGGCTTTTGCTGTGTGTGAGGTGGGAGCCATGGCCTCTTCTGAGCAGGGAGGGAGATGCCTGGACTCTGATGTTCACAGGCTCCTCTGGACACTGCAGAAGGGGAAGGGGCAGCTTTGGAGGATGAGAACTGAGGCTGGGGATTAGAGTGGAGGTGACAGTACTGGTCCCAGGCACGTGAGGGCAGGACCAGAGTGTTGGCTGTGGAGATACTGAGTGGTTGGATTCTGACAATAATTTAAATATTTTTTATTGTGGCAAAATACATATAACGTAAAATTTATCATTTTGGGGTGTACAGTTCAGTGGCCTTTGGTACATTCAAAATGTCATGAAATCAGCACTCTATTTAGTTTCAAATGTCATCACCCCTAAAGGAAACCCTATACCCCCTAGTAGTCACTTTATTTTGCCCCCTCCCGCTAGCCCCTGGAAACCACTTTTCTGGATATAATTTGAAGGTTGATCAGTAGGATTTCTGGACAGATAAGTGGTGATGGTTCAATGAATTCACACGCAGGAAGCACTTAAGTGGCACATAATAGGTGCTCAGGACTGAAATGGCAAAGATGTGTTGGCAGTGATGGTAAGCGCTTTCCAGAAGCCTTGCTCTAATGCTAAACCGGCCTGCTCATCTCTTTGGAATTCCCACCTGCCGCAGACCAGGACCTTTCACACCTGTAGCCTGGCTGGGCGGGAGCGGGAGAGGAGTAGTCAGAAGGGCTAAGCCAGTACCATTCATTCCGGAACACCATCCAACTCCAGACTTCCCGGAACCGTGCAGGAAAACATCCAGGGAGGGACAGTGCAGCTGATGGGAGTCCTGGCAAGTCCTGGCCTCAGCTTCCTGGGCTGCTGTTACACCAACTAGCATTGTGGGACCTCCTGAGCCAAGATAGTGGCCTTCGGGGGAAGAGCAAGACGCATGCAGGTTCTCTGTGCTTGTGCCCCCACTTCCTTATGGCTGCCTGTAAGTCCCTCCCTACCCCATTCTCTGTTCCTGTTGACCTCTCTCTCAAAGGCGTGTGAAACTCCCCACCCCTTTCCTCATGTTTGTGATATGTTTTGGTTTCTAAAGATGAAAGCCCTCTATGTATGCTCTGGTGTTGACCTTCTGGTTCCTTCCATCTCTCCCCCAATGCATTATTTTCCCTTGTTCCTTCTGCCTCCCATGCCTCCATGGATATTTCTCCTTATTAACCTAAATTTTATTCTCAACTCCTGCCATGTGCAGGGCAGTAGAGCTAAAAGACCATGGACCATATAGTCTTGAATTCTGATCCCACTTCTGCCACCTTTGAAATTGTTGGACGTTGAGCAAGTCTTTTGACCTTCCTGAGTGGAAATGCTTCACCTCGCTCAGCTACTATTTCTGGCCACCCAGTAGAATGTCTCACAGTAGAATGTCCCTTGAAGCCAGGCACAGCCTTGTGACTTGCTTTAACCAATGGAGCATGAGAGGAAGTGACATGTGTCACTTCTGGGCAGAAGCTTTAAGAGTCGGTGTGTGATTCACCGTGCTTCCCTCTGCCTGCCTCCACCATTGTGCATGCAGAGAGATGGAGCCTCCCTTAGACTAGGTGCTGGGGAGAGGGTGGCATAGAGCAGAGTCCCACCTCACCTGCAGGGGACACATAGCATGAGCAAGAAAATTGACCTGCAGTGTTTTCAGCCGTTGCAATTGGGGGATCATTTGTTACTGCAGCAGGATGTAGAATATTGGGTTGTAACACCTCATGATCTGGGCGTGGGAGCTAGTGTTCTTGTGAGAGTTTTGTAGACTCACATACATGTACACTTCCAGCTAACAAATGACTTCCCTTCTACGTTCTTCCTGTAGGACCTCGACTTTCTCTCCCTGTTTCTTAATCTTGAAAAAAAAATATGGGAAAGAATTGTTTGACTTTTTCTTCAAGGCGATGAATGATTTCTAAAGCCCTGGGCGTTGATTCAGTCACCCTCAACCTCATTCTTCCTACAACCTTTTTCTCTTCTTCCCTCATCACTTAGCATCTGCTGAGGAATGAGGGTGTCCCTGTTTTAACTCATTCAATTTTAACTCTTGCCATTGTCATCTTCTCTGCCTCCCCCCTTTGCCTGTTCTCCTTCTGCAAATCCCACCAGGGAGATTATATTCAGGTTCTAGAACCTGCCATGTTTCTCTGCTGTCTTCCGTTTCTTGCTTACTTAGCCCCACCTGGGAATCAGTCGTAGTAGCAAATTAACAAATAGCTCTGACGCGCCTCGAGCTTGAAGACATTTACTTTTGCTCGTCTAAGCAGGATCCCGGAGCAATGGCCAATATCCTTTCCCCGGCTGTGAATCTTTCTCCATCATCGTCAGAGATTCGGGCAGGGGCAGTGCAGACCCAAGCAGAGGAAGGTCTTGGCCGAGGCTGCTTGATGTTCTGGCCTCACTGGGTGTTGTCATATTGATTAAGCTCCGGGAACCGCTGCCAGCAGCCTCTAGGATTAAATCAATAGAGTTTGCAAAAGTAAAAGCTTCTTTTGGAGGCACAGAAGATGTTGGTTTATTTTTTAATGATAAAGCTTCAAGGAGAATCGTCACAAATGGCAGGGCCAGCACAGGGCAGACCAGACAGACCCAAATATTTGGGGAAGTGCATGGGAAGCAAGAGAAGGCAGTTTCATTGGGGACCTGGGGGTTTCTGGGAAATCTGTTTAACATGGGGTGCCCGTGCAACAGCTGGGAGATTTGGAAGAGAAGGCGGAAGATGCCGAAAGGACTGCTGCTGAGACGTAAAAAGAAAGGAAGTAGATGTGGACTCATTCTCTCCTTCAGCAAACATTTGCTGGGGTCTTGCTCTGTGCCAGGCACTAGGAATGGGTGATGAGAATGTAATGGTGAGCAAATCCTATGAAGCGGTCTTAAAAGAGACAAGAAAGAAGGGGACAGGTCTTGTGAAGTAGGAGGCAGAGATTGGAGGATTGGAGTGATGTAGCCACAAGCCAAGGAATGCCTGCAGCCACTGGGAGCTGAGAGAAGTAAGGAAGGATCCTCCTGTGGAATCTTTGGAGGGAGCTCGTACCTGTTCACACCTTAATTAATGGTGGGTTTCTGGCCTGTGAGCGAAGACATTTCTGTTGTTTTAAGCCACCCTATTTGTGGTGATTCATTATGGCGGTCCTAGAAAATGAATACAGACGCTCCTATGAAGTGTGAGATGCTTTGGAGAAGGCACAAAAAGACACAGTCATGACCAGAACCTCAGTCTGTAGCGGAGAGAAAATGGGGAGGAGAAATACCCCAATTCCACCTCCCTTCCTCCAATCTCCTGCTGGTGCTTCCCGTTGGCCAAACCCACCTGGATGGCAGGAGATGAGGGAGGTCGAGAGACACAATTCATAGAGCCAGCCCCGCCTCTCCCAGGACACCAAGCAGGAAAGGGCAGCAGGAGAATGACAAAACACACCAAAATGCATGAGACTCCTTAGAACAGTGGTTCTCAACCTTCCTAATGCCGCGACCCTTTAATACAGTTCCTCATGTTGTGGTGACCCCCAACCATAAAATTATTTTCGTTGCTACTTCATAACTGTAATTTTGCTACTGTTATGAATCGTCATGGAAATATCTGATATGCAGGATGTATTTTCAGGGGTCGCGACCCACAGGTTGAGAACCGCTGCATGGATATACTAGTTAAAGAAGGGAAGATTACCTAGGATTGAACCCAGGGAAGATGAACAGTTAGTAGAAAGGGAGGAGTGAAAGAGAAACAGTGACAAGAAAGATAGGAGAAAAACGAGGAAAACACAAAAGGAGCACATGGCCAGGTCATCTAAGCAAAGAAAAGTGGCCCGGGAATTTGGTAGCCTGGAGGTCTTCACTGATCCTCCCTAAAAGAGTTTTGGTTGAGTGATGGGGCTAGAAGCCAGCCTGGAGGGGTAGAAGAATTAAAGGTGAGGAAGTGGAGGTAATGCCTAGAGTTAACTCCTTTTTTATGAGAGGGAGTGAGACATGAATTGGTGGCTGGAAGACTTGGTGTTGGGTGGGCTATCTAATGATGGGGGAATATTTATTTCTCTGAATCGGTTATTCCCAGCAATGTTCCAATATTCTACTGTCTTCTCCCATCTAGTATGCTGGAATTCCCAAACGCCCATTTGAGGTTTTGGGTCATGATTTTAGTATCATCGGCGCAGGTAGGAATGGCCTCCAACGATCAAATCGTGCATGGACAGTGGTTTCCCCACATGGCACCTGCAGGTCATAGAGAGGAACAGGCTTTACCCGAGTCTTCCAGCGTTTCTTTTCCTGGGGGCCTCAGCATTTTGGCTGTTGGCGCTGCTTTTGACTTTGGACTTCCCGCTGAGCCCAGTGGTGCTGGGAGGGACCTTCATGTGCTTGTTGGGTTTGGGTCGGGGGAACTTTCTGGGTTTTGCTGCCTTTCTTGGGGGCCTTTTCCTTGGCTTCACCTAACGAGAGGGCCTTCCTCACCTTATCTGGCATCTTCGGTGCCTTTCTCGCCTCACCTGGATTTGGAGGGTCCTTTGTCTCACTTGCCTTTTGGGGGGCCCTTCTCCTTGCCTTCCCTGGGTGTCCTCAAGGCCAACATAGCGAACATCTCTCTGGAATGGATTATCCTTTTATTCTTGGGAGCTAATTTGAAGCTGCTCTGGCTCCCTTGGCCTTGGAGTTGATGGTTTTCAGAGAAGTTCCCAGGTCTGAATGTAAGCCAGGAGGTAGAGGGCATGTATAGAGAAGATGGAGAGGAAATGGAGGCTTTCACTGACCGCTGCACAGGGGTGTCAGTACAATAAGACAGGAGAAGGGCTTCCCCAGTAGAGTGTACATATCAGGGAACATGGTTGTAAATTGGATCAAGAGACAGACTTCACACCATGTGGCTATCCCCAGGGAACTTCACTGTCCTAGAAAGAAAAGAAAAGATAGACCCCAAGAGTTTAAAACTGACCATCTTCTGCTCAACGTGTTTTCCTTTTTCTTTTTCATCAAGGGAGTTTCATTTTGCTTGTGTGTGTGCGTTTTCCATGAATCATGCTAATCCTTCCTTGTTTAAACTTTCTGATACAAAGCAGTTTCTGCATTTATATTACGGATTTAATTTCAGGAGGAACCCACATATACACACTCACCTCACTTTTTTAAAACTGGAAAATACAGCCCCGTCACTCTCTGGGGTTGACTCGGCAGTATCAGTGAGAAGGTCACGGGTGCACCCGCTCTGACCCAGCAGTTCTGCATGTTGGAGTTTATCCTGCAGGAAAAAACCTTCACAAGTGCACGAGGAGGTTTGGTCAGAGTATTCATCACAGTTTTGCTTGTAATAGAGACAAACTGGAAGCGTTTAGGGGAATATTAAATAAATGATGATGCATCCATTCACAAGAATACTGCGCAGCCTTCTCAAAGAGGGGGGTCCGATAAAAAATAAATAAAAGAGGAAAGTCCGTGTGCGGATGTGCCCTGTGTGGCAAGGGGCACCGCACACTGCAGAAACTATGTGTCATGATCCCAGTTTTGTAAAGAGAAAAGGTGATTTTGGCTGTTTGTTTCCACTCACTCAATATTATTTATTGAGCACCTACTATGGGTTGGGCTCTGTTCTAGTTGCTGGGGACACAGCTGAGGACAAATCAGACAAATCTTCTTTCGAATGGGGCTGAAATTCCAGCAAGGAAGACCACTGTCAATAAGACAAATATAATGCCTAGTTTGTTTGATGTGAGAAGCTGCTGAAAGCAAACAGGGGTGGAGATGTTGGCAGGGTTGAGATTTGAGATCTGGCAGCCAGGGAAGGTAATATTTTAGTACAACCTGAAGGAGCTGAGGGAATGAGCCCTGCTCAGACCGGGAGGTATAACCCAGGAAGAGAGAGCAGGCGATGCGAAGAACGTGTGTTGGGGAAACGCTGGAAGATAAACACCAACCTGTGAGTGTTGCTTATCTCTGGGAAGTGGAATGTGGTAAGGGAATGCCACTTTTTAAATGTTAAAAATTAAAAAATTTCAAATGATAAAATTTTAAAAATTAAAAACAGAAGAATACACTAGCATATTTTCCTTTTATAACTAAAGCCATTTGTTCTTTTTTTAAAAGGGGATCTTAAGGGTTGTGCAGGTGGTATGTCTCTTCATGGTGAGGGCCCAGAGGGGAGTCAGCCAGAAAAGAAAGTGAGTAAAGTCAGATGGTGGGAGCTCTGAGAATTAAGAGGAAATAAGAGAAGCAAAACCAACAGGGATTTTTTTTTTAATTGAGGTGAGATGAGATTTATGTAACATAATGTAACCATTGTAAAGTGAACAATTCAGTGGCATTTAGTACATTCACAGTGATGTGCAACCATCTCTTCTAGTTCCAAGACATTTCCACTTCCTGCAAAGGAAGCCCCAACCCCATTAAGCATTCCTGAATCCCCCTCTTCCTCCAGCTCATGCAAGCACCAAACTGTATTCTGTTTCTGTAGATGTGCCTCTTCTAGATGGACAAAAGATTGAAACAGCCCGGAGTCCATCAGCCAATGAGCTGATAAACAAATGGGAGTCTGTTCACACAGTGGAATATTATTCAGCCACGAAAAGGAATGAAGTAGTGATACACACTACAATGTGGGTGACCCCAAATGCATTATGCTGAGTGGAAGAAGCCAGATACAACAGGTCGCCTCTCGTATGATCCCATTTATACGAAATGGCCAGTGGAGATTTTGCAACATTTATTTTGAGCCTGATATTCAGGGAGTGGGCCACACAT
The DNA here is from genome assembly GCF_963259705.1 of Myotis daubentonii. Lineage (NCBI taxonomy): Eukaryota > Metazoa > Chordata > Mammalia > Chiroptera > Vespertilionidae > Myotis > Myotis daubentonii. Next base: position 23,300,375 of record NC_081844.1, on the reverse strand, counting down.
ACATTCACTGCTCTCGCAATTATTTCAGGTTAGAGAGAAGGTCTAGTCAGCCATGGTGAGAATGGGGGTTGATGCCTCCAGTGAAGCGAAGGGACTGAGACTTAGGTGGCAAAAAGAAGAAATAGGAAAGTTAATACTAGTAGCAGCACTTGTAATAAAAACAATAACATAAGCATTGATTGTATGGTCACCATGAGACGAACCCCATCTTATGCTTTCCTAAGCTTACGAAGTTTTCTAATCATCACAGGAGCCAGAGTAAACAATCACAGAACACACTGCATGCGGAGCCCTGTTCTAAGTGAATTGTGTTTATCCACTCATTCCGTTCTCATACCGCCCTGTGAAGTAAGTGCTACTTTCCCCATTTTATAGAAGAGGAAACTGAGGCTCAAAGAAGGATCTCTTCTGCTCGAGGTCAAAACCATGCCTGACCCGTAAGCCCTTGCAGCTACTCTGCTGTATGATTTCTCATGCAGATATTTCCAGTTTTCTGAGCAGAAGCATGGTCTAGCTGCCCCGGGTAGACTTCTTTTTGCAGAACCCAAGTGTTGAAGGCCCTTGGATAATATTAAAAAAACCAAATGACACATCAAATCTATGTAGTGTCGGGTTTTTAATTTTCTCTTCATTTGGTTTTCCTGCTGACATAATGAATCTCTTTTGGCCTCTATTCTGTATGTGAAATGTAGATCTTTACACATGTCTTGGAGAGTGTTAGTACTTGACGCTGCATTTGCTTGCCCTGCCCCAAGCTTGCCTGGGATCTGGATGTGAAAGGAAACTTGCGCCTCTTTGTCGCTGGCCATGGTGCTGAAAACATCCCAGACAGCACCAGTGTTGCCCTTGTTAGCATGTTGTCTCTGCTGGAATCTCATACTGATGGGCTGGCGGAGAGTTCTTTTCTAGGCTTGATTTTTTTGGTTGTTACTGTGTGCTAAAGAGTGTGAAGCCAGGTTCTGAACACCGCAGGCCCTTTGAATTATTGGAAGTTTAAATATTTATTCATATGACCCACTGAGGATGGCCTTATGAGGATGTGGACTAGCATGCAATGGTTGATTGGTACTACATCAAATTGTGGCAGTCGGTTGGGACTCAGGTGAAGTCTAGTCAACTTGGTCTCATCCATATGACTAAGGCCCCAGGTGTATCTCAACTCCAATTTTTAAATAAAGGCAAAACCATCCACCTTTTTAAAAAAAAATCCCCACCCAAGGACATGTTTCATTGACTTGAGAGAGAGGAGAAGGGAGAGAGAGAGAGAAAAAAAAACATTGATGTGAGAGAGAAACATCAATCAGTTGGCTCCCTTATGTGCCCCTACTGGGATCAAACCCATAACCTAGGTATGTGCCCTGACATGGAATTGAACCCACAGCCTTTTGATGCACAGGACAGCCCTCCAACCAGCTGAGCCACCCAGCCAGGGCGAAAACCCATCCACCTTTTAATAAGGGTAAGCTGCCAGGTGGTCTTCCATGGCCTCATTTATGACCTTAAGCAGTTATTTTAACCTCTCTGAGCCTTGCTTTCCTTATCTAGAGAATGAGGCTTGCAGCAGAACCCACCTTATAAAATTGCTGCAGGGAATTAACTGAAACAATGAGTGGAAAGTGCTTCGCATGGTGTCTGCCCAACGAAGCACTCAATAAATGGCAGCTGTAATTATGGTGGTTGTGCCTGTTAATGGCCCCATAATAGTTGATCATATTGCCAAGTTAAATTGTGGCTTTGGTTTAGTGGAGCAAGGAATACGTTCTACACCCGTACATCTAGAGCCCCGGTACCCTCCTCTGTTTTCCCGGTAATTGTGACGAGTGTGGAACTAACATGAAAATAAGGTCTGTTGGGATGTTCCCCACAAGTTCAACTGCTTGGTTGACTCAATGAAGTATCTGTTTCCTCATAAAACATCCATCAGGCAGCCCCCATAGTAGAGACAAGACCTTGATCAGTTAACAAACCTGATTTGATTTTCATACTAACAACAGGAGATTGGAAGTGAGATGGGGGTGGGGGGGGGGTGGGGAGGCACCACAAAGAGAAGGATGCGTTACTTGGATATTCTGCAAGGTCTTGCTAAGGGGCTGGAACCATCAGCCATACCCACTTTGCAAATTGATTTTCCTTGATGTTCTGGTTCTCAAGAGCAGCTCCTGTTAGCAGATGCAGTCCTCCCTCCCTCCCTGGGAAGAATTGCTTGGTCGTTTCCAGTGTCACACACAGCCCCTCTCCAGGGCCTCTGTGGGTCCTTATCAATTTAATTGAGGGGGGAGCTTTGTGCATCTGCACTTGCCTGCAGGGCTGTTTGCTACCCTGCCTTCCAGGAGCCATTTCAGGAGCCAGCTTTTCCTCACATCAGGGATGCTTCTCTCCTTTCATCTCCACCCCCCACCCTCCCTCCCCTTGGCCTCTTCGGCTGGCTGATTATTCTGGATCCCGCTGACACAGGTGCTTTTTCACCAACCAATCCGGAAGCAGGAAGGCTCAGCTCAGCTAGCAGAGGCATTGCTCGCTGCAGCTGTGAGTTAGAACCCAGGCTTTCTAAATCCGGAGGATCGGGCACAACTTGGGGTTGGGCTGAGAAAGCCTTACCTCCCCCTGCCTGGACTTCTGCCTGGGGCAAGGCATCTCTTCCCATGCCAGGACCTCAGTACCCAGTCTTCATGTCTGTGCCCAGTCACACCATTTTCATTTTAAGGAGCTGGTTCTGTCCTTAACATGCCCATAGAGAGTTGGCATGAGATGGAGTTGGGGAAGAGGTGCAAAAAACAGGAACCCACCCACCCTTCTTTCTTGCACAGGTGTTTATTGGGCAACTACTATACTGTATAGCATACACCCTCTTTGGTGCTGAGATGAACAAAGTAGACAAAAACTCTTGCTTGCTGCCCTAACCAGTTTGGCTCAGTGGATAGAGCGTCAGCCTGCGGACTGAAGGGTCCCAGGTTTGATTCCGGTCAAGGGCATGTACCTTGGTTGTGGGCACATCTCCAGTGGGGGGTGTGCAGGAGGCAGCTGATCAATGTTTCTCTCTCATCGATGTTTCTAACTCTCTATCCCTCTCACTTCCTCTCTGTAAAAAAATATATATAAAATCATCTTCATTATAAAAAAAAATTCTTGCTTGCATAGAGCTTACAGTCTAGTAGGAGAGACAAACAGGGAAAGAAGAAAAATATAGCAGATGTTTGGGGACAAAGACCAAGGGAAAGACTGAAGCAGGGGAAGGGGGTTGAAGGATCTGACCTTTGAGTAAAGACCTAAAGGAAGTGAGGGAGGGAACCAAGTGAGTCTCTGGGGGAAAGAGCATTCCAGGGGTGAGCACAGCAGAGGCAAAGGCCCCGGTGTGTTTGGGGAACCTGGAGGAGGCCAGTGTGGTTGCAGCTGAGTAAATGGGGAGAATGGAGAAGATAGGGGCAGGGCGTGCAGGGCCCTGCTGGCTGCTGGGAGGACTTGAGCTTTCGTCTGGGGGAAATGAGAGCCAAGGGAAGGCAATGGCTACTTCCACACGCATTAAGTGGTACTTTTCTTTTTGCTTATTTGTCTTATTCCAGCCTTGCTCTTGTTTCATCAGATCTTGGGTTTCTTATCAGCCCCCTTGCCTGAGTGGTAGCAGAAGATGAGGAGTGCGGAATTCTCCTGGGGTCAGGACATGGAGGAGAAAGCTTGGGGGAGAAAGAAAAGCCCCCACCACTTCTTTCGGGATGACTCAAAACCACAATTACCTGGGCTCCTCCTGGCCCTGAAATAGATGCAAGGCAGCTCTTGCCAAACTCCAGTGTGCACACAGATCCCCCGAAGCTCTTGCTAAAATGCAGCTACTGACTCAGCGGGTCGGCTGGGGTCTGAGGCTCTGCCTCTCGGTGGGAGCTGCCGAGGCTGCTGGTCCTTGGACCACAAGGACCTGAGGTCGATGGTGCACCGTCCCTATGGGGATTGGCAGGGTGCATGGCTGCATGGAGGGAGAGGGAGAGGACATTTGATAGCCAGTGTGGCTGTGTCTGTCAAGAACTAAAAAAACAGAAACAAGGGAGGAAGAGGCAACCTCGTTCCATTGGCCGGGTGTGCTGACTAAGGCTTCATCACTGTACCCAGCAAGCTCTGGGCCTGAAATCCAAGCGACACTGTGCACCTGAAGCCCTGGTAATGCAGCCCATCAGAGTGCTGCTTGCTGCCGGCCTTCTGGGACGCTTCCTGGAACCTCAGCTTGAATCTGATGCAAAGGAAGGCACATCCCAGCTGTTTGGGGGCAGGAGGCCAGGGGGCCAGAGGAGTGAGAAGGAAGCTTAATGCAGAAGTAAGCAGGGAGCTAGTTGGCAGGGAAGGGAAGCAAAATCATCAGATTCAAATCATGATTTCAGAAGCCTCGGTAAGGGGAGGCCAGGGAAGGGCTTGGCGTTGCTTCTCTGTGTACAAATATTGTCTCTTATTTTCCGGGCTGCAGGGTGAGGCAGAATGGAGTATTTGTGCAACAGAGCCCAGCTTTGTTCTCTGTGCTCCTAATGACTGTCAGCTCGGAGGCAGGAAGCCAATCAGAGACGATCGTCGGCAAGGCTGGCTTTTGTTGGCTCCCCAAATTGCCCTGAGTCTCAGATTTGCTTTTCAGAGTGTGCATGGAGTGCAACTCAGCTGTTTTCGGCTGGAGGCAAAGGCTGGAGCTGGTGACAAAGAAGGCCCGGCTTTCCTGACTTATGTAGACGTTTACTCCCAGGTTTTCTGTTGCAGACTCTGTTTTCCCACCTGGAAAATGGGTTTATGCCCCAACTCCTCCAGCCTGTAAGACCCCTTGGTTTTGTGGAGCTTCCAAAATGCTGAGCCTAAGTCTAGAGCCAAAGAGGAGACTGAAAGCAGTTAAGTTTCCAAGGGAGAAAGCTGGGAGGAGGACAGCGGCTAAACATGGCCAAGTTCACCAGGACCCGCTCTATGATCCTTTTGCACAATAGTGGATTTCAGTGTTCCCCGGTGACACTTGGCAGTGTCTGGAGATCACCTTTAGTTGTTGTGACTTTTAATTGTTATAACTGGGGAGGAGAGGGTGCTACCGGTAACCAGTGGGAAGCCAGGGGTGCTGCTCAACATCCAGTGCCCAGGACGCCCCCACCCTGGAGAATGATCCGGCCTGGATGTCCGTAGTGTTGAGGTTGGGCAGCTCAGCTCCAGAGTAAGCAATACCTTACGCTTTCTCCCCCTAACGCCCCTTTCTCCAAACCTAAACCTTCTTCTCAGGGTCTGCCAGGTCCGTGTATCAAGGCTGCTGGACCAGGGGTGCTTCTGCAGGTCCGACAGGGGGACAGGGGACCTTCTCACTCACCAACCGATCAAGCCCTAATATGAACTGAACAGGACAGACCTTCCCCAGGTCAACTCCACCCAGTGGGTCTCTCTGGGGATCTTGTTAACCACAGGAGAGTTCCCAGGATACAGGGAGGAGTTTGCCTGGAGGGAGACTGGATGCCGCCTCTGCACAGAGCTGTTGGTTACTTTTGCACTTCCCTGATAATGCCCTGTGATGCACAAAAGCTTTAAATTTTGATAAAGTCCAATTTATCTATTTTTTTTTCTTTCGTTGCTCATGCTTTTGGTGTCATATCTCAACCGTGTTTTATTTATTTTTTTATTTTCTTTGGTTAATCCTTATCTGAGGATATTTTTTTCATTTATTTTTTTTTTAGAGACAAAGAATGTGTAGAAGGGAGGGAGGGAGGGAGAGAAACATCCATGTGAGAGAGAGGCAGGGGTTGGTTGCCTCCTGCACACGCCCCCACGGGCTGGGAATCGAACCTGCAACCCAGGTATGTGTCCTTGACTGGGAATCAAACCCGAGACCTTTTGGTTCAAGGACCTATGATCTAACCACTGAGAAACACTAGCCAGCGCTGATGGTCACCATATTTTAAATTGCAACCCAGAATTTGACCTTTCTTTTTCTTTCTGTAGCATTCACCATCTTCTAATGTACTGTGTAATGTGGTTATTTCACTTACTTGCTTCTCACTTCTCTGTCTTACTCTCCAGTGTCTCCAGTGCTCATAATAGGGCCTAGCACAGTGATAGCGAACCTTTTGAGCTCGGCGTGTCAGCATTTTGAAAAACCCTAACTTAACTCTGGTGCCATGTCACATATAGAAATTTTTTTGATATTTGCAACCATAGTAAAACAAAGATTTATATTTTTGATATTTATTTTATATATTTAAATGCCATTTAACAAAGAAAAATCAACCAAAAAAATGAGTTCGCATGTCTCCTCTGACACGCGTGTCATAGGTTCGCCATCGCTGGCCTAGTACATAGTAGGTGCTGAATTTCATATTTGTCCAATAAATGTTAGCGGTGAGATGGAAGAAGAATATTCACATTTTCCTTAAAAAGTCATCTGCCTGGTTTTTAGGGCAGAGGAATTATTCTGTATGAGACTATAATGGTGGCTACATGTCCAAACCCATGAACTGTTCAGCACCAACAGTGAACCCTAGCATCAACTGTGGACTTTGGGTTACTATGATATGTCAGTGTAGGTTCATCAGTTGTAACAAATGGACCACTTTGGCGGGGGGTGGGGGCGGGGGGCCGATATGATAGTAGGAGAGGCTGTGCATGTGGGGGAGCAGGGGGTTGTGGGAAATCTCTGTACCTTCTGCTCAGTTTTGCTGTGAACCTAAACAGCTGGAAAGCTTTTCCTTAATTCTCTGATACTCCCTTTGAATATATGATTTTAGCCACCATCATAGCAAACTGCATCGTCCTCGCCCTGGAGCAACACCTACCTGACGATGACAAGACCCCCATGTCTGAACGGCTGGTGAGTGATGTCTCTCCTCTGCTTCTGTGACAACTGATGGGGGTGGTGGGAGCAGAGGCCGCTCTGGGTCTTGGAGCCAAGAGCTGGGTTGTGGCCCCCCTGCCTGGGGAAGCATAAATATCACAACACCAGTAATCTGGGACGAGAGATGCCTTCACTGTCCATCGCCCACCCTTGCCCCCGACAAGACCTGGTGTCAACCAGGTGGGGTCGGGTGAGAGTGGTCATACATTGTTCATGAAAATGTCACATTCAAACCCAAATTCTTGTGAAAAATTTGGTCCATACACCAAAATACAGAGAACAGTAAAATGAACACACACACACACATACACGCATACACACACACACACACGCACATACACACACACACACCCCATGAACCCATCATCCAGATTCAACAGTTGTCAAGATTTTGCTTCATGTGTATTTTCTGTCCTTTTTTTTATTTTCGTGGTTTGTCTCGACCAACATTTCTTTTTATTTCTTTTTTTTAAATAAATTTTACTGATTTTTTACAGAGAGGAAGGGAGAGGAATAGAGAGTTAGAAACATCGATGAGAGAGAAACATCGATCAGCTGCCTCCTGCACACTCCCCACTGGGTATGTGCCCGCAACCAAGGTACATGCCCTTGACCGGAATTGAACCCGGGACCCTTGAGTCCACAGGCCGACGCTATCCATTGAGCCAAACCAGCTAGGGTGACCAACATTTCATAAGGCAAATCCCAGACAACATGTCAGTTTGTGGTCGGATACCTAAGTTTGCATTGCTAAAAAGACGGGTGTCTCTTGCATCACCACAGCTTTATATTCACGCCCAACACAAGTAACAGTGGTTCCTTGGGGTCATCTAAGACCCAGTCAGTAATCACATTTCTGTGATTGTCTCAGAAATGGCATTTCACAATTGATTTGTTTGAACCAAGATCCAAGCATGGTCTAGATTTTGTTAGGTCACTTAAGACTTTTAATTTAGAGTAATACATTCTCTCCTGTCATTGCCTTATTGCAGAAACCAGTCCAGATGCCCTAAGGAGTGTCCCACATTCTGATTTTTGCCTGGTGGCTTATTTATGATGTCATTTAGCTGTTTCTCCATCCCCTGTGTTTCCTATACATGGATGTCAGCTCCGGAGGACACTCAGAGTCCTCATTCAAACTCGGCAGAGCTGAAAACTAGCATTAAGATCCTTCTTGACCCACCCCCACCCCCCAGCTCCTTGCTCCCCTCCTGGCATCCTGACAATACAATGGAGGAGACCTCTCTCCTTTCTGTCGCTTTTAGAAGCAGTTGTATTAGCTCCAGGGTAGAGAGGGGGTTGTAAGAATCCTAATGGTTCCTAATTCATACAGTATTGATGGTCTCAAGACTTTGGAATTTTAATAGTTATGCATTATAATGTGTATTCCAAAAAGATAGAACCAGTCTAGCAAAATTATGATTTCAAGACCTTTTTTTGATTTTGCTAAGTGAAGAGAGTCAGTTGAGAGAATAGTAAGCAAACAGTAGTGCCATGGCGAACTGATATACAAAAAAATGAAGGCAGAATGCAAATGATTGAAGCTTGAGAAACGTTATCATAACAGATGGGAAAGTGTCTGTGTAGGGACTCTGATAGAGTGGAGCTTATAGCTTCATTTCATCTATAGACCATCAGCTGGAAACTAGAGCTGGCGGGAGGTCCAGAGAGAGGTTGGGGTGGAGCGGGCAGAGGCACTGGCCATTTGCCAGTGAGTGCAGAAGTATTTTTCCAATATTTTAGCAACCTGAACATCTGTGCCGGTGCATACCAGCTGAGAGCCATCAGAAATGTCAGATTTGGGGGTGAGGTCAGTGCACGGGGTCCAACCTCAAAGGCCTTGAGTGATGTGTGTGACAAGTCAATAGGCTAAGCCAGCGCTTTTCTGGTAGAGTTTTGTGTGGGGATGGAAACGTTCTCCATCTGCACTTTCTAATATGGGAACCACTGGAACGGTAGCTAGTGTGACTGTGAAACTGAACCTTCCATTTTATTTCATTCAAATTCATTTAAATTTATTTAAATGTAAGCAGCTAATGTAACCAGTGGCTGCTGTCTTCGACAGCGCAGGTCCAAACGGTTCTCCTTGGCCAAGTGGTGTGTGAAGTTGACCAAAAGGAAAGAGAGAGGGTGCCTTCCCCTTGTGTCTGTTTCTCTTGCAACAGCCTTCAGGCCAGAGAACTCTAGGAAGGATGTGGTTGGGGCCGGGAGCCTGGTGTGTTGCAAGAGATGAGGGGAGGTGGGGACAGATCTCCAGGTGGGCTGGCGCCCTGATCCGCGCCACTCTCTGCCTAGCAAAGACCTAACGTTACCCTTTCTCCCTTCCAGGATGACACAGAACCGTACTTCATTGGAATTTTTTGTTTCGAGGCTGGCATTAAAATCATCGCCCTTGGGTTTGCCTTCCACAAAGGCTCTTACTTGAGGAATGGTTGGAACGTCATGGACTTCGTGGTGGTGCTAACGGGGTAAGCGGAGCGTGCTGTGTTTCTTAGCGTTATCTTGAATTCCAAGGACTTTGGAAATGTAGCCGCTGGAGTGGTCCAGGCTAGGCTCGAGGAGGCTGAGCCTCCATGTTCTTCTGCCTTCCTTCACCCCACCTCCAAATCTCGGCTACATATCACAGCGGATGCTTTCTGTTACAATTAGAATAATGGCTTATTAGAGTCAACTGCCTCCGAAGTGCTTTATGTGCGTCCTCTCATTTAATCCTCACAACAACCCAATGAATTAGGAAATATTAATATCCCCATGTGACCACTGAGGAGTCACAGAGAGGGCTTGTCTGAGAGCACCCAGCTAGGAAGGGATGGAGCTGGGATTTGAAGCTGAGATTATGTGATCGCAGAAGGCACGTTGTTAACTCTTGTGCATGCATGGTCCTTTTGCTTTGCTTGGAGATGTCTTGCCCCTAATTTAAATTGGTTAATGTTTGTCGAGGACTTTGGGGTGCAAGAGGTAGTGGTAGGACTCTGCAGAGGACCCGTCTAGATAAGGTGCAGTCCCTGCCTTCGGGAAGTCTTCAGATCTGTGTACAAAGAACTATATTTGTATAGTGGGTGTGTATACACTTTCCATCAAGGACCCTCTGTAACAAAAAATCCAAAACTAGGTAATGACAAACACAACCAAAGTTTATTTCTCTATCATTTTAAGTTCAAAATAGCTGTTCCTCATTGGCAGGCTTCTCTCCTCCGAACAGTGGTTGAGGAGCCCGGGCCTAATACTGGTTCCTCATGTTAACCCACACCTTCCAAGAACTCTGTGCTTATCTGCATCAAACCACAGAAGAGAAATGAGCACGGAAGGTGATACTTGGGAGGTTTATGAGCTCGGCTGGGACCTGGCACATACTCTAGTCATATGCCATCACTACAAGAGAAGCTGGGAAATTTGAGACCGTGCATAGAGAGGGAGGCAGAAGGCAAATAGATTTGGTGAAAGGCCAGCCACTCTCTGTCCCAGACCTCAAAGCCCTTTATCAGATCCCAGTAAGGACATTACCATTTTGTGTTGATTCTGCCTCCTCGGCCCACCCACTCCCCTCCCTCAAGCTAAGCCTGGCTCTTCTCTTCCAAGCCCCCTCTTTGTTGGGAGGCCTTCCTTATAGTTCTCCTCTGTGGGGTCGCAGTCCTCCGTGGGTTCCTATTTCTCTTCTAGGCTCTGTTGCTGCTCTAGGTCCTGTCTCTCTTGGCAGATGCCATGGGTCTTAGCACTCACACTGTGTTGGCTAGGCTCTCGCTATTCACGTTTTGAGAACATATGTTGCTCAAAGCAATGTTGCTTCTCACAGTAGGAGCTGTGTCATATGGGGCTGTTTCAGTAGAGGTGGTCAGAGGTGAGAAGTCTGTTTTGAGGACTCTGGGATAGCTCTAGCAGGTGGGGTTTCCTAAGGGACCACTGTTGGCTGTACCCAAGTCCTGTGGCTTAAGACCTTAGCAGGTTCCAGGGACATGTCATGGCATTGGGCACTTTCCTCTTTACTTGCTAGAAAACTTATCTGTGAAATGGCCCCATGGCTGACTTTGTTATTGTTGTTAAAAAATGTATAATAGCCGAAACCAGTTTGGCTCAGTGGATAGAGCGTCGGCCTGCGGACTGAAAGGTCCCAGGTTTGATTCCGGTCAAGGGCATGTACCTTGGTTGCGTGCACATCCCCAGTAGATGTGCAGGAGGCAGCTGATCAATGTTTCTCTCTCATCGATGTTTCTAACTCTCTATCTCTCTCCCTTCCTCTCTGTAAAAAATCAATAAAATATATTTTTTAAAAAAGTATAATAAAAATAATCAGACATTCAAAAAAAAGTAGAAGACAATAGAACAAATATCTGTGTATGCAAATATTCATTCAGTGAATATTTAGTGTGCACCTACTATGCGCCAGGCTGTGAGACACAGCAGTGAACAAAATAGACAAATATCTCTCCTCTTGTGGAACTGATATTCTAGTGGTGAAGAAAGACAAAATGAATGAATGAATGAGATATCTAGTGTGTAGATGCTGGTGAAGGCTACAGAGATATAATAAATCGGAGAAGGAGTGGGATGTATTATGGGCAGGAGAGCTAAAAGCCAGGAAAGATTTCATTGGGAGGGTGATATTTTAATGAAAATCTGAAGGAGGTGAGTGAATGAGCCATGAGGACAGCTGAAGGAGGAGAGTGCCAGGCAAAGAAAACAGTAGGTGGAAAGGCCCTGAGGCTGGACTGTGTTTGATGAACAGTGGAGGCCAGGGTGGCTGGAGCAGAGTGATGGAGGGAGAGTAGAGGAGGTAAGGGCAGGGAGGCGATGGAGCAACCTACCATCAAAATGAACCTTTCTAGTACAGTTTAAGTCCCTGTGCTCCTTTTTCGGGCCCCATTCCTTTCTCTTTCCCATCTAAAGGCAGTTTCCTGAATTTTGCTTATTTCCATTTATGCATTTACAGTTTTATTATATAAATATATAAGACATACATACATATGGTACTGTTTTGCATGCTCTACATTTCTCTATAAATGTTTTCTTCTACAACCTGCCTCTTGCACTTAGCGTGAGATTACTCTGATTGACAAGATAAATCTTAGTATACTTAGTATTCTGCAGTATGAACATTCTACCAGGTATTTATCCATTGGGGTTGTTTCCAGCTTTGGGCTATTTTGAACCAAGCTGTCTCCTCATTCTTGCAAGTGGATTTCTCTAGGGCACATACCCCGGAGTGGAATTGCTGAGTCGTATACCATACACATCCTCAGCTTTGCTAGATATTGCCAAATTGCTCTGCAAAGTGGTTGTGCCAATTTATGCTCCCTGGGGGCTGGCTTTTGCTGGCAGGGGCTGACTTGACCTTGCTGGCAGGAAGGAGCCTTAAAAAACCCTGTGTTTTTTTTGCCGTGGCCGGGTGGCTCAGTTAGTTGGCGCATCATCCTGTACACCAAAAAGGTTGTGGGTTCAATTCCCAGTCCAGGCACATACCTAGGCTGTGGATTTGATCTCTGGTTGGGGCGCACACGGGAGGCAACCGATCGATGTTCCTCTCACACATCAATGTTTTGCTTTCTCTCCCCCCCCCCCCTTTAAAAATCAAGAAACTTATCCTTGGGTGATGATTTTAAAATATACCCTGTTGTTTTTTTTTAATAGCATGGTTCTTGAAACACCTAGGGAAGCTCTTATACTGTCGAGCATATAGCAAGTCTCACTAGGTGATCAGTACATTGAAAGGTGGCCATTCGATGGGGGCAGTTTGCCAGTTGGATGTTTGTATCTGCTCCTTGATTACAACAAGGTGGTCTTTTTTTTCTAATTCTATGACATCTGATGAGCCTCTAGAGGAGAAATTATTCATCTGAGGCAAATAGATTCTGAGGATAGAAGCTCATAGTGGTATCCATGAAGCCTTTAAAATTGCATGCAAATTTTTCTGGTTTTTAGTTTTCATTAGATTCTCAGGGGGTCCTGGTCTTAAAACCACAAAGAGTTACTGTTGTAGGTTTCTATTCCTTTCTTCTTCTATTACCCTTCTTTCTTTTTCCTGCATTTTTTCCTGTTGCTTTTGTTGCTTTTATGTCTTCAGTAATCAACCACCCTTCCTTATTGCCTGGTGGTTTTATCTCCTTCAAATTCAGGCGCAGAGCTCACATTTCATTACTTCAAATTTCAAGGGGCTACTTAGTCTCCTGTTGGGTCATAAGCTAGGTATAGGGAGATGAGACTCAAAGCGCTGCAAACCTGGCCTTCTGCTCGGTGTCACTGGTGGGGACATGTGGTAAACTCTGAACTCCATGTTCCGGGGGGAGGGGACTCGAGTGTATTAGTTTGACATTGAGACAAAGATGATTTTTATGAGCACTTTCCGATTAACTCATTGTCTTCTCACATTTCTGAGTACCCTATAGTACTAAAACACCCATTTTTTCATGGATTACCAAGGTGTTTGCCTTCTTCTTGTGTAAAGTTTGGTGAGAAAGATCTTACCCATAGATTTTTGTTGTTGTTCTGTATAGCTCAAGGCCTCAGAGAAAGTCTAACTGTAATTTAATCAAATTCCTTTAAAGTGGACTTCCATTGTATTTGAAGGACTGAATCAAACTGAAAATGTGTAAGAGGAATATTTCAGATGCTTGGCTATACTTCTGAGATAACAGCTTTTACTGTAATGCTCAAATATATAAAACATCTGAGGGGTCAAATACAATTGTGCAAGTTAAGAAAAGAGACTGAACATTGGCAGGGTAGGGATGAAGACCGTTGTTTTCGTATTCTCGGGCTTAGCAGCATACATGCTTGGTAAAATAGATGGTTGCTAAGCTGGGAAGTGGTGATACTTCTGACCATCAGAGTGTCCTGGGAAATTCACTAAGCTGTTTAAGGAGATGGGGACCATTGCACTGATAAGAGATAGTCAAACATTCCACTGTGACAGAAAAAAATATGGGCGAAAGAGACTTCCAGAAATGGGGGAATTAACAGAGCCCAGTGGTTAAGACCTGGGCTTCAGAGTCAGAGGGCTCTCTGCCAGTGGTAAACTTGAGCATGTGAGCTAATATCTCTGAGCCTCGGTTTTCTCACCTGGAAAAAGGGGAATGATAATAGTGTCCACCTCCTTAGGCTGTGTAGGGATTAGAGGAGGCAGTATATGTGGCAAATGCCATGAGTGCTCCATAAATGGAAGTTGGTGATCTGAAGGGGAAATTAAAACAAATTCCTTTGGAGGCGTAGGGTTGATGCTGCAGGTACTCCATTCCATATTCATCCAGCTCACGCAGCTGTGGTTTGTAGTTCTCGTGCAAGCTAACCTCTTTGCACCTCCAACGCTCTCATCTTTGTGCATTGCTGTTGGAGGGTCTTCCACAGCATGGCAGGGTGCTTGTTCAGACCACGTGGCAGATGTTGAACACCCCCAGGAACAGTCCTTCACCAAAGAGCAAGGGCGTTCGTGTATAAATACCCTGGCTTCCCCATTGCCCAGTAGAAAACTCAGAGGTGTGTTCTACAACTTCTCAAAGGGTCATCTGCATGATAGAATCCCAGTTGCTCACAGTGAAACTCAGTCATCCATGCCCCCTTTATCAACTCCCAGTTCATTCCTTATAATTCTGTGGGTCGCCTCCCTCAAGTCTTTGTCTTGCCTCTGCTCTCCGAGGTTTCCAAACGAACCCAAGGAGCAATAGGTGGAAAGCCTAGTGCCATGGTCGGCAAACTGCGGCTCGCGAGCCACATGCGGCTCTTTGGCCCCTTGAGTGTGGCTCTTCCTAAGCCTTAGGAGTACCCTAATTAAGTTAATAACAGTGTACCTACCTATATAGTTTAAGTTTAAAACATTTGGCTCTCAAAAGAAATTTCAATCGTGGTACTGTTGATATTTGGCTCTGTTGACTAATGAGTTTGCCGACCACTGGTAGTGGATTTGATGTTTCAGCACCATGGACAGCACTCAGCACACTTTATTGTATGAAGGTGTCCTCCTTTCTCCCTCTGAGCTTCATCCCTCCCCCTAACTGAGGTGAGGGGGAGGGGGTACTTAGCAGGGGCCAGATGGCCAGGTGACGTTTTTGTGTGGCTGGAGAAGACCTTGCTGTTCCTCTTTCCGCAGGTTGAGGGGCTGATGGAGGTGTTGTCCTCTTGAATTGCTATGACAAACTCCAGCCGGCCTCCACAGAGGCATGTGGCCACTGCCTCTACAGTTCGCAGAGTAATGACTCCCTCTTTTCTCACCAGGGCCGGGAGGTGGCTGCCTGGCGGGCAGAGGAAATCTCAGTGGAGCAGGAAGCAAGTGGGTACCTGGGGCCCAGGCAGAGGCTGCCAAGCGAGAGACACTGTGCTTTGCTTTGTGCAGAGAGGAGCTACAGGCGCTGAAGATGGTGTGTGTGATAGAGCTGACCAGGGAGGACAGGGGCCGAACCTTACTTTCAGTGGGGTTGTATCGCACAGTGGTAAAGCTGGGCTTAAGGGGAGAGGGGAGTCTTAGGAAAATGGAAACCCCTCTTTTTCTTGACTTCTCTGGCTACATTGAGCTCCTTGATGATCTCATCCAACCTCAACGGTTTAAATACCTTCTAACACTAACATTTTCCAAACTTAACATTTCCAGCCTGGAGTTCTCTCCGAGTCCTCACTTAGAGAGGAATTCACTGGCATTTCACAGTCTAGATTGTCCAAAACGGAACTCCTGAGCACCTTCCTAATATTCCCTCTTCCTGTCTTCCCATGTCATTGGATGGCAGCGCCAGCCTTCAGGGGACCCTGGCCAAGACCCCTGACACCTCCTCTCTCTCACACACCCCACGGCCAATATCTCTGCAGATTCTACAGGTTCTGTCTTTAACATACACTGGGGATCTCACTACACTTCCCATCTCCGTCATCATCTCTCGGCTGGGTTGTTGAAGCAGCCTCTGTTCATGTGTTTCTGCCTCTGCCCTCCCCCGCCCCCCATAGCCTGTTATCAACACAAGCAGCCAGAAGGATCCTTTTAACACATAAATCAGATCAAATCACTTTCCTGCTCACATCTCTCCCGCGGTTCCCATCTCACTCAGTGCAGAAGCCAAAGTCCTCACCATGGCCCACAAGGACCTGCGCGATCTGCCCCCATCTCCTCCCGCCCGCTTCACCCCTACCCTCCTCCTCGCTCACTCCGAGGCTGAGGCTGCACTGGGCTTCTCCCTATACCATGAACTCCTCAGGTGAGTTTCCACCTCAGGGCCTTTGCACTTGCAGTTCCCTCTGCCTGGTATGCTCTTCTCCCAAATACCTGCTCATCTTCAAAACTTTACTCCAGTGTTCCCTGGCCCCTTACCTACGATTTTAACACTCTCCCAACACTTTCTGTTCTCTTCCTTCTATTTAGATTTTTTTTCCCATGCACTACCATCTTCTGACAGACTAGATATTTCACTTATTCATTTCTTTGCCTGTTCCTTCCACTAGGTCAGCTCCATGAGAGCAGGGATTTGGTCTCTTCTGCTCATGATTACATATATTCCCCAAAGTCTGAAATAGAGCCTGGCACACTACTGTGCTCGATAAATGTTTTTGACTGAATGAATGAATCGATGGTACCTGTGGCTTACCAATATTGAGGGCAGGTTTACTATAAAATAAACTGCTTCTCAAGGCCAACAGACCCCTAGGGGCCTGAGGACCCATGGCTGTCAGTCGGTGCAGATGAGATGGTGCTGTTGGGCCTGTGACCTAACCATTGCATGTACTGTGGTTAGAATATGCCTGCCTGGGGTGGTGATGCCACCCCAGGAGTTATGGTGTGTCTTATGTCTTACAGCTCTGAATGCTAACTTTGGGAGTCAGCTGTGTTTGCTATTGGCATTAATCAGGTGGCACAGATTTGTAGATTTGTGTGGAGGAGGGAGTGTCTGAGCCGGGGGGGCAGAGGGTGGAGGGGGGGTGTTCCCAGGCCCGCTGCGTGTGATTGTGCAGGTTGCCCATTTAACCAGGCACTGGAGCATATTTCTAAGCCTGTGATTCAGTTATTTGTTAAACCTTCTTTGGAAACATCAGAGGCTCACGAGCGTCAAATGCGTTACTCCCGAGAGTCCCTTCAGCCCTAGGAAGCTTTGATTTTAGAAGTCAGCGTTTTGTTTGTCTTGTTTTGTGGAGGGTTTTTTGTTTGTTTTTTAGAAGGGGGTTGTACCGAAGAGGCACGGGCATGGTGGTTTTGTTTTCACTCTTCACGGGCACATTGGAAGGCCACCCACAGAATTCAGGACACAGAACTCTGGCATCAGGGACAGGAGGGAAACCTCAGCCGCTAAAGCCCTGCTCTGGCCACTAAAATGTGGTTGATGCTGTCTCGCTCGCTTCGTGTTGGTATTCCAGGAATGTTAAATGGAATAATTATAAGACTGAGTGGGCCGGAGGGATCAGACGAGGAGGTCTTGGTGAACTACACTGAGGAGTTTAGATGGATAGGACATTTTTAAAGCCAACGCTGGAAAGTGTGCAGCAAATATGACTTGCCATAAAATCATTGGTATGTAGTTGGTACACAGACAAGAAGAAAAAGGAAGAGTGTGATAATTACAGTAGATTGTGAGGTCATGTCTACCTGCCACGCCATTTAATGAGCTTGTTTCCAAGGAAAATGCATGAGATGTGTTCCTTACAGAACCCAGTTCCGTTAGGTGAGTTGGGAAGGCTTTTCTCTGCAAGTAACAGACGAGGCAGCTGGAAGGGGCTTTAGCATTAAGTAGAGGTTTGTGCCTTCTGACTTAGAATGCCACAAATCAGTGGACCAGAACTAGTTGAGTAGTTTAGTGATGTCCTTCCATCTTCCACTCCACCTTCTTTAGTGTGTTGGATTTTGACTTCATGCTTTGTCACCTCAAGTTTGCAAAATAGCTGCTACATCTCCACTTCTCGCAGCCTCATCCATGACAGGAAAGTCATGGCGGGAAGAGAAAACTTGCATTGGAGGTATTTCTCTTTTGATCTAGAGAGAAAAATATTTCCCGGAAGTTCCCAACAGACTTCCTATTGGCTATGTATGGGTCACATGACCATTTCTAGCTTCAGGGAAGACCAGAAACATGAGTATCGGCATTTTTGCCTTTTTATGGGAGGCTGGCTCTGCCTGTAGGTAAGCTGAGAGAGGGAAATGGCTATGGGGACAATTAGCAGTTTCTGTCACATGTGGCCTACTATTCTCAACCTTTTATTTTTTATTGATTTCAGAGAGGAAGGGAGAGGGAGAGAGAGATCGAAACATCAGTTTTGTAATTCAGATGAGAGAGAATCATTGATCGGCTGCCTCCTGCACGCCCCCCACTGGGGATCCAGCCTGAAACCTGGGCATGTGCCCTGACCAAGAATCTAACCGTGACCTCCTGGTTCATAGGTCGATGCTCAACCACTGAGCCACACCGGCTGGGCTGTTCTCAATCTTTTATATCACATATTACTGTACACATTATACACACTATTACTGTCCAGGCTTAAATACACAAAACAACATATACCGTGCTTTATGGATGATTTACGGGTTTTCAAGGATATCTTTGAGTTATATGCATTTTTTCCCTTGTGCACTGACTTTAAAACCAGAACGTAACTCTCTCATAGCATTATTTTGGAGATGTGTGTTCAGATCCTGACTCTGCCACTCCAAAGATGTGTGACTTGGGGGCAAATAATTTAGTCTCCATAGTTCTTATGTTAAACTAGAGGCCCGGTGCATGACATTGATGCACTGGGGGGCGGGGGTGGGAGGTCCTTCATCCCGGCCTGCACCCTCTCGTAGTCCGGGACCCCTCGGGGGGATGACGACCGGTCGCTATAATGCACACTGGCCACCTGGAGGCAGACGCTCAACACAGTCAATTTGCATATTAGCCTTTTATTATATAGGATGAGGCTCGTGTTAATACCTCATTGGGTTGAGGTGAAGATGTAGGAATGGTGACAGCTTAACTGGAGAGACATCCACAAAGAGGTTGGCTAAGGTTGGAAAGAGACTGAGCCCTCTAGGCTTGATGGTGGGACAGACAGGAACCCAGAGTCAAGGAAGCCCCTACACCTGGGGACCAGCGGGTGGAAGAGGATCAGGGAAGGAAACAGGAGATGCGTGGACAGGGAGTTAGGGAGGGAGGTAAGCCTCCTCGGCTCTGTCTGTTGCAATTGGGGCAGAAGAGAGAAGAAACCCCCTGGGGCTTTGAGGCTTTGTAATTCAGAAGGAAAGAGGGCTGTCCGTAGGGAGTAGGGGAGGCATGAAACCTTGGTGGCGGAGGGCTAAGAAGAAAAGAACACAGTAAGCCTGACGCTCCCCCATTTGGGAAGTTTGGCAAAGAGAGGAAGGAGGAAATATTTGGTAGTTTCTACCATGTGTGATGGGTTAGGTGGTTCCATTTGGGGAACTGCTTGACTTCCCGGGTCCTTTTCCCCTCCTTGACAAAAATTGTTTTCAGAAGGGTGAGATGGTGGGCACGTTTAGAAACACAAAGAAAATGGGCACCATGTATTTTGTGCCTCTCCATACATAAAATTCTGGCTCTATCATACGGAGACATCTGGACCGATCTTCATGAAACACAGAGAATACATTTGGGGTGGTGGTACTCTGGGAATATACAAGAAATTCACCTGTGGAGCTCCCCTCTCCTGCAGAGGTAGGATACGATTCACCAGGGCAGCGGACATGGAGACACGACTGAGAGCTCTCTTCTTGGGAATGACGTGCCTGGTGTATTGTGCTTCCAGATGTGGAACTACGTTAACAGGTACTCAGGTAGAGCCTTCAAGTTGCAACATTGCTCTGCAGCCCAGGGCATGAGCTCTCTGGCTCTCTCAGCTAGCTTGCCCTGCATTTAGGCTGAGCTGCCAACCCAGTGTCGGCAGCTCTAGACGAGAGGCAGCCAGGATACACACGTGGAGTTTAGGACCGTGGGCTTTGGAATTTGAACAGATACAAAACCCAGCTCCACCGTTTCTAAGCTGCATAACCTTGAGTAAGGGACTGTACCTCCCCGAATCTTAGTTTCTCATCTGGAAACGGGGGGTAATAACATTCCCTCTCTTGTAGAGTTGTTTTAAAGTTTAATACGTTAATGTTTGCCATGTGGTGGGTTAGATGAATGGGTGGTATTTACCAATGCAAGGTCTTAAGAGAGAGCAAGGGATGCGGTGCTTCTTTGGGCCTCAGTTTCCTCATCTCTGAAATGGGAACAATAATTCTACCTACTCAAAAGGTAGGATTCAATGAGTCAATATCTGTAAACCACTTAGAAACTGGCCCAGAATAAATGCTCACTGATATTAGCTATTATAAGACTAATAACTATAATTATAATGATGATAATAATTATTACTACTTTTCCAGGCCCACTTCCAAAGACCAGTTAGTTAACTGTAGACAACATTTGCTCTTCTTAGTTGGGGACCCAACATCCAATTTGGAAAGACTCCCGCCTTTGTGTGTCATACTGCTGGATTACAGGACCCCAAATTTAATCTCAGGTTGAAGGTTGTGGGGTGAGTGACTCCCACCCCCCATCCCTTGGCAGTTAGGGCATGTGATTGACACTCAACAGTCACATGCTTCCCCACCCAGGAATTTGAAAACAGAGTAAGTGACCCCAAGATGAAGGGATGGTTCTGGATTGCTTTGTGGCAGCCTGCTGCAGGGGGGGGGGGGGGGGGGGGCGGCGCAGTCTGGCTGCATTGCTCCTACCCATTTTCTGAGCCACCTCCTCTGGCCTCCTATGGATTAACTGAGCTTCCTAAAAATCCCCTGTATGCTAAAACAGCCAGACAGATTCTGATGTTTGCAACCCAGAATCCAAACTGACCCTTGACAAGGATTTGAGGGCCAGTAGTTTGGCGATCCCAGGAAATGTAGGCTGGTGAATAGAGGACGAATACAGGGAACAGAAGGCAGCCGGTAAAGGTCAAAGGTCGCATTAGCTAGCAAACGAGTCAGTGCTCTGGGCAAGTAGCCCTTACTTAATCTCTCTGGTGAACGCAGAGGCTGAGTAGAACATGCCCCTCAGAGTTAGCCCTGCTAAGGAGCAAGAGAGCTGGGGCGGGGAGTCCTCCCGGGCACGAGCTCGCTGGCTTTCGTGGCTGGCCCTGCGTTCAGGCTGAGCACACCTCTGTGGCCAGAACGTCGGAGACGTTGGTAGTGAGCCATGCGGGACACAGGCACAGCATGGCACAGTGTCAGCCTTGCGGTCACGCTTGCCTAAGTCTGCCGCGAGTTGTTGCTCAACTGCTTGGGTTCCTGACGAAGCCTTTTGAGAATCAGTTCATCTCTCGGCGTCAGCCATGAGAAGGAAATGAAGCTCATCCTGTTCTCCCCAAATAGGAAATGAGAACAGCTGCTCCGTAGGGAAGGGATGAATGAGAAGCAGCTGAAAGCCACACCCTGGACCTTCGGGGAGTGTGGGCTCCGTTGATATTCCAGAGACCTCTCCTTCCTGGCCCAGAGGAGGGGGGGCGGGGGGGGGGGTCATAGGATTTCTGTGCAGGAAATAGCCGGGATCAGAGCAAATTAAACAGCATAGAATTTCTGAAGCTAAAAAGCCAAACAAGATCTATGTGGGTCCTCGGACCTGGGGTTGGGGGTGAGTTAGCAGCGTTTGTGATCGTCTGTGACTGGCGATGATGAGTAGCATTTGTTCCAGAAAGGGAGGGATGAGGAAACCAAGCTCTTCTCACTGTGAAGTGAGAATGGCATCGTCAGGGCAGCCTTCCCCTGAGTGTAGCACAGCAACCTGCCTGTGTGTTCACGCCTGAAAAAGGGAGGAGAAATGTGGTTCCTAAAGTCTCACTGTGGAGTCTTGTGTGACCTGGAAATGGGGGGAATTTTGAAAGATGCATTAGGAGTGTATTCAGTGGCAAGAAACAAAATCCAACTCACGGTAGCTTAAACCAACGGTGCTTACTTATCTATCTCGTGACAAAAGCATTTTGGAGTGGGTACCAGTTGGCATTGGCTGGCACCTCTTTGATTCTTTTCGCCTCTACTTCACAGTTGCAAAATAGTTGCTGGAGTTCCTAGCATCATGTCCGCATTCAAAGCAGAAAGAAGCAGGGATGAGATGGCTCCATCCAGCTCTACCAACTTTTGTATCAGGCAAAGCAAAATCCTTCCCAGAAATCATCCATCGAGCGTCTACTCACGTCTCATGGACAGAAGCATGCCCCGTGGCCATCTCTAGCTCCAAGAGAGCCTGGGAAAACATTTCATTTTTCTAACCATTCTAGAGACTGTTCTAAGTTTTGATTTTATATATGATTGGAGGGTGGGTTTAATGTCATAACATTTTATTTTAAAACTCTGTCTTGCCCAGCCAGTGTGGCTTATGAACCAGGAGGTCACTGTTCAATTCCCAATCAGGGCACATGCCCGGGTTGCAGGCTCAATCCCCAGTGGGGGTCGTGCAGGAGGCAGCCGATGGATGATTCTCTCTCATCATTGATGTTTCTATCTCTCCCTCTTCCTTTCTCTCTGAGATACTATAATATGTATTGTTATAGTAATAGTGCCACATGACTAACAACCCAGAAACCTATTGGCTTAAAGTGAGAAGCATTTATTTAGCTCCTTCTGCAGGTTTGCGGGATAGGCGAAGCTCAGCTGGGTGCTTCATCTGGTCTCAGTTGAGCTCTTCCATGCATCTGTGGTCAGCTGTGGGATGTTGGGTGGCTCCTCTCTCTGGATGTTGGCTCCCTGTAGCCTGGTTGGTCTAGGATGGCCTTGGCTGGGACCATGGTGCTCTGCTCCACGTGGTGTCTCATCCTCCAGCTGGCTACCTTACACTTGTTCACCTGGAGGAAGCAGGGTTCTAGGAGAAAGAAGTTCACAGGCCTCTGGAGGGCTATCTTCAGGAACGGCGCGCCCTCCCTGGCCACTGTTGACCAAAGCAAGCAATGAGGCCAGTTCAGATTCAGGGGTGAGACAAGAGACCCATCCCTTAGTGGGAGAAGCAATACATCACATTACAAAGGGTGTGTATCCAAGAAGTTATTCATTGGGGTCACTGAGGCCCCAATTCCTGTCCCCGGCTGTGTTCTGGCCTGGCTTCTGTTAGCCAATGGTGCGACACCCTCCCCTTCCTTTTCATTCCTGACTCTTAGCGAGAAACAGGGATGATGACGTGTTACTATCACCTCATCATTCACAGTGAAAGGGGCAGAAAACGCCAGCGGAGGTTCTGCTGAGAGTCCAGGGCCCGTCACACCGCCACCTGAGAAATAGCAGTGGGGAAGATTGCACAGCCTCTTCAGATGCCTTCAGCTTTTATCAAACCCAGACTGGATATCGGAGCCCTGAGCCCTCACGGGCAGTTGGAGCAAAAGAACAGATTTCTTGCCAGCCACATGGACCCGTAGTTCACAGCCGCGCAGCCTGACTCCGCGTGTCCACTGGGGCTTTTGATTTTGTTCTTTTTTTAAATGTCACCCGCTCCTGATCAGAGCTACATGGAAACCTTGTTTCAGTTCTATTGCCTCAGGGGAGAGAGGCCAGGCTGGTGGGTGTCTGATGGATAGCTTTTCTCCACCCTTCTCCCTCCCACCCCAACTCTTTCTTTTTGTTTCTCTTCTTTTTTGGCTACCCCTCTTCCCTCCTGCATTTCCGGGTTTGCGGAAACCCAGGCCATTGGGGGAAGTCAACCTCAGAGTAAGAAAATGAGCATTAGTTGAGCACCTGCTGTGTGCCAGGCCCGTTACGCACCTTATCACCTTCAGGCTTTCCCAAGGCTCCATTAATATTGTCACAGATAAGGAAAACTAGACTTAGAAGTTACTTGTCAAAGTCACACAGGTAGGAAGTCTAGAGCCTGGATTTGGATGCAGATCTACCCCACTGCAGAGCCGGGCTTCCTTCTGTTTACTGCCTCATTTTAGAGGGAAAGATAGCGAAGGGGATCCCAGCTTCCTCTATCAGCAGCATCTGCTCATTCACCCCAGGACCTTTGCACATACTGTTGCCTGTGTCTGGAATATGCTCTCTCCTAGGTGAATGGCTAATTCTTACTCAAATGCAGTATTTAAAGTATTTAACATCCAAGGTGGCATGGACACTGACTAATTTAAAAAGAGGCTCCCCCACGGAATAAGTGGCTTATTTTGCTTTGGAAGACCTGTTAGATATAGAATTCATATCTTTAAATATTAAAATTATAAGCTACATATCGAGATGCTTACACGCAGAAAGTTACATGGGAAGGATATCAGTTGGATGTTGTCTGTCTCACATTTACACAGTCATAAGTAAATTCATTGACCAGAATAACAGGAGAACTATGAATACCATTTAAATTCATTGCATTTCTCTCTTTTTGTCCCAAGGTTACAGAGTTGAGTTTGTTGATGATAAATACCAGTTGGATGCGACTTCACTAAATGCACAGAACATGCATTGCTGAGTACAGTAGTCCCCCCTTTACCCATGGTTTCACTTTCCATGGTTTGAGTTACCATGGTCTGCTGCGGCCAAAAAAATATTAAATGGAAAATTCCAGAAATAAACAATTCATAAGTTTTAAATTGCATGCCGTCTGAGTAACTCGATGAAGTCTCCCGCTGTCCCGCTCTGTCCTGCCCCGGACGTGAATCATCCCTTTGTCCATGGTGTCCAAGCTGTAGACACTTCCTATCCATTAGTCACTTAGCAGTTGCCTCAGTTATCAATAACTCTTACTTTTACTTAATAACGGCCCCAAAGCACAAGCGTAGTGATGCTAGCAATTTGGATATGCCAGAGAGAAGCCATAAAGTGCTTCCTTTACGTGAAAAGATAAAAGTTCTCAACTTAATCAGAGACCACATTCACATAACTTTCATTGCTGCATATCATTTTAATTGTTCTATTTTATTAGTTATTCTTGTCATGTCTTGCTGTGCCAAATTTATAAATTAAACTTTATCCTAGGTATGTGTGTATAGGAAAAAACATTGTATATATAGGGTTCAGTGCTAGCCACAGTTTCAGCATTTATTGGGGGTCTCTGGCTGTATCCCCCATGGATAATGGGGGAACTGCTTTTTTTTAATTGATTTCGGAGAAAAAGGGAAGGGAGAGAGAGATAGAAACATCAGTAATGAAAGAGAATCATTGATTGGCTACCTCCTGCACACCCCCTACTGGGGATCAAGCTTGCAACCTGGGCATGTGCCCTGACGGGGAATTGAACCATGATCGCCTGGTTCATAGGTTGATGCTCAACCACTAAACCACACTGGCGGGG
The DNA here is from genome assembly GCF_963259705.1 of Myotis daubentonii. Classification (NCBI taxonomy): domain Eukaryota; kingdom Metazoa; phylum Chordata; class Mammalia; order Chiroptera; family Vespertilionidae; genus Myotis; species Myotis daubentonii. Next base: position 23,275,355 of record NC_081844.1, on the reverse strand, counting down.
CCTAAAATGTTTTTAATGAAAAGGGAAGCACTTTAGCTTCATAATAATTACTTGAACAACTTTAAAACTTCTAGAAGTTAATTTAGGAGAATATCTTTGAGAATAAAAAGAAAAGAAGCTCCCCTTTTGTGCCAGCATCACGGTGAGGCCTAGGGGTCTTAGAGGAGGACTGGGGTGCATGGGGCCACTCACAGGATCCAGGGAAGTACATTGTTTGCTGATATGACCTCTGTCCCCAGGAAGCCCTCCTGACCTCCCATCCCCGAGCTCACCATGAGGCCAGCTTAGGTCCCTCTTTATGGGCATTGGGTGGCAGCAGTGTAATCCCTCCCACCATTGTTTTCTGGGCCAATCGCTGATCTTCTTCTGGATGCAAAGACTGAACCCAGAGTCTAGTACAGACCCTGAGAATGCAGCGCAATAAACATCTCTTGAATGAATAAATGGATGGATGGGTGGGTAGATGGATAAATGAATGAATGAATTCATAGCTGGTGGTAGAGGGCACCATGCCTTGTGGTAGGTTTGCTGAGGGATAGACAGCAGGAAGAACGGGATATCCTTAACCCAGCCTTGTTGCCCTGAAGCAGAAGAGAAGCAGCAAAGAAAGCCCAGATGCAGGAGCAGCCAGAATCCCCTACCCATGCGGCCTCCCACTGGGGCTGTACCAGCCAAGGGGCATTCTGGGAAGCCTTGGGCACCAAGAGCATCGGGGCTTCGAGAACACGGGCCCTGGGCGAACAGCCCCTAATTTCCCATTCTCTAGTCCTTTCTAAAGCAGCGGCGGAGACGTGCATGTTTTTAAATTGTGGGTTCAGTGGCAAAGCCCAGTGATCAAGAGTGGGACCATGGGGTCAGACAGACAAGGGATTCCTCGGCATCCAGCTGTGGGACCTGCAGCCATTACAGTTAACACTGACATTCCCTGAGGACTGATGTGCTGCTGGTGCAGTTCTCAACAATTCGGGGAAATTATCTCATTTAATCCTCCCAGTATATCTCTCTTGGTAGGTGCTGTTGTGTCCTCATTATACTGCTGGGGGGAAAGGACAGGCCAGGTTAGGGACTCGAAGAGGGTGAGTGGCAGGGCTGGGAGGTGAACCCAGGCAATTGGGCCCTGCCCTCTGACCTCCACTGCTCTGCTGACCTCTCGTGAACCTTTGGTCTCTCCGAACCTCAGTTTCTTCATCTGTAAAATGGGGTTTATTATAGCTATTTTGCAGGGCGAATGAAGATGCTGGTAATAATGGTGATTACAGCCAAAACCGGTTTGGCTCAGTGGATAGAGTGTCAGCCTGCGGACTGAAAGGTCCCAGGTTCGATTCCGGTCAAGGGCATGTACCTGGGTTGCGGGCATATCCCCAGTGGGAGATGTGCAGGAGGCAGCTGATCGATGTTTCTCTCTCATCGATGTTTCTAACTCTCTATCTCCCTTCTTCCTCTCTATAAAAAGTCAATAAAATATATTTTAAAAATAAATAAAATAATGGTGATTGCAGGTGTAACGCTTACTGTGGCCAGGCCCTCTCTTCCAAGGACTGTACAAGGACCATCTCATTCAGTCCCTGCCTCCTGAGAAGGTGTGAGCTATTCTCATTCCCGTTTCACATATGAGAAAACTGAGGCTCAGAAAAGCTGGAGGATTTGCCTTAAGCCTCACAGCTTGGAAGCAGTGGACTTGGGATTTCCATGAGGAGGCCTGGCTTCGGGAACTATGGTCTTAACCAGCTGCCCTGGAGAGTTTAGCTGGATACATAGCAACCCTTCTCTTGCTAATAATAGTTACTCATTGTCCACGCACTCGGCGTGTACCAGAGGCTGTCTCAACCCTTTGCACAGATCTCTCATTTGTGCCTAACAGCGATTCTCAAGTTGGGGCTGTGAGCACCCTCATTTGCGGATGAGATCCTGAGGCCCAGGGTCTGACCTGTCCCCCTCAGCCAGATCACCGTCACCCTCAGGCCCTGACCCAGTGCCTTGGGTACAAGCCAGTTTCCACGTCTCCAGGGGTCCATCTTCAGCTCATGTTTGAGGTATTGAATCAGGTGTGACTCTGACAGAAGAACTCTGATCATTGTCACCCATCCTGCCTCCTTGTCCACTCGTAAAAGCAGCTTCATCTTCCAGGTGTTGGGACCCCGAAACTCAGGCTCTCTCTCCACTCCTCTTTTTCTCAGCCCCCACCTCTAATCTATTAGGAAATCTTGTTGGCTGCACCTTCAGAATTTACCCATAAATCCCCCCACTGCCCACCACCTTCGTGGCCCACCCTGGGTCTGGTCCCCTGTCTGTTCTCCCTGTAACAGCCGGAGGGTGCCTGGAGCTCCTAAGTTTAGGCACAGTTCTCCTCTGCTCAGAACCTCTGTGGCTCCCACCTGACTCAGAAAAGGCCCAAGTCCTGCCCTAGCCGGTGTGGCTCAGTGGATAGAGCATCAACCTGCAGACTGATGGGTCCCAGGTTTGATTCTGGTCAAGGGCATGTGCCCGGTTGTGGGCTTGATCCCCAGTAGAGGGTGTGCAGGAGGCAGCCTATCAGTGATTCTCTCTCATCATTGATGTTTCTATCTCCCTCTCCCTCTCCCTTCCTCTCTGAAATCAATAAAAATATATTTTAAAAAAGAAAAGGCCCAAGCCCTCCCCGTGGCCCACAAGGGCTCTGTCTCCTGTCAGTCCTCATCCACCTAACTCCCCTCCTCACTCACTCAGCTGCAGCCACACAGGCCTCCTCCTTGTTCCTTAAACACACCAGGCGAGGTCCTGCCTCAGGGCCTTTGCATGGGCTGCTCCTTCTGCATCTGCCTGGCACATTCTTCCCCAGGACTCAGCATGACTCCACCCTTATTTCCTTTGGGTCTTTGCTCAAATGTCCTTCAAAACTGTAACTGCCACACCCCTCTCCTGACTCTCCCACGCCCTCCACACCCCCGATGAGCTAATGCCAAACCATATTTATTTATTTATTTATTTATTTATTATGTATTTATTTATTTATTTATTTATTTATATCATGGTTATCATCTATCTCCCCCCACTAGGATATCAGCCCCATGAAAATAGGACTTTTGTCTGTTTTGCTCACTGCCATGTCCCAGAGCCTAGAACAGGGACTGGCACACAGTAGGTGCTCAGTAAACCACTGTTGGAGTGAATGATCCCAGAAGATGCTCCAGGGGCATCCAGCCCCTGCCCTGGTGAGGTAGCAGGGTGCCTATACCTACCCCAGTCCTCTCAGGCACTGGCCCTTCTCCACCACATGCCATGTTCTATTTCCTCCTGACCGGCTGGCCTCACTGTTCTTCCTTCTTCAGGAAATTTTAATTGTGGTAAAATACACAAAACCTAAAATGTACCATCTTGACCATATTGAAGTGTCCGGATCAGTGGCAATACGTGCATTCACACCGTTGTATCACCACGATCCGTCTCTAGATTTTTCTCATCTTCTCAAACTGAAACTCTGGCTCCCTGAAACACTAACTCCCCACTATATATCTCCCTCAGCCCCTGGCAACCACCATTCTGCTTTCTGCCTCTGAATCCTGCTGCTCTAGGGACCGCATGGAAGTGGGATCAGACAGGATGTGTCCTCTGTGGCTGGCTTATTTGACTCAGCATCGCGTCCTCAAGTTTACCCGTGTTGTGGCATGTGTCAGAATTTCCTTCCTTTTTAAGACTGAATACTATTCCACTGTACGGATGGACTACATGTTACTTATCCATTCATCCACTGATGGGCATCTGGGTTGCTTTCATCTTTTGACATTTGCAAATAATGCTGCTATGGATACACGTATCCATTTGAGTTTCTGCTCTCAATTCTTTTCAGGGTGAACCCAGAAGTAGAATTGCTGGATCATTGTTCTTCCATTTTTGAAAAATCAAGACTAACTCCCTGGGGACTCTGGAGGTCTCACTGACTAAAGCTTTCCCCTGACATTTTGAAACTAGAAATAGGGGCTAGGGGTACAGTGGGGGGGAGGCGGCTCTTGTGTCAGCTTTTTTTAAACACACCGGGAGGGACATGTGTGAAGTCCCTCCCTCCTCACCGGCTCCTGTATCTCAAAATACCGCTCGTCTTGGGCAATGGCTGTGGCATCAGGAAGGCAGCGTGTGGCATCTGAGAAACAGTATCGCAAGTGGCTGGGAGCCCAGAGAGAAACCAGGACAGGCGCGCTGGGGATGCGGGCTGGAGATGGAGCTAATTTTAGTGGCTGAAGAGGCTGCAAGGGGAGAGAGAGAGAGAGAGAGAGAGAGAGAGAGAGAGAAGTGCCAGAGGCTTCGAGGAGAAGTTGCTGGCTAAGTCAGCCTGGGTAAAGTGAAAGTACCAGGCAGAGGACTGGGACCCAGGCCGGGTGAGGTGAAGCAAGCTGGAAGGTGTGAACCCCAGGGTCAAGGGGGACGCGTGGAATAGCGATGATTGCATTTATGGAAGGTTGGTCTGTATGAGGCACTGCTCACGCACCCTGACGACCGTTGTATGAGAAAGACGCATTATTATCCTCCATTTATGAGCAGGGAAACTGAGACACTGAAATAAATAACTTCCCCCATACGATTCAGGAAATGAGCCCAGAAGGGAGGCAGTGATACAGGGTCAAAGGAGAAACAAAGAAATATAAACAAGGGAGCTCTCAGACACATACTGTCTGACCCCACTGTGAAATCCGTGAGGGGCAGCAGATTGAAGGGAAGAGTCCCGTCCCGGTGGCAGAAAGTGGCCGAGCACGTGGATTTGGGAGTCAAGGTGGATGTGGTGAAAATCCTGGTTCTTTCACTCACCGGCTGTGGGGCCTCTCTGACCCTCAGTTTCCTTATCTGGTGATGCCGCCTGTCTCCCAACATTGCTGTAAGGATGGCATATGCTCAACGGGGAGCCTGTTCCAGGGTAGGTTCTCAGTAAATGGTAGTCGGGGTTTCCATTATGTTTAGGGATGATATTGGCAGGTGAAGGAGAAATTCTTTATTCATTCAAAAATGACTTACTGAGTTCCTCCTCTGTGCCAGGCCCTGTGCAGTGTTCCACAGGATGGGCCTGCTTCCTGCCCTTGTGGAACCTCAGTATAGCCACACTGCACTCAGCAGCCTAATAATTCTCTTACATTGTGGTAAAAAGAACAACTAGCGCCCGAGCTGGTTTGGCTCAGTGGATAGAGCGTCGGCCTGCGGACTGAAGGGTCCCAGGTTCGATTCCAGTTAAGGGCACAGGCCTGGGTTGCGGGCACATCCCCAGTGTGGGGCGTTCAGGAGGCTGCCAATCAATGATTCTCTCTCATCATTGATGTTTCTCTCTCTTCCTCTCCCTCCCTCTCTGAAATCAATTTTTAAAGTATATATATATATATAAAGAAAGAAAGAAAGAAAGAAAGAAAGAAAGAAAGAAAGAAAGAAAGAAAGAAAATACCTTAAAAAACACACACAAAGTAGCTAGCACTTAACTATGAGCCAGGCCCTCTTCAGAACCCTTTTCGAAATACCAGCTCATTGAATCTTCACGAAGAGCCTATACACGAGATCTGTTATTATCCACCTTTTACACACGAGGAAGCTGAGGCACAGAGACCGCAGCAAGGACAGCAATAAGGACTCCGGGTTGCAAATTTGGGACGGCCTTGGACCCCACATCCCTCCTCCACAGGGGAAGGCTTTGATAGGTGCATTTATTCCACGTTCTCTCGGTCTATGTAAGGATAAACACCCCAAACCTCTTCCCCGTAAACGGTGGGCATAATTGGTTAAAAGAAGGTACATGCTTTAGAGATGGAAATCACTGTGCTTTTTTCCCTGGGCTTTGTTCCCTGCATGCCAATGCAGCACAGTGTCTGTCTGTTAGGCATTTTAGACAAAGGCTATTTTCCTCAAAATATTTTGCCAAAGAAAATCGCAAGCGGGAAGAAATTCAGACACAGGCGGGGAGAGGAAAGCATTCTCTTGGGTTTAGATAGACTGTCCGCGTGGTTAGGAGCACGGATCTTCAGTCAGAGGCCAGTTTGCGGTTTACTGCCTCCCAGCAAGCAAGATGCTGGCACGGTGTGTGCCTCAGTTTACCCATTTGTCAGATGAGGAGAGAAACTGTCCCTGCCTCTCTCTGGTTTACTGATTTCTTCTCCAGCTGTGTCTAACCTGCTGTTAGCCAAGCCCATCACGTGTTTTATTCCTAGTATTAAATTTTTCATCTCCATGAGTCCTGTCTGTTCCTTTTCAAACGCGCTTCTTTTGTAGTGGTTTTGTTTTTCTACAGTAGGGTTTCCCAATCTTGGCACTAATGACATCTGGGGTTAGATGAAACCTAGCGGGGTCGTCCTGTGGTCTGTGGGGTGCTGAGCAACAGCCCTGGCCTCCTCCCACGAAATGCCAGTTGCATCTCCTCCCCCAGGAGGGACAACCAAAAATGTCTTCAGATATTGCCAAATGTGCCTGAGGAGCAAAATCACCACCAGCGGAGAATTGCTCTGTCGGCATTTCAAGTGCATCTCATTTCCTTAAGCGTAATATTCAAAGAATTCGCTTATAATCAGTATCTGATAACTTAAGTATCTACATTCTTTATGGCTTTTTTCCTGCTGTCTCTTCTCTCCTTGAGTGTCTTATTATTTCTGATTGGGAGAAACCCATTTTCCTCGGACAGTGCTGGGGGGAGTTCTTTGAAGGTGATCTCCCGAAAGATCTGCACTTACTTATTCCAGGTGCTGGGGCACCCCCATTCCAGGGCCACCGTGAACTTTTGGACCCCCAACATGTTGAGAATTTAGGGCCCTAGCGTTTGCAAAGGCCAGCTTATAGTTCTTATTTTTCCAAGACTTTTATTTCTCTCCTCTGTTAAGTGCCAAAGTAATTTTCTTCAAAATCTCTGGGGATGGAGAGGATGGAGTAAATTTACTCCAGTTTTCTCACTCCAAAGCAGTAATTTGGGGGTCCCTCCTAATTCCGGGGGTCTCCCTTTATTTTTGTTAATAATACACCCTAGGACATGCATTGATGAGAGAGAGAGAGAGAGAGAGAGAGAGAGAGAGATATCAATCATACACATCCGACTGGGGATCAGACCTGCAGCATAGGTATATGCTCTGACTGGGAATTGAACCTTTCCGCATCCGGACGATGCTCCAGCTATCTGAGCCACGTCGGCCAGGGCTCAGGGGATCTCCTTTTAGACTCTTGGTCTTAGGTGAGCCCTGAGCTTTGCCTTCCACCCCTGCTCCCAAGGAGGCCGTGAAAAGGGAAGTAGTATTTTTCTGGGTTAGGGACATCCCCTCAGCGAAAGTGGCTTTAATGGTCTGCCTACCTCCCGGTGGTTCCCGATTTCCGTTCAATTGGGGGCGGATGATGATCTACGAAATTGCCAGGCCTTCGTGCTTCAGCAAGAGGGTCTTAGAATTTCATGCAGGATTTGTGATTATTTTCAACAAGAGAGTCCGTGTGATTAGCCGGCCTGATGCGCTGCCAGAAGTGGAGGTCTGCGTGTGGATTTTATAAGATGGCAGAGCACCGAGCACCCCACTGCCTGCTGGGCCTGTTTGCTGGCTGTTGTGATTGTTACTAAGGATGGAGTGAAAGGGGAGAACAGTGAATTCCTGGTTAGGGGCCTTCCCTGGAGGGCAGAATGGGGTGGAGAAGTCGGAGGGCGTGGTGCACATTTCCTCGGACAGTGTTGCAGATTTTAGCCAACGTTGGCAAGGAGCCTCATTTATTTTGTGGAGTAGCGCCGGGTACCCGAAATGTCGCATTGCTCCAGGCGGAGTTTCTGAAAGAAAATTTTCTCTGAGATTCAACTGTGGCCAATGCAGCACTGGCTGCTCCATTTTACCTCCTTCTCCCCTGAGATGCACCACACACACACACAGTCTCTCTCTCTCTCTCTCTCTCTCTCTCTCTCTCTCTCTCTCTCTCTCTCTCTCTCCCTCTCCCTCTCCCTCTCTCTCCCTCCCTCTCTCTCTCTCACCACCCCATTAACTTAATCTGTGAGCTGGATACTGGGAGTTGTCCCCATCCCCAACTAGAAGGTAAAGAAGAAATTAGTCCGTTAGCCCCATATCACACTTTCTGCCATTGAAATACTCAGCGTACGGATTTGATCTCCTTTCTGTTTTGCCCTCCATCCTCTGAGCTACTTGGAGGCAGGCAGCAGTTTTGTCTAGTTCTGAATTCACTGAAGTCCTGTGCCTGGCGAGCACATGTGTTGGGGGAGCTGCTCTCTCTTGACATGCACCTGGAACAGGAATTTCGTTGGGCTGAGGCAGGTTTAAGGTCATAAGACTATGTGTCAGGTGTCCCCAAGACTACCTTCAGGTTTCATGACTTGCTAGAAGGGCTCATTGGGCCCAGTCATGCTGTGATAGAGTTTATCACAGCGAAAGAATACAGATGAAACTCTGCAAAGTAGAAGGCGCTCAGGGCAGAATCTAGGGGAGACGAGGCGCAAGCTTCTAGGTGTCTCCTCCCAGCGGAGTTGTGTGGCCAGTGTTCCGTTCTCCCGGCAACCATGTGTGACAGCATGCATGGTGTACTGCTAACCGTGGAGGCTACGCAAGCCTTGGTCCAGGTTTTTATTGGGGCTCAGTCACACAGGCATGGAGCACCCATGCGATTAGCTTTCACTGCTTGGCCACCACCCTCAGAGATCAGACATACACAGCAGGGCCCGGGGCCGCAGGTGAACACACGCAGGGGTCCGCCCTCCGTCACCTTGTCGGCACAAACTGCCTGCATGGCGCAAGACCCCAAGTGCAGGAAGACACCTTTGTCGGGCAGGACATTCCAAAGGCCTCGAGGTTCTCTCCCAAGAGCAAGTCGAAGGCCACTGTTTTCTTTGGAATATGCAGGGTTTGAACACCCCAGCCCCGCTCAGTTAACCCTTCGCTGCTCAGAATGTAAATCTAACCAAGTTGTTCCCTTGTGAAGTCCTCCCAAGGCGATGTGTCTCTTAGCCGGTCACTGGAGACCCTGGGGCATCTGCCCACCTCGCCTTGTCATCTCTCCCCTCTGACTACGCTGAGTTCTGTACATCCTCCAGCATCCAGTACGTTCTCTCACTGGGAAGCCTCTTCTTCCGGTTCCGGAGGCTGGACGCCTGAAATCAAGATATCGGCAGGGCCGTGCTCCCTAGGGAGCTCTGGGGGAGGACCCATTCCTTGCTTTTTCCAGCTTCTGGTGGCTTCAGGCGTTCCTTAGCCTGTGGCCACATCACTCCATTCTCTGCCTCTGTGGTCACATGACCTCATCCTCTTCTTTCTCAAAGCTCTGCCCCCCTCTTCTAAGGCTCCATGTGACTACATTTAGGGCCCACGTGGATAATCCAAGAATAAGCTCCTTCTCTCAAATTCTGAATCACACTTGCAGAGATCCTTTTAAGGTCACATGCAGAGGTTCCGGGATTAGGACATAGACTTATTGCGGGGGGGTGGAGGGGGTCACCATTTTAGCCCACTACACCCAGAATGCACTTTGGAATTGAACTTCTGACCTCTGGGGGCCCACCTTGTATTTAAGGCCTGGAGCGCACTGCCCCCAGCACTTGCTGTGTGACCTGGGAAAGCTGACTTCCCATGGGCTCCCTTCCACTTGCAATGTACCAATCACTGTCGTACAGACTTTGCCCACATTGACCAAAGTCACTGTCTCCGTGGATAAAACCACAGAGAAATCGAGACAGAGTGGTTAAGCAAGTCACCCAAGGACACACAGTAAGCAGCAGGGCTAGGACTGGAACCTGTGTGATCCAACTCTAGATACGTGTTCTAACCGCCTCACAAGTGTTGTCCAAAATACTTTTTGAGCTTCCACTGTGTGCTAAGCGCCAGGAAGGAAAAGAACATGAGACCGAGAGAGCAGGTGACAGCTGGGGGTGGGGGTCTGCCAGCCCAAGCCAGCTCACCCCTCACACATCATGCACTTGCAGACAGAGTTGAACGGGAGCAGAGATTCTGCCACTGGTTGGGTGGAGCCTGCCCTGCTGCCTCCAGAATGGGCTCTTGGTGGACGGGTCCGTTTGGGGAGCCAGGTACCCCCACTCTCAGCTGTTGGCCGCTCTCTCCTGCTGGGCGCGCGTGACAGCTTTCCTTTCCTCTCCCTGCCCAGTGGAGCGGAAGCCCCCCAGGACCCCACACCGAGCGCGTGCAGTGCCCGAGCTGCGCAGGGGATGCGGCGCCGCTCCCCCAGCCTCCGGGCACAAGCTGGCAGATTGGTGGCTGGCTCCCGGCCAAGGCCCCGCAAGCCCTTGGCAGTTGCTCTTTGACTTGGACAAGTGGCTGCCACCTCCTGCAGCATCCGTCATCCGATGAACTCTTTTCATTTTGCAAAAGGGAAACACTGTCCCCTTTGAACACTAACGGCCCATTTCTCTTTCCCCCAGACCCTGGCACCCACCATTGTACTCTCTGTCTCTCTGAGTCTGACTCCGGTAGGGACCTCATGTCAGTGGAATCATACAAAGCTTGTCGTTTTGTGACTGGTTTGTTTCACTGAGCATAATGTCCTCAGCATCGCATGTGTCAGAACTCCCTTCCTTTTTAAGACTGAATAATACTCCATTGTATGGATAGACTGCAGTTTCTCTATCCATTCATCTGGCATTGGACACATGAGTGGCTTTCGCCTTTTCAGTGTTGGGGATGCTGCTGCTATGAACACGGACGTACAACTATCTCAAGTCCCTGCTCTGAATTCTTTGGGGTCCATACCCAGAAGTGGGGTTGCTGGATCATATGGTAATGTCATGTTTAATTTTTACATCCTACATTTTTAATTAAGTAAAATGTAAAATTCTGTTTGTCACTTGTGCTGGCCACACTTCAAGTGCTCAGTAGCCACACGGGGTCCGTGGCTACCCGGTGGGCCAGCACAGGTGAAGAACGTATCGTCATCAGGAAGTTCATCACACGGCTCCACTCCTGAGTCCTGTGAGGAGCAGCGCCAGGCAGTAGAAAGACACGGACCGGATTCCTATAACTCAATAGCAAAAATCCTAATAAGCTAAGTTTAAAATGGGCTAAGGACTTGAGTAGACATTTTTCCAGGGAAGACATACAGAGGGCCAGCAGGTCTGAGAAAAACGTTCAAAATCACTAATCGTCAGGGAAATGCAATCTAACCCACAAGGAGATACCACCTCGCACCTGTCAGGATGGCTGTTCTCACAAAAACAAAGGACAGCAAGCATGGAGGAGGATGTGGAGGAACTGGAACCCTTGCACGTGGTTGGCGGGACTGCAAAAGGGTGCATCCACTGTGGTAAACAGTGTGGAGGTTCCTTAAAAAATTAAAAATAGAACTGCCGTGTGATCCAGCAATGCCACTGCTAGGTCTTTATCCAAATCCATTGAAATCAGGATTTTGAAGAGAGATTAGCACTCCCATGTTCATGGCAGCACTATTCACAATGGCCAAGATGTGGAAACAACCTAAATGGCCGTTGACAGATTAACAGATAAAGGAAATGTGATATATATGCCAGTGGAACAGTATTCAGCCTTAAAAAAAGAAGATCCTACAGTGTGCCACAACAACATGGATGAATATTGAAGACCTTATGCTAAGTGCAATAAGCCAGTTGCAGAAGGACAAATACTGCCCAATTCCACTTGTATGAGGTATCCAAAATAGTCAAGTTCATAGAATTGTAGAGTAGAATGGTGTTTTCCAAGGGATGGGAAGGGGAGGTTGGGGAGTTATTAACTAACAGGCATAAAGTTTTAGTTAAGCAAGGTGAGTAACCTCTAGAGCAGTGGTGCTCAACCTTCCTAATGCTGCGACCCTTTAATACAGTTCCTCATGTTGTGGTGACCCCCAACCATAAAATTATTTTCATTGCTACTTCATAACTGTAACTTTGCTACTGTTATGAATCGTCATGTAAATATCTGATATGCAGGATGTATTTTCATTACAAATTGAACATAATTAAAGCATAGTGATTAATCACAAAAACAATATGTAATTATATATGTGTTTTTCGATGGTCTTAGGCGGCCCCTGTGAAAGGGTCATTCGACCCCCAAGGGGGCGCGACCCACAGGTTGAGAACCGATGCTCTAGAGCAGCTGTGGGCAAACTACGGCCCGCAGGCCAGATCCGGCCCTTTGAAATGAATAAAACTATTGAAAAAAAAGACCGTACCCTTTTATGTAATGATGTTTACTTTGAATTTATATTAGTTCACACAAACACTCCATCCATGCTTTTGTTCGGCCCTCCGGTCCAGTTTAAGAACCCATTGTGGCCCTCGAGTCAAAAAGCTTGCCCACCCCTGGTCTAGAGCCTGCTGTACAACGCGGTAATTGACAGTACTGTACTGTACACTTAAAATTTTGTTAAGAGGGTAGAACTCATGTTAAATGTTCTTCCCACCATAGAATCAAATTTAAAAGAGAAAAAGTTATTGGTGCAAAAGAGAAAGAAGACAGGAGCACTATTTGAGGAGTTACTGGGAGGATGGATTTGCCATCAGCTAAGATGGGATGGGGCGGGGAAGATTAGGGGCTCTGCCTGACTCGCTGATTTGCTGCCTGCTGGTGAACAGAGCTACTGGGTTGGCCGTTGAATATTTGGAGTCTGAAGTTCAGGAGGAGAAGACAGGGTTGGAGGTGGAAATGCGGGAGTCATCAGCCTGTGGAGGTTATTTATAGCTATGAAACTGGATAAGGAAGTGGACGTAAAAGGGCACGAAGGACTGAGCCTGGGCTGGCTCTCCATCATTAAAGTAGTTGGGGAGATGGGAGAAAATAGCAAAGGAGACTGAGATGGAGCAAATGCGGGGCCTGTGGGACCCGGATGCCGTGTGAGCCAAGTGTTAGGACCTTTCAATTCAGAGGGAACGACCAGTAGCGTCAACTGATGCCAACGGGTTGACTCGCGTGAGGGATGAGAATCGACCGTCAGGTTTAGCCGCATGGAGGTCTTCGGCAATCCCACCCGAGCTGCTCTGAGGAGGGGTGGAGGGACAGGGCTGTTGGAGGGCTTACCGGCAGTTCTTTTTGAAGAGTTTTGCTGTGAAAGGTGGAGGGGGAGAGATGGGGTGTTCGCTGGCGGGGAAAGTGGAGTTCAGGGGTTTGTTTTCTTTTTGGAAGGTAGGAGGCTAACAGCAGGTTTTATGCTGATGGGAATAACCCAGCGGGGAGGAAAAACATGATGATGCCACAAAGAAAGGAGAGGGTTGGCAAGAGGACACCTCCCGGTGGACAGGAAGGAATGGCATTTGTACAAGTGGAAGGTTTCGCCTTAGATAGGAGCCTACACAGTCATCTATAGGAACATGAGGGGGGGCCCTAGCTGGGCACAAATGCTGGGGGGTGGGCAGTAAATACAGTGGCAGGTGCTTCTGAGAGTTCCATTCTAATGCCTCTGGGTGTGTGTTTTTACAATTTATGAAGGTCAGGTTCATGAGCAACAAACTCTAGTAATTCAGTAATTATTTGTAGGATAATTTTACTCTATTACACACTGTGCTGGGTACAGCTGCCAACAAAGACATATCTGAGCACCTGCTATACTTGCACTTCGGCTTCAGTAGAAGACACCACACATACACATGGGATTGTTTAAAGCCCAGCCATCTCAGATGGCAAAATCAGGAATGATGTTCTTCTAGTCTTGTCCCCCACCTTCCACCACCTCCTCTTCCTCTTGCTATATTTTAAGTCCTTAGACTCCCCCAACTCATCCAGGAACCCCCTGCAACCCACTTCCTTACCATGATCCCATTCTTACCCCAAGGCCAACACTTCATCATTCGAAAAAGCAAAGTTCTAAAGAATCAAGATTGTATCAATGGGCCTGTCTCCATGGCAACAGTCATGAATGAGCCAAGCAAGGTAACCCTGGAGATGGCGTGAATGAGAAGTGGTCCGTTGCCATGGAGATGTGCTGAATGGATAGGCCCCACAAGCAAGGCTACGTCATGAGATGGAACAGTCAGAATGAAGTTGTGTCTATTTTCAACTCAGTTACAAAAATACATTTTAATAAAGCTCATGATCCACCTCGTTCCTCCTCTCTGCCTCCCACCCCTTCTTCACTTCCTCCTACAACTCAGCCCAGGTTCACCAGGTCTCCTTCAGATCCTTCAAGGACACTCTGGGGGCTGTTCTTTCACCACACGCCTCCTTCCCTCGGCCAAGTTGGTACTCCTTTGACCAACTATTATTTTCCTTTTGGGACGAACAATATTTTCAAAAACCATGAGCTGATGGGAATGATGCTAACTATATTCTTTGGGGCGAGAACAGTTGATAAACTGGACCAACTCAGCTTACGTCTGTGGGGTTATCTCACTGGGCAGACCACTTCTCCACGAAGGGACTGGCATAATACCCCATGCACAGTGACAGTGACATAATCTGATCATACTGGTGGTATGGAACATATATCCTCAGTATTACATGGAAACAATTTGTAAAAGCCCAGGACTTGATGCCTAACAAGATAGCTGGACAACTTGGAATCCTGAAATTTACCCAAGTTCTCTCTATTCTGCTCAAAGAGCATTTCTTCATTCATTGATTCTTTTCTTTGTTCAGCCATATTTATTAAGCATTGTTGTAGCAAAGGGCTAGAAATAACTCATGTGCATCATGGGAAACTATTCAATAAACTAGGGTACATCCATCCATGGGATGCTATGGGAGCATTTGAAAAAGGAAGAAGCAGAACTCTGGGTACCCATAAGAGCTAGCACTGAGAGAGCACCTATATGAAAGGCACCATTCTAAACACTGTTCCCAAACGAGTATGAACTCCTTTAACCCTGTAACAAGTTGTAAGGCGGATTCTGTCGTATTCCCAGTTTACAGATGGGAAAATAGAAATCTCTATATCCGAGATACGTTGTCAGGCGAAAAGGGCACGTTTCGTAATGGTACATATCGCAGCTACCATTTGCTTGTAAATGCGTAGAATATTTCCACAAGATTCCACAAGAAACTAGTCATTGTGTTTGCCTCTATAGAGGAACACTGAGAGACTTGTAAATAAGTGTACAGAAAAAAACTTACTTTCCATGATAAATGATGCATGTTTTTCTGAATTGCACACCATGTGAGTGTATTATCTTCCACAAAACCAATGGAAAATGGTCATTGTCTTAATCCGTTCATGCTGCTGTCACAGAATACCACAGACTGGGTAGCTTATAAACAGCAGAAATTTATTTCTCACAGTTCTGGCAGATGAAGTGTGAGAGCCCACCTCCTGTATCACAGTCATCTTCTCGCTGCGCTCTCACATGCCAAAATGGGTGGGGGGAGCCTTCTGGGGTCCCTCATGTAAGGGCACTAATCCTATTTATGAGGGTTCCACCCTCATGACCTAGTCACTTCCAAAAGGTCCCATTTCCAATTACCAGCACATTGGGAGTTAGGATTTAGAAAAATATGGGTGAGCAAAATATCTTACTGATGAGAAAAACGAGGGACAGAGAAGTTAAGTGACTTGCCCAAGTGGCAGAACTGGATTCAGAATCAGTCAGCCTGGATGCAGGATCTACACAGAAAAAACAGAGTGCGACTGGAACTATGTGTGTCCATGTGTGTCCATGCAATGTGTACATGCATTTGTTCATATGTGCACATGTGTGTTGTGTGCCCATTGTGTACATGTGTGTGTGCATGAGCTTGTGTACTGGGAGAGGAAAGTGGCAAGAGAAGACTCTGCAGAAGGTCAGCAGGGATCAGGCCATGTTTTCAGGGGTTGAGACTTTATTCTGAAGGCATGAGAGCCATGGAAGGATTTAGAGAAGGGGTGGATGTCATCGGATTTTTACTCAGAAGGATCACTGTGGCTGAGCGCAGTGACCAGAATACAAGTGTATGTGAAGCACTCTCCCTGCCTGTGTACAGGACACCCACCCACCCTCTCCGTCCAGCACATTATCGAGGGTCAGGCTGAACGTGCTCAAGCTGAGCAGCTCCCGCCCCCCGAGGCCAGGCAGTGAGTGCCAAGTCTAGCAGCCTTTTGTACTGCTCAGACGCTGAACTGAAGCTGTCCGCACTGAAGCTGGGGTCAGGCTCCCTGCTTTGTAAAGCTGGCTTGGGGAAAGAATGCCTGTCCATTGGTGCCGATGTGGGCTGAGAGACAGGAAGGCAGCGTGGATGAATCGTGATTCCACCACCTCCCGCTGTGCCTCAATTTTCTTATCTGTAAAATGGGGCCGGTTGCCCAGCCATGAGCATGACTTAGTGGTTGAATGTCGACCTATAAACCAGCAGGTCACAGTTCGATTCCCAGTTGATGCCCTGGTAGCAGGCTCGATCCCCGGTAGGGGGTGTGTGTGCAGGAGGCAGTAGATCAATAGTTCTCTCTCATCATTGATGTTTTATCTTTCTCTCCCTCTCCCTTTCTCTCTGAAATCAGTAAAAACAAAAAAACAAACAAACAAAAAAAACAACACTTTTTTTTTAATTAAAATAGGGCCGGTAATACCTCACCTTGGGAAGATGCAAATATTGTAAAATACACCGAACATCACGTGACGCACTCGCCCTGCCTGTGTTTGAGGATGAGGGTAATGGGGATGCTATGTTACCAGACCACCTGGGCCCGAACCCGCTCCCCCTCTTGCGAGCTGTGTGACTTGGGGAAGGTCTGGAACATCTCTGGGCCTCATTGTTTCATCTGTTCAGTGAGAATACTCCGACTTCCTAGAGTTATGGAGAGAATTACTTGAAACAATCCACAGAAAGCTCTTAGAACAGTACCGGGCTCCTTGTAAGCACTCAATAAGTATTAGGGACTATTGAAAGATGATGATAATGATAAGAGTAATAACAGTGTCTTTATCATCATCGTCGTCATCATCACGGTTGCCAAGAGCCTCTCATTCCCTGCCCTGCGATTTCCCAGTTTTCGTGGAATGGAATTAACTCTTCCCCTCTGGGTGACCACAGTCCGTGGCAGTGACCCGTAGCCGGGGTTTCGTTAGCTCGATTTAAGAAAGCGCTTTGGAGCGGCGCGTGCTTTGCAGGCTCCGCACGTCACCGGGCTTTTACGATACAGTTGACCCTTGAGCAGCATGATTTTGAAGTGCACGGCTTCACTTATGCGTGAATTTTTTTCCATAAATACTATAAATGTATTTCCTCTTCCTATGATTTTCTTCACGTTTTCTTTTTCTCTACTTACTTTACTGTAAGAATACAGTATTTAATACTCTAACATGCAAAATGTGTTCATCAACGGTTACAATAAGGCTTCCAGTCAACGGTAGGCTGTTGGTAGTTAAGTTTCTGGGTATTCAGAAATGACACCTGGATTTTTAACTGCACAGGGGGTCAACACCCTGACCCTCCCATTGTTCAAGGGTCGGCTGTATATAAGCCAACGCTAGGTCCTCTGGCCTGGCAGACTGAGAACACAGAGGGTACACTTATGCCTTCTCTCCCCGCCCACCGCTGCTGTGCTCCAGGCCATGTTCTGTCCCGGTTGGGGCAGCCTGGGCCACTTGACACCCAGCTTTCTGGGCAGCCCACGTCTTCCCAAGGCAGCAGGCCTGTAAGCACATCTTTGTGCTGTTACTTAAAAACCAACAATTTGGCTCAAGCATCGGCACTTTGAAGCTTGCTCTGAAAATGAGCAGGAATCATTGGCAGGCCACTGTGAGCTCTTCTGACTCACAGTGTGACAGCACACCGTTCCCCAGGTGGCGTGCGACCGAGTGCAGTTCGGGAATCGGCTCCGCTCTCAGGTGCCAGCCCCGCATTCCCGAGCTTCCGGCAGGCACTGTGATCATTATGCCTTTAATGGACACTTTTTAGCATTTGCTGCAAACCTTGCTGTGTTTGTGTGCACATATATGCCACATACATGTGTGCATGCGCCTATGAACCTGTTTAAGCACTTGACAAATAATAACAAAATAAAGTATTTCATCCTTCCAACAACCCATTGTATAGGTCAGCAGTAGTCAACTTTTTTCATCTCATGGCACACATAAGCTAATTACTAAATTTCTGCAGCACCCCAAAAATATATGCTATATTTTTTGCCAATCTGATAAAAAAATAAGTATAATTTTGATTCATTCACACTGGGTGGCTGTTGCCATATTTTAATCCTCATCTAAGGATATGTTTTTATTGACTTTTAGTGAGGATATGTTTGTTTGTTTTTTAAATATATTTTATTGATTTTTTACAGAGAGGAAGGGAGAGAGATAGAGAGCCAGAAACATCGATGAGAGAGAAACATCGATCAGCTGCCTCCTGCACATCCCCCACTGGGGATGTGCCCGCAATCCAGGTACATGCCCTTGACCGGAATCGAACCCGGGACCCTTCAGTCCGCAAGCCGACGCTCTATCCACTGAGCCAAACCGGTTTCAGCATGAGGATATGTTTTTATTGACTTTTAGAGAGAGAGAGAGAGAGACATCGATGTGAGAAAGAAACATCGTTAGGTTGCCTCTTGTACACACCCCAATTCGGATGAAACCCGCAACTTAAGTCATGTGCCCTGACCAAGAATCGAACCCACAACCTTTGGTGCATGGGACGATGCTCCAGCAAACCGAGCCACCCAGCCAGAGCTGTTGTCATTTTTTTACTTGGCAATCTAAAGGAAAAGAGGTCAGTGCCCTTGACTAAATAGTCAGGTATTGCATGTTTTAAAAATGCTGGTGGTACACCAGTGTGCCATGGCACACCGGTTGAAAATCACTGGTGTAGATGGTAAGACTGGGTTGTAGAGAAGTTAAGTTACTGCCTCCAAATCACACAGCTGGTGAATGGAGGGGACAGGATTGATCACATGTACCTCTCCATTCTTTTAACAGTCGCCGAGCACAGTTTTGTGGGCTTGGCCATGCCCATACACCATATGCAACATGACGTCTATCTTTCAAACTAATAAACATCTCTGCTTTTCCTGCTTGTCCAGAGTTAGTCAGCTCTATAACGTGTGCGCAAACAAAACACATTCTAGACCCTGGGATTGGGTGGTCTGGGTTCAGATCTTGGCTCTCCCACTTCCTGGCTGAGTGCCTTTCTTACTGAAGAAAATGAACCCCCTTTTATTTTTTTTTTTTAAATATATTTTATTGATTTTTCCACAGAGAGGAAGGGAGAGGGATAGAGAGTTAGAAACATCAATGAGAGAGAAACATTGATCAGCTGCCTCCTGCACACCCCCACCGGGGACGCGCCCGCAACCAAGGCACATGCCCTTGACTGGAATCGAACCTGGGACCCCTGAGTCCGCAGGCCGACGCTCCATCCACTGAGCCAAACCGGTCAGGGCATGAACCCCCTTTTATTTCCATCTGTCTAATGGGAATAATCGTGGTCTCCACTTTGTTGAACTGTTGTGAGCATGAAAATGAGTTCATGTGTGTAAATCTCTTAGAATGTTCCAGGCACAGAGCAAGCACTCAATTCAAATCAGCATCTATTCATTCATTCATTGATTCATTTAGCACCTTATGTGTGCCTGGCACGGTTCTAGGTGATGGGAGACCTGTGGCCCTCGATATTTAACAGGAGAGGGAGGGACCAGAAGCAGTAACAGTGCGGTGCCGGAAGATGGGATGCATGGGTAAAGCAGTAAAGTCGGGTAAAGGCAGCTGGGAGTGTTGGGCTGGGGTGCGGGATACAGTTTTCAGTGGGGGGTGGTCCAGTAGGCTTCATTGGGAAGGTAACCTTTGAGCAGACCGTTGCAGTGTGGGCACATATTACAGTGCAGTGGTGGCACTGATATAAGCTTGAATTTCACCTGGGCAGGTCTCACTCACCCCATTAATTAGGTGAGATCCAAAACTTGGCAGAGGAACCAGGACTCTTGTGTTCCTCCTAGTTCAGTGGTCGGCAAACTGCGGCTCGCGAGCCACAAGCGGCTCTTTGGCCCCTTGAGTGGGGCCACAAAGTTTCAATCGCACTGTACGTGCGCACCCGCACATGGTATTTTGTGGAAGAGCCACACTCAAGGGGCTGCAGTTTGCCGACCACTGTCCTAGTTCATATATCAGAGATCTTTTTTTTTAATCCTCACCCGAGGATTTGTTTTTATTGATTTTTAGAGAAAGAAAGGCGCGCGTGAGAGAGAGAGAGAGAGAGAGAGAGAGAGAGAGAGAGAGAGAGAGAGACATTGATCACTTGCCTGCCGTATGTGCCTAGATGGGGATCAAACACACAACCTAGGCATGTGTCCTCACCAGGAATCCAATCTGCAACCTTTTTGGTGTAAGGGACGATGCTCCAACCAACTGAGCCACCCAGCCAAGGTGAGATCTTCATGAAGGTCCTAGCCTGGGGCATTCACCCACCATCTTTCCCCCCCTGGGAGAAGGGGCTTTCTCCCAGCTCTCTGCCAGATCATTGGGAAGGTATGAAGGAAAGGAATCAGAGTCATCTTGAAGCTGGTCAGATGGTGAGGAGATGATGATATTTGCTGCTGAGGGAAGAAGAGACAATAACAGATTAAACCAAACATCCCTCGCTTAAGTGTATACCTGAGTAAGAAATTAACTTCTGAAGTCCAAGTGGTAAGGGGTGGGATGGGGTGGAAGTGTGGGTGTTACAAGTATGGCTCCTCAAACTCTGCAATCTGGGCTGATGGAGGTGTCACCTGCTCCAGCATGTGGCTTCCAGAGTTACCCTAAGAGTTTGTATCCAGCAAGTAGGCTGAGGGATGGAGAAGTGGAGAGGTATTTATGAGCTAGGCCGGAAAGTGAGAACTTACTTTTGCCCACATTCCATTGGCCAGAAGTAGTTACATGGCACCACCTAGCTGCAAGGGAGGTTGGGAAATGCAGTTTCTGACTAGGCATCCATATCTCAGCCACGCTATGGAACGAGAATGTGAATCTTTATTGAGAAGATTGGCATCATGTTTGTACGAGGGATTCAGTCCAATTCCCACATCACCACCACCACACCTCACTATGTACCAGGCATGTTCTGAGAGCTTTACGCATATCAGCCTGTTCACTGGGCACTATTATTAGTCAAACTTTACAGCTGCTAAAACTGAAGCCCAGAGTCACACAGCTAGGAAGTGGCAGAGTTGAAACTAAAATCCAGGAAATGTTGCCCCAGAGCCCCAGGCTTAGCATAAATTTATTGTAGTGAGAAGGAGGCAGAGGGGCCCGAAAGTTGACGTAATCTGCTTTTTGGCCACTAAGGAACTGACCACTTGTAAAAGTAAGTTCAAACTCAAAGAGCTCAATCAACCCAGGGCAACTATGGCCCATGGGTCCACATCCTGGTTAATCAGGTTCTAGATTAGAGTTTCTTGGCCACAGCATTGCAGGGTGTTCAGCAGCAACCGTGGCCACCATCCACTGGATCCCAGTTGCACCCCACCCCCAGTCATGACAATGAAAAATGTCTCCATATATTTCCAAGTCTCCCCTGGTTAGAACCACTGTTCTAGATTGTTAAATATTATTCTACTAGAGGCCTGGTGCACGAAATTTGTGCACGGGTAGGGTCCCTAGGCCTGGCCGGCGATCAGGGCCTCTTCATTCCGCACCGCCCCCTGGTGGTCAGCGCACATCATAGTAAGCGATAGAACTCCCAGTGAGACTCCCGCGGGGACATTTGCATATTAGCCTTTTATATATAAAGATAATATAGTGCAAATCCAAGGCAGAATGACTTTGAAATTGCCAACCTTGCAAAAAAAAATTGCAGGATTTCGTAAAGTCTGTGAGCAGAACTGTGGCAAACTGCTGAAATCACACCCTGAAACATTAACAAGCAGGCCCAGACAGTGTTTGTCTGTTTAAATTTTGACAAGGACAATAGCACCACACATTATTTAAAAGAGAATGGTTTGAATATCAAAGTATCAAAACCTGGGTCATAGGTAAAAACCCCTGTGAATTTTAAAGTAAAAATGTTACTCCTGAAAAATCATGATGTGGAAGTCAAAAGTGAAGTTGGGATGTTATGTGCTAGTGGGCAGTATTTTCAGGGGAAATTGCACACACCACACACACACACACACACACACACACACACACACACCAGCTTGACTATGTGTGCCAGGCACTGTGCATCCTCTCTGCTCACTGAGGGCCATTTCCCTAACCAATGTGATCATTTTCCCATATGGTGACCTTAGGGGTGAGGCATGAATTCTTGGATTATTTTTTTCTAATGAATATTATCATTGCTGACTTCTAATGGTTGCTGTTCTTCATCTTTACACACTGTGAGTAGTTTCTTTTACTGCACCCATTTCACAGATAAGGAAACTGAGGCTCAGAAAGACAGATTAACTGTCCCAGGCAACATAGAGCTAGGATTCAGAGCAGCCTGGCTCCAGGTGCAATGTTTTTAACTAGTAGGCTCCATGGATGCCCCAATTCTGAGGGACCCCCACTTCTGGAACCTTCTACTCTCACTCCTCGTAGCCCTCTCCCATTGACCAGAGGCAACACGGCTCCCACTCTTCCATTAGCTGTGAAACAAGATGTATGAATTCAAAGCTTGGGGCTTTGTGGGGAAAATGAGGCAGAAGGATGGAGATTTGAGGCTATTTTTGGCTTGGTGAGGAACCTGCTGTTACTTGAAGGAATCAAGAAAAGAGATTGTTGAAGCTTCTATAGAACTTGGGGTGTCCATGGATCTGTGTAAAAACAAGAAGTAGAGAGGGGTGCTCGCTAGAGGGGTTTGGATCATTGGCCTTGGGTCGGGAATTTGGGGACTTTTTCTGCTAAGACAGAGGATAAAGTGCCTCAAGTTCGCTTTTCTGCTGCTCTCGCAAGCCCTGCAACTCTTCTGCTTTTTTTCCCCCCTTCTCATTTTTGGATCCGGACTTCTGCTGACTCATCTCTCTGAGCAAAGAAGGAGGGAGGAAGTCAGAGTTGTTTCATTGACCATTTTCTTTCTTCAGTGACTCAGCTGTGATTCACATTTTAATTAATGGAGGAGAAAGACCTGATCGGTCCTCAGGCATGTGTCCAAGCACCCATACCTCCAGGCTGATGATAATAATAACCCCCCCAAACATGGGTTGCCCCAAATTAAACTATGGCTATTTCCTCCGTTAGGCCTGAAGACTCCACCAGGCTCTCTGAGTGCTGGGTTTCCAGTGGGACCCTGACCCAGAGGCAGCTGGTCTGAGGTCAAGGCAAGAAACAGAGTCTCAAGTCTCAAGCTGTTACAGGAGGATCATGGGAATGTCATAGTGTTTTCTGAGTTGGTCTTTGGCTGTAATCCCAGGATCAAGTTTTGCTTCCCCCTCACCGCCCCCCCAACCCCCGACCCTCAACCTCCCATATCTTGGGGCCCGAGATTTGTCAGAGCCGATTGCAGGGGCCACTCCTGAGCCTTCGGTTTACCCCGAGAATAAGAAAAGTTCAGATCATCATGACTGCTATTTCCTGAGGGCTTACTATGCATCAGACAGTGTGCTCAGCACTTTTCATGAATGGTCACATTTAATCCTCTCACTGTCCACTAAAAGAGAAAGCTTTTCTGTAATTCTCCATCCTCCCTGTGAGGCAACTGAGTTGGGAGTTTGCCCAATATAGACAATTAGTGGATATTTTTGCAGGATAGAAACCTAGCCCCTTCCCACCTGAGAGCCGGAGTTCACATCTGCTACACTTTTCTGCATTCACCCAGCTGGAGAGAAACATTGAAGCTGACAGCTCATTCACCAGGTGCTTACTTCCTGAAGCCTACCAGGCACTGTGCCCTGCCCTAGGCAGTGAGGGTCCGTCAGTGAACAAGAGACGGACCCATGGCCTCATGGAGCTGAAGTTTTAATGCACAAGTGTATTGGTCCCTGTGTATTAAATAAGCTAAGTTACTAGTAAGTATATGAAATACTGCTTGCTGCTGTAACAAAGAACCCCCAACATATATAAGGGCTCAAACACAACAGAGGTTTAATTCTGGCATGCAGAAAGCCCCAAATGAGTATTCCTTTCTTTTAAAAAAAATTTTTTTTTCTTGATTTTTGAGAGAGAGGAAGGGAGAAGGTGAGAGAGAGAGGGAGAGATCAGTGTAAGAGAAATATTGATCGACTGCTTCCCATATGCGCCCCGACCAGGGGTCAAACCCGTGACCCTTAAATTCATGGGACAATCCGCCAACCAACTGAGCCACACTGGCCAGGGCCAGAGGGATATTCGTGAGTAGTGGACAGCTCTCCTCCAAGCAGGGAGGTGGGGGCCCCAGCTCCTTCTGGATTGTGGTTCCTTCTCTTCGGCCTGTAGCTTTCAAGGTCTCCGTGCTCCGTGGCATGAAGCCGTAGAAGGGGAGACTATGGAGGAGAACACCTGGGAAGCGTTTCTGGGCCCCGCCTAGAAGTAGCCCACATCACTTCCACGCACCTTCCACTGGCCAGAACTTAGCCATGTGGCCATGCCTACCTGCGAGAAGGGGGAATATAGTCTAGTGAGTGCCCAGGAAGAAGAGACAGAAAGCAGTGTTGCCATAGGTCCTCACTGAGAATCCAGCTCCACATCTTGATCTGTGTCACCCCCTTACAAGCCCCGTTTTAGGACAACTTTAAGAGACACCCTGGTCTTTTTCCACTCACTTCCTCTTGGGTTTCCTGCTCTAAGGAGTTAGTTACTCTTGCGTTGCAAGTGGTCGAGGCAAGAACCTAGCAGAATATCTTTCACCCAATTTGAAGTCTTATTGGGAAAAGACAGCAGAGTATCCCTGCCATTTGAAGAGAGGGATCTTATACTCAAATCCCACTAAACCGGAGGGTTTAGGAACCCTCAGATGGGCAGCCTTCATGGACCATCCATTCCTCCTACCTTATATCACTCAAGGTCCCAACAGGAAATAGGGTGTACCCACCAGATGGTTTCAAATGAAGAGCAGATAATGAAGAAATTACTTAAAGAGTTGGGGCAAGTCAAGAAAGCAGGTAAGGTCTGGCCAGTGTGTCTCAGTG
This sequence comes from Myotis daubentonii, assembly GCF_963259705.1. NCBI lineage: Eukaryota > Metazoa > Chordata > Mammalia > Chiroptera > Vespertilionidae > Myotis > Myotis daubentonii. The sequence goes on along the minus strand of NC_081844.1, from coordinate 23,250,515 downwards.
GTTGAGCATCAACCTATGAACCAGAGGTCATGGTTTGATTCCCTGTCTGGACACATGCCCGGGTTGCAGGCTCAATCCCCAGTGTGGGGCATGCAGGAGGCAGCCCATCAATGATTCTCTCTCATCATTGATGTTTCTATCTCTCTCTCTCTCCCTCTCCCTTCCTCTCTAGTATCAATTTAAAAAATAAAGTAGGTAAGGGATGCTGAGATCCCCAAAGGGAAGCCATTGCTATCCCTACACTCCTGGAACCCAGCAGGGACAGAGCCATGCAGTAAAGACCGGGTTAGAACCAGAGAAGAAGCATTGAAGCAAGACTCCAATCTCTCTCCCTCATTTGCCAGTGCCTCCCATTGGTCAAACCCAACCAGGAGCCAGAGCAAAGCATTCTGGGAGATGTAGTCCACAGGGATTGATCTGTCTGGGCACAGGGAAGCTGAAGAATAGACCTGGGGAGCAAAGCAGGAGTACTCAGCACTCAGTAGTATGTGACCAACTGCGCGCCTCGATTGTGTAATCCACTCCACAATGCGACTTCAGAGTCGCACAATACAGCACAGTAGCCACTGGCCACATGTGGCTATTTAAATATAAGTGTGAATCCATTAACATTCAATCACATGAAAAATTCAATCGCTCAGCCACATTTTAAGTGCTCACTAGCCACGTGGCTGTTGGCTGCCATATTGTACAACTCGAATAAAATGTTCCCACCATGGCAGGAAGGTCTCCGGGCTGGCGCAGAAGCAATGTTGAAGGCAGAGCTGTGGACCGGTGGGGAGGAGGTTCTCTGGATAAAGAAGCAGAGGGAACCCGGCTGGTGCGGCTCTGTGGTTGAGTGTTGACCTATGAACCAGGAAGTCACTGATCAATTCCTTTGTCAGGGCACATGCCCGAGTTGTGGGCTCGATCCCCATCGGGGGCGGGCGTGCGGGAGGCAGCCCATCCTCTCATCATGGATGCTTCTCCCCCTTTCTCTGAAATCAATAAAATATTTTTTTAAAAAAAAGGAGCAGAGGGAGACGCAGGGAGGTGGAGGGAGCAGCTCCACTGAGTTGGAGGCTTTGCTTCAAGGGGCAGAACTCAGTCAAGACACTTGGCCTCTTGGAACCTCGGTTTGTTCATCAGCAAGGCGGTGTCAGCCTGCCTCCTGTGGTGATGGTGCCCATGGCCAAGGCTATGGAAAAGTAAGACTGTAAAGTGTTAGTTGTTACCCTGTTGGGAAATGATTGTTGAAGCCAAAATGGCACAAGAGAACCAGTGGCTGGGGTTCCTCTAGTTCCTGCACCGAGTCCCCTTAGCTGGACTTTGGTACCCCTCACTGTTTTGTAAGTGTTGGGGGGTTTTCTTTTCTTTTTTGTAACGGAAGTGCCTGACTTAAGCTCTGATCGCCAAAGCATCCAGTTCAAAGACAGCTGTCTCAGTTAACACGGGGCCACTGTTCTTATGTTTTAAATTCACCAATGAAGAGTGAGCCCTCAAAACCCTGGGCCCCGCCCTGGCTGGCTTGGCTCAGTGGATAGAACGTAGGCCTATGGACTGAAGGGTCCTGGGTTCGATTCCAGTCAGGGGCAGATTGTGGGCTTGATCCCCAGTTGGGGGCGTTCAGGAGGCAGCCGATCAATGATTCTCTCTCATCATTGATGTTTCTCTCTCTCCCTCTCCCTTCCTCTCTGAAATCAATAAAAATCTATTTTTTTAAAAAAAAAACACACACAAAAAAAACCTAAGTCCCCCCCCCCCCAGCCTCCCTCCATCCCAATAAAAGCAGAAGCCCTGGCCTGCATGTTCCCCCCCTTTCCCCTCAACTTTGCTGTGTGGCCCCAGGTGTATTGTATAATTTTCAGGTCCTATGAGTAATAATCCTTTATTTTTTTCAAAATTCCTTGATGATGATTGTTGAAGGGGGTCTTGCGGTCATAATAGAAGCCACAAGGACTGGTCCGGCCACAGCACTGGTTACTGATAGGCTGATACCAGCACAAAACCCGTTTCCTCATCTTCAGTCAGTGCCTTTATTAAGCTCAACCCACATCTGCTTCCAGCCTGCTCTGAGTCCTTGGGATCGTGCCAACTTTTTCTTAAGACAGCGGTCACTTTTAAACCCTTTTCCTTTCAATTTCCTCAGGATCATCATCTGCTTTTTTCTCTCCCTTTTTCTCCTCTGTCTCAGAGAAATCCGTGAACCTTCACTTTTTGCAGAGTAGTTAGAAATGAATGGGACACGAGAGCAAAACCCAGCTCGGCTGTGTACCAGCTGTGTGAGCTTGGAGCATGAATGACAGGCCCTCCCTCATAGGATCGCCATGTTGGATTGAGGGAAGTAATGTGCACTGCCCGGCCCACAGCAAGCACTCAATACACGTCAGCTTCTTTCTAAATCTGTTTAACTTTATACTGATGCGTAACGTTACATACGGAAAAGCACACGTATGTGGGTACAGTTTGAGAAATTTTCAAAAACTGAACACACCCAGGTCACCAGCACCCAAATCAAGAAGCAAGACTATCCCCAACCTCCAGAAACCCTCTCATGGCCTGAGGCCAGCACAATCACCAGTAACCCCATCCTGACGTGGGACAGCGCAGATTAGTGGAGTTCACACGAGACCCTACTGTGTGCTCTGCCTGGCTTCTTTCCTTGGATGTATGTGGGCTCCATCCTTGTTGCTGCTGTAGCCGTAGGTCATGCATCCTCATGGCTGTGTGTGCTGCACCGCCTCTTACCCACGGCACTGGTGGCGGGCACCTGCGTGCTTTCCACTGGGAGCTATCACAGAGAAAGCTGCGGTCGCCACTCTTCTCCTTATCTTTTGGTGAGTGCTGCTCACGTTTCTCTGGGAGGTTTTCTAGGAATGGAATTGCTGGGTCAAAGGGAGCAATCTGTGTCGCTTTGGTGGAAATTGCCTAACCGTTTCCCCAAGTGATTGGGCCAGTCTAACTCCCGTCGACTGTGGGCGAGAGTTTAGTTATAATCTGGTGTAGGAGTGCTTCTCCCTCCTGTCGGAAGGGCCCACTCAGTGTCTGGGAATTTAATTGGAAGCATAGTTGTCCGTTTCTTAGAGAATTTCACTCCATCAAATATCTGGAGTGGACTGCGGGCTCTCCTTCTCCACTGACGCCGAGCTCTTTGCTTGCAAATGTGGGTGAATCTACTCTGCTGGGAAGACCGTGTCCCAGCCCGCTCCGATCACCACGTAACCTTCCTCCCCCTTCTCATCCTACTCTCGGGAGGAAGTTCCGCTTCCACCATCTCCTTCAGCCTGTTACCAGCGAGGCCCTAGGCCTGCTAATCTCCAAATCTGCAAGTCCCCTCTCAAATGCCCTCCCCTTCTTGTCCCCGACGTAGTCAGCCCGTCTTTTCTAGACTCACCTGGCACTTGCTGGGGGTTTTGCATCTGCTCCCATTCCTTCTCATTGAAGAAAACACTACATTTTGAGACAGCTTCGGGAATCACCCAAAATAGGAATGTGCCCTTCTCTGCAGTCCTCTACTTTACAGGACAAATGAGAGGAAGAACTTGGGGCAAAGGTCAAAGCACTCGCATTAAGGGAGGAGAATGTCTGTGCGGCCTGGGGAGGACGAGGGCTTCTTCAATAGAACTTGAAAAGCACAAAATCTAAAGCAAAAAAATACGTGATTACATGATAATTAAAATGTTCTGTTCCAATAAAGACATAATTCAGGGGAGAAGGGGAACCAAACTGCCTGGATCCAGATCCTGGTCTGACCATTTCCTATGAATCCTTGGGCAAGTTACCACCTCTTTGTGCCTCAGTTTCCTTGTCAGTAACATGGAGAGACCAGCATCTACTTATGGGTTGTTAGGAGTTTTAAATGAGTTTATATTTTTTTTTTACTCTTTATTTTTAAATGAGTTTATAAATCATTTAGAATAGCACCTGGTACCTGGTAAGAACTAAAGTAGTGTTTGTAAATAGCGCATAGAATGGTAGAAGGAAAACTAACCAGGGATTAATAATGAACTGCTGTCCATTATTGTAGCCCTTAGCCACATGTGATTATGTTAAATATAAATAAATTAAAAGTAAATACTATTTAAAACTCAGTCCCTCCCTCATACTAGCCACATTTCAAGTACTCAATAACCACATGTGGCCAGTGGCTACCATAAAGGCAGTGCTGATCAAGACTATATGAGGGGTCCAGCTGGTGTTGCTCAATGGTGTGACCCATGCTGGTTTGATTCCCAGTCAGGGCACATACCCGGTTGCAGGCTCGATCCCCAGTAGGGTGCGTGCAGGAGGCAGCTGGCCAATGTTTCTCTCTCCCTCCTTTCTTCTCTCTGAAATCAATAAAAAAATATTTTTTAAAAAAAGACTATATGAGGGAATGTCTGCAAATCAACAAGAATAATGCAACAATCCCAATAGGAAAACAAAAGAATGTGACCGGGCAGATTAGGGAAGAGACCTCTGAAGAGCTAATCAGTATGACCTCGTTCTCAACATCATTTGTAATTAGAAAGATGAAAATTAAAACAGTGAGTATCTTTGGAAGCCTCTTAGAGTGGAAAAAGTTAGAAAGGTGGATAAGACACTTTAATTAGGGGGGATGTGGGACGGACGAAGCTCCTGCCTCACTCGGGGGTGTGGCCTGGGTTGTCAGGAGGACCATCAGCAGGACTGAGTCCAGTGAAGTCCAGACCCACCAGCAGTTATGCTCCCACGCCCCATCCTGGGTCGCTAAGGGAAGGGCACAGAGATGTTGGCACCCCTACCATCTGTGGAGAAGGAGCTGGGGGCCACCTGGTGCCCATTTCTGGGGCACAGGAGGTGGGATGTGACAGATGCATCTGTGGACCCCCAGGCCCAGGGACAGCCTCAGACTGCACGTCCAACAGACCATCCTGGATGGGGCGTCAAAACATGGTTCTAAGATGAAAACACAAAACAACAGAATTTGCCTTACATTGTGCCCTTTATGTAAATTAAAAATATTTATGTAAATTAAAAATATACGTACTCAAATTGAAGCATGTCTTTTGCCAGAATGTATTCTAATAAAACCAGGTTAAACATTGTGTTGGGGGAAGAATGAAAGCAGAATCTGAGGATAAAAGGGAATGAATGAGTGAATGAATGAATGAACGAACGAACAAACGATCAAGAGAGGGGCATTGCACAGACCAAAGGTGAAAATATGCCATGAAGTGAGGAAAATGTGTAACTTGATACTCTGTATTTGAGGGTTTCAAAAAAATTAGGAGTCATTTTCCCAAGAGGAGCTACAAGTCAGGTGATATCAAAATGAACTTGAAGGAGATTGGCCCAGTCTCCTGAGTGGCAAGAATACAGGCTGCAGGGGAAGCAGTGACACTCCTAAGTACTCCTCTCGGAAAGATCCGACCCGAATCTGCAAGGGGCAGGTGCTTCTCCTCAGGTCAGGGCATCCACAACAGCCCCCATCCTCTCCCTGCTTTCCAACCATGCTCACACCGCCTCCTCACTCTCCTGCCCTCTGCCCCTCCTTCTCACCTATAACCTCACTCTTCACCATGAGGTCTCCCCTGCCCCAGGGCCTTTGCACACGTTCCCCTCCTCACCCCCCTGGCACATAGTAGTTGTTACTCTGCAAATACATACTAACGTCCTGGCTTCCAGACAGCAGAGAACATAGAGCTCCTTCCGCACTCAGGTTAGTGGAGGCGTGAGATTGGCTGAGGTCCCAGGAGAGGGTACGTGGGGTGATGGCGTTAACCAAGGGGCAGCACAATAGAGGTGGCAAAGGCAGACTCAGGACGCAGGCACCACACGTTAGCTGTGTGATTGTGGGCAGGTAGCCAACCCTTCTGGGGTTTAGTTTTCCTGTCAGTGAAATGGGAGAACACTCACCTGGTAAAGATACCTGGGCAAAAAATGGGATCTCTGTATGCCGAACAAAAAGTGTACAGCCTGACAGTAAACTCAGTGATGTTGCCTGTTTCGGTCGGTTCTGATATAATGTAGCTGCAAGTAACAAAACAGAATGAACATGGCGATGAAGCAAGCGTTTGCGTAGGAGTTAATAAATTCCAAGCACAAGGGTACGCATTCACATAAATTCCCACACCTAGAAGAGAAGTACTACTGTCATCTCCACTCTACAGCTCAGGAAACTGAGTCACTTGTTGAGTCACTGGTCCAAGGCCACAGTGACTGACTAAAGGACCTGGGATTTGAACCCAAGCTGTCTGGCTCTCAACCTCTGGGGAGGATGTTTGTTGCACAGATTACAGGAAGCCTGGAGACTGGGCGGTTGGTTCTGCAGCTCAGCAATGTCTCCAAGGAATCTTTTCCGTATTTCCACTCTGCCATCTGTAGTGTAAAGACTCTCTGGTAACCCTTCCCACTCAGGGTGCCCAGATGGCCACCTCAGCTCCACGATGCCTGCCCCGCCATCCCAGGCGGACACACAGGAAGAGGAAGGCTGGCCCCGGTCCTGTGACTCCTCAAAAGGAGGAGCCTTTCGCAGGAGCCCCCAGCAGACTTTCACTTAGGATCTGGTAGACATGTGACTCAGTCATGTGACCAGTGCTCCCACGACAAGGAATCCTGGTTAGTAGAAACTATTGAGCATTTTCTGCCTCTTTCATGGAAGATGGGCTCCATCTAGCAAGGGAAGGAGTGGGGATGACTATTGGGTATTCTTTTCCTGGTTTGATAGAAGTCTTGCCTTCCAGCCACCCATCCATCTCTTCTAGAATATACTCTATTAATGGTTATCCCTATGCTTTCCTACATTTCACTTCTTCACTATTTCTTCATTCATTTATTCAACAAGCATTTATTGAGCACCTACTGTATGCCAGGCAGAATTTTAGGTACTGGAGATAAAGCTGTGAACAAAACAGATGAAAACTCCTGACCTGACAAAGTGGAGACGCTAGAGCAGTGGTTCTCAACCGTCCTAATGCTGCGACCCTTTAATACAGTTCCTCATGTGGTGGTGACCCCCAACCATAAAATTATTTTCGTTGCTACTTCATAACTGTAATTTTGCTACTGTTATGAATCATGATGTAGCTATCTGATATGCAGGATGTATTTTCATTGTTACAAATTGAATATAATTAAAGCATAGTGATTAATCACAAAACCAATATGTAATTATATATGTGTTTTCCGATGGTCTTAGGCGACCCCTGTGAAAGGGTCGTTCGACCCCCAAAGGGGTCGCGACCCACAGGTTGAGAACCGCTGCGCTAGAGCCACACCATCCAGTGGAACTTTCTGCAGTGATGGAAATGTTCTGTGTACGCAATCGTCCACGTGTGGCTGTGGAGCACTTGAAATGAGACTAATGCTACTAAGGAATTGAATGTCTCATTTAATTTAAATTAAATTAAGTATTTATTTAAATAGCTATGTGTAAGTGCAACTGAAGAACTGAATGTCTACTTTAAATTAAATTAAGTGTATATATTAAATAGCTTTGTATGGCTAGTGGTTACCATATTGGGCAGTACAGCTCTAAACACCAAGAGATACATCGCTGACTTCTCTCTCAACATAAACCTGTTCACTTCTCCCCCGCCCTGAGAATCCCTCTCTTCTCATACCCAGGCTCTTGTTTTCATGTTCTCTTGATCTCTCCTGGCAGAGTGTCATCCCTGGGGATCAAGTTCAAACGTGTTTTGAGATAGGCAAGGTCACTGGTCTCCCCCGTGACCTGATGCCGCGAGTAATGGATGTTCTTCATTCCATTGCCTCTTACTCCTCTCCGTGCTGCCCCGGAGACCAGTGACCCCGCCTTTCTCAAAACACTTTTGCCCTTGATCCCCAGGGATGGACACTCTCTGCCAGGTCCTCTCCCACCTCTGTGACTTCTCCCTCTTTGTCATCATCTCCTTCCTCTTCTTGTCTCTTACAGTGTTGCTTTTCCTCAACATTCCATTGTGGCCCTTGGCTTTTTTTTTTTCTTTATCTATCTACTCTGGGATCTCTAGTCTACCATAATCCTATGCTACGCCTTGCTCACTCACCAGATATTTAGTGAGGACCTGCTAGGGCAGGCCATGGAAAGTGCTTCAGGTGCTACAAAAAGAAAAAGGTCTCTCTACTCGTGGAGCTGACGTTCTAGAAGAGGATGTGAATACTAAGCACAACTTAATAAGCAACACAATTTGAGAGCGTGAAGGGCCTCTTTAGCCAGAGGTGCCTGGAAAATGCTCTCTGAGGAGGCAAAATTTAGGCTACAACCTGAAGGATTTGAAGAGGCCAGCTAAGACAAGAGGGAGAGAGTTGAGGGGATGGGCCAGCACTTAAAGAAAAAGCAATGGCCAATATGTCATGCCCATGGTAGGAAAGGCAGAGCAGAAAGTCAGAGTGACTGGAGTGGGAGGGGTGGCCTGCAGGGGTCAAGGCACGGAGGTCTTGTGGTCATGGCAGAGCTTAGATTTTATTCTAAGCTTATGGGATCCAGTGGAAAGTTTTGACAAGAGAGTTACAGAAAACTGGCATCTCAAACTCAACGGGTCCACAACCAGCTTTTGATCTTCCTTCGAACCTACCCTTTCCTCCGTCTTCCCCATCTCAATCACAGCAACTCCTTCCTTCCGATAGCCCAGGTCAGAACCCTACAGTTGCCCTGACTCCTCTCTCCCACCCCACGCTCCATCCTCCCACTGCAAGCCCGGGTGGCTGCTGTACTGTTCTCCGTAGTGCTTCCCACCATTTGACCTACTATGTGTTTTACCATTGTCACTCTGTTCATGGCGGCATCCTCAGGCCCTACCTGGGCACGCAGCCCATAGTAGGTGCTAATAAACCTTGTTGGATAAACAAATGCCCATCTCTCGGTGGTTCATTCAGACCAGGAAGCCGTTCTTCCCTTCCCTTTCATCCCCACCGTTGCCCTAGCCCAGTGGTCGGCAAACTCATTGGTCAACAGAGCCAAATATCAACAGTACAACGATTGAAATTTCTTTTGAGAGCCAGATTTTTTAAACTTAAACTATATAGGTAGGTACATTGTTATTAACTTAATTAGGGTCCTCCTAAGGCTTAGGAAGAGCCACACTCAAGGGGCCAAAGAGCCTCATGTGGCTCGCGAGCCGCAGTTTGTCTACCACAGCCCTAGCCCCATCCAGGGAGCCCTGTTCCGGGGAGAACTGGGGTTCTGGAGCGCTGGTGCCCGGGGTCCGAGGTCTTGCTCGGTGATGTGGATCTCCATGCATCAGTAACACCTCTGGGCTTTAGTGTCCTGCTCTGTAAAATGGGCCTCACTCATCCTGCTAAATGCGGGGATGCAGGAAGGAATGGATGAGCCCAGGCAAGCTCCCTGGTGCACAGCAATCAATGGCAGCTAAATATAAATCGGGGCCTCCTTTGTACTCCCACTGCCTTTGTCCTACTTCCAGCCCTCATTACGCCGGCCTGCTCTGCGGCTCCCTCCTAGCTCCTGCCCCCATCACCACCAATCTGTCCTTTCAGCTGTCAGGCTTGTCTTCCTGACGCCAACCCCAATCACATCCCTCCCCTGCTCCGAAACCTGACATGACTCCCACTGTCCGCACGACAAGACCTGCCCCCTCAGCCTCCCGTTCGCAGCCTCCACCGTGCAGCCCACCGATGGCGGTGGCGATGGCGATGGCGATGGCTGGCGGTGGCGATGGCGATGGCGATGGCGATGGCGATGGCGATGGCGGTGGCTGGCGATGGCGATGGCGTATGCACCACACACCCTGAGCAAAGCCTCCGCCCCTGCGGCTGCTCTCGGCCAGAGAGGCCTTCCTTCTCCTTCCCCTTCTCCTTCCTTCTCCTTCTCCTTCCTTCTCCCCTTTCCAGGGAGGAGACCTGAAGGCAGGCCGTCTTGGGTGCCGGCTAGGATGGCCCTGGGCGGGAGGGAAGTTCTGCCTTTCTGAGGCTCAGACAAGTCCCGGCAAAGGCCACCCAAGGAGAAAACACGGGGCTGGGGTTTAGCCCCAGGTCTGAGATTTTGCGAGCTTGGTGCTGTGCTGCCTCCTCAGACTCAGGCTCCGCAATGATGATGATGATGATGATCATCACCATCATCATCATCATCCCAGCCCTCCTGTCTGTATTCACTTCCTCCTCATTCCTGCCTCCTACAGCTCTGGGACCAGAGGACTTGATCTTCATCCACTTACTTGTGTGATCATCTCTAAGGCAGGGTTGAGTTCACCTCAGTGTTCCATTACGTCCAGCACAACCTGATCTAGACCCATGAGCGCTCCCCTGGAACAATGCAGCTGCTTCCTCCCCAAGTCTTGCAGCTTTTGGGCTTATCCCAGGGGGGTCTTATTCTCTATGTCAGATCATGTCTCTCCTTTGCTCAGAACCCTCCATGGCTCCCACCTCACTCAGAGCAAAAGCCAGAATCCTCCCGTGGCCTGCGAGGTCTCATCCCCTCCCTGCCCTCGCATCCTCCTACTGTCACTCTGGCTCCCTTGGCTCCAGCCACACTGGCCTCTGCACTGTTCCTCAAATGCACCAGGTATAGTTATGCCTCAGGACCTTTGCACTGGCTATCCCTCTGCCTCGAGTTTCCCCCTGACTTATTCATGAGGCTCACTCCTATCTTTCTTCATATCTATACTTCAGTGTCTCTTTCCCTGGGCCGGCACTGTCCAGGACTTTCACCACTAGCCATATGCAGCCATTAAGCACCACAACTAAAATGTGCCCTAAGTGAAGAATATGCAACAGATTTCAAAGGCTTCCTCCAAAGAAAAGAATGTATAAATCGTATTATTAATAAATATTTCATGTTGATTGCCTGTTGAAATGATAATGCTTTGGATAGACTGGGTTAAAGAAACCATGTTATTAAAATTAATTTCACATGCTTTTTAAATTTTTTACTCTCATAATGTGGCTGCTAGAAAATTACAAATTTCACACGCAGCTCTTAGTGAAGTTCTCCTGGGCATTCTTATCACTGAGTTACTTCCTTGCCAGATGGTAAAGAACCATTGCTTTCCCCAACTGACGTTCATGTCATTACCCCCCTCATCCTGCCCCGTGTCGCTGATGTTCCCCTCCCCCCTCCCTGCATTGCTTTTCTCCCTCGTGCTCATCACCCTGACACCCAGCATATTTGTTGGGTTTGTTCTTGGTGCCCCCAGAATCTCTGTCTCCAGGACGGGACAGGGCCCAGCATTTTGTAGGTACTCAGCTAATGTTTGTGAATTCAATGAAGACTCGAATGATGCCTGTCATTTGCTCTGCACACTCTAACCAACTATCTGCCAAGAGGGGGAGAAAGTGAGATGTCAAAACAGAATGGTGTTTGAGGGACTCAAAGGAATATGACAACATTGGTAGAGGAAGAGAAAAATAGAGTAAATTGAATTGGAAGTTATTTGGGGTTGTATGGCATGGCTCCCTCCTATGCTCCAGCTTCATGGCACCATCTCGTTCCTTGAATTTACCGAGCTTCTTCCCACCCATGGTCTCTGTCTCAGCCATTCCCTTAGTCTAGAAAGTTCTTCCCCTACTGACCAGATTGCTCATCATCATCCATGAGGCTTCAGCTTGAGACGGATCCTCCCTGGGTCCCAGACTAGTTACTATGACCTGCTGTGTGCTGTCAGAGCCGTTGTCTTCTGGCTCTCTCTAAGAATGCATCATACCAGTGGTGGGTTCATTCATTGTGTCCATTTTTTTGTTAAACATTTTTCTTCTGTGTCAGCTCCATGGGGCAGGGAGAGTCTTGTGTGTTGCACTGCCTGGCACATAGGACATACTCAGATGCACATTTGTTGATGGTGGAAAAATAGGTCTGTCCAATCTAAAATGCCATCTCTGCTCCAGGAGTAGTTTTGAAAAAAAGTTGGGAACAACCCCTGTCTTGGGGTGCCTCAGAATAGATCCTGAAACAAGGATTTAGGTGCGAGTAGTTCGTCTGGGAGGTGACCCCAGGAAGTGTTGATGGGCAGGTGATTCTGGTGGGCAGCTGGGATCAATCCCTCTTGGGAACACATCTTAGGGCCTTTTGGAATAAGAGGTGAGGAAGCCTGGGAATTGATCCACCTACTCCCAGCAGTCTCTGGTTGCAGGCTGCTCCCACAGGGGCCAGTCTCAGTTTTGGAGAAAGCTCTCAGTCAAAGAGATGCAGGTACTGGTTGTTACAGACCCAAGTGGTAAAGTCCAGACCCCTGGCAAAGACTGATGACACCTTCAAATTATTTGCTTAGCCACCCTCCACTGGTTTCCAGCATCTCTTGTCCATCATCTGAAGTGATGGTGACAGCCTTTTCTGCTGAGTGGCTCCGTGGTAGCTCATTCTACATCACTTACCTTGGAAATGGACTCGTTCAGGAAACAGGTCAGGGAGGTTCCCCAGGGAGCCTTAGGAGGACCTGCTGTGGGACCCCTTTTCTCAGCAGTAACACTTTTACAAATGAGGTCTTAGTAGGTGGGGGTCTTTCCAGGTGGGGCAGGGGCCTACAGAAGGCTTGTCTTACCTGTATTTGCAAGAGTGACGCATTTTGACCTGAGACTAGGGGTCTGTGGCTGCTTTCTAGAGCCAGGGCCAGCTGGTCCACACCATCAGGGCCACACCTCTTCTTGGTTTGTTCATTCTTCCATTTATTTACGAGTAGCTTCCTGTGCCCCGGGCACTGTGCCAACCACTTTGCAACCATCAATTCGTTTAATCCTCACAACCCTTTGCGGTGTACTGTTGTTTGAAGTGTAGTGTTGAGTACTGTACTCTCAGGTACTGCCATCGCATTATACGAAGGGGGAAACTGAGGCAGGGAAGTGACTTGCCCAACGTCACCCAGCTGGGAAGTGGCAGAACTAGGATTTGAACCCATGTAGTGCGGGCTATTTTTAAAAAATATATTTTATTGATTTTTACAGAGAGGAAGGGAAAGGGATAGAGAGTTAGAAACATCGATGAGAGAGAAACATCGATCAGCTGCCTCTCGCACACTCCCTACTGGGGATGTGCCCGCAACCAAGGTACATGCCCGCAACCAAGGTACATGCCCTTGACCGGAATCGAACCTGGGACCCTTGAGTCCGCAGGCTGACGCTCTATCCACTGAGCAAACCGGTTAGGGCTAGTCCGGGCTATTAATACTGAACTGCTTTCCTGCCAGTTGGTAAAGAGCCCCAATTCCCTAAAGGCTCTGCCATTCTCCCGTCTCTCCCTCAGTGCCCCCAGGCTCCCCCCAATCCATTCTAATGGTGGCTGTGAAATGTATTGATCATCACCCCACCACATTCCATTCCTCCTACTCCAGCATTTATTTTCATCAACCACCCACCTGTTTGGGGTCAAAAATCATGTGTTATCCCGGGAAGCCGGCAACATTAACACTGTTTTTACAGGTGACAGAACTGAGGCCCGCAATGGTAACGTCACCTGCCTGTGGTCACCCAGCCAATAACTGACAACATCACACCCCGAGCACCCGCCCACCTGTCTGACCCTGACCCTGAACCCACCCTTTGTTCTCCACTCTGATCTCTTTCTTCCAGCATCTTGGCGACAGTTGGGACAGAGTTTGACCTACGGACGCTGAGGGCAGTTCGAGTGCTGCGACCGCTCAAGCTGGTGTCTGGAATCCCAAGTGCGTGAGTTTCCGATCCTGGCAAGGGGTCTGCTCAGGGCCCTGGAGTCGTCGGTTTCCACCCTGCATCTCAGGAGGGTCCCCCGGGTGCTGCCCTACCCTGTGTCGGGGCAGCCTCCGCTTTGGGGAAGCTCCCCAGGGAACCCTCAGGAACCTGGCTTCGGGTCTGGGTGAGCTCCTGAAAGCAGGCCAGGAGCCTCATCCATAACCACAGCCCCCATTTGTGGAGTGTCTGCGTCTCCCAGGAGCCACGCTAAGTGCCACACGTCATCTCATTCAGTACTCGCAGCCCTACGAAGCTGCTAGTCCTGAAATCTCCATGTTACAGATAGGGGAGCAGGCCCAGGGCGGCTGAATACTTCGATCAGGGTGCCGTGGCTGCTAAGTGGCAGAACCAGGAGTTGGCAAGCGCGGCCCCACGCCTGGGCAGTAACCCCGGTGGCAGTAACCGTTCCCGTTTCTTGAATGCCTGTGTGGTGTACCAGGCACTGCCCAAAGAGCTTTAAATGCATTATTTTAGTTCATGATTGTAATCACCCCATAAACCCGTTTTACAGATGCAAAGGCTGAGACGCAGAAAGGTTAAACTGCTCACCTGAGTTCCTGCAGCTTTTTGGTGGCCAGCCCCGAAGTCCATTCTCGTTCCGCCCCGCTTTCTCATTCTTCTCCTCCAGCCTCTGGCGGTGGCTGCAAAATTCAGGGTCAGGGTTATGTTCAGCTGCAAAAACCAAACAAACACTGAGCTGGCCTTTTTCTGTCCTACGGCCTCAGTTACTATGTGCCAGGCACTGTTCTAAGTATTTGCCATTTTAAACTCATTTATCCTCATAACAAGCCTGTGATGTGGGTTCTCTTGCTGTCACCATGGTCATTGGTGCCGTTCTTCAGGTTCATTGCCATCCAGATTTAAAGAGTAGGATTTCCCAGAAGACCACCAGCAGGGTCTCCTTGTAGAACGAAGGCACTTCTAGCCAGGTGACTGCAGGGTCCCAGCAGGTGCCTGCATCATTTTAAATTAAGAGCCATCCCCAAGCTAACACTAACAGGAGCCTGACATGTCAGGGGCTTTGCTAGGTATGAACTCCCTCATTTCATTGTGGGAGGGAGGCACGGTTGTCATGCCCATTTACAGGTGGAGAAACCGAGGTTCAGAAGGGCTACTTGACTTGTTCAAGGTCACATTGCTAGCAAGTAGATGGCTAGGGCTGTCTGGCCCGCTCAGAGCAGACTTAGGTGTTCAGGTGCCCCTTCTTCATGGGGGGAGGGGGCTGTCAGGAGGGAGGGGATGAGGGAATGGAGTGTGAATAGCAACAGGGTTGCCCTCCGTTGTGAGGCACGGAGGCTGGCCTTGTGTACTCTCTGGTCAATTGTTGGGGGTGGGAGGTGGGGCAGCACCAGTCTCCCAGGTAAGGCATCGCTTTATAACCAAGGGCAACCCTGTGAAGAGGAGGGGAGCTGGAAGCCCTTAGCAGCCCATGCTCGCCGCAGCTGGAGGGTGGATGCCCCCACAGCAGAGGGGTTCTGGCTTGGCCCACGGTGCCACGCTGCCTCCATTAGCATCGCCTTCCATTTTGGACCCCTTGGGGTAGCATAGTCCCCTTGGGCCATCTCGACAGTGTCCCTCTCGTGCTAGGGTCTCCACCTGTCAGGAGGTGCTGATCTGGGCCATGCAAGGTTCTCTCATCAAGAAGCAAGTCCCAGGTTATATGCTGGAACCCTAATTTTAACCACAGACTTTCCTAATAGATAGCCCAGTGGTCACACACATGGGCTCTGACACCACTCAGACCTGGGTTTGAATCCCGGCTCTGTTGTTTCTCACGCCCTTGGGTGAATCACGACCGCTCTCTGTGCCTCGCTCCCACCTCTGCAAACGGGCATCATTTTACACGTGCGCCCACCGCATGGCGGGCTTGTGCTAGAAGCCAGGGAAATTATGTCTGGTTTCTCTGGATTGGAACTGGGAGGCCGACTGCTTGCCCGTGCAGAGTTGCTACTTGTCTACATGGTGCCTTGGCACAAATGAGGAAAAGAGGCCCTTGTTGGTGGGGAAAAAATGAGTAAAAGGCGCCCCGCTCTGAGAGAGCCACCCAGCACCTGGGGCCATGGCTCAGAAAGCAATGGATTTCCACTCCTTTTAGCCCACAGGTTCATCAAATGACACAGCATATAGCAAATACTTTTTAAAAATAAGTGCTTTTAAAAATTAAGGGGAATTGTTCCTATTATAATAATGAGGAGCCCCTGTGTGTCCTTTCTTCACCATCAACCATCCCCAGCCTCCCGTGGGCTCTGGGTTCCCTCGGAAGCATGGAGGGGAGGGGGGGCTCCTGGGTAACTGCTCATGGCCATGGGGCATCTCTCCTGTCTCCCCAGGTTTACAAGTCGTCCTGAAGTCGATCATGAAGGCGATGATCCCCTTGCTGCAGATCGGCCTTCTCCTATTTTTTGCAATCCTTATTTTTGCAATCATAGGGTTAGAATTTTATATGGGAAAATTTCATACCACCTGCTTTGAAGAGGGGACAGGTAGGTCCGAGCCTCATAATGTGTTTTTCCCCAACCTGCTCCCGTGTATTTTCCTCCCCGGGGGACAAGCTCCTGGGAGGGCTCTGCAGGGTTCGCTTCTCCGGGAAGCTTCCAGATGCACTGCAGGCAAGACGGGGGGCATAGCAGCACCCCAGATCTTGTTGTTGCCAGGGCCTTGCTTTGGGGTCCCCCAGAAGCTGTCCCAGGCGTCAGTGGTTTATTTGGGACGTGGTCCCAGGAAGTGCCATCGGGGGCGTGTGGAAGTCAGGGAAGGGAAGACATCTCGTAAAGGGCTGTTACCAAGCAGATTCCCACTGTGGGCAACCGGGGCTCGGTCCCATCGGGCACCTTGGGGGGACAGCAGAGGACACACAGCTCAGCGCCGTGCCCCTGAGGAGCGAGGGAGCTGGGCACTTGTTCACTGACTTCTGCCCGTCACTGGTGAGGACGGCTCCTGGGTGGGCATGAAGGTGTTTTCGGGTGGGAGCAGGCAGGGCGGGTGGCAACA
This sequence comes from Myotis daubentonii, assembly GCF_963259705.1. Lineage (NCBI taxonomy): Eukaryota > Metazoa > Chordata > Mammalia > Chiroptera > Vespertilionidae > Myotis > Myotis daubentonii. The sequence goes on along the minus strand of NC_081844.1, from coordinate 23,233,931 downwards.
GGATACGGACAGGGTGCCGGCCGCCTCTGCCAAATTCCCTGGCAGTGCCCGCAGCCCGCGCTGAGTCCCAAAGTAGGAAGAGGAAGGGCCCCCGGGCCAGGGGTCTGGTTGCTTTCTGGGTGGTGACCTGCAGAAGGAGAACACGGGTGACTTCCGCATGTGCCTCAAACACTCCAGCTGGGAGTCCCGGCACTGACCCATCAGAACAAGGTCCTGGGCCCTCTCCGCCCACGCTGTGTCAGTGTCAGCCCCTCAGTGGCTGGGGCAAGAAGAATGGGCGTGGGGCCGGCAGGAGGAAAGCCAGGAGGGCCCCCCCCCCCACCCCGGGACTCAGCTCTGAGTCAGCAGTGTGGCAGGGCAGTGTCCCCACTATCCACACACTCAGACACCCAATAGCTTCCAGATATATTTTCCGTTAAATCCCCTGCTACCAAGAACCACCTGGAACCGGACACGGAGGGAAGCCTGTGTGTCAGGATTTGGACCACTGGCTGTCCCAGCGCAAAGGGGCTGGATGGCAACGCTAGTCCTGGGTCCGGGGCTCCATGAATTGAAGGAATGGACAGAGCGACGGTGGAGCTGAAAGAGACCCCGCATAGGAAGGAGAGAGGTTGTAGGCAGGTCTTGCTGGGAGAAGGTTCTGCCCTGGAGAGCCTTCCCACCCACCTGCTCTGCCGTGACCCCCACGCGGCTCAGCCCCCTCCCCAGGGGAAAGGAAACCCCAGGAGGAAAGGTTTATTTGAGATGCTTTTTTTTTCCTTTTTCTTTTTTCTTCTTGCTCCTCCTGTCTCCTTCTCTCCTGAGCTTGTGAAGTTCGCTCAATATGGGATGTCCTAATTATTTCTTTCCCCGATGAAGAAGGTGTTAATTGAGGCAGAGCTATTTCTGCGCCTGGCCTCGTCACCAGGCGGGAATTCGAGGAGAGATGCAGGGCAGGGCCCCCCGGAAAAAGCAGCCAGGAGCAGAGAAACCAGGACATCTGGGTCCTAGATTTGGTCACTTTGTTGGCTTTTTTTTTCCTTTCCAGCCAAGAAGACACATGACTTGGGCTTGGGTCTGAGTGGGGTTGCGAGGGGACAGGCGTGGGAGGGGCCCCCAGAGGTGGGGAGCCTCCGTTTAGGAAGATGACTGAGGAGCTCACGATGAAAATTATAAGGCGTGTGAGTAAGAGACAGATATATACAGACACCCAGGCAGCAGGTTAATTTTAAAATATATTTATAACCAAACTCCTCAGACTCTGGACGGTTGCTTTTCCAGAAGCAGCGCTCCGCGTGTTTCACGAAGGGAGGCAGGGAGTTGAGGGGGATCGGGATCAAGAACACCACTGGGCAGAGCCGCTAAAGATAGACGCGTTTTCCGTTGCATTTCTTTGTCATCAGGAGCCCGGGTCCCATGCGTCCAGCACCGTGCTAAATGCTCACAGAAACACAGAGATAGCCCTATCCGGTTTGGCTCAGCGGATAGAGCGTTGGCCTGCGGACTCAAGGGTCCCAGGTTCGATTCCGGTCAAGGGCATGTACATTGGTTGAGGGCACATCCCCAGTAGGGAGTGTGCAGGAGGCAGCTGATCGATGTTTCTAACTCTCTATCCCTCTCCCTTCCTCTCTGTAAAAAAACAATAAAATATATATTTTTTAAAAAGAAACAAGTCCTAATATTTTTTAAAAAAGAAAAGAAACAGAAAGATAAAGTGGAATTCTACCTGCTTTCCAACAGCTTCCAAAACAGTTTAAGGAGACAAGAGCCCTCCTTTGCACCCAATTCATAGTAACGAAAACGAATGCAAGATGTTATCCCCGTGCTATGAACATGCGAGAGCTACTGCAGCCCTGAGGACGAGGAGGGACCAGTGGTCAGTGGGGTAACACGGGTAGGAACGGAGCCAGACTTGGGCACAGGGTGAAGGCAGAAGGTTCCCAGCAGAGGCAACCTTCCCAACAAACTGGTTCTCATTTCGTATAGGAGCCCATGATTTTTTTTCCGCCCTGCCCTGAGCCTTATGTTTAAACCGCAGCCCCTCCACCAGGTCCAGGGTGAATGGGAAGGCGTTCCCAGCCCCTTAAACTAGTGACACTTCTGAGAGTTGTGGGCGTTAGTTTGCAGAACTTCCGAGTTTCTGTTTAACTCAGCTTCAAAGGCCAGTGAGATGCCTGCGTTCCCTGCGGGTGTATGTCCCTGTGCTGCGTGGAGGCTGGGGCCTGGTGCGCACAGCCGGGAGCACATGCACTGAGCTGAGTTTTCATTTAGTGGGAAGCTTGAGTTTGCACACTCAGCTGTCTGTTTTCTTGGTGGAGAATGTCACTCCCTGAAAACCTTCAGAAACGTCACTCCCTGAATAGGGTCCTCTCCCGTCTGCCGCTCTGGTCCGCCGGGGACACGCCCAGGACGCGTGTTCCACTGGCTCCGGGTGCTCACACAGGCATCTCTCCCTCCCGATCAGCCCCTCGGAATTTAGACCCGACTGTCAGCCCCAACCCCACTTAGCCGAGAGCTGTCTTTGGTTTCTAGCAAAAGGCTCATCCTTCCGCACGTGTCTCTCTACTGGTGGCATTTTCACAATCTGCCTCCTGCTTTGTGGGGAGAGAGCTTGGGTCCTGTGCCTCAGAGTAAGTACTGTGTGTACTGGCCTTCGTCGCCCCCAGAACAGCTCCCTGAGCCCAGCACATCTCAAGAAAAAAAAAAAATCAGGCTACAGAAGGATAACACAGTGTGATGGACCACTTTGCCCTAATGGAGTCTGGAGAACACCGCACCCAACTACCTCACAATGCACACAGCACATTTACCAAAGTTGACTGTATTCGGGACCATCGAGCACATCTTGACAGATTTCAAAAGACTGAATAATACGGAACATATCCACTAGCCACAATGCAATTAAGCTGGAAATCGGTAACAAAAAAGACCAGTCTAAATGTGTCTGGAAATTAGGAGACATAGTTATTTGTGGGTGAAATAACAGGATGTCTGAGATTTTCTTTAAACATATTCTAGTGGCAAGGCAAAGTGTGGGAAGGGGATATAGATGAAACAAGAGTGGCCCTGAGTTGATAAATGTTGAAATTGGTGAAAGATACATGGGAGTTCGTTATACTACTCTATTTTACATATCACTGACAAGTTGTTGTTTTTTTAAAGAGAAATACTTCTTGGTTATCCCTGGGTCAAAGAAGAAATAATAGTGGAAACTGCCAAATATTTCACCTGAACAATGATGACACATGACAGAATTTACGAGGTGCAGCTAAAGCCACACTTACAGAGCAGTTTATAGCTTTAAAGGAAGTTAATTCGTCTGAAAAATGTAGGGAAAGCAATAAAGCTTAGAGAAGAAATTCATGAAATAGAAAACAATGAATAGATCAACGAAGGCAAGTGCTGGGTTTGCTTTTAACATAATTGATAAATTCATCCCAATAACCCTTTTTTTTTTTTTCCCAACAGCATTGCATCTTCCTGGGCCCCTGTTCTCGGAGCTATTCCCCAGGCTCCTCCTGACTCTTCTCCCTTCCCTTTCACAGACGACATTCAGAGTGAGTCCCCAGCTCCGTGTGGGACAGAGGAACCCGCCCGCACCTGCCCCAATGGGACCAGATGCCAGCCCTACTGGGAAGGGCCCAACAACGGGATCACTCAGTTCGACAACATCCTGTTTGCAGTGCTGACTGTTTTCCAGTGCATCACCATGGAAGGGTGGACTGACCTCCTCTACAACGTGAGTGGTGAGGGCTGGAGGGAGGTGGCCCCCGGGACCAGCCAGCTCCTGAGGCTGCAGTGGGGGGACCCTGAGCCAGGGAGGCAGCGCAGGGACAACTCAACATGTTTGCAGAAGAGCAGGCCTTTGAGGATGGGTGGGGGCGGGGGTGGGGAGCGGGGATGGGTCATCCTCAGAGCTCTTAAGTAGGGAAGGCCCCTCCGGACATGGGAATCCAGAGGGCACACGGATGTTGAATACTTTTTCACTGTGCAGGTGTTTCAATATAAGTTTAGATGTTTTAATACAGGCACTTCACCTTGCTTTATTGCACTTTGTCCATTGTGCTTCGCAGATATATTTCTTTTTCCTTCTTTTCTTTTTATTCTTTCTTGCTTTCTTTTTTTTTTATTTTTTACTATTTGAAGGTTTATGGCAACTTGCTTTGAGCAAATCTGTTGGTTTAACTTGTAAATAAGTCATTTCTTTAAACTCTCACTAAAGTCTGGGACAGAAAAGAGAGAAGATTGGGAGCGGAAGAGCCCACCTCAGGTTTTGGGTTTTGTTTTCTGTTTTACTGAGGTCTCATTGACATCTGACACTAGAGTGTGAGGTGTGCAGCACAATGACTGGACTTACATCTTTTGTAAACTGATGACCACAGTAAGTTTGGTTAACACCCATCACCTCATATAGTTACCCAGAAAATGGTTATTTTTCCTGCGATGAGTACTGTTAGGATCCGCTCTCTTAGCAACTTCCTGGTGTCCCAGACAGGAGTGATGACTGGAGTCACCGCATCTAGAGTTGTACATTACATCTTGTCTGGAGGTTTGTATCTTGGACCAGCTTCACCCAGCTCCCTCTCTCCTGCCTCTTGGTAACCACAAATCTGATCTCTTTTTCTAAAGAGTTTGGTTTCTTTTGACTCCAGTGTAGGTGAGATCATACAGGATTAGTCTTTCTCTGGTTTATTTCACTCAGTGTAATGCCCGCCAGCTTCATCCACATTGTTACAACTTGCAGGATTTCCTTTTCTTATGGCTGAATAGTATTCCACGGCATGTGTGTGTGTGAGTGTGTGTGTGTGGCATTTTCTTTACCCATCTATTCATTGGCGGGTACTTAGGTTGCCTCCATGTCTTGACTATTTTGAATAATGCTGCAATGAACATGGGGGTGTAGATATCTCTTCAATTTAGTGTTTTCATTTCCTTTGAATAAATATCCAGAACTGTAATTACTGGATCATATGGTAGTTCTATTTTTAATTTTTGAGGAACTACTGTTTTCCATAGTTGCTGAATCAACTTACAGCCCAGCCCCACCAACAGTGCACAAGGGTTCCTTTTCTCCACATCCTCGCCATCACTTGTCTCGTGTTTTTGACGATGGTCATTCTAAATGGCACGGGGTGGTGCCCGATTGTTCTGCCTCGGAGAGCCTTACCTTGTTGAGCCACAGACCACTTTGTCATCTGATGATTTTAAAGGCATAAATTAAAAGAGATGGGATGGCAAAGGAAGCCGAATGCATTGAAATTGTTACCAAAATATTTTTTAAAACAGATCTGTGAGTTTGGCTCAGTGGATAGAGTGTCGGCCTGGGGACTGAAGGGTCCCGGGTTTGATTCCAGTCCAGGGCACATGCCCGGGTTGCAAAATCGATCCCCAGTAGGGGGCGTGCAGGAGGCAGCCAAGCAGTGATTCTCTCTCATCACTGATGTTTCTATCTCTCTCCTCCTCTCCCTTTCTCTCTGAAATCAGTAAAAATATAAATAAATAAATACAGATCTGTGATGCAGTTTTAGACTTTATAACCCATTGCCAGTGGACCTGGTTCAGAGAAATCCCATCGTTTCATGAGAGAATTAAGCTCAAAAGAAGTTGTGCAATATCTGTGAACGGTATGCGATTTCTGGTGGTACCAAGCGTCGCGGTTCTGTCCAGACAGCTGCTTCCCTTCATAATGGAACAAAATGCCCATCTCCTGTGGAAATTTGGAAAGTGAAGGATTAACTTTGTTCTCTTCACATTCACAGGCTCCTTGAATTCTATCCTCAGGAGTCCCCAGGGTCCCACCCACCACCACCACCAACAACAGTTGAGATTAAGGGACTCTCACAGGTGACTTCTTCAGTCCCTGGGCCTAGAAACCCTCAGAGGAGGTGACAGTTTAGGTGATAGGTGGGTCCCCGCAGTGGGATTAGTGCCTTTATAAGAAGAGACACCGAGCCCTAGCCGGTTTGGCTCAGTGGAAAGAGCATCGGCCTGCAGACTGAAGGGTCCTGGGTTTGATTCCGGTCAAAGCCTCATGCCCAGGTTGTGGGCTCAGTCCTCAATTGGGGACGTGCAGGAAGCAGCCTATCAGTGATTCTCTCTCATCATTGATGTTTCTATCTCTTTCTCCATCTCCCTTCCTCTCTGAAGTCAATAAAAATATTTTAAAAAAATAGAAGAGACACCGAGAACGTAGTGTGTGTGTCCATCTCTCTGTCCCTATCTCTCTCTCCTCCTCCTCCTCCTCCTCCTTCACCTTCTCCTCTTTCTCACCTCTCTGTGATTTCCTGTGTTTCTCTCACTATTTATTTCTCCATTAATGTTAATTAAGAAGGCAACAAAACGGTGTTGTAGTTGGTGATTATAAACACACTAGAGGCCCAGTGCATGAAATTCATGCACTTGGGGGGGGGGTCCCTCAGCCTGGCCTGCACCCTCTCACAGTCCTTGAGCCCTCAGGGGATGTCTGACTGACAGCTTAGGCCCGCTCCCCGCGTGAACCAGGCTTCTGGCTGAGCGGTGCTCCCCCTGTGGGAGCGCACTGACCTCCTGGGGGCAGCTCCTGCGTTGAGCGTCTGCCCCCTGATGATCAGTGCACATCATAGCGACCAGTCATTGTGCCGTTCAGTCAATTTGCATGTTAGCCTTTTACTATAGAGGATGCCCCTTGACAAATGATTGCTAATGGTTGAAGCTGATCTTGCCCTAAGCCCTTTTTCATTCGTAGATGTTCATTTTGGCCAATAGCAAAGCATCAGATTTGGGGGGACTGTAGGTGACATTTTCATTCAACAAGCCTTCGTTGCGTGCATCCTGTGTGCGGGCACTCCTCCAGGCACCCAGTATATGCAGAGAACAGAGGAGGCAGAATCCCTATTTGAGGGAAGTTGGCATTTTAGTGGGGGAAGCAGGCAGTCAATAAGATAATTAAGAGATACATATTTTTATATATTTGTTTTTATTTAAAAAGGGCAGATAATACCTTAAATAGTTCAGGCTCCGTGGGCCATGCAATCTCTGTTGCAACTACTCAACCTTCTGTCTAAGCATAATATCAGCCACAGAGAAAATACATCATGAATGGGCTTGGGTGTGTGACAACAAAAACCTTAATTTACAGAGCAGGTGGCTGTAGTTTGCCAACTCCTGTGTCAGAAAATGATTAAAGTTCAGGAGAAAAATAAAACAGTAGAGGGGTTGTGGATCGTCAAGGTGCGAGGTTGCAGTTCTAACAAGACCTGAAGGAGATGAGGAGGAGCTATGCATGTACATACGAGTAGAGAGACTGAGGCCAACAGAACCGCCAGTGCAGAGGTCCTGAGGCAGGAGTGAGCTTGGCATTTGTAAGGAGCCCCAAGACGGCCCATGTGGCTGGAAGGGAGTGAGTGAGGGCAAGAGGGAGCTGGTGAGTCCAAAGATGGTGGCGGGTATCACACAGGCAGAGACATTATAATGTATTTTTCAAACCGGGACAGTTTTGAAAATAAATGGGGAAAGGAGGACTCAAACATATTTAACAGACATTGCATGACCTATAACGGGTATAAACCGTGACACGCAGCCTTCCTCGTGGCCACTGTGGGCCTTTATCTCTTTCCCCGTCAAATCCACCCCATTTTTATTCCATGCGCTGTGGTATTGGGTGTTCTCCTGAGCTGAGTTTTTGGTGTTCTTTTTACATCCTTTATATTTTTCCTGAATGAACCATGCTTTAAAAAAAATCAGAGGGAAATAAACCATAAAACAGAAGGCACTTAAGGATTTTACTGGGACTCGGCCATTAATTTGTTTGACGAGTATTTATCGAGCGCTTGCTAAGCACCAGGCGCCACGCTAGGCACTGGCAGTGCTGGAATGAATCAGTACCTCCCCTCTCCTTTAAGGCTCTCATGGGCCAATTGTTATAAACATAAAGTACTATGTAAGCACAGCCAAGGGGTGAGATAGGAAAAAAGTCATTTCTAGGCCAGAATAACAGGTCTAGCCCCAGCCGTGCCATCCACACTCCTTGTGAACCAGGCAAATACACTGCCTCTCTCAGCCTCGGTTTCCCCATCCACTAAGTGTGGCAGTCGTAGGAATCAAGGGGTGTTTTCTCAGCTCAAAGGGTTCTATGAAAGCGACCGTGGCTGTCCCACCTGCCTCTCAATTCCCGGGAATACAGCCTGATCGTTGGAAGGAGAGATAAATACATTTCCCAGTCATTAGTATTATTTAAACAATCCACCCTCAGGCACCTAAGGTTGACGTGCATTCCCCATGCAACCAACAGTGCGCAACTACTGTGTGCCACGTCCTGTTCTGGGCACTGGGGAGCTGGTGTTTTAGGGAGCAAAGAACCTGTAAACAAGTAAATGCATAAATCGACGACTGATTCAGTGTGGGAAACATGCTGGGAAGAGAATGAGATGCTTGGTTGTGCTGAATAGAGAGGAAAACCTTTTGCCTGGGAGGTCTGGGAAGGTTTCTCTGAGTGCGGTTCCTTGGAGTTTAAGGTTGAGTGATGAGGAGGAATCAACCAAGCCAAGATATAGGGAAAATTGGGCTCCAGGCAGAGGCTCAGAGAACAGAAATAACTAGCTCATTGTAACCATATATATATATATTTTTTTTAATTGATTTCACAGAGGAAGGGGGGGGGGAGAGAGAGAAACATCAATGATGAGATAGAATCATTGATCGGCTGCCTCCTGCATGTCCCACACTGGGGATCCAGCCAGCAACCAGGGCACATGCCCTGACTGGGAATCGAGCCGTGACCTCCTGATTCGTAGGTCAATGCTCAACCACTGAGCCATGCTGGCCAGACTGTAATCTTGAACTTTACCTTTTTGGGTACCAATTCCTCCATCAGATGTACAGGAGATGTCTTTTTTTTTCCCACCAGCCATTTGAGATCCATATAAGGGTCAGTGAGAAAGTGATATTGGAGAAATACCTGAAGCAAACTAAGGAGAGGCCAGGGTGTATAAGTCAGGGAAGCTAGGTTATGCTGCAGAAACAAACATCCCCCAGAGTTGCCAGTGAAGGAGAAGGGGGCTCTGCTTACCGTGGCCACTTGGGCCCTCCCTAATGATTGGAGCAGCCACCACATAGGACATTTCCACTTGCTGCCCTAAAAGCAAAGCGAGTCCCAGAGGGTCCCACACGGGCAGGTCAGTGTTCTGGTCCAGAAGTGATACAGGTATTTCCACTCACTCCTCCTTGGCCACCACTTACCATGCGGCCCTCAGCTGTCCACAGGAAGACGAGGAGGGGCCATCCAGCCACATCAGCGGAAATGTGTGGTGACGGTACTAATGGGAAAAGGCGTTCCAGGCAGTGGCCCTCTTTCAAGCTTTTGGAATAAAGACAAGACGGTCTTGAGAGCACATCCTTCCGATATTATGAATGGTTTTGACAAGTGAGCAGGTTTCCCAGCCTTTTCCTCCTCACTGCACCCAGACTCACGCACAGCCCACCCTGAGCTGCCCCAATAGAGGAGACACAGGAGGGGCGGCTGTATCCCCCACATTCTCTGCTGTCACAGAACGGCCGTTTGGGAAATGTATTTCCCACTTTGCTCCTGAGCAAACCCAGGGAAAGCCCACCTCCTACTTAAAAAACCCTGCCAACTTCTTCCTCAGCGATTGCACCCAGAGCATGGACGTGAATCATTAGAGCTGGACTTGGAAGAGAACGAGTGTCTCTCAAATCAGGCAGCAGAACCCCAGCCCCCCGGGAGAGAAAAGCAGACGGTGGAGGAGGAGGGACCATGTCTTGGGATTGAGGATTTGGGCTGTGTAGGGGGCTTCGACCCACCTCTCGTTCGGTTATTCATCAGGCATTTATTGAACACTGCCTGCCTGCCTGGCATTAGGGAATGCAGCAGGGACAAAAGTCCCTGGCCCTTGTGAACTGATGTTCCCGCTGGGGAAACGGAAGCATGCAGGAGAAATAAATAAGGAGATGCACTAAAGGAGGGGGAGGAGGGAGAGGGGGGATAGAGCAGGAGATGGGATCAGACATGAAGGGTGCAAGTATAAAGGGCCATCAGGGAAGGCCTTCCTGAGAAGGGGACATTTAAGCAGAGACCTGAAGGAAGTGAGGGAGGCGTCAGGCAGGAATCTGGGGGGAGGACACTCCTACACCGTGTTACCCTCCCATCGGCAGCACAGGAGGGTCCCAGGTCTGCCCTAGACTCACCTGACAGTAAAAGACCGATGACGCTTTACGTTACTGATCATGCTGTTCTCTGATGATTGATCAGCAATGCTTTCAAGAAAAAATCTTAAAGATCTTAATTACTGTAAACAGTAATGTAAATAGAGCCACTTGAAAGTGGAACCAGAGCTGCCATGCCAGGGGAACTGCCTTGCCGGTCTTATACCTCAGATCTTGGAATGTTAAAACCAGGCAAGCCCTGACCGGTTTGGCTCAGTGGATAGAGCGTCGGCCTGCGGACTGAAAGGTCCCAGGTTCAATTCCTGTCAAGGGCATGTACCTTGGTCAAGGGCATGTACCTAGTAGGAGGTGTGCAGGAGGCAGCTGATCAATGTTTCTTTCTCATCGATGTTTCTAATTCTCTAGCCCTCTCCCTTCCTCTCTGTAAAAAATCAATAAAATATATTTTCTTAAAAAAATTAAAAAAAAATAAAACCAGGGAAAATGAACTTTGGGCTGGGCCTAAGCACCTTGTTTTCCCAAATAACTGCCAAGGTGACGAGAACACAGATACTGGGCTGATGTCTTCGAGGAAACTTCATGGCACCTCTTTTCCTACATAGACAAAGTATCATCTCTCATCCCCCGAAATCTGTGGTAACTGTACTACATGGCAAACCAGTGAACACTTCTATCCCTCAAGATTCAGGGACTTACAATGAAAAGGGGGCATTTGTAGCTGAGCCCCTTGTGATTTTAATGTCCCTGGTATTTTTGGCAGCTAGAATTCAATAATGAAATTCTTCGTTAGAACATAGGTACAGGCTTTAACTAAATGTTTCAGTTGCTTTGGTTGTCACGTAGCTTATAGTCAAAGATTAAGAGCGCATGTTGCCGAAACCGGTTTGGCTCGGTGGACTGAGGGGTCCCAGGTTCGATTCCGGTCAAAGGACATGTGCCTGGGTTGTGGGCACATCCCCAGTGGGGGATGTGCAGGAGGCAGCTGATCGATGTTTCTCTCTCATCGATGTTTCTAACTCTCTATCTCTCTCCCTTCCTCTCTGTAAAAAATCAATAAAATATATTTAAAAAAAAAAAAAAGAGCGCATGTTAGTCCCTAGCTGGTTTGGCTCAGTGGATAGAGTGTCCATTCTGGTCAAGGGCGCGTACTAGGGCCTTGTGCAGGAGGCCACCAATCGATGTGTTTTTCTCACATAGATATTTCTCTGTCTTCCCCTCTCTCTTCCATTCTTTCAAAAATCAATGGAAAAATATCCTTGTGTGAGGATTAACAAAAGATTAAAAATAAAAAAAGAAAGCATGTTAGTCATGTTCTGAGAGCTGCCTGCAACAAGGGTTCTGGGAGAAATGCATAAAAGTACACTTTGCCTGAGAAAATAGGAAACTATAACTAGTTAAGCACAAAACAATGAGAGCTTAAACCAGTGGTTCTCAACCTTCTGGCCCTTTAATACAGTTCCTCATGTTGTGACCCAACCATAAAATTATTTTCGTTGCTACTTCGTAACTGTAATGTTGCTACTGTTATGAATCGTAATGTAAATACCTGATATGCAGGATGGTCTTAGGCGACCCCTGTGAAAGGGTCGTTTGACCGCCAAAGGGGTCGCGACCCACCGGTTGAGAACTGCTGGACAGTGGCCATAGCCACATGTCTAGTCTCTGTTTTAAAGACAACGTCATGGCGCACAATCCTGAGATATTTTGCAGAACCTCAGTTCTTCGATGTAGCACCCCTTGTTCTCACTGTATAATTTTGTGTTTCTGATGCACTGATTTTTGTCAAGCAGGAGATAACTCCAGGGCCACAGGAGAATTTATAAGTTTGTTTTGCAGAAGGAGTTAATGCCTTTAAGAAAGTTGCAACCAGCTGCTGACGCTTAGGAGTCTGATACACAAAAGCCTTATCAATGACTAGAGAAACAGATTCTCTCTCAGCTCCCTGGAACTCCCCCTCGCCTACTCCCCAGCTGCATGAACACTGCCTATTTTGGCTTTGCGGGGGGATGAATTTGAGAGATCTTGCTCTCCTGTCTTCTCGCTTTGGCTAAATAGAATAAACTTTTCTCTATTGCCAAGCACCAGTATTTACGTTTTGGCCTCCTAGCACATCAGGCACATGAACCTGAATTTTGGGGAGTGATTTGGTAACAACATGGCAATGCCAGTCTTTCTATTTTTTTTTTAATTTAAATAAATTTAATATACATCGAGTTAGTTACAGGGGAATGTGCTGTTGGTCTGGCAGAGTGACTATGCACAGGTGCATCCTTCTGCAGAAAGACAATCACTCCAAAAGAGAGGGAGCAGGCATTCTCTCCCCGTGAAAAGTTCTTCCCTGGTGTATCAGTGGTTCTCACTCTGAGCCCTGGCAGCACATCAGAATACTTAAGGAGATTAGAGAGAGAGGGAGATGCATGGTAGCCACAAAACAGAAACGACCAGTGTCCACCAGGAGAGGAATGGCTACACAGGTTGCAGCACATCCATGCATTGAAATAGTAACAAGCTACTGCTACACACTTCAAGGCATTGTGCTGAGTGAAAGAAGCCAGCACTGGGATATGTACAGTATGATGTCATTCAGCTGAAACTCTAGAGCAGTGATGGCAAAGCTTTTTGAGCTCGGCGTGTCAGCATTTTGAAAAACCCTAACTTAACTCTGGTGCCATGTCACAGATAGAAATTTTTTGATATTTGCAACCACAGTAAAACAAAGACTTATATTTTTGATATTTATTTTATATATTTAAATACCATTTAACAAAGAAAAATCAAACAAAAAAAAAATGAGTTCTCGTGTCGCCTCTGACACGCGTGTCATAGGTTCGCCATCACTGCTCTAGAGGGAGCAAAACTAACCTGTACAGAGAGAAAGCAGGTTACTGGGTGTCTAGGTGTGGAGGTGAAGACTGATCGCAGAGGGGCCTGAGGGATGCTTTGTGGTGTGGATTTGTGGCTACATGTAGACGTGTCATAACGCACTGGAGTGTACACTTAAAATGGGTGCCTTTTGCCTGGCTGGTGTAGCTCAATGGTTGAGCGTTGACCCAGAAACCAAGAGGCTGCTGTTCAATTGCTAGTCAGGGCACACGCCCAGGTTGCGGGCTTAATCCTCTGTGGGGGGTGTGGAGGAGGCAGCCAATTGATGATGTTGCTCTTTCTTTGATGTTTCTATCTCTCTGTCCCCCTCCCTTCCTCCCTCTCTAAAAAAAATCAATTAAAAAATGTTTTAAAAAAAGAACAACCCATGGGAATATGAGTACTTAATAAAAAACTTAAAAGTGTCTAAAAAATAAATAAAATGGGTGCCTTTTACTGTATATAAATTATACCTCAATAAAATTGATTTTTTTGAAATATAGATATTCAGGATCTACCAGAGACCAGTTATCAAATTCTCTGGGCAGGCACCTGGCCATCTGTATTACTTGGACGTTCTCCAGGTGGTAATTATTTGTAGCCAGGAACGTGAACTGCTTAGTCTTTCTCATGGTAGCCTTTCTGCTGGGCAACGGCAGCACTGAATGTGCTTTTAAAGATGAGCTTTTAAAGCCATGTGTGGGAGCCCCACATTCTGCAAATGCCACAGAGCTGGTTACCCATCAGCTCCCCCTCCTCTGGCTGCTGCAGCTGAGGCTTCCTCGGCTCAGAGGTTAAGTCCACGGGCTCTGGGGCCTGGTCGCCTGGTTCAAATCCCTCATCCACTGTCTAGCTCTGTGACCTTGGGCTGGCAGTTTTGTCTTTCCGAGCTTCAGTTTCCTCAATTGTAAAATGGGCATGATGATAAGCTAGAGGTATCATGAAGATTAAATGATTAAATGAGCTAATGTAAATAATGTGCTCGGAAGACTCCCTACTGCCCAGCAAGGACTCTGTAAATGCTGGGTCTCTCTCTCGCTCTCCTTGATTTTCCTCCCTCGCTCTCACTTTCTTCTTGCCACAGTGTTCTCTTCTCCATATCAGAGGAGAATGTTCTATCTGTGGACTTCTCCCACGTTGAAAGTTGAGCTGGGTGCTTCCAGGAATGTTTCTGTAGCTGACAGTGAGGAAGCAGGAAATAGAGGCGAGAAACACTCGAGGAAAAGGCTCACCGCCCTGCTGTCTGGCTTGGTGATGTAAACTGGCCGTCAGACCCCGCCATCGCGCACCTCCGCTAAGGGGAGAGGGACTGTGTCAGGGGAGAAGGAAGGAACCAGGGTTCATTTCGACAGGCTTTGTTTTTCCCTTCCCCTGGAGTCTTCTGGGTGTCGTGCTGGTTTGTAGGTCCTATGAGTTCTACATGGTTAGGAGGGGACTTGGTCCTTCCAGTGGTACCTCTGGGTTCCCCCGAATGGTCCGTCCTGTGCTCCATTTACCTCTCTGGGCTGCCAGAGCTCCAGAACTCCACAGGTCAAAGACATTTGGGAAATACAGCCCCAGGAGAACCAGGAGTCCCCCTACCCCAACCTGAGTCCTCCAGTCAGACCTGAGTCCAACTCGGTGTTCACCTGCCTTCCCTCCTCACCTCCCACAGAGCAACGATGCCTCAGGGAACACTTGGAACTGGTTGTACTTCATCCCCCTCATCATCATCGGCTCCTTTTTTATGCTGAACCTCGTGCTGGGTGTGCTGTCGGGGTAAGTCTTTGCTGCTCCCCCATCCCGCTCTCCTTGGCATCTTCTTCCCAGGGAGGGGCCATCAAAGCTTTGCTTTCATTCCCTCCAGGCAGGGACCACTCTTCCCTTGCTTTGGGTTAGCCAGACAGTGATTCGCATGCCATGCATAGGTGTGTGGGTTGTGCAGAGCTGGGGGAACCCCGTGAAGGGACTCGTGGGGGGCTGAAATCCATCCCAGACTTGACTCACCACACTGTGTCCCAGGCATTAAGCTACTTCTTCCAGGGGAAGGGGAGCTTCTTCCAATGCAGACCTCTCATTCAGAAGGTTTGCCCAAATGTTTCAGACCTACAACACAAGAAAATTCTATAGAATTTTACTTTCTATAATTTACATTTAAAAAAAACACACACACACACACACAATAGGTTGGGTTTCCCCTTCCTCTGTTTTCCAAATATAAAATTGTAGCCTATAGTCAAACATGCATTTTTATGATACATACTAGAAGCCCAGTGTATGGATTCAGCCTGGCCTGTGCCATCTCACAATCCGGGACCCCTCGGGGGATGTTGGAGAGCCGGTTTCAGCCCAATCCCTGCAGGCCAGGCCGAGGGACCCCACCAGTGCATGATCGGGGCCGGAGAGGGACCACAGGAGGGACCGCAGGAGGACTCCAGGGCGTGTCTGGCCCGTCTCACCCAGTCCCGATCAGCCGGATCCCCCTGGTGGTCAGTGTGCGTCATAGCGACTGGTCGAACAGTCGAACGAAGGATCAGACACTTAGCATCTTAGGCTTTTATTATATAGGATTGTTCCATATCCCCAGGATTGATTTCTTTGGTTTAATCATAAATGAGTTTCAGTTTTCTTACCAACAAGAAGTCTGGGACTGGTGTGGTGGCTCCTTGGTGCCATCAGGGACCTCAGTTCCTTCTAGATTTCTACTCTGACATCCTTACCGGAGACTTTCAGTTTCATTCACAAGATGGTCATCCTACTTCCAAACAGGAAGAGGAAAGAGGAAACAGGATGGGGTGGGGCCTTACCTGGGAAGTGAGGCTGCTGGTGAAATCATCAGCTCGTTGTCTCATGAACATACCCCGAAGCCAAGGGTATGGAGAAGGAGGGTAGAGTATGCAGCCAGCAGTGGTTGGCATAGCTGGTTTATGGTTTGCTTTTTCCTCCGGCTCCGTGCAGTTGCTGGGAAGCCGGCAGATACCCATTCCTAGAATATCCCGAGTTTTCTCCCGGAAGACCCAACTCCACTTGTTAAAATCCTCTGCCCTCCAGAAACTTACACTCCCTAAAATTTCTGAAACAGCCAACTCTGGCTCTCTGTGTGTGTGTGTGTGTGTGTGCGTGTGTGTGTGCGTTTTGTGCTCCTACAGGGAGTTTGCCAAAGAAAGGGAGCGGGTGGAAAACCGGCGGGCTTTTCTGAAGCTGAGGCGGCAGCAGCAGATCGAACGAGAGCTCAACGGGTACATGGAGTGGATCTCGAAAGCAGGTGAGGCCCTTTCATCTGGGGGCCCAGGCACCGACATCCCGGGCCATGGGGCCCTCTGCCGTGCATGCAGTTTGGAGATGGATGAGGGAAGGGTCGTGATGGGAGGAGAAAGAGGGCTGCACTGGTAGTTCCAATTTTTAGCAACAAGAATCCAGAATAAGATAGTAAAACTTCTGGGATAAAGCCAGGATAGGACTTCGCGTGTGGTAGCAAGCTCTCAAACCAGACTTTGGTTTGCATCCCAGCTCTCCCACCTCCTAGCTACGCACCCCGCTTCCCCAGACCTCCATTTCCTTGGCTGTTGAACAAAGATGGTGATAGTGCCTAGCTCATCGGGCTGTTGGGGGATTCAATGAGGTAATCCAAGCCAAGTCACCTAGGAAGAGCAGTGCCTGGCACTCAGTGAGCACGTTTATTTGCTCAGCCATTCAGAAAACACTTAAGCGGCACCCCCTGTGTGCCAGGCGCTATTCTAGGCACTAAAGATGCTGCAGTGAACAACACAGACCCAATCCTGCCCCCAGGGCTCTTACGTTCTAGGGAAAGAGACAGAAAATAAACCAAGACACGTAATGTTGGCTGCTGCCAAATGCTAGGAAGAAAAGCAAAGCAGGGCAGGGGCAGAAAACGGTCAGAGGAGGCAAGTGATCAGAGAGGGTCTCCCCGAGGAGGTGACATCGGAGCAGAGACCTGAAGGGAATGAAGAAGGAAGCATGTGGCCGTCTAAAGAGGGGTGTTCCAGGCAGAGGGAACAGCAAGTGCAACGGCCCTGGGTGAGGAGCAGAGTGGAGTCAGAGCAAGGAAGCCAGTGTGGCTGGAGCCAAGCGAAGGGGAGAGTGGGAGGAGAGGAAGACAGGGAGGTTACGGCCTGGATCAGGCAAAGCCTTACGAGCTGTGGGAGGCTGTTGGTTTTTGTCTGGAGGGAGGTGGGGATAATTGGGCGATTGCTACTTCCGCTGAAGTGAGGCTGGGAGTCAGAAATAACTGAGAGCACATTCCCGGCTGATGGCGCTGTCGCCATCGGCCAGGGGAAGTGGTCGGGCAGACCCTTCTCCTCTCTGTCCGAGGGGCCCCATCCCCGAAGAGTCCTCCGGACACTGGAGCTTAACTGTGTGCTCTTCCTCCTCAGAAGAGGTGATCCTCGCCGAGGATGAAACTGACGGGGAGCAGAGGCATCCCTTTGATGGTAACTCTTGTGAACCTGGCTCGGGGTGGGTCTCCGGGGGGGTGGGGGAACAGGCCACGTGGTCCTAGGGGCCTCCAGGGGCTGGATGTTCAGGGTCCGGGTGATCCTAAGAGCAAACATGAGATTGGGTCAGGGTCAGGGTCAGGGTCAGGAAGATACAGGGAATGGCAGAGATCTGCTTCCTTGGGGATTTCAGGACCACGGCAGAGTCCGCACCTTCTGGCCTCCCCTTTCTGCCTTAACCATGTGCCCAGCCTCTTCTGCTTTGTGCCTCCTTTTTTCTCATCTACACAGTGGGCATGACCATAATAACACCTACTGCACTGGGTGGTTGATAAGGGTCACATCGGTTCTTCCAAATAGAAGACCTAGAGCAGTGCCGGGCTCTGGGTCAGCGCCCTTTGTGTTTGCTAAATTAAAAAAAATTAATGATAATTTCACCAAGAATCCAGCTTACTGTAAGTTAAGGACGGTTGTCTCCTGTGTTAGAAGTTCAGCAGATGGAACAAGTTTTTATTGGAAATACCAGGAGTAAGAAGGAAGTAAAGGAGCTGGGATTCCATCCCATAAGTTACAAACTGGATTTTACTATTTGGGGGGAAGGGAAGCGATTACCCATGGGGTTGACTAAGTCGCTTTATTAGAAATTAATGCCTCAACTCATTGTCCCCTGGAGAGCTCTGGGGCAGTGAAGACTAAATACTGAGGGAGGGCAGGGCGTCCACAGTCCCAACCTGCCTAGCAGGTATTCTAAAGTCAAGGAGTAGACTGTCTTCATAGGAGTCACTGTATATCCCAGAGCCCCCAGAGGGGATCCCGTGGCTGAGATCCCAGACTTAGACTGAACAAGACTTGATTTCTCACCTTTACCCTTGAGTACCCATGCGACCTCCCTGAGTCCCAGTCTGCACATCTGTAAAATGGGTGTCCTGTTACTTCCCACGGAACTGGATTGCCACGAGGGTGAGCTCCAGTGCCACCTAGAATGTCCCTGGCAGAGAGCCTGGCCGCGAGGAAACACTCGGTGGATATCGTTGCTGTCGCAAAAAGGGTCACGTCTTTTTCTCTTGCCATGTTTCCATTGTTGGAGCTCTGCGGAGAGCCACCATAAAGAAGAGCAAGACAGACCTGCTCAATCCCGAGGAGGCTGAGGATCAGCTCGCCGACATCGCCTCTGTGGGTGAGTCCCTCCTGTTTATCGCTGATGGCCCGGGAGGTGGGAGGTGGGAGCTAAAGGCCTGGGCACCAGGTTGCTCGGGGTTTGGGTCCTTCGTACCTGTGTGTCCTGGGCAGATATGATGATGGGAGTAACAGCAGTGCCTGCCTTCTAATATTGTTGGGAGGATTAGACTAAATGATCCACAGTAAGCATTTAGAACAGCACCAGGCAAAAAATAAGCTCCCAATAATGTTGCCTGACATTATTCATTCGTTTTCATTCATTCATTATTCGTTATGATAATATTATTCGTTACTACTCATTAAGTGGCTGCTCTTATTAGGTGCTCGGTTGTGAACAAGACAGACCACACCCCTCCCACGTGGAGCTTGCCATTTAGTGCAAGAAATAGATATTAAACAATCATTATACAAATAAGCCTGTCATGATCATAGCACTGCAGAGATGCCCTGGGCTTGGCCTGCCGTGGGAGAGTAGGTGTGACCAGGGGAGCCTTCTTGGAGGAGGTGACATTGAATTGAGAACTGAAGACTGGATAGGGCTTCACCATGACAGCGAAAGCAGAGAGAAGCATGTAGAAGGCTGCGCTTAGACCGTTGTCCTTGGTTATCTCGAAGGGCAGAGTTTGGAGTGGGAGGGGACACCTACCCTTTTCCTGCTTACCCCTCTTGATCGAGACTCTGTTGCTTTTGACCTTCGCCAAGGAGAATATGTTAGTTTTTGAAATGGGTTTTTAAAATTCCAAGGATGAACAAGATGGGGGGAGAGCACTGAGGCAGCGGAGCTAACACAAGACGCAAAAGGAAGAAAGCATCGAGGCTGATGGGGGAACTGTGGCTGGAACAGAGGGGAAGAAAGGTTGCGAGAAGGAGGGAGTGAAGAAGGAAAGGAGAGAATTTATTATACACACGTTTCTAATCCACTGGCACCGACTATTTTATACTCTGCTTTTTTCACTCAGCCCTGGTTTATCCCCGTAATGTTGAGTTTTGACGGAATTTCCACTGCGGCCTCATGCTCCATGAGGGTGGTTGCACCAGAGTTGCTGAGCCACGGCTCAATTGTATGGTATTTGAGCGGTTTCCAGTGTTTGCCCTTACGAGGAGCACTGCTGTGAACATTTATGTACAATTACTCCCCCCACCCTTTGGGCGTGTTTCCTTGGGGATAATTATAGGATCAGAGATATTAACAGCCTTTCAACTCATTATCCACAGAGCGCTTCTGAGTTTCAAAAACACGCTGAACCCGTTTATAAACCTGCAGAGCACCCCCTTCACGGATTCCCCACCCCAGCCCTTGCGTATTCCCCGTTTCACTTCCTTCCCCGGGGAAGTCAGTTTATAATGATACCTTCAAGCTTGTTTTCATCTGCATTTGTAATCTCTCGCCACAACATCCTTCCCCTTAATGGTGAACTAGTTCTCTTCACTCGTGGATACATCTGTCTCTCCTTCCAGCGAGTTCCAGGACTAGAGCTCCATCGGTGCTCATTGCATTTGATTGGTTATGTCTGTCCTCTGTGTTTTCCCAATTAGGTTGCCTCCATTTTTTTAAATCTGATTTTTTTTAAAAAAATAGGTAATCTTTTTTGTTCATACCACATTTATTAAATGCCAAGCACTGAAAAAAAAAAAAAAATGGAGTCCCCAAGTCAGGATCTCCTCTATGAACCAGATTAGCTACCTGGGCTTAAGTAACAGGGAGATGTTATTTTTCATCAGTCATTTGAAAAAAGATGAAACATGGTACTAGCTGATGTCAGCAAGGATGCGAGGAGGTGGACATTGTCTTATGCCATTGGCAGGAGTATAATTTGCAGTGTACGGTGTGGCATTATTTAAATAATTTGGAATTATTTAATTCTAGATGTTTATGTCCTTTGAACCTAGCATTTCCACTTCAAAGCATATCTTCATGTATGCAAAAGATCTGTGTACAGGCCTGGCTGGTGTGGCTCAGTGGTTGAGCACCGACCTATGAACCAGGAGGTCACGGTTCAATTCCCAGTCAGGCCATATACCCATGTCGTGGGCTCGATCCCCAGTAGGAGGCATGCAGGAGGCAGCCGATCAATGATTCTCTCTCATCGTTGATGTTTCCATCTCTCTCTCCCTCTCCCTTTCTTTCTGAAATCAACAAAAATATGTTTAAAAATTAAAAAATGTTTTAAAAATATCTATGCACAGTTTCTTCTCAGCAAAATTGTTTCTGGTGTTCAAAACGTAAAAACCAGAAGCAGCACATGAGCCAAAAAAATGGGAAGATAGTTAATGATATAATGTTTACATGCAGTGGAATACAATACAGCCAAGAAAAAGAATGCGGTTGCTACTGGCATGGAAAGATTTTGAAATACATTTATCAGTGTAAAAAGCAGGTTACACAACATTATGTAAAATGTATGTTCCCATTTTAAAGACAATAGTGAGTGTATTCATCTAAGAAACGCCCAAAGTCGTAGAGAATTTTTATGAGTTTAGCTGAGACAAATTGATGACATTGCCAGGAAGCAAGACCTCCAATGCTCTAAAGAATGGCAGCTTACAGCTTCTTTTATATATTTGAGATTAAGGAGGGAAAGTAAGGAAGATTATATGAAGGTGAGAGAAAGCCAGGCAGGGCCCAGCCAGCAACGCACAGTGTTTGAGTGTCGGCCCATGAACCAGGAGATCACGGTTCGATTCCCAGTCAGGGCACCTGCCCAAGTCATGGGCTCAATCCCCAGTGTGGGGTGTGCAGGGGGCAGCTGATCAGTGATTCTCTCTTATCATTGATGTTTCTCTCTCTCTCTCTCTCTCTCTCTCTCTCTCTCTCTCTCTCTCTCTCTCTCCCTCTCCCTTCCTCTCTCTGAAATCAATTTTAAGAAAACTTAAAAAAAAAACATTTAAAAAAAAGAAAAGAAATCAAGGCAGGCATTTGGATTATAGGATAGTTAACAAGGTCATGTGCTCCTTTGAGGGTGGTTGTGCTTCTGAGGGGTCTGAGAAAGATGTATTTCAAAGGTCTGTTAACCTAGATCATTGGTTCTCAACCTGTGGGTCCCGACCTCTTTGAGAGTCAAACGACCCATTCACAGGGATCGCCTAAGACCATCGGAAAACACATATGTAATTACATATTGTTTTTGTGATTAATCACTATGCCTTAATTATGTTCAATCTGTAACAATGAAATTGGGGGTCACCACAACATGAGGAACTGTATTGAAGGGTCGCGGCATTAGGACGGTTGAGAACCACTGGCCTAGAGGCACAGGAACAAGGGGCAGGGCTTGCTTCAGGCACATAAACCTTTACCTAAAGCGAAAGGCCTGGGGTATGATCTCTCCAGGTGGGAGTTTATGGTCGGACCACCCTGTGAGGTGGAAGAGTAATTAGGTAAGCTTCAAGTTACGTAAAAGCAATGAAGACTACTTACAAGGGATCTCATGGCTAAGCAGGACAGGGAGGAATTTGGTGGAAAAGCAAAGAACGTTTCATGAAGGAGGCATTTCTAAACTGGGCTTTATGGGGAGCCGGAGAGTTCATTCGTTCTGTAGGGCCGCCGTCATACGCTAGCACGGGCCGGGCGGTTTAAACAGCAGATACTGACTGCCTCACAGTGTCGGAGGCTGGAGGGTTGAGACGAAGGCATCAGCAGGATTGGTTTCTTCTGAGGCCGCGCTCCCGGGCTTGAAGACGGTCCTTTTCTCCCTCCGTCTTCGCATCATCTTCCCTGTGTGTGTGTGTCCGAATCTCCTCCTCTTATAAGAGCACCAGTCATACTGGATTAGGGCCCAGCCTAACGACTTCATTTTAATATAATTACCTCTTGACCGGCCTTGTCTCCAGGTACAGTCCCATGGTGAGGTCCTGGGGGTTAGGACTTCCACATGTGGATTGGGTGGGAGGACACAGTTCAGCGCGTAGAAGAGGGCGATGCAGGAAACCATGGGAGATACTCACAGAGGGCTTGTCTGTGGGAGACCCTGCTCTTGAATGTGTGGCTGACGTTAGGAAAACTCGCTGCCCGGAGAACCCAGAGTCCAGGCTGGCATTTGATTAACGTGCGCTACAGGGACGGCGAGACACCGAAGTAGGAGCTGTCAGACTGAATGGGACCTGACGGTGTCCTGCGGCACCTATTAAGAAAGCAGGGGACGCTCAGCTTTCTGAACAGATTCAAAACGCAGGCCAGTGACTTGGTCTCCTGGGACCAAGCTTTCGACCAGCAAACCCACCAAAATCCAGTTTCTTTGCCTGGGAGCTCACACACCATTCTAGCCAGCGGTCTCCTACACCACCCGGAAAGAGACCTCGCGAATTCCAGGCTTCCGACAAAGAGATCTCTTCACCTTTATTTATTTCTGTAAAAAATAAAATGATAATAATAATAGCGGTTCTAATGAAATGTCCGATGCCCTGGCTGGTTTGGTTCAGTGGTTGGAGTGTTGGCCTGCAAATGGAGCATTGGGAATCAGGTTCGATTCCCAGACAAGGGCACATACCTCAGTTGTGGGTTTGAGCCCCAGCCCTGGTCAGGGTATGTGCAGGAGGCAGCCAGTAGATGTCTTTCTCTCTCTCTCTCTCTCTCTCTCTCTCTCTCTCTCTCTCTCTCTCTCTCTCTCTCTCCCCTCCCCCCCAGGCCTCATTTATAGTTGATGAACTTGTAGAACTTGAGTCATCTGTAGGAAAAGTTGAGCCATGAAGGGAAGCTGCCATCACAGCACCATCTCTTTAGAAAAAGCCACCTTCAGTGATATAAGTTCCACGTGGGCTGAGTTCGTTTCTTGGGGCTGCCAGCACAAAGCACCATAAACCGGGCAGCTTAGGACAACAGCAATTTATTCCCCCAGGTTCTGGAGGCCGGAGTTCAAACTGAAACCCAGGTGCTGTTGGGGCTGTGCTGGCTCTGAAGGCTCCCGGGGGGATCTGGCCCGTGCTTTTCTCTTAGCTTCTCGGGCTGTCAGCACTTCTTGGCAACCTTTGGTTTGTCCGTGCAGCGCTCCAGTCTCGGCCTCTCTTGCCACGTGGTCTCCTCCTGTGAGTCCCTGTGTCTCTTCTCCTCTTCTGAGGACACTGGTCCTTGGCTTTAGGGCCCACGCTAATCGAGTCTGGCCTCACCTTAGCATGACGGCATCTGCAAAACCCTACTTCCAACCGGATAAGGTCACCTTCACAGGTGCCAGGGCTTAGGGCTTCAGCACCTCTCGTTGAGGGACAGTTCAACCCATGACTTGGGCAGCACTGTTTCAACTGACAGAATTTTCAGGGCATCGAAATGGCCCAAAATCCCCAGATCACACCTTGATGGTGACATGCTGCTGTCCTCGCCACGGAACTTTCCAGGCTGGTACTGGCCTCCCTGGCTCTTGACTTGTCTGAACGGAGATGTGTTTCATAATAACATACGAGATGTTGGAAAACTTAACACCCGAAAGAAAGAGTGTAAAATCTCTCTTGAATACATTTCTATATTGATTCCATATAGAAATGATATTTTGGAAATAATTTGGTTTCATAAAATAACTTATTAAAATTATTTTTTAAACCTAAGGCTTGCCTACAATTATAATTCCAGACCACAGAGAAAAAGTAGAGACAAGTATGTATAGAAAAACAGAGCGTGGGTCAAAGTGAGTATGAAATGGAATAAATACAGGTGACAGAACACAGCTAGTCTGGGGCCTGGCACGTAGTAGGTGTTCAGTTAATATTCACTTCCCTCTCCCTTCCTGATGACTGTTCTGCCTGTTGTGGGAGATGTCTTCAGGCCTGGGCATCAGGAAAGACTTCCTCAATGAATTGGCATGTGGGCTGTCTTGGTTTCAGCTCTTGCAGGTCAAGAGGAGATTTTAGGCCTAATAATCATTGTATGCCAGCATCACACTAAGGTGTATGAACCCATTGATTACACCAGTGGCCCTGTGAGGTGGGAAATGTGGCTGTGCCCAATGTGCAGATGGAGGCACCAGAGTCCCAAGATGTAGGGTGACTTGACTTGCCCAAGGTCACTCACCTTGGTGATGGAGCCAGGTTTTCAGTGTGGCTCCAACAGGAATGGAAGTCAGAAGGCTCCTGCCCGCTGTGAGAGAGCGCTCTCTCTCGTTCTCTCTCCCCAGCCACTCCCCCCCCCCCACACACACACACACACAGGAATATCCCTCCCTGACCCCTGAGACTTTCAAGACCCTCATTTCCCTTTGCCATGCCTGTGGATGCCTGTGAGTCTGAGCCCATCTTTGGGAGCAGCAGGGACCAGAAATACCCCAACTGGGCAGGGCCAAATGGAGCTTCCCTGGGCTCTCAAGTCCTGTGGAGTGAGGCAGGTGAGGGGCCGGAGGGGAGAGCAGCCCCGGGTCTGGCCAGCGGCTGCCAGGTGGGAAGGCGGCCCCACCCCGTGGTCATATGTTCTAGGAGCGAGTGCAGCGCCGTCGCCGAGAACACGGGCTCTGAGCCAACCCAGTACTTCTTAACAGTCGGCAGACCCCTCTCGGCCGCCGTTTCCTTGGCTGTGAAGTGGGTTAATGATAGTCCCTACTTCCTGTGGTTGCAATGAGGAGCGAGCAGGCTCGTGTAAAATGTGTCCCGCCTGCCTGGTGCCTACTGAATGTACAATAAAGGTCAGCTATCATCTCCTTTCATGAGAAGCTGATTTTTTAAATGTGGACCAATAATTTCAACTTTCACAAACTCAGGATAAACCAGTATGGCCCCCGGGGGTGCCAACTAGCAACCTCTGTTTAGAATTTTGCTAATAGGAGGCGGCACCCCACAAGATGCCTGGTTGGTGGGATGGGGTTGATGAACACGCTGGGTGGATGGACAGGTGAATGGACAAATGAAGGACTGCATGGGTGAACAAATAATAATGGGTGGCTAGATGAGGGAATGCATGAATGCACAAACGAACAGATGGGTGGATGAATGAGCAGAGGTGCCCACTAATGAATGAATAAGTAAATGCACTGATAAATGAACTAAGGAATGAATAAATGAACAAATCAATGAAGCACAAATAAACAAATGAATGCAAATTGAAGGTTTTCAAGAAGAGGCATTTTAGAAGAGAAAACCAGCATCCAAAACTGAGCTCCACCCCACCCCCTGGCAAACCTGCCTCTCTCAGTGGATGGTAGTTCTTCCTCTAGGTGCTCAAGCCAAAAACCTGGCTCCTCCCTCTCTCTCACACTCACACTGATCCACAATCCGTTGAGATCTACCTTAAATAATATACCACAAATCTACCTGCTCTTCATTCTTCTCAGTCATGACAGAGCCCCACCCCCATCATCATTTGCTTGGACTAGTGCAGTAGCCTCCTCCCTGGTCCTATCCATGCTCTCCACAGTCTGTTCCTCCCACAGCAGCCAGAGGGCGCCCGTGAGCACCTGCGTCAGGGCACGTCCCTCCTCTGCTCAGAACCCTCCATGGCTATGGCTCTCACCTCAGAGCAAAAGCCAAAGTCCTCCCACAGCACACAAGGCCCTCCCATGGCCCTGCCTTGTCATCTACCTGCCCTCGCCTCCTTCTTTCCTCCACTCCAGCCATTCTGGCCTCCTTATGCTGTTTCCTAAACATGACAGGCATGTACATTCCTGCCCCAGGACCTTTGCACATGCTGTTAACTCAGCCTAAAATACTAAAGTGCTATAGGTCAATACTTTCACCTTGACCACTTGATTTAATACTGCAACCTGCCCTGTGGGCCCTCCTGGGGCTCCCAATCCCCTTATTCTACTCTACTATTTACTTTTCCAAAAAGACTTTTCACCTTCCATTACACTATTAACTATTTTATTATGTTATCTTCGCTGTATATCTCCCCACTGGAGCGTCAGTCCCAGGAAGGTAAGGCTCTGTCTGTTAACTAGGGTATTCAGAGCGCCTGGAACAGAGCCTGGCACACAGTAGGCGCTTCGTAAGTGCTTAAGAGCAAAACCATGTGCAGGCAGAGGCACAGCTGGTTCATTATTCAGTGATCATTTCTAAAATGAAATGTCCATGGAAAACCAGGGTCCTATCCACACCTCTTCCTGGAGGCTTTCCAAGCATGCTCCCTGCGGCTCCACTTTCTACCCCTGCACTGGCGGATCCTGAGCCGCGGCTCCTGCCTCATCCTGCCCCATGGCACGACGCCCAGAGTCATCAGACCTCACCAAGATGGAGAGACACCGAGGGTTAACTCTGGCAGCGAGAGCCATCAGCCTCCTCATCGATACCCTGAGTCCTCATTGGTCATTTCCAGTACCATGACTTTCAGGGACAGCTCCTCGTCAGCTCCATCTCTGGAAAGCTCGGCCCTTGGGTCAGGACGTGCAAGGCCAGAGTGCTTGCTGGGGAGGCTAATGGATCCCTGGCCACAATCGGTGCCCGAGTCACACAGTTGCTTTCCTCCACAGGAACACCCTGACATTCTCCATCCTTTCCCTGGCAGGGTCCCCCTTTGCCCGAGCCAGCATTAAAAGTGCCAAGCTGGAGAACTCGACTTTTTTTCACAAAAAGGAGAGGAGGGTGCGTTTCTACATCCGCCGCATGGTCAAAACTCAGGCCTTCTACTGGACTGTGCTCAGTCTGGTAGCCCTCAACACGCTGTGTGTTGCTATCGTTCACTACAACCAGCCCGAGTGGCTCTCCGACTTCCTCTGTGAGTACCGCCTGGCCCCGCCCCTGCCCGCGCCCTGACCCCTGCCTCACGCCTTTTCTTCCCAGTTCTCTTTCTCTAGCACTCTGTGTTCCCTCTTTGGTCCTTGGCGAATCTGCCTTTCCATTTGGCCACGTCTACAACTGGGGTTGACGCCGATGTTGCTGCTGCCACAGTGACCGGCCCCAACTTCTTTGGGCCTGAGAGCTGGAAGCTCGAATTCAGGCCACCACCCCTTTCTAAGAGAGAGACATGGGAGTGCTAGTGCAGAAGGTATTAGAAGGGAGACAGAGAGGCAGAGACTGCAAGAAAGGCAGATAGAGATAGAAACACACATGCATCTCTGGGAATGTTAAAATAAATCATTTGTGGTTGAGAGATGGGGGTGCCTTAGGGCCAAAAAGTGGTCCGGTTTTATCTGCTTATATCTGACTTCTGCTTCCCCCCTCTTCTGTCACACCTTCTGCTTCTTTCCCCTTTCCTCTCCTGCTCTGTTTGACTTCCTTGTGTTTGGGATTCATCCCTAGAAGATCCCCTCCAGCAAATGTAAGAGCATCTTGCTCCCTCAGTGGGTACCAGGACCCCCAAGGCTTTGCCCTTCTGGGCTTATTCCCATATTCTAGGAATTAGCAGAAATAATAACAAAGTTGATGGCCAGGTAGAGTTGAGGAGAAGCAGTGAAAGGTAGACCTCTGACCAAGATTTAAAAAGTAAAGAGCCCGGCCAGTGTGGGTCAGTGGTTGAGCATCAACCTATGAACCAAGAGGTTATGGTTTGATTCCCGGTCAGGGCACATGCCCAGGTTGTGCTCAATCCCATGTAGGGGATGTGCAGGAGGCAGCTGATCAATGATTCTCTCCCATCATTGATGTTTCTATCTCTCCCTCTCCCTTCGTCTCTGAAATCAATAAAAATAAAAATTAAAATAAAGAGCTTTGAGGAATCAACAAGAGCAGTGGCTGGGCAGTGAGGTAGGCAAGTGGATGCCCTGGATCTGGCTGTGGCCCCTGAGTGAGGACTTAACCAAAATCATGTTGCCTTCTGACTGTCCTCCTCCTGCATTTACTGGCTTGTCTGACTTAGGTCTGTGGATTCTCTGCCCTTCTGACATTGTTCAGAATTGACCCAGACAGCCACTGGAGACAGTCGGATCTTCAGCCTAAAGAGGCCTGGGAGCCTGGTCCAGGTCACTGTCTCCTTGTAACCCTCATTGTTTCCAGTCACATTGGCTGACCCTCCCAGGACACCCCCCCAGGGGCCAGGTCTCCTTCCAAGAGCCCTGACCTAGTTCCAACCTTAGTAATTGCATTTGGTCCCCCTGGAGTCGCTTACAAATGAGGACTCTCTACTTCTAGTCTTAACCTCCTCTGATAGTCTATTTTTAATCTCCCAAATTCTCCCCACTAATCACCCTGCTCTGCCTGTCCTGGTTCAGGAAGAGCAGGTTCTGCCCTGGGCCTCTGTGTCTGTCAAGGTCCTTTAATTATCCCCACTTGCGGAAAGTGAGACACAGAGAAGTTAAGTAATTTTCTTAGGGTCACACAGCTAGTTCATGATGAAGTCGAGATTTGAACTCAGACTCCAAGCTGTGTCTGATAACAGATCCCTGTCCTGGCCACCAGGTGACCTTGGTCCGCAATGCCTGCCCCTACTTTGCCCTATGACCTGAACGAGGCATTAACATATCCATTAATTGCAGGCGTCTTCCATTAGAAGGCACTCTCAGTTTATGTGCCACTAAAAATGAAAACAAAACTTCTGTTTAAACTAAAACTAGACCATGCCAATTTTCATATACACTCCAATTCCAGAAATGTCAGAATGTGACCAAAAAATGTATGTCTTAGAATCAGTGAAGTCTCGGAGTTTCTCTGAGTCTCAAATCCCTCGTCTGTACTTGGTGGAAGAGGTTTCTTCCAGACCCACCAATGCCATGGACACTTCTCTCAGGTTCTGTGCATCACTGGCTGTCCTGTTTCCATGGTAACTGGGGAACAAGCTTCTTGGAAACTCTGGTGGTTCTTGGAATGCACCAGATGTTATAGACAGATTTCCCTCCCTGACATTTCGGTCCTGGAGGTGCTGGAGACCCTAAATTCCCCTCCGACACTGGGAGCTCTCTGGAGTCCTAGAAACGAAGGGAATGTTTTGATAGGAATGAGTGGGCAGGACCTTGACAGTCAGTTCAGGCCATCTCTTCAAAGGGTAATATAACAAGCATCCTTGACTTTCAAACAGCATTAGCTTTGTGACCCAAATTGAAATTCTTGGAAGTGTGAGTCCTCTATCTTCCCTTTCTGTATGCTTTCTTCCCCTCAGAAGTCCTCCTTACCTCTCTCTCCCATCCATTAGTGAGTACCTGTGCCCTCCCTGCCCCACTAACAAGCTCTCTCAGAAAAAGACCTCACGGTAGACAATTCTTTGCAAAAAAATACCCATGTGTTGTCTCTCCCAGAGGCATTTGCACTGTTATGCTTTCTCATGCAAGGACAAAAGGCTTTCAACAAAATTCTTGCTCAAGACTTTTAGACGTCAGCAAGACCGGACTTCCAGGGGGCATCAGAGAGGTTTTCCAAGTTGGAAGAAAAACTGTGCCTTAGATTGGTTCCCTGTGATGCTCCAACTCCATCTCTGACACAAGGGACTTACAAATAGGACACCGTTATGATTTCTGTTTCTATTTTTCCTTTGGAGCTCAGGCATATAAAAGTGGGTGCATCAGCCCTGGCTGGTGTTCTCAGTGGTTAGAGCATCGGTCTGAGCACCAAAGGGCACTGGCTTGATTCCCAGTCAAGGGTGCATACCTGGGTTAAACGTTCCATCCCTGGCCCTGGTTGGGGCATGTGTGGGAGGCAACCGATGGGTGTGTCTCTCTCACATCGATGTTTCTCTCTTTCTCTCTCTCCCTTCCCCCTCCCGTCCTGCCCTCCCTTACACTCTCTCTAAAAATCAGTGGAAAAAAACATCCCTCCATGAGCATTAACAAAGGGAAAAAAAGTGGATTAATCATAATTTTTAGATTAGGACACACTGGCATCATAGGACCGGCCATTGTTATTTCGTTAGTTAGCCAGTTAGTTAGTTCATTCATTGATTTGTTCGTTAGTTTTTAAAATGTAGTAAGCTCCCAGGAACCCACCACTCAACACAAAACCTAAGGTCTTGGCAATAATCTACATCCAGCCCTTCTCATCGAACCAAAGTAACAATTGAAAGATGATGACCCCTTGAAGTTTATCTTGCTCCTCTTAAGATTGGCCTTGGGTTGGTTGGGGGCGGGAAATAATTGTCACTCCTCCCCATTAACAGAGGGGAAACTGAGTTTCATGGAAAGGAAGCCTCGAATAACCTTTAGCCAAGGCCACTAAAGACCATCCTCTCTCTCGCTTTCTGCCAGGCCAGGCAAGGGACAGGATTGGGATTAACAGGAAAGTCAGACTTGGTAACCCCCTCAACAGCACTAACCTTCTCTCTCTTTTCCCCCTCGTCCTTGTAGACTATGCAGAATTCATTTTCTTAGGACTCTTTATGTCCGAAATGTTTATAAAAATGTACGGGCTTGGAACACGGCCTTATTTCCACTCTTCCTTCAACTGCTTTGACTGTGGGGTAAGTGCCCTGGTTTCCATGGAGTTTATTTCTGCGACTCTTACCCAGCATGAAGCTGATGGTTGGGGACACCAGAAAGGGGGAGCGGGGTCCCCCTGGGTAGGAGAGGCTCAGCTGAATGCAATAGGAATGCGAGGACCAGCTCACGCATTGGATGCAGGCACCCAGCGCTGTCAGCCACTGCCTGTGGGAGAGCCAATATGTGGACCCTCTTTGGAAAGTGGGGATGACCTGGCCAGGGCTAGGGATTCACCCTCGAGAAACTCGTGCCCGGGAGACACATACAAGAATCATCTGAGCGGCCTTGCTTACGGTAGTCCCGAACCAAATGACCCAACTATCTCTTTGCAGTAGAATAGATAGGGGGCGGCGTAGCCATGTAATGGAATTCTCTGCAGCAATGAAAGGCCGCCCACCACACCTGCACCCATCGGCTTTATGATACTGCACAAAAGGAGGCAGACAGTGACAAACGCAGACCATATCGCGTGTGCTGTTCTGCTCATCAGAGTTCAGGTGGACAAAACTAAGCTGTATTGGTTAACGGTGATACTCGAATACTTTAAAAAGGCAAGACCTCAGAAACATTACGATGAGCGGAATAACGATAAGCTGGACACAGAAGATCGCGTATGGCATCATGCCATCTACATGGAATGTGCAGAAGCGGCAAATCCACAGACAGGAAGCAGATCCGTGGCTGCCAGGGGCTGGGGGAGGGGATGGAGAGTGACTGCATGTAGGGACATGGTCTGCTTTGAGGGTGACAAATATTCTGGAACTAGATAGAGATGATGATCATACAACATTGCAAATGAATGTTGCCACTGAATTGTGCCCTTAAAGTGGTTAATTTTATGTGCTGCGAATTTCACCTCAACCTTTTTTAAATCTAGGAAGTAGTGGTTACAGAATTCAGGACAGTGGCTGAGTCTGAGGGGTCCCCAGGGCTCCCAGGGTGCTGACATGTCCTGTTTCTTACACGGGCGGTAGCTACACAGGCACTCGCTCTGTAATGACGTGTTTCTGGAATTCTGTGCTCACACCAGCTCTTAATAAATAAAAACAGAGAAAGGACGAGAGGGGTCTGAGCGCGGCACCCTGCTGGCGTTTGAAGGTGGGAGTTGGGTTGGGTTCCTGCAAGGTTCGGGCCCAGGCTGTGTTTGCAAGGACTCTGGGCACCAGAGCCGATCCTGTGTCCTAGGTTATCATCGGGAGCATCTTTGAGGTCATCTGGGCCGTCATAAAACCTGGTACATCCTTTGGAATCAGCGTGTTACGAGCCCTCAGGTTATTGCGTATTTTCAAAGTCACAAAGTAAGTCTTTGCTGGGGGGGGGGGGGGGTGGGCATTGGGGCCAGGAGGGACGGGGCACCTCCAGCATGTTGGGAAGGTGGGCTCAGCGGCCGCCACCCAGGCCCAGCCTAACGCCCACCCCCACCCCCGGCCTCTGTTGGCAGGTACTGGGCGTCTCTCAGGAATCTGGTCGTCTCTCTTCTCAACTCCATGAAATCCATCATCAGCCTGTTGTTCCTCCTTTTCCTGTTTATCGTCGTCTTTGCCCTTTTAGGAATGCAGCTCTTTGGCGGCCAGTAAGTGCTCAGCAACTTCTCCGACTTCTGCTTCTCTGGGGTCTGACCCAGGGACCCCTTCAGCCCCCACACGCCAAACTCAGTGCCTCCAGAGACCGTCCTCACGCCGACTGCCCTTCTCGTGGCCCGGACGCCCTGTGCACGCACCCAGACAGGCAGGGCCCTGGGTCCCACTCAGATGTCCTTCTGGGGGACGGAGACGTGAAGATGTTGCCCTGGAAACAAGATGCTAAACTACGCCCTCACAACACCTGGGGCAGGGCCAACGGGAAATGTCTGTGTTTCCCCCACAGGTTTAATTTTGATGAAGGGACTCCTCCGACCAACTTCGACACTTTTCCAGCAGCAATAATGACGGTGTTTCAGGTACAACCCTAACCCAGCCCCGCGCCATGCAGGGCCGCAGGAGAGCACCAGAACCCAGAGCAGAGGGAGGAGGGGCGTGGGCAGGAGCCTTTATTGGGGTTTCCCCAGGAGGAGTCGGGGAGGAGGAGCCGGTTGAGGATTGGCTCGTTTGAATAATTTCGGCGGGCTCTGGGGCGTAGATGCTGACCAGTGGTCTGGTACCTGGCCCTGGAGTGATTCGGGCAGAGAATGCTGGCCTGGGGGGTGAGAGCCTGATGGGGGAGGTGGTGGAAGTGTGGGCCCTGGTTTGTATTTGAAAAGCATGTTTGGGGGCCAGTTGTTCACTATCCCTAGGAGTTAGCCAGCCTGACTCCCTGCAGGGTCAGCAAAGGCCCAGATGTCAAAGCATCAGAATACAGGAAAGACATGCCCACCCTCTCCCAGAACTGCAAGACACCCCTCCCCTATTCCAGACCCTGGGCGGTCTCCCCAAACCGGTTCTGTGCCCATGTGGGCGCATGACCTGAGGACTGGGACGGCCCCGCTGGGACCTCCGGAGCCTTTCCAGTGGGTTCTGTCTCTTTAGAGGACAGACGGTGATGGAAAGTGGGACTTCGCTCCCCGCTTCTGGGAGAGTGGCTTCTAAATAAGACCCCGAGATGGGGGTTGGAAAGAGGACCCCCTGTGGCAGAGTTCTGACCCCTCACATTAATGATTCAATCGTAGTCACCACCACCCACAGGTCCTCAGCACAGGGTCCTGGCCCAGGAGCAGCTCTGGCCCCCATGCCACTTGGAAGTATCTGGAAACAGTTTAGGTTGTAACCCCAAATGGGGGAGTGGGTGTCACGGGCACCTGGTGGGAGGAGGCCAGGGCTGCTCAACACCCACAGCACAGGGTGCCCCAGCACAGAGAACGACCCGGTCCCCAAGGCCAGCAGTGCCGAGGCCGAGAAGCCCTGCGTGAACAGGTTAGCGTGTCTGGGGTTCTTTCACATTTACTTGATCCTCATGGAAATATCATGAAGGAGGCGAGTGGCATTGTTTTAACAAGGACGTGGACACCACCTACCTTCCTCTCAGTCACTCCGTAAGCATCAGCCCAGTTTCTGTTGCCAGCACCTGCTGGCAAAGCCTGCTCTGGCCACCAGCACCTGCCTGCCCAGGCACAGCAGCCCGAGGACCAGTGAAGATGTTACTTAACAGAAACTAATCTCTCACACTTCTGGAGGCTAACAGTCATGGTCAGGGTGTCCACAGGGGTGGTTCCCGGTGAGGACTCTTTTCCTGGCCAGCAGGCGGGTCTTCTCGATGTGCCCTCACATGTGGGGAGAGCGCGAGCGAGACAGAGAGAATGCCCCAGCTCTGCGGTGTCTCTCCTTACAAAGGCACTAACCTCATCATGAGGGCCCCACCCTCATGGCCTCATTAGCCTTAATGACCTACCTTTTCCAAATACCATCTCATGAAGGCTTAGAGCTTCAACGTATTAATTTAGGGGACACGGCTCAGTCCCTCTCAAACCCCCTTATTACCTCAGGGAAGACAGAGTTACAGAGGTTGGTGACTTCCCCAGGGTCCCCTCCTCCTAGAAGCTGGGCCGAGAGCCCTTCACTGCAGGGACAGGCAGGTTTGGGCCCCACAGCCGCGTCTCCGAGTGGCCATGGCTGAGAGGGGGTCGGCTGTGTGTTCCTCCCTCCCTTTCAGATCCTGACAGGCGAGGACTGGAACGAGGTCATGTACGATGGCATCAAATCTCAGGGCGGCGTGCAAGGCGGCATGGTGTTCTCCATCTACTTCATCGTGCTGACCCTCTTCGGGAACTGTATCCTCCGTGGGGCGCGGGGGCACGCCTGGATGGGGGCGCGAGGGAGGGGACCGGGAGACCCCGGTGCCCAGGGTCCCGGCGGCGTTGCTTTCCCTGACTCTGGCGTCCGCAGACACCCTCCTGAATGTGTTCTTGGCCATCGCGGTGGATAATTTGGCCAACGCCCAGGAGCTCACCAAGGTGCCGCGGGTGGGAGAGTGTTTCTCTGGCAAAGTTGCCACCCGTTCGTGACAGATCAGGACCGTGCTGGGCATGTGGGGACGGGGACGGGGTCAGAGCTTTTGCCCTGGCGGCACCGTGCCAGGGAGAAGGCACCTCCTCCCCCCTCAAGCAGACTGTCCCTAGTTAAGTGGATTCTACAGCAAAGGAGGTGGGAGGGGGTGAGGCACTGGGTTACAGGAAACAGATGGCAAACTCCACCGAGTGCCCGTGGACAGGCAGCGGGCAGTGTCAGAGGACCTCCAAGGGATGATGCAGCCCCAGGCTCGAGGGCACTCACTCTAGACCTGAAAGGACAGGCCAGATGGAGAATAACCCACACGGGGTGTTGGGGCTTGATGTCCATCCCCGTGAGCTAGGGAGCTGGCCGGACCTCACCGCTGACTGGTAGCAATAAAGGATTCTGGCCCTGGATGATGTGGCTCAGTTGGTTGGGCGTTGTCCCAGGCCCTAACAGGTTACTGGTTCGATTCCTGGTCCAGGCACATGCCCAGGTGGCAGGTTTAATCCCCAGTAGGGGGCATGCAGGAGGCAGCCAATCGCTGTTTTTCTCTCTGATAGTCATGGTGCCAGGCATTGCTGTTAACGCCTTTTTGCAGAAGGAGAAACTGAGGCTCCAGCCCCAGCTGGCATGAAAAGAGCACCTACTGTCCATAGCACCACCCTGTGCGTGTCAGGTGCTTGGCACAGTTCTTGGTACAATCAAGTGCTCCATATAGGAGCCTCTGGCAGTCACTGGGCAGGAGCCAGGCCCTGGGCCTCGAGCTCTCATTTTATAGACCCACTAAGGGAAGGCTGGGATTCGAACCCGGACCCGGCAAGCTCCAGAACCCACATTCTTGATTCACATACCCTGCTCCTTTCATTTGAGTCCAGCTGGGCAGGTAATGATAAAAGTAATAACCACAGAAAGGTCTAATGGCCCTTTAATGCTGGGCACCAGCCAACGTAACAGATGGGGAGTGGCTGTTCTCCCCATTTCACAGATGAGGAAAGTGAGACTCAGAAAGGCTAAGGGGCATTGCCACATCGTGAGGAACTGAACAAGTAGAGAAGTGACCCCTCAAAGAGCAGAAGACAGGAGGTCAAAAGAGAATTTGGGAGGTTGGGGTGAGAGCCTTCCAGGTGAGGAGAAGCCCGGTTTTATTCGTGGTCAGCGATAATGAATCATCTGGGCAGCCCCTGGTGCCGGATGCCCCCTTTGGGGCCCGCCTCACACAGGCCAGAGGAAGCCACGTTGCTCTCAGTGACACCACTCACACCCCTGGGAATGCCCACAGCAGGGCCTGGGGATGGCTGTGCACTGCGCGAGGCAAGCTGAGTACCTTCCGGCAGTTTGAGAGGGGGCGAGCCAGGAACAGAGGCTTTTAGGAGCTACAGCGTCCGCCCTAACGTCTCACCAGCAGCCCCGTCATATGGAGAGAACGTGTGCAGAGTCCTCCTCCCAGCCCAGGAGGGCCAGGCCTGGGCGTCCCACGGCTTTGTGGCCCCAGAGCCTCGAGGTGTTCAGGATGTGTTCATGGAACGGAACCGAACTGAGCAGACGTTGCCAACCCTCCATCTGCCGAGCCTGGCAGGAGGGAGAGAGAGTTTCCCAGGCCCGGCTCCGACTGGGGGGGGGGGGGGGGGCGGGACGGAAGTCTCCACCCCCCGAAACACACGGCCATGGGCCTGGCCACCGTGGAGCCGGCTGGCATGGCTGCTCTGGGGACCGATCCAGCCGTGAGCTCATCCAAGTCATTGCGGAGAGGGGACGCCAGGAGCGGGGGCAGAGGGGAGGGAGAAAGGCAAGCTCCTCGCCTGTGAGGTGCGGACATTCTCCTCCAGACCCACATTCTTCATTTATTCCATAAGCATATCTTAGCATTTAACATGTGGCAGGCACCCCACAAGCCCCTGATATGTTTTTAGCTCATTTAATCTGCACAGAAACCCCGGGAGGCACCTTCTCACATCCCCACTTTACGGCTTTTGTCACTCATTCAGAAGCATTTATTGAGGACCTACTGTGAGCAAGGCCTGGTCCAGGAACCAGGGACACAGCCATAAACAAAATACACAGAAATCCCTGCCCTCGCGGCGCTGATATTTGAGTGAGAGAGACAGACGAGGAATAAAATTGTCAGATGGCGCTAAGTGCCAAGGAAAAAAGTGAAGTAGAGAAAGAGAGAGCTGAAATTTCGAATGAGGATTATGAGGCGTGGAGAGGGTCAGTGACTTGCCCAAGGTCACGCAGCAGTAAGTAGTGGAACCGGGTGGGATGTGAGTCCAAGTAGGTCTAGAATGTGTGCTCATGGCCACACGCACTGGTGCTTAAACATGAGCGTGTCTCATACTCACCTGGGAGCTTGTTGAGGATGCAGGTAGACCCAGCCCAGGTTCTGGCGGGGCCTGGGAAACTGTATTTGCAGTGTTTCTGAGGTAGGTGGTCCACGGTCCTGACTCTGAGAAACGCTGGGTGTGGTGCCAGGAGGCAGGAGGCCTTGTGAGAGCTGGGGGTCTGACTGGGTCCCTCCTCTGTGTTGTCACTGACACAGTGCCCTGACCTGACCATTTCTGAGGTGGTAAGATTGCTTCTTGCCCCAGGATCCCAGCCCAGGGATCACATGACTTTTCCTACTGGGTTCATCTCTGGCCATTTCTTTCCTGTTGCTTTTTCTTTGTTGGCTTTTCAGTTTTACGAGTGAGGCCCTGCATGAAGGCTGAAGAAGGATTTAAGGCCCCCAAACATCTTTTTCTTACGTATTTTTAAAACATCTTCCCCCAGCCCTAGCGGGTTTGGCTCAGTGGATAGAGCGTCGGCCTGCAGACTGAAGGGTCCCGGGTTCGATTCTGGTCCAGGGCATGTACTAGGTGGCAGGCTCCTCCCCAGCCCAGGCCCTGGTCGGGGCATGTTCAAGAGGCACCCAATCAATGTGTTTCTCTCACATCGTATTTCTCTGTCTTTCCCTCTCTCTTTCATTCTCTAAAAATCAATGGAAAATATCCTTGGGTGAAGATTTAAAAAAAAATGAAAACATTCTTCCCCCATTCTCCTCCTTTTTGAACCTGACCGGCTGAGCATATAAGCTGCTCCCCTGATTTCCCTCCGGAGGCTGTTGGCAGTGTATGCGATGGGCCCTGGGATGCCAACTTTTTCTGCACGTGGGGACTAGTCAGTGTTGTTATGTGTGTTTCCAGTCTCGGTTCAGGAAGCTTAAGTGGCCTGAAAATTAGAGTGAGAGGAAAATCTTTGCATTAATTTCCGGCTCCTTGAGACGGTGCAGAAAAATCTCCACTGTGAAAGGGGAGGGAATCTTTTTCTTTCTTTTTCTTTCCTTCTGGCTGTGTGCTAACATAGGGTTAATAATGGCTAGGTATCCGGCGTGTACCTATAGGGGACAGCAGTCCACTTAGCCGGCACTAGGCATCTGTTCCTATTGTCAGGCCTTGGCTCTGATTGGTGGAAACCAAGGCCAAACCTGCTTGTAAATATTTCCAAAGTCGCCCGTGATTAGCAATAGGGTCGGAGAGGAGGCCCCGAGGCCCCGTTCGTGTTTTGTAAACAGGGATCCCCCTGTGCCTTTTAGGATGAA
Source organism: Myotis daubentonii (assembly GCF_963259705.1). Lineage (NCBI taxonomy): Eukaryota > Metazoa > Chordata > Mammalia > Chiroptera > Vespertilionidae > Myotis > Myotis daubentonii. The sequence goes on along the minus strand of NC_081844.1, from coordinate 23,195,527 downwards.
CAAGAAGAAGAAGAGGCAGCCAACCAGAAACTCGCCCTCCAGAAAGCCAAGGAGGTGGCAGAAGTGAGTCCTCTGTCCGCGGCCAACTTGTCCATAGCTATGTAAGTGCCCCCAGCTCTGGCTGGCATGCTCTCCAGGCTCCTCGGCCTCTGCACCCTCCCAGTCAAGGGTTTGGGGGCAGGAATCGGTCCTTGACAGGGTGGAGCTTTAGGAAGAGGTATTTCTGCCCTCCCACTCATTTTTGCACAATATATATTAATTAGAGGCCTGGTGCACGAAATTCAGGCATTGGAGGAGGGGGGTCCCTCAGCCCAGATGTGAGAGGGTGCAGGCCAGGTGAGGGACCCCACTGGTGCCATGATCAGGGCTGGAGAGGGATGTGAGAGGTTGGCCAGCCGGGGAGGGACCGCGGGAGGGATCCAGGGCGTGTCCAACCCATCTCGCTCAGTCCCGATCAGCGGGACCCCAGCAGCAAGCTAACCTACCGATCAAAGCGTCTGCCCCTGGTGGTCAGTGCACATCATAGCAAGCGGTTGAGTGGCCTTAGCTTATCATTAGCATATTGCGCTTTGATTGGTTGAATAGACGACTGGACACTTAGCATATTAGGCTTTTATTATATACGATAAGCACCTACTTACTATGTGCCAGGAACTGTTCTAGCTGCCGGAGATAGAGCATTAACAAGGCATTAACTGTATAGCGAGTGCTAGGAGTGGAGAGAGTTGGGATTTTTATTTTATTTTATTTTAATTTTTATCTCTTACCCGCCCCCCTTCCTGCCCCCCTACCCTCCCCAGCCTTCCCGCTGTCGGGATTTTTAAATATAGTTGTCAGGAAAGGCTTCACAGAGAAGGTAACAAGGGCCAAAGGAGGGAGGAGTCATGGGGGGTCAGGGGCAGATCATCAGGACCTCATGAACCGTGGGGAGCACTTAAACTTTTGTTGGGAGTTACGAGGGAGCCATGGAAGGTTCTTGAGCGGAAGGACCGGATCTGACTCAGGAGCTCACAGGCGCCATCTGGCTGCTGTCAGGGGAACAGACGGGGTGAAGGCTGGAACCAGGAAACCAGGTTGGAGATGACTGCACTGGTCCATGCAGGAGGTAGTGGTGGCTGAGGAGGCGATGGATACAGCTGAGTTCTAGACAGATCGTGACAGTAGAGAGAGTGGGCAGAGTTTGCTGGTGGGTCACAGGTGGTGAGAACGAAGGTGTCTTGATGGAAGGGAGATTTGTTGACACCGATATTCTTAATTGTGCCTTTGTGGGGTGTCCTGGGGATTCTGCACACTGTGGGGCAATGCATCATGGGACAATGGGAAGGAGGCTTTCTTTCCCCAAGAAGAAGGAAGTGGCTTGGAATGGGGAGCCCGGGAGATTCATGCTCAGGCAGCCATGGAAGGCCAGGGTCTGTAGAAAGCTATCCTGCAGGCTGCTTTGCCCCAGAGCGTAAATAGGCACCTCCCACAGGCTTCTAAGTGCCCCCTCTGGCTCTCCTGGGGCTCCTAGACCAGTGGTCGGCAAACCGCGGCTCGCGAGCCACATGCGGCTCTTTGGCCCCTTGAGTGTGGCTCTTCCACAAAATACCGACTTCTGCGCATGGGCCATGACGTTTCAATCGCACTGTACGTGCGCGCCCGCACGTGGTATTTTGTGGAAGAGCCACACTCAAGGGGCCAAAGAGCCGCATGTGGCTCTCGAGCCGCGGTTTGCCGACCACTGTCCTAGACCTCCTATGACCCGAACTGCAGGGTGGCAGGCAGTGCGGGGCCTCCAGATCTGCTCCAGGCCAGTGTCCATTATGATTGGCTGTGTCAGAAGTTAAAATATTTGGAATATCCAGACTGCCTCCAGGGAGTCATGTGCTCTAATATAAAGAGGACTATGGGGGCACCCACCTGGGCTGAGACCCCCATCAACCAAAATGCCCAGCCGGGTGGAGATTTCCATTGTGTATCTGGACTGAGATGCCCACCTGGGCCAAGATACCTGTAAAGCCAAGATGTCCAGCCAGGTTGAATTTTCCACAGTTGAGACACCTACTTGGGCCGAGATGCCCACCTGAGACAAGAGACCCGCGTTGGTCAAGTCTGCCGTAAGTTCAGTGTTCCATGCAGGCACGGTGGTCTAATCCTCGCACCCTCCCCTTGCAGGAAAGAGCAACAGAAGAACCAGAAGCCGGTCAAGTCCGTGTGGGAGCAGCGGACCAGCGAGATGCGCAAACAGAACCTGCTGGCCAGCCGGGAGGCCCTGTACAACGAGATGGACCCCGACGAGCGCTGGAAAGCTACCTTCGCCCGGCACCTGCGGCCCGAGATGAAGACCCACCTGGACCGGCCACTGGTGGTGGACCCCCAGGAGAACCGCAACAACAACACCAACAAGAGCCGGGCCGCCGAGCCCACGGTAGACCAGCGCCTGGGCCAGCAGCGGGCCGAGGACTTCCTCCGGAAACAGGCGCGCTACCATGACCGGGCCCGGGACCCCAGCGGCTCCGTGGGCCTGGACGCCCGGCGGCCCTGGGCTGGCAGCCAGGAGGCCGAGCTGAGCCGGGAGGGTCCTTATGGCAGAGAGTCGGACCCCCACACCCGGGAGGGCGGCCTGGAGCCGCCGGGGTTCTGGGAGGGGGAGGCTGAGCGGGCCAAGGCCGGGGACCCCCACCGGAGGCACACGCACCGGCCGGGGGCCAGCCGAGAGAGCCGCAGCGGGTCCCCACGCACCGGAGCTGACGGGGAGCCCCGCAGGCACCGGGCCCATCGCCGGCCCGGCGAGGAGGCCCCAGAGGACAAGGCTGAGCGGAGATCCCGGCACCGTGAGGGCAGCCGGCCCGCCCGGGGCGGTGAGGGCGAGGGCGAGGCTCCTGATGGCGGCGAGCGGAGGCGGCGGCACCGGCATGGCCCTCCAGCCACGTATGACATGGACACGCGGAGGGAGGACAAAGAGCGCAGGCACCGGAGGAGGAAGTAAGTAGAAGCCACCTGAGAAATGGTCAGTGACCACAGTCGTAATAATAACAGTCTGCTGTGTGCCTGGCACTCCTCTGAGCAACTCAGTCTTCTCAGCCACCCCCTGAGATCGATCCCATTGTCAGCACCCCAATTCCCAGAGGGGGAAGCAGAGGCGGGGCGATTTGCCCAAGGTCACACATCTAGTAAGTGCCCTTGAACCCAGGCCATCTCATGCCAGAGGCTGCAGGCAGATCCTCATGCCCTCATGCATCTCAAGGAAACCACAACAACTCTCCCTGAGCTACAGGGCTCTTCCTTGTGCTTGCTGTGCGACCTTGGATAAGTGACTTCTCTAGTCGGCCTCAGTTTTCCCAATCTGTAAAATGGCACAGTGAGACCTACAGTGGCACAGTGGGTCATTGCTGGGATTAAATGAGGTGATACATGCACAGGGCTGAACGTGCAACTGATGCCGTGCTTGGTCCATGTTAGCTGTTACTGAGCCAGCCGTCTTTGTACCTGGCGCTATTCCTGGGGGGATTTGAAAAGCCACTCTGGGCCCTCATCACTGAAGGGGGGGGGGGGGGGCGGCAGGGCTCAAGGCTTTTGAAAGCATCTCCCAGGCCAGCACTTGACCCAGTCAGAAACAGCCACCTCTTTTTCATGACAGTGTTTTGTAACGCTCCTTAGAAGGTCTATAGGGATTCTACACCTGGCAGCCCAACAGCGTACATGGTGAAACAGACATGGTACTCTTATTAATTAATGTCCTGTAAGTCTTCTTTGATATCACCATTACGACGTCATGTTGATTTTTTAAAGTTGCGTTGAAGCAGGTCTGTTACAAGACATACACAGCAGGCCAACACTTTTCCAAATCGGGTGTGTGCACGGACCCCCAAGGATCCGGCTAAAACACAGGTCCTCATACGGCAGGTTTCAAGTGCAACCTGGCGGTCTGCATTTCAGGGGCTCCCGGGCCCGGGGACCACACTTTAAGTAAGAAAGTCTAGAGCAGCGGTTGCCAGCCTTTCGGACCTCGCGGACCACCAGTGTCCACGGCCCCCTGGTTGGCGCCCGCTGGTCTAGAGGACAGTGGGACGTGACTCTGAGGCAGGCAACCGTGTGCAAAGTCGCCAGGAAGGTAACAGGCACCAATGCCGGCTGGCTGGGTTGTGCGGACCCCTTACACAACAGAGCGCTGCCATCGGTGTGGGGGTGTTCCAGACCGAGGGCCTCCGGGCCAGTGTCGGCTACGATTCGCAGCTCAGAGTGAAGCTCCTCAGAGTCTAGCCTTCCCTAATGTGCCCAGTAGTTGCATTCAGGGAAAATGCAACGTATAAAACATGCAGAAATACGTTATGCTCATAGAGAAACACAGTCAGGCTAAAACTGAAGGCACCGGTCATTGCAAGCCGAGTTTCACCTGTGTGAGGGACATAGGAACGTCGTGAAGGAGGCGGCCTAGTCCTTCCCCAGGTGGGACTGCCCTGCACATCGTAAGATTTTTTTTTTTAATATATTTCTTTATTGATTTCAGAGAGGAAGGGAGAGGGAGAGCGAGAAACATCAATGATGAGAAAATCATTGATCGGCTGCCTCCCTCAGGCCCCCTACTGGGGATTGAGCCCGCAACCCTTGGCCGGAATTGAACCTGGGAACCTTCAGTCCGCAGGCCAATGCTCTATCCACTGAGCCAAACCGGCCAGGGCTACATAGTAAGATATTAGTGTACCTGCTTCCCACTTCCTAAATGTCCACGGCCCCCCCCCACCCCCATCAGTATATCATTAGGTCTCCACCTATCTCCACCACAGCCCCCTGAAACCATTGTTCCAAGTCATTCCTGCTAGCTGTCGGGCTTTCTCTTATGCGGTCGGTCATTCATTCTTCCTTCAGTGTTTACTAAGTGTCGACTGTAGACCAAGCTGGGGCTGTGGGTTCAGTCGGGTACCCGCAGGGAACGGGCATGCAGGAGAAGGAAGGAAAGTGTCCCAAACCAAAGGACCAGAGGGAGGCCAGTTTGCCATTTGCCGTTTGGAGGGCGAGGAGAGACAACAGATGTGAAGGGACAGTGGTGGGTGGGTCAGCAGGACCTTGAGTCCCCTCGAGGCAATGTAATTTTAGGCGGAATAAAGCATTTAGCACAGGACTGCACAATTAAGGACCAATGCATCGCTGTTTCTGTTGTTATTATTGCTCCCAATATTATTGTAACTATCCTTAGTAGTATGCCTGCTCCCATTCTTGAAGGAGGCGGAATGACAGGGACAGAATGGGAGCACAGCCTGATGGCAAAAAGGGCCAGGACTCAGGAGCCGGAGGTCACTCCCTGCCCCATCACTTCCTGGCTGAGTGACGTGCAGTATGTCACCTCCCCTCTCTGGGCCTCTATTTCCCCATCTGCAAAGGGGGATAAGTACAGTACCTACCTCCTAGGCATAAGGTTCAAATGCGTTAGTAAATGTACCAGGTAAAATGCTTTAAATACTGCCTGGCTTATAATAAGTATCCAGTAAATGTTAACTATTATTAGTAAGAATATTTTAAGCATGCAATAGATGTTAACTTTGTTGTTGTTAATCTTTACCCACGGATATTTTTTCCGTTGATTTTTAGAAAGAGTAGAAGAGAGAGAGGGAGGGGAAAAAGCAAGGAGGGAAGGAGGAAGGGAAGGAGAAAAAGGGGAGAGAAAGAGAGAGAGAAAGAAGCATCAATGCAAGAGAGAGAGACATCGATTGGTTGTCTGCTACACTCACCCTGATGGGGCCGGAGACTGAACCTGCAACCCAGACTCACAACCTTGACTGGGAATCAAACCTTTGGTGCTCAGGCCGCCACTTCAACCACTGAGCCACACTGGCCAGGGCTAGATGTTTACTATTTTTATTAGTAGTAGCAAATACTCAATAAGTTTTAGCTATTACTATTATTTTTAAGACTCACAGACATTAAAAAACAACTTTAGCCCTAGCTGGTTTGGCTCAGTCAGGCCATGGACCGAAGGGTCTTGGGTTTGATTCTGGTCAAGGGCACATAACCTCAGTTTCAGGCTCAATCCCCGGTCCCAGTCCAGGCTGGTGTGGGAGGCAACCAATCCTTGTGTCTCTCTTATACAGATGTTTCTCTCTTTCTGTCTCTCCCCCTCCTTTCCACTCTCTCTAAAAAAAAAAATGATTGGAAAAATATCCTCGGGTAATGGTTAACAAACAAAAACACTTTAGATCCGTAGTCTTTAGATTGTTCACTCAGGCTCTTTTGACAGATGGGGAAACTGAGGCCCAGAGAGAGAAGGGGGCTTCCCTAAGGGCAACCAGCCAGCAGCAGAAGTATGACAGCCCGGGCTCCTTGAATTCCACCGCTGGCCCCATCCCCTCCTCACTCCCACACACAAATGCTCAGCTGGCCGGCTCATCTCCCAGACCAGGAGGGCTGCTCGCTGCCTTATCAGCAGAGGTGTCCAAGGGCCTGGCCACGAGAGGCGTCACTGGTTCGGCTTGTACAACGGTTCTAATGCTCGTTGGAAATAGAACGGTATGAAGATCCGGGCACTTTGAGAGAGGTTGAGCCATTCATCTGCTTTAAGAAAAATAAGAATGACAAAGTTAGAACTTTATTCAAGAATAGAATACAGTCAGAAGATGTTTGGGTTCTATATTCCAGCGAAGCCAGTGGCCCTACCTAAGAGGTCTGCCTCCTGCATTTTTCCTCTTGTTTCTTGGGCCTTTTCCCAGACACTGTGTTTTTCATTCTCCAGAATACTGATCCTATATATGATTGTTTTCTTTCTGTTCCCTCTGCTTCCCCCACCCCATTTCTACTTCACTTCCTCTCCAGTTTCCCCAGTTTTAAATGCCGCGCCCCCCCCCCCCCGAAGCTCTCACTGGCTCACCCCAGTGAAAAGTGTGTGGAAGCACATCCTACTTCACATCATTCAATAGTTTCCGGCCGCAGGTCCCCCACACCGGGCAGCCGAGCCCAGTGGCACCCAGGTGACCAAAGTGAGGATGGAGCTTACCCTGACTCCAGTAAAAACCTGGATCACGGAGCGTCCAACAGTAACCCCCGCCCCAGTAGTGAGGAGATTCTGCTAGATCTGACTGAGCACAGGGGACTCTGCCAAGACCTACGCCCTCACCCCACCCCACCCCGAATTAACATCTCAGCTCTTTGCCTCTTAGCTCCACCTGCTCTCATCACTGTGATATCCCACTGCCCAAAAGGAGCAAGAAGTGAGATACTGGACTTCTGAGCCTCACAGCTTATCCTGCATAGGGAAGTACCCTGATTCTTACAGCACCCCCGCTGGGCCTTAGCCATTCCCTTCAGCAACCCCATTCCATGCACCCCAAGTTATCTAGTGCCCCCATTTTCTTCATTGAGTAGCACTGTACCTTAAAATCTCTAGGAGTAGAGTCCAGCTCAGCCCTCTCCCAGCTGGATGACACTGGGCAAATACCTTTGCCTCTCTAGGCCTCAGTTTCCTCATCTCTAAAATGGGCCTGATCCTGATACCTCCTCCAGTGGTGGTTGTTGTGGGGATTAAATAAGTTAATACACATGGGCCCTTAGGAGAGTGGGGCACAAGGAAGCAGGGCCATCCTCTGGGTCTGGGCCTGAGCGTGCCCCGGGCACGGTGTCCACAGCCCTCAGCGGAGGGACGCTGCAGTGATTCGCTGGCAAAGGGACGCGGTGCAGGACAGGCATTATGCAACCAGCTGCCTATTCAGGGCAGATGATGGCAAATCCCCAGGAGGGGACGGGGAAGGGGCCTGACTTCCGAGTTTTCTGCCCCTTTTAGGTTCTCCTTGGAGACATTCAGAAATGAAGGCTCTTGGAGACTGATTCTAGGCCGCTGCCAGCTGAGCTTGTTAAAACTCCATGACACCCAGAGCCAGCGGAGGCAGCAAGAACAAGACAGCAAGGCCTGCCGGTCCCCTTTCCATCCGAACGGGGCTCGTGGTCCCGTGCATGAGGCTGCCCCTCTACCTGCTGTGTTATGTAGACAGCTTCACTGGGTAGTGGCCAAAGCTTCTCTTTGAAAGGATACCTTAGCTCAGCCTGCTTTTCATAGGGATATCTATCTTAACGTATCTATGTATATAATCTATGTATATAAAAGGCTCATACGCTAAGTGTCCATCCAGGTAGTGACGTCACGTAGCAACGCCCGGCTTCCTCTCCCTAGCGACGAGCCTCCTTGCAGTTTCTTCAGCCCAGGAACACAACTTGCTTTATAGCCAGGTGGAAACATTTTACACTGCAACCAAATGTCTGTGAAGCATTTTCCCATTTGCCTCATCTCATTCGATCCTCACAGAAGTCCGGGAGTAGGTAGAATCCTATTTTCTTTTCATTAGCCGGAAAACGGAGATTTAGAAACCTTAGGAACTTGACCCAACTGAAAAGAAGTAAGAAATGGTGGGCCTTGAAAATGACTTCAGGTGTTCTCACTGCACAGAACATAATCAAACACTGCTGCAGTTAAATATTTCACCGTTTGTTCTCCCTGCGTGATCTACAATAATAATCTGCTTCGTGTTGATATTTACTGCTGTGTTGCTGACAGTTACCTGAAAGAGAAGTTGGGGTGCTTCACTGGGCTGGAAAAAGTTTAGCTACATCAGAAAGCAGGTCTAATTAAGCAAGTTTTTTCTATATCTATAGAAAGCTAAGTTGACTCACGCATGCGCAATATATATGAAGCTCTCGCTGGCGCCAATAACACGCATGTGTTTCGATCTGTCATTGTTGATCATGATTTTGGTTGACACTTATATGATAGAGAAAGGGCCAATAGCAGTATTAAAATATTTGTCCTAATTAATTTCCTTCCAATGTGCACGAATTCATGCACCGGGCCACTATATATATAAATGAGGGACTATTCCCAGCCAGGTTTTCATGGACAACTTCTACAAAAGCACCAGCAGTGGGTTGGAATTAGGAACCCATTTGTGGGCTGTGCAAGTCGTTGGAGGAATATTGGTTCCGAATTTCTTTCACTTAACCCGCACATTACAGCTGACGCCCACCATCCGGGCGCAGGGCTCATGTCCCGGGGCTGCTGGCAATCCTGGGTCCCACGTCCCTTGGCTGTAGACACCTCCCTCTGATCCCTGCCCTGTCTTCACAGGGCCTTCTCTGCATGCCTTCTCCCCTTCTCCTCTAAGGACACTTGTCATTGGATGTAGGGCCCACCCTAATCCAGGACAATCTCATCTTCGTGATCCTAATTTAATTACATCTGCAAAGACCTTTTTTCCAATTAAGGTCACATTCTCAGGTTCCAGGTGGACATAAAGTTGTTGTTTTTTTCATTATATTTTATCATTGACAGTATTACAGATGTCTCCCGTTTTCTCCCTTTTTGTTCCCCTCCACCCAACCACCCACCCCACCCCAGGCCTTCACCATCCTATTGTCTGTGTCCATGGGTTATGCATATATGTTCTTTGGTCACTCTCTTCCCCATTCAACCTACTGTAGTCCAGCCTCTAACTCCACCCCAAAATTCACGCCAATCCCATGTGCAAAATACATTCTCCCCATCCCGGTATCCCCAAAAGTCTTAAGCTCTTACAGCATCAGCTCCAAAATCCCGGATCTCATCACCTAAGCCGGGAATGAGTGAGGATCTGAGTATGACCCATTTGGAGCAAAATTCCCCTCCACCTGTGAACCTGGAAACTAGAAACAGGTTGTCTGCTTCCAAAATATAAGGTTGAGACAGGCACGGGGTAGACATTCTTGGTCCAAAGGGGAGAAATACGCAGGAATAATGGGTCACTAGTCCCAAGCAAGTTCTAAACCCTCCAGGGCAAATTCCACTGGACGTCAAGGCCCTACAGGGAGGAATCCTGTGGCCCTCAGCTCACTCACATTTGTTCCTCACAGTGACTCGGTGAGTTTCCCAAGCCCCTATTATGGGTGAGAAACAGGCTACCTCACCCGTGGTTACAGCGCAAATCAGCACCAAGATCTTGACTTTCATCTCCAAGTTATAGGGAAGGTCCTGCTACCACGATTCCCAGGTCAAAGATGAGGGGCCTGAGGCCGAGAGGGGCTAATCAAACTGGAGGGTCACGTAGCTGGTCAGTGGCATCGCTGAGACTCAAACCAGGTCAGTCTGTCTTCTAAGGTGTCGATTCGTGACCTACTCACACGCCGGAGAAGTGAGAAATTCTCCGGGGCCTGCCTTCTTCCTGTGTGCCCTCAGAAAGACAAATCTAAAAATAAAACACCCTGTCTCTCCTCTGCCCACGAAACACCACCAAGGCCTTTTGCAGGTAAAAATACCAAAACAAAGTGCGGAAGATGGTGCCGGCACCTTAGCCAGTGAGAGGCTCCCCAGGGAAGCCAGCTTCTTTTATTGTTAAGTGTTGGGTAGATGCGGGCTTCTGGCTGGGGCCTGGGGAGCCAGGCCTGTGCTGTCGGGGGGCAGGGGGTATGGACTTGGGTTCCTGCATCTGCATCTAATCTGGTGTGAAATGAACAGGGCAACCCGAATGCTGTCTTTTGCCCCCTCTGGTCTCTTGAGTGAGTGTATGTGATGGCGACAGCCCGACAGAACCATTTTCTAGTATGACAGCTTCCCCAGGCCTCTGTTTTCCCGTCTGTATAATGGGAGCAGTCATGATCCCAGCCTGACAAGATTGTTCAAGAAGTGAACGAGTTGAGATAGAACAGAGGTTGGCCCACACTCTAGCCCAGTGATGGCGAACCTATGACACGCGTGTCAGAGGTGACACGCGAACTCATTTTCGGGGTTGATTTTTCTTTGTTAAATGGCATTTAAATATATAAAATAAATATCAAAAGTATAAGTCTTTGTTTTACTATGGTTGCAAATATCAAAAAATTTCTATATGTGACACGGCACCAGAGTTAAGTTAGGGTTTTTCAAAATGCTGACACGCCGAGCTCAAAAGGTTCGCCGTCACTGCTCTAGGCCATGACAGTGAGCTCGAGGACTCCCATACCCACCCGCTGTGGGCTAAGCCTCGGGGAGACCTCAGACTGCTTTGTAAGAGAGGTACGGTGTTGGGGGGGGGGGGGGCCAGGAGTATGGATGTGGGAGCCATGTTGTCTGGGCTCCAAGCTGCTCTGCCACCAGCTGGCTGTGGTGTGGCCTTGGGCAAGGCCCTTCTGTCGCTGTCCTCGGTTTCCTCATCTGCAAGATAGAAATAACAGCACTGCCCACGCCCCATGGCTATTCTAAGGATCAGATGAGCTGATGATGCGTAAAATCTGGCACACAGCGAGGACTCAGTAAGTGCGAGCTGTTATGACATGTGGAAGGCACAGGTTGCAGAATCAAGAGTTGCCTTTAAGAAGAGCCAGAGAAGTCAGTGTGGCTCAGTTGGTTGGAGCATCGAACCATAGACCAGAGGGTGGCAGGTTTGATTCCCGGTCAGGGCACATGCCTGGGTTGCAGGTTCGATCCCCGTTCGGGACGTGTGTGCGAGCAACTGATCCATGTTTCTCTCTCATGTCAATGTTTCTCTCTCTCCCTTCCTCTCTCTGGAATCAATAAAAATCTATATATATAAAAGCCTAAGCAACCATTAGCACGGAACGACTGGTGAGCCAGTTGCTATGAGAAGGGGTGGGGGGAACCACTCGGTGACGGGGCGCTGACGCGGCATCGGCATTCGTTCCTTCCGCGCCCGACCTGGCGACTGTCACCTCCTCTCCCGACCCCGCTGGGGCCTTTGGGCCCCGGGCTGGGACGGGGAAACGGGTGGGTGGCGGCAGACGCAGCCCCTTTCCCAGGGGGGCCAAGGGCCAGCTCCCTCCTCGGAGACCAGCAGCCAACCTCCAGCACCCTGTCCCTCACACCCTCCCGTTCCTCCCCCCGGCTGGCAGGCCCCGATCAGCCTGGCCCAAACCAGCCCTGATCGCTGGGCAGGCCTAGGGACCCCCCACCCAGTGCACGAATTCGTGCACTGGGCCTCTCCTCTAGTTTAAAATAAAATCAAAAGAGCCAGAGAGAGAAGTCTTGGGACTGCAGAGCCCTCTGGAGAGAGGAGTCACTGAGATTATAAGCGACAGAGGTCCTTTGTTTCCGGGGAAACCGACTTTGCCAGGACCCGGGCCCAGGGATTGGGGGACAATGAGGCCCCTTATCTGCGGATCGAGGGTTCCGAGGAGGTGTGTGAAGGCAAGCGGATCACACTCAGGAGCCAAGCCTCGGGGAGGTGGCTGGGAACCAGGTCCACCTGGATCCATGGGCCGGCGAGCAGAGCAGGGGCCAGCGACGATAGACACGCAGTGAGAGGGTCTGGGCCCGGGAGGCACCAGATGGGCCCCTGACCTGAGCCGCCCTCGCCGGGGCCTTTGCCAAGGTGGGGGCGAGTGTGCCGACGGGAGGACGTGGGGACTGAAGGGAGGTTTGGACCTGGAGGACTTCTGGGCCTCAGTGTCCTCATTTGAGAAATGGGGACACTCATTCATCATTCGACAGGAAGTCACCAAACATTTGCCTGGCGCCCATCTCATTCCCCCACCCCCCACCTCCCGCTACACCAGCCTCCTGACACTCACCAAGCGCGTCCCCTCTGCACTGGCTGTCCCCTCTGCCTGGATGCCTTGCCCACCACCCTTGTATCCATGTGAGAAGTCATCCCATTCATTTCCCAGCTCTGTTGCCTTGGGCAAGAAACTTAACCTCTCTGATCTTCCATTCTCTCGTCTGTAAAATAGTGCTAGTAATTGTCCCTCTGAGGGCTGAGCATGCGGGGTTATTACAAGTCTGTTACTGAAGTGTCTGCTGTTACTATTTCTGTTGTTAATTTTGTAATATGTTTGCGTGCGTATACTGCCTGCTCCTCCCAAGTGGAATATTGGGAGGGGACATACATGCTACAGGCATTTAAGGCCATGAGTCAACCCCACCCCGAAAGAGATGGTGTCCCCAGTCCTGCCTGGGAGCTAATGGGGCACAAAGGCAGGTCTGGAAGTTTCGGGTTGGGTGGTACAAGCTCCGGCAGAAAGTTCTTTTTCCCTCTGACTTCGCGTCCCCAGGGAATAGCCGTTCTGGCGGGGGAAGCAGCGCATTGGAAGGTGGGCGGTTGGCTACACTTACACGGGGACCAAGCCTCCGTGCCAGGCGCTGGGGAGCTGGGGCAGCGCCTCTCGCTGTCCGAGTCGCACCCTTGAATGATGGCATCTCAGGCAGCATCCAGAAATGTGCTCTCTGTTATTCTAACTCAGTTCTGGGTTCTTTCTCGTTGGCCTGCCTCCCACAGAGACACCCAGGGCTCCGGGGTCCCCGTGTCGGGCCCCAACCTGTCGACCACCCGGCCGATCCAGCAGGACCTGGGCCGCCAAGACCCGCCGCTGGCCGAGGACATCGACAACATGAAGAACAACAAGCTGGCCACCGCAGAGGCGGCCGGTCCGCACGACGGCCTCGGCCACGCCGGCCTGCCCCAGAGCCCAGCCAGGATGGGGAACAGCACCAACCCCGGCCCCGCCACGGCCCCGTCTGCCACAGCCACCAATCCTCAGAACGCCGCCAGTCGCCAGATGCCCAACAACCCGGGGAACCCGTCCAACCCCGGCCCCCCCAAAACCCCCGAGAACAGCCTTATTGTCACCAACCCCAGCAGCACCCAGACCAACTCAGCTAAGACTGCCAGGAAACCCGACCACACCGCGGTGGACATCCCCCCGGCCTGCCCGCCCCTCAACCACACCGTCGTCCAAGGTGAGACGCCACCCTCCACTGTCACTGGTGGGGACCAGTGTCCCTGGGCTCAGTCCCTAGAGGCTCAGCTGTGTGACCCTAGAGTTGGGACCAGCACGTTTCCATGTAGGCTCCGGAGGGACTGGTAGTTCTTACCCCTCGCTCCATCCCCCATTTAAGATTGGGACTTGAGAAGCACTAGGAATTTGGAGATGACCCAGTGAGCTTATTATTTTCCAAGATGATAATAGTAGCCCAATTCTTCTAGTGTCAGTTCTGTGCAAGAGAGTCCATGAGTTTGTCCTGTAAATGCTCAGCACAGCCCTACACAGGGGTCCTCAAACTACGGCCCGCTGGAAACATTTCTCCGGCCCGCCGGGTGTTTTTGCCGCCGCTGTGTGCATAGGAATTTGTTCATAGTTTTTTTTAAAAACTATAGTCCGGCCCTCCAACGGTCTGAGGGACAGTGAACTGGCCCCCTGTTTAAAAAGTTTGAGGACCCCTGCGGCCTAGACAATGATCCCACCTCTGGCCTCAGTTTCTTCCTCTGGAAAATGGGTATCTATGTAGTTTCTGCCCCGCAGGGCTACTGGGAGCACTAAATGAGATAATATGCACAGAGTGGCTGGCCTGCACATGCTCAGTAGGGTTCATAATATTTCTTGCATCCCGAATCCCCCCAAGAGAGCCAGGGAGCCCCCGTATCTGAGGAGCAATGGATTCTCCTGCTGGAAGTTTGGGAAAGTCAGACGATTCTCTAAGCCAGCGCTTTCCAGAAGGAATGTGACACAGACCACATATGTAACTGTATTTTTTTTAGTATGTCTTTATTGATTTCCACAAGGAAGAGGGATGGAGAGAGAGATACAAACATCAATGATGAGAAAGAATCATTGATCGACTGCCTCCTGCACGCCCCCTACTGTGGATCGAGCCCGTAACCCCTACTTGTGCCCTTGACCGGGAATCGAACCGTGATCTCCTGGTTCCTGGGTCAGTGCTCAACCACTGAGCCACACCAGCCAGGCCACATATATATAATTTTAAACTTTCTGGTAGCCACATTAAAAGACAAGAAGGAGGAAGGGAGGGAAAGAGGAGGGACAGAGGAGGGAGGGAAGGAAAGAAGGAAGGAAGGAAATGAATGAAAAATATAGAGGAAATACAAGTAGGTAAAATAAACTAATAAGTTATATTTAACCCAAAATGTTAATTATGTCCAAAATGTTACCATTTCAACATAAAATCAATATTTTAAAAATTGTTAACAAGCTACTTGACATTCTCTTTCTCACATTCAGACTTCGACATCTGTGTGTCTTGTGCTCACAGCACTTCACCACTGGGACCAGCACGTTTCCATGTTGGACAGTGCAGGTCTAGGCTCTGGAGGGACTGGTAGTTCTTACCCGTCGCTCCATCCCCCATTTAAGATTGGGACTTGAAAAGCACTAGGAATTTGGAGATGACCCAGTGAGCTTATTATTTTCCAAGATGATAATAGTAGCCCAATTCTTCTAGTATCAGTTCTGTGCAAGAGAGTCCATGAGTTTGTCCTGTAAATGCTCAGCACAGTCCTACACGGTGGGTCTTGTCATTGTGTCCATTTTACAGATGGAAAAACTGAGGCTCAGAGGTGTGTTAATGGGGAAAAACCCTGCATTTTGATGGTGGGTGAGCTCAGTATCCTCACCTGTACAGTGGGGATATTTGGACCTACCCTGCCTGCCTTCAAGTGACAGTATGAAGGTCATGAGATGGGGACAGGTCTGTGTTAATATCCTGTGAAGGGTCCCAGCAGACTCAAGGCTGTAGAGTAGTTGAGAGCGGATGCTCTGGGGCCAGGCTGCCCAGGTCAAATCCCAGCTCTGCCAAGTCCCAGCTGTGTGACCTTAGGCAAGTCACTTCACCTCTCTGTGCCTCAAGTTTTCTCCTCTGTGAAATGGGGATCATAAAGTACCAACCTCATAGGGTTATGTGAGGACCAAACGACATAATATGGTGCCTGGCACATAGTATCCGTGTCAGCAGCTTACTGCCTACTCTGGGGCGTGAACAGGAGCCCAGAGGCTTGTGGGAAATTGTGGCGGGAGCCCTGTGTTGGATCTTGTCCCAACAGTGAACAAAAACGCCAACCCAGACCCACTGCCAAAAAAGGAGGAAGAGAAGAAGGAGGAGGAGGAAGACCCCGGGGAAGACGGCCCCAAGCCCATGCCCCCCTACAGCTCCATGTTTATCCTCTCCACGACCAACCCGTGAGTATGACCTGCAGCTGGGGCCGCGCACGTCGGGCCCGAGAGCAGACCAGACGGGGTGATGGGGGAGAGGGACCTCCAAGACCGAACGGGACCATTGAGCACATTTTTCAGTGACACCCTTTTCTTGAGTCACATAAGACAGAAGTTTGTCATAACGCACCGATTTCGCTGGGAAAGACCCACTCCTGCCATCGGCGGGAAATCATGGTCGTGAGCATCCGCGTCTGCTCTGTCTATAAAGAGGGTGCCTCACAGACACAGCCCTGTGCCACGCACCCCTGACCCCGGCTCCTCGCGGGTTGGCATTGTGGGCGGGTGTTCTCTGCCCGGGCCCCCTGGCCCTCGTCTCGGGCATCCTCAGGGAGGATGGGTTACCCAGGAGAGAAGTCCGTCGCACGCCTGTCATGGGGTTCAGCGTCACGTTAGGATTACGTGTTTCCAAAGGGTATTTCTTGAAACTCTGGTCCCTCAACATGCTCTGGACAAAGCAAACTCGTGTCCCATAAGCTGGGGTGGGGCTGGGGGGCGACTGCTTTCTGTGACCTGCCTCTTTGGGATTCACCCTGTCCGTTCACTTTCTCATTTAGTTGGCATCACCTGTTTTACTGGAGAAATACTTACGTGACCCTGACTTTGTGCCTGGCATGGATCTGAGTGCTTTACAATTTTATTTTATTTTTAATTCTCCTAGTAACCCTGTGGGAGTGGTCTTGCACTTAGTCCTATTGGACAAACTAAGAAACTGAGGCCCGGAGAAGGGAAGTCACCTGCCCAAAGCCAGACAGGAAGCAACTGGGCGAGCCCAGACAAGGCTGGCTCCGGCACCCTGGTCTTAACCACTCGTTCCCGCTGCCGTGCGCACAGCCCGTGTTTATTATTTTTAGCTCCACTTAAAAAGTTTAGTTCTTAAGTATTATTCCATTAGCAAATTAAAGGCTCTAATAAGGCTTGGGATTCATAATTTAAGTAATTTTTTGGAGCCCCTACCTCTAACTCTTTGATTCCCCACCTTCTTGTGAGTTAGGCCCAATTGTATGGCCACTTCGCAGAGGAGAGCACAGAGGGCCGGGGTAACTTGCTATGGTCACTCAACTCTTTTTTTTTTTTTTTTAAGAAATCTACTTAACCCAGAGTTCCCCAGTTTTATTTAACCACAGGACATTTTCTGCATGAAAAGCCTTCTCCTCTACAAAATCAAGGACAACGCCGCAGCCTGGGAACCAGTTGTTCCAAGAGGGTTGTTTGGAAGTAATAAACACTTACAAACAGGGCCTGTGAAGACCCTCCCTAGCTGAGGCCCCCCGCCTTCTTGGGGCTTTAGGATCCTTGCACACCCCCAGCTGTAGGAGCTGGATAGTTTGTTGGCTGTGGGACTTGGGGAGTGAGAGATCTCGGGTAGCGTTCGCTGGCAGAGGAGATGGCGGAGGGAAGGGCCGCGAGCCCACGGTCTGAGTGGACCCCTGCCCGCCCCTCGGCCCCCACAGCCTTCGCCGCCTGTGCCATTACATCCTGAACCTGCGCTACTTTGAGATGTGCATCCTCATGGTCATCGCCATGAGCAGCATCGCCCTGGCGGCCGAGGATCCCGTGCAGCCCAACGCGCCACGGAACAACGTGAGTCCCGCCCCGCACCCCCTGCCCAGCCCAGCTCCTCGGTCTCGGGCCACTTTCTCCTGCATCCAAAGGCTCACAGCCAGGGTGGGGGGCATGCTGGTCGGGAGGGCAAGCTCCGGGTCTCTGGGGCTGCTCTGGGAAGCAGGGTCCTGGAGGAGGCAGTGGCTCTGTGCACCTGGTGAAGAAGCGATGGCCCAGGGTGGCTAGGGCTGCAAGTGGCTAGAGTGCCCGGGGGAGGGCGGGGGGAAGGGGGGCTGTGAGGCTGAGAGAACGTGGGGTTGTGCTTTCTCTGTGTGGAATGTGGGGGGGTGGTACTCAGGCAGGGGGTGCTCCAGAAGCAATCCCTTAGGCAGCCAGGTCTCACCAAGCAGACTTCCATGTTGACATGAAGTTTTGAAAGAGGATATTTTCACTCAGAAACACCGCCTAAACTTTTAGCCTGGTGTGTGTGTGTGTGTGTGTGTGTGTGTGTGTTTTGTTTTGTTTTGTTTTGTTTTAATCCTCACCCGAGAATATTTTTCCACTGATTTTTAGGGAGAGTGAAAGAGAAAGACAGAGAGAAACATCGATGTGAGAGAAACACATCGATGGGTTGCCTCCTGCACGAGCCCTGACCAGGGCCCCGGGCTGGAGAGGGGCCTGCAACCAAGTACGTGCCCTTGACCAGAATCGAACCCGGGACCCTTTAGTCTCCAGGCCAACAAACACTCCATCCACTGAGCCAAACTGGCTAGGGCAACTTTTAGCCTTTTTGGAGAACTAAAAAGCTCTCTCTGGCCAGTCCTGGGTCTGCGAACAGCCCCTGTTAATTGAGCACTTGCTGTGTTCCAGGCATCACCCGGGGCGTTGGACATACACGCCCTCCCAGTATCCTCATTGGATAGGCAGCTGGGGAAACGAACGCTCAGTGAGGTCAGGTGACTGGTCCAGGGTCACAGAGCAGAATTCCGATGTGACCTCCCCTGGAGGCCAACCTGCTGTGTGTTTTCAGCCACCTCCACTCACTGAGCACCTGCTCTGCGTCTGGCCCCCCGGCAGCCTGCCAATTGGGAACAAGTGTGTGCCGGTGGTTGAGAGGGGAAACGGAGGCAGCGGCACGCAAGGGTGTGGCAGAGGCTGGGCTGGCAGCGCTGCCTCCCTCCCCAGCTCCTGTCCCATGGCTCCCCCTGCCCAGCACAGAGGTACATTTCCCACTGGGAGTGAGGCCCTGCCACCCTCACTAAGTAGGTGAGGAGCCTGGCGAGGCCGGAAGGCCCCATAAATCAAGGCCTCCTGTTGGCAGCTTACCTTGCACTTTCCCTTCTTTTGCAGGCGGGGCAGGCCTCCTGGGGACCCTACTGCAGGGCCGGGGTTGGGGAGCAAAATGGGAGGAAATAATTAGAACACGGCTCCCAGAGGAAACCAGCTCCAGCAGCAGGGCTGAGGCCACAGTCAGTTATCTGCCCAGCTCCCCCGGGGCCTCAGGGGCCCAGGCCACAGGAGGGGCCTCCAGAGGGCTCAGCAAAGGCCCTGCCTACTCCAGGAGACCAGAGAAAGGGAAGGGGCCTGGAGGGGGCCACAGCTCCCAGCACTGTGGGAACCCAGGCAGAGCTCCAACCAGCCCCCAAGGGGTTGCAAAGGGTCTGTTCCCCACTCCATCTCACAGTTGAAACTCCTCCCCTCAAAGCCCTCCTCCCCTCGTCAAGAACACGGTGCCATCTGATGCCCAGCGACCCCTCCCAGAGTTCTTCCGATTAGCCCAACCAGAACAGGCCTCAGAAAAGTGCGTAGAACATGTGGGATCCATTTAGCAAGGACTTCAAAGTGCACCACACCCATGTAACCACCACCTGGGGCAGGAAGTAGAACGGAACCACCCCTAACCTCTGGCGCCAACTCCATCACCCCTCTTCTTCCCTCTGGAGGGGGGTTCAAATCAGGGACACCATGCGGAGACATGTTTGATTCTCATGACTTGGGGCGCGTTGGGGGTGCTACTGACCTCTAGAGGTGGAGGCCTGGGGCGCTGCTCATTGCCCTACAGTGCCCAGGGCAGCTCCCTAGGGCCTAGGCCAGGGATGGCGAACCTTTTGAGCTCGGCGTGTCAGCATTTTGAAAAACCCTCACTTAACTCTGGTGCCGTGTCACATATAGAAATTTTTTGATCTTTGCAACCATAGTAAAACAAAGACTTATATTTTTGATATTTATTTTATATATTTAAATGTCATTTAACAAAGAAAAATCAACCAGAAAAATGGGTTCGCGTGTCACCTCTGACACGCATGTCATAGGTTCGCCATCACTGGCCTAGGCGAATGCTCCCAGCCCAGATGTCGGCCGTGTCGACCCTGGAAAGCCCTGCCCTGGAGGTCACCATGGCCCCGCCTCTGGAAGGCGTGTTTCTTAGCTTCTCTGATTTTCCCACCCGCACATGTGTCCTTAGACGCTAGAATTCCTTTTTGCCCGTTTCTAACGCTAAACAGGCGGAGTCGTGCCATGCCTTGCTCCTGTCACCCAGCGCGGCGTCTGCTGTGAGATGGTAGCGGCTGTCGTGCTTTTTCATGGCTGTTTAATATTCCACCGTGTGGAGTGACTCGCTTGTTCATCTTCCTGTGGATGAGCGTTTGGAGTGTCTCCACTTCAGAATCCCCAGCTCCCCACACCTGGGCATGACCTTCCCCGGGGTGTGAGGCCAGTGTTTGGATCAGAGAATCTGCACTGGTTGGGCTCGCCAGATGTGACCAGATGTTTACTGGATGACGCTGTGATGGTTGTACTGGCAGCGTATGGGGTCCTCCTGCTCCCTGGTCTTGTCAACACTTGGTGCTGGCGGCTCTCTCATTTGGCCGACCTGCTGGGCGTGGAATGGAATCCCACGGGGACTTCGCTTTATGTTACTCCTGTGATAAATGAAACTGAGAACCTTTTTGGATGAGATTGAGCCATAGAAAGTTGTCATTTATGTAGGTCAAAAGGATCTAAATATTAGATATGGTTGAATCTGACTTACTGGACTGTCGATTTCTTCTTATCCAACTTCCTCAGCTCTCCAGAATTGATTCACCTGACCACCTGGCCTGCTCTTCCCCCAGTCCTTTCCTGCTTTCCTCCCTTCCTTCCATTCGTTGCTTCACTTAGTTGCCATTTAATGAGCAACTATTATGTGCCAGGCACAGAGTAAACATCAAGGCTTGACAGTACGAGATGGTCTCTGCCTTCCCAGAGCTCACAGAGCGCCAGGCCTGTGGCCATGCTGTGCCCTCTGCTTGGTGAAACTGAAATGTTCTCCCGCCACCATCCCCTCTGCCTGCCCAGATCCTTCCAGTCCCTTGTGCCTGCCGCCCACTCCAGGAAGTCAGTGCCTGGCCACGCTGGTCCCTGATGGCCCCTCAAAAGCCACACATAATGAGAATGGGAACTGTGACCACACAGATCACAGAGGCCCAGAGCTCCTGCAGGACCCAGTGCAGCTGCAGCCATTCACGCCTTCATTCAGCAAACACTTCTTGAGGACCTACTGTATGCCTGGCCCTGTATTGGGAGTTGGAAATGCCACAAGGACAAACATTCCTGTCCTCAAGGGGCTAACATTGTTGTGGGGAACATGGACAGTGAGATTATCAATAACTGAAACAAGGCGTTTGTCAAGTGGTGATAAGTGTGTGTGGGGGGGGGGGGGGAGAGGCTAGGTAAGGACCATCACAAGTACCAGGAAGGGGCATTTTAAACAGACGGTCAGAAAGGGCACCGAGAAAGTGATACATGAACCAAGCCACAACAGAGAAGAGAGAGGGATCAGGTGGGACATGGGGAAGAGCGTTTCAGACAGAGGGAACAGCCTGTGCAAAGGCCCTGAGGTGAGGACGTCCGAGGTGGCAGTACCCACGCAAGTGAGGGGGAGAGTGAGAGAAGGTGAGGGCAGGGGGGTGACTAGGCAGATCGTGCAGGGGTTTGGGGACTATGGGGTGGACTTCAGTTTCTGCCTGGAGTGAGGTGGGAGCCACAGAGGATTCTGAGCAGAGAAGGTCCTGACCTGACTCCGGTGCTCGCAGTCGCCCCCTCGTGGCGGTCCTCTGTAATTATCAGCCCTTCAACAAGAATCAGACAAGTTCCCCCTGCACTTAACTGTGCCTACACCGTCTCAATCCTCACAACAGCGTCACATCAGAGACGTGCTGACATGTGGCCTGAAGGGGACACAGGCTACAGGACATTGTTCGTCCAGGCAGACCCCACCTGGCCTGAGCAGATTAAAAAGGTGCCCTTCCCATTGGCCAGCAAACCAGCCTAACAGTGATTTTGTTAGGACTTTGCTGCCATCTGCTGGACCGTGTCTTCCACAGCATACAAATCTACACTGAGGCGAGGTGGGAGGGGCCCTTGTGCAATGCACGCCCTGCCCAGCTGCCCAGGGCACCTGGGTTGCTTCCTCTGGGTGGACACTCTCCTCCTTGGGGACAAGCCATGACCCACTGCCCCTTGCTTTCATCCCCTGCAGGTGCTGCGATATTTTGACTACGTTTTCACGGGCGTCTTTACCTTTGAGATGGTGATCAAGGTGAGTGCCAGGGGATTCTGCTCCCTCAAGAATAGCCCCCTGGCACAGGCGGGGGTTAGAAACGCCTGTGTGTTTGAGGAGCAGCAAGGCCAGTGTGATTGGAAAGACTGAACGAGTGGAGGAGAGAAAACCAGGGCAGGGAGGTGACAGGGACAGGTCGTGCAGGGGTTTGGTGGCCACAGGGAGGCTTTTGGCGTTTACCCCAAGTGAGTGGGAGCCCTAGAGGGTTCAGAGCAGAGGGTCGTGACTGGACTGGGGTGCTCACAGGCGCCCTCTGCTGTCTGTGGGAAGGACAGGCTTGGAGGGATCCTACAGGGTGGATGGGAGCCATAGAGGGCTCAGAGCAGAGAAGGGAGGATGGGTGGGAGCCAAGAGAACTAGGAACAGATGGTGGTGCCGGCCCAGACAGTGATGATGGGGGCCAGGTAAGGGTGGAAGCAGATAAGGTGACAAGACATGGGCAGATTTGGGGGATCCAATGTGGGGTGTAAAACAAAGAGGAGTCCAGGGGAACCCCGAGGTTTGGGCCTAAGGACCAGCAAGTGAACGCTACCTTTCATGAGGGGCCAGCTCCCATGGGTGGGGGCTTCTCACTCCTCCCCGAGGTCCTCTGGCCTCTGCCCCATCCGTCCGGGAGGAAGTGATCCCACTGGCGGCCACGCCCCTGGAAGGGTGGGGGCCGCTCCCCACGGTGGGGGTGAGCGGCCTGAGCCCTGTCTCTTCCGCCCTCGTAGATGATTGACCTGGGGCTCGTCCTGCACCAGGGCGCCTACTTCCGCGACCTCTGGAACATTCTTGACTTCATAGTGGTCAGTGGGGCGCTGGTGGCCTTTGCCTTCACGTAAGTCTCTTCTCGGGGCCTCCACCTGCCTCTTGGGTCCCCTCCCCCGGCCTGGGGCCACCCGCTGGGTCAGAGGACGTGGTCTCATGGTGTAGAGATGGGGAGCGTGGGCTCTGGGTCGTGGGAGGCATCGCATGCCACTGGGAAGAGCTGCGGTTGGCTTTTGCATGACGCCCACCGTGGAGGAAGGAGAAGGGACCCCCTGCACACCTTCTGCCTCCTCAGTCGCGGCCCTCGCTCTGCTGCTTCCCGTAGACTAGCCCTGCCCGGACATCTCATCTTCCTTCTGCTCCATGTCTCTGTGGGGGGCCCCTAAACGACAACCAGGAAACAGATGTGCATGAGAGTTCGGGCCCCACCCTGTGGGAAGGCCCCGTAGCTGTAGACTTGGTGACTCCCCTTGTGTGTCTTTCGCTTCTCCTGGTGGCCCTGGGGCGCGTGGCCTAGTTAAAGGGCCATGCTTCCTCGGGCAGCTCCAAGACAGCACCCGGGCTGAGCCGCCACCAGCTCCTAGACCAGCAATGGCGAACCTTTTGAGCTCGGCGTGTCAGCATTTTGAAAAACCCTAACGTAACTCTGGTGCCGTGTCACATATAGAAATTTTTTGATATTTGCAACCACAGTAAAACAAAGACTTATATTTTTGATATTTATTTTATATATTTAAATGCCATTTAACAAAGAAAAATCAACACAAAAAATGAGTTCGCGTGTCATAGGTTCGCCATCACCGGCCTAGGCCCCTGGCGGCAGTCTTAGCAGCACATTCCTCAGGTTGTAGGCGTATGGGTCGGGGTGGAAAGGCCTGACCAGCCCCTCATCCAGAAGCGAATCTTCTTGGGGTCCCTGTCTGTGCCCCTCACAGCGGATCGTGCCCAGCAGGCGAGGCTCGGGGACCTGCCTCCCCCACAGGGGCCAATCGGGGGCTGCCTCTGCGCCCCGCCTTCCTGCTCCCTTCCCAGCAGATCTGCAGGGGGGTCTCGAATGGCGCCCTGAACAGACTGAGGCCGTGGTTTGTCGTGAGGGCCCATGGCTGATCTAAGGACTGCAGTGCCCGCTCTCGGGTCTCCCCGGGGAATGAGGACGGTCACGCGGTGTCGGAGGCCCCTGAGCTGCGGTGGGTGTACCGTGAGGGCCAGGAGGCGGATTACGCTTCTGACTCAGCCAGGCCTCCCATCCCCTTTTTTCTTTGTCTTCTACTTTCTCCTCATCTTCCTATCTCTGCTCTTTATTTCCACCCTTGTTCCTTTCTTTCCTCTTTCTTTCTCTCCCTCCTCTCCTCCCTCTTCCCCTTCTTCCCTCTTTTATAAGTAATTCTTTGAGTATTAGAGCAGTGGAGGAGATTATTTTAAAAATCAAGAAGTTTGGCCACACTATTAAGATGTTCTGTAGGTAATGATAATAATGATGGTGGTGATGATGAGAAAGTAAAATGCACGGCAAATGGGGGAATTAGCACAAATAAGGCACGTCGATGGCCTTAATATACCAAAAGCAATTGCAAATCAATAAGAAACACTGGCCCTTGATAGATAAATGGGCAAAGGATTCAAATGGAAATTAATACAAATCAGATACAATTTGTTTCCCATCAAGTTAGTACCAGTTTCTTGACAGGGGGATGGGGGGGGATTTTTAAAGATAATACACAGGATATGTGAGAGTGTGATGAAATACACCCTCCCTCCCTCCATCAGCTCCTATGAGGGTCAGGCAGGCACCTTGGTGGGCCCTGAAAACGTTTAAATTCTGAAGAGCCAAACATTTGACTGCCCTCAACCTGGAGTGAATCCTTCTCAAATCCCCTTCCCTCCCTTGCTCCTGTTTCTCTCTTTCTTCTTTCTCCTCCCCCTTTTTCTCTCTCTGGCTCCCTCTCTTGCTTCCTCTTCTTGCTTCCTCTCTCCTCTCTGTTTCTTTCCCTCCCTCCCTCTCTTTCTCTCTCTCTCTCTCTCTCTCTCTCTCTCTCTCTCTCTCTCTCTCTTCCTTTCCTTCCATTCTTCCTCCATTCCTTCCATTTTCTATCTTTTCTCTCTGTTTATTACTCTCTCAATCTCTCTCCCCCCTCCTCCCTCCATCCCTCCTCCCTCTCCTTCTCCCCCCACCCCATCTCTCTTCCTCTGTCTCTTCCTCTCTTTCCCTCCCCCGACCCTGGCCCATATCTTTTGGGGATGGGAGCCAACCACCTGCCTAGCCTGCGTGTGGCCTGGAGACGGCAGACTCTCCACCATGTGCTCCAGCCTCGGGAGACCCCGACCCTCCTTGTCCTGACGGGGAAGTGGTCTTCATGACAGGGGCCGGCCGCTCAGGCGGGCACCCGTCCCCCCTCCTCAAGCCCCCCAGCATGTCCTCTGCCCCGCAGCTCCAGGGTCCATTTGGTGGCAGGAAGGGGGGGACCCTGTCAGTCACACCCATCTGTTCACACACAGCCCTGGGTTGCCAGCTGTGCCCTGGGTAGTGGGTTTGCCCTGGGTGTGGCATAGCAGAAGTGATGTCTGTTCAACTGACCCTGGCACTTCCTCCCTGACCGCTGGTGAAGCTGATGTGTCCACCTCTGTCCCTGAACTTGACCCTCACAGTTTGGGGAAGGGGAGGCCTTCAAAAGGCCCAGAAACAAACCTTTCGGCCATAGGGCTTGTGCCATGACAGACTGTAGTTTGCAATATGCTGTTTCTGGGCTCCCTGGACCCAGAAAGAGGCTCCCCGCTAAGCCAACCTCATCTGCAGAAACCAAGTTATTTTTCCACCAAAAATCAATCAGCAGATGATTCTTTGTGCTGGAATCTGCCACAGGGAGCGGGGGGGGGGCGGGGGGAGGGGGTTCTTATTGTTTGTGTTGTATTTCCCAATGTAGCCATACGAAGGCATTCTAAATGAGGCTGCAGACATGGGCAACATATTTGTAGAGTCAGCCTGCTAGCTTATGACCTTGAAAATACCCATTCAATTTTTTTTTAATCCCTCTGCAAGGAAAGGGTCCGGACAGAGACCTGAGGCCATCCTGTGAGCCTCGGTGGGCTCGTCGCTATCACAAGAACTGGGGGGGTGCAAGATTTTGCCAGGGGAATCCTGACAAATGCCAGGGACTCTCATGGGGTATTGGGAGGGCTGACAGTTACGGAAGCGCCTGTTCAAAAAGGGTGTAGGGACGGGAGAGCTAGACCCTGAGACCCCGACCCAGACACGCCCTCCTACCTCACGGCCAGGAATCCATCTGGTGCTGCCACTCCTGCACATCAGGGCTGCAGGCCCGGCACAGCTGTCCAAGCACCTTGATCAAGCCACTCCTGCATGCCCACGGGGCCAGGTTGCCCAAAAGCTAGCGAAGGAGCCCTCACCCCCAGAAAAGCTTTAGAATCCTCCCACTGGCTGCAGGTTTCTGGCATTTCTTGCCCAAGAAGGCCTCTTGCTCTACGAGGACTTAGTTTACTGTCTTTCTTCTCACCAGATAGATGTCCTTTTGGCGGGAGTAGAGTCTGCTCTGGGGCCCTCAGCAAGAGAGCCCAGCCCCAGAGCCCTTGGCTGCTTTTCTTTCTGGTCCTTTAACTTGCTTTCTTAGTCCCGTGTGCCTCTCCCCTCAGAGACAAGGCTGAGACCCGCCCTCCCCCTCACCTCCACCCCCTGCAAATATTAGACTAACCTTATTGTTTTAGAAAAAGGTTCCTGCAAATGTCTGATTCTCTCTAAATGTTCAAGTCCATTAGCCTCTTTGTGCCTCAGTTCCCCCATAAAGTCAAGAAACTCGACTTGGTAATAACGATACTAAACAGCCTCCATGTATGTCACCTTCATAACCACCCCCTGTGGGAAGCTCTTCGTGCTCCCATTTCGTAGATGAGGAAACTGAGACCCGGAAGGAAATGAATCTCGCAAGATCACGAATCGAGTTTCACGGTCAGACTCAGGGCTGCTGCCCGGCTCCCAACCCCGATCGCGAGGGCTTTCGGAAGTCGGCACGGTCCGTTGGTAGCCCAGCAGCCTGGGTTCCCGGAGGCCCCGACAGGCCCCAGAAATCCAGGGGAAGAGGCACGAGGCTGTTCCCTTCCTTGTGGAAAGGAATCTTGCTGCTCTGGCCTTTCGGGGTGGAAGCAAGGATTCTGCTGCGGGGCTGTGACTGTGGCCCCGTCGCGATATGAAAACGATCCCTGTGGTCCCCCAAGGGGTGTGTCGAAGCTCTCCTGACAGGCTCCACCCTCCTGCACCTTGCCCAAATGCCTGTGTGTGCACCCTGCTCCATCCACTGACCGTGTGCCATGTCCATGTGACCACATTAACGCGCCATCTCATGAGCCATCACGCCTAACTAATATCATGCTCCGTGCCCATGCATCGAGGCGGGCAACTGACATTTCTCAGCAGCTGGCAGATCACGATCCTGCCCTCACTGCCAAGAGTCCATCTGGTGCTGCCACTCCTCCGTCAGGGCAGCCCGGCACAACTGGTGGAGCGCCTTGATCAAGCCGCTCCTGCATGCCGAGGGGCTGAACTGCCAGGAAACCAAAGAAGGAGCCCTCAGGCTGCCACTTTTTTAATCCCCATTGTCAAAACAGGCCCCCTCCCCCTTGAAGGCGTTATTTTTTTCTTGCGTGCGCTGAAACAGAAAGAAGATTAGAGTGCAAGACGTACACACCTGGGTTTAAATCTCAGCCTGCTGCTCCCCACCCAGATGGCCTGGGGCAAGTCGCTCTCCCTCCCTGGGCCTCGGCCTCCTCCTCTGGAAAACGGGCGTAAAGCTACCATCTTCCTGCAGGGAGATGCAGAGGCATTCAGACGAGTCGCACGTTGCACGCACAGTCAGCATGTTTAGTAAAAATCACTGCCAACGATTGACTCCTCCTAATCCATAAAGGAGAGTCTACACACTTCTGTGTGTGCAGCAATTCCTACTTTGAGGTTTGAGAGCCACTGAGCTCATGGGACAGGGTGGGGGGAGAAGAAACCCAATGGGAGCATGTGTAGGCATTTAAGCCTTTTTTTTTTAAATACATTTTATTGATTTTTTACAGAGAGGAAGAGAGAGAGATAGAGAGTTAGAAACATCAATGAGAGAGAAACATCGATCAGCTGCCTCCTGCACTCCCACTGGGGAAGTGCCGACAACCCAGGTACACGCCCCTGACCGGAACCGAACCTGGGACCTTTCAGTCCGCAGGCCGACGCTCTATCCACTGAGCCAAACCGGTTTGGGCTTTTTTTTTTTTTTTTTTTTTTTTTTAATAGCACTTCCTAAGGGGTTATGGGTGGCACATTCTCTAGAGCACTGGTTCTCAACCTTCCTAATGCCGCGACCCTTTAATACAGTTCCTCATGTTATGGTGACCCCCAACCATACAGTTATTTTCGTTGCTACTTCATAACGGTAATGTTGCTACTGTTATGAATCGTCATGTAAATATCTGATATGCAGGATGTATTTTCATTGTTCGCGACCCAAAGGTTGAGAACCGCGGCTCTAGAGGATCTGCTTGGCGGTGGGGTGTGTCCCCCCCCACCCCCCCACCCCCATCCCCCCCCCCACCCCCCGTTCTGCTGGCGGCCGAGTTTTTCTCAGCCGGCTCTGCGGTCCTGGAGGGAGGGCTGCAGGAGGCCAGGGGCTCATCTCCAGGCCCGCGTTTTCTTAGAGGACTCGGAGTTGCCCTTCATGTCACCCCGTGACGAAGGGGATAAAGCCGGGAGCGTAGCTCCTGCCCGCTGAGCACCAGGGTCCCCGATGCCTGTTTTACAGACGAGGATGCTAGTGAGAGCAGAGCTGGGATCTAAACCCAGGACCCCCAGCTCCAAGGCGCGGGACCTCGCCGGCGTCCCGAGGCCTCCCGGCGCCAGCACCTCTGGAGAAGGGCTGTTTCTCCAGCTCTTGGCAGTGACCTTCGGTGGCAGGCTCGCCTCTGGTCCTCGGTGACCCCCTGGCTGCCCTGCTACTTGGAAATTTGGCTTCTTGGTGTCCTTGGGCGGTGCCAGGGGCCTGCCGAGCGCAGGGGGCCGCGCGGGGGGGCTCCCTGATGGAAGGATGGACATCAGCCAGAGCCGCGGGCCTGAGCTGCCCTCTGGTGTCGGGCGGGGCAGGGGTTCTCAGGTGTGTGTGCGTGTATGTGCGTGTTCTGTGTTCTCTCTTCTGAGGCCGCTTACGATCTGTCTCTCCCTCCGACGCCACCTCACCAGGAGCAGTACACGGTAAAGTCTCTCTCTCTCTCTCTCTCTCTCTCTCTCTCTCTCTCTCTCTCTCTCTCTCGTCTGCCTCTCGTTCTCCATGCTCTGGTGCAGCCGTGTTGGTTCTGGGCCTGTTCCCACGGCCTGTGTCCGTGCTGCTGTCCTGTCGCTTGCAGTGACCAGAGACCCCCTCAGCCTGCTCCCGGAGAGGAGGAGCCCTGAGGGGTCTTGGCCGCTGCCTCCCACCATGACCACCGTTAGCTCAGTTCTGGGTGGAGAACAGGAGGTGGGGGGGAACCTCCCGGGGTCTGGTTGCGATACGGCCTTTGGCCTGGGTGGTAGTTACCCGAGGACTGAGAGTGTCCACCTCCCCGGTGAGAAGGGGGAGCAGGCCAAACAGCTGGACTTGGGCTCTGAGAGGAGAAAGCCCCTCCCCCAGGTGTGTCCACACGCCCAGCAAAGTGGTTCCAAAACCGCGTCGTTCTCTGGAAGAACGCCTTGATCAGCCTGCCCCGGAGCCCAGCTGCCAGGGACACGCCACTCGGCGCCTGAGTCACAGGAGGTTTCTCAGCCTCACCCGGGGGCGGGGTGTCTCCTGGAAGAGGGGCCCCCACAAGGGCCATGGAGTCGCTTTCAGATGAGCAGATGCACTCCAGGAAGCGTGTCCCCCATGTCAACCATTCACACACTATAGGGGCTCAGCCTTGAGGCAATAATGGTGACTTTGGTTTAAGAGAGAAAACACGTGGTCCGGCCGATGTGGCTCAGTGGTTGGGTGTGGACCCATGAACCAGGAGGTCACTGGTTTGACTCCATCAAGGGCACATGCCCAGGTGACGGGCGCGATCCCCAGTAGGGGGCGTGCAGGAGGCAGCCGATCAGTGATTCTCATCATTGATGTTTCTGTCTCTCTCTCCCTCTCCCTTCTCTGTAAAATCAATAAAAATAAAAAAATAAAACATTTTAAAAAGGCAGAGAGAGAGAAACACATGTTCAGGCTGCTGAATCCTGGGGCATAAGAGATGTCCAGTTCCCTTTATTCCCTGAAAAAGGCGAGAGGGAGCTCTAAAAACGCAAATGGTGTGAGGAATGACGCTCTTGCACCTGGATACTCAGACACACCGTGGTGGGGTCTGTGGGAAAGCTCTGTGATAGGAAGATGGTTGCTAGGAGACTGACACCCCGTCCCAAAGAACTCTGATCTGAATCCACATGTGTCCCGAAACCACAGGCCAGATGTATGCTGGGCGCTGAGACAAAAACACAAGACTACAGGGGAAATGAACACAGAGAAGAATAAATCGCAGCTTAAGCCTTTGAGAAATGTTCGTCTAAAGCCAAAAGCAAAGACAGAAAGATGGTTCTGAAACAGCACTGGGGTCTGGCAAACCCAGAGGCAGCTGGGAGGGGGGGGGGGGGGCCTAACCCTGACCTTCAGGGCTTCGTGGTCCTGTGGCTGGAGAAGGGCAGGGAGGGCATTCCCAGCAGCGGGAACAGCATGTGCAAAAGCTGACAGAGGCAAGCGTGTGGCAGGGGGTGGGATGTGCAGCATTGGGAATGCAAAGGTTAAGGTAAGTTGGATGAGATTTCAAAGAGCCTTGAACGCCACACTTCTCGGAATTCAGATGCTCCAGGGGGATTCTGAGCAGGAGGGGGAGGTGGTCATTGGCTTTGACCACTGAGTGCAGAAGGGGTGGCAGAAGAGAGAGACAGGGGAGGGGGCGGGGATGGGTAATGGGGGTCCAACCTAAGCCGGTGGCCTGGGGCAGATGGTGGAGATGTGGAGGAGGGCGGCCCACTGGGGGTGGGGATGGAGGACAGGAAGTTGGACGTGACTCGCAGGTTTCTGGCTTGGGCGACTGGGTGGGTGGTGTGTGCCATTCACAAGCCTCTGGTGGCCGCACCCAGTGTCCTCCTTGGGCGCCCGAGTCCTGGTTGGCTAAGGGTGTCAAGGCGTCCCCAGAGTCTACGCTGCTAAGGCTCACACCCAGTGGACAAACCCTGGACTCAGGGAATATTGGGAGTAGGGGTGTTGGTTTGAGGGCCGCCTTCAGCATTTCCTAAATCCTGTTGGAAGGGTGAAAAAAATCTTATTTTCTGAAAGCTTGCCAAGGCCACCTCCAAAGAGAACCCGGGGCAGCCGGCTCCCCTGGGCGGGGCCTGAGGCCACCGCAGGCAGCTGCTCGGCCCGGGCAGATGGTGAGGGGACTTCAACAAGCCTGACCCAGAACCACAAAAGGCCATCTGCTCCCGGGCTCTCCAGCCCCGCCCAGCAGGGGTAGGGCGCCAGGGTGGGCTCGCGCGGAGCTGTGGGCCACCCACCACCCAGCCTGACCTCCGCCCCCTCTCTTCCCTTCTCCCCACCCTCACTCCCTCCACAGCGGCAACAGCAAAGGAAAGGACATCAACACAATCAAATCCCTCCGCGTCCTCCGGGTGCTACGACCTCTTAAAACCATCAAGCGGTTGCCAAAGCTCAAGGTGAGGCTGGGCGTGCGGGAGGCCTGGCAGGGTTGCCTGTGCAGGTGGGCAGGGTGCACACTGCCCAAGGATGCGACATTGAAGGGGGTGCTGATAACAGGGCCATTATATACGGATATTTGTATTACCACCACTTTCCAGCAGGTGGCAGTAAACTGGTTGCTCTAACACAACCCATGAACAGTATCATGACAATTTTCCATTAGATGAAACATCTCCCTGTGGGAGGGTCGGAATCCTTTTTCTTATTTTCTTTTTTAAGAATATATTTTTATTGACTTCAGAGAGGAAGGGAGAGGGAAAGAGAGAGAGAAACATCAATGATGAGAGAAATCATTGATCGGCTGCCTTCTGCATGCCCCCTACTGGGGATCGAGCCCACAACCCAGGCATGTGCCCTTGGCCGGAATCGAACCAGGGACCCTTCAGTCCAAAGGCCGACGCTCTCCCCACTGAGCCAAACCGGCCGGGGCTCCCTTTTTCTAATTCACGTGAAGGCGTCCTGTGGATAAAACGGGGTATGACCCATACACTGGGTGTCTGGTCCCTCATAACCTTTGACTTATCACCGACCTGTCCTGGGCTCCAGTATATCCTGTTCCAAAATCTCGTGACCCAGCTTTCCCCGAAAGCGTATCGTCCAAAATGAAGAAAAGAAACGAAACCTCGCCACTTGAGCACATCTTTGCAGTGTAGGCGCCGCCTGAGGGAGGGCATTGTCTCTTCGTGTGCAAGTCCAGTCACGTTGTCTTTTACTCACGTGGATTTATTTTACAAGGACGTGCTATGTCCAGTTTCTCACGTTGGAAAACCAGAGCCCACTGTGTACCGAAGGGAACACTAAGTACCTGTTCAACCAACTTCAGATGCTGCTCTGACAATCCAGCCGAACACTGTTGTCTGACAAAGGCTTTGAACGCAGATGCTGCTCTTTCTTGGTTAAAAGGAAAAGTAGCAACTAAGGAAGACTCTCCTTCCCCCACCCCACCCCCACCCCCAGCAAGGATCGAAGGGGAATTGGAGCGGGAGTAACTGTGTTACCACGCAGTTCAGTGGTACTTGGTGCTGGGCTCCTCGGGGATGCCTGATATCTCCAGGGGGTGCCCCTCATCGATTCTGATACGCATGCCGCTATGTTGAGGAATGTTACCAGAGATGACACGTGGCTGCCCTTTGAATGTGAACGTGCGCTTGCACTGAGATGCGGGGGATCCCAGCAGCATTCCTTCACCGGTTCTCTGCCGTTTTCTGAGTCACAGCCCCGGTGAAAGCCATGCACGGACTCCCCCCGGGGGAGAGCTGGCCACACCAGCCTGTCATTCCAGCCGGTCCGGCCATCCGTGGTGCCCACTCGCCGTTAGGACCCAATGTGATAGGAAGCAGAGCGGTGGGGGGCACCCCAGACCAGGACCCCCACCTTCTCCGGGGATTGATGGAGGGTTCCATCATGCTCAGGGCAGAGCCTCTGGGGCACAGCAAGTCCTCTCTCGGACCCAGAACTGCAGCTGATGAGGATGGAACAGCGTGGGGCAGGGACACAAAAGTGACAGGAAATGATCTCTCCATTGGGGACCTTGCCCTTTGCCCTGAAGGCCGAGCACGTAGCTCGGAGGGGCTCAGAGGAGCGGTTCCAGGAGTTGAGGAGGGGCCCTGTAGGTGCATAGAAACAGGATTGGGTCCTTCTCAGAACGGGTGGCCTTCGCTTGGCTCGCGTCCTGGTCTGTAAAATGGGAGGAGTGGCAATGCTCGGGGGTCGTGGGGCGGAGGCGAGGCCGGCCCAGCCCCTCACACCCCCTCTCCACCCCACCCCTCAGGCCGTGTTCGACTGCGTGGTGAATTCTCTCAAGAACGTCTTCAACATCCTCATCGTCTACATGCTGTTCATGTTCATCTTTGCTGTGGTGGCCGTGCAGCTGTTCAAGGGCAAGTTCTTCCACTGCACTGATGAGTCCAAGGAGTTCGAGAAAGACTGTCGGTGGGTCTCCGCTCTCCGAGGCGTCCCCTTGGGGGCTGTCGGGGCGGGAGGTGGGGGGGGAGGTAGCAGAGGCAGCGCTCTCAGTCTCGGGCCTGGAAGCTGCCGTGCTGGGCGTGGGGAGGGACCTGATTGAAGCCGCCGGGGTCTGGGTAGGGAAAAACGGTTCTGGAATTTAAGTCTCTGTCTGTCCCTCCGGGATGCACCATAAACCAGCTGCTTAACTTTTTAGCCACCGGCTTTGTCAAGTGAGGATAGTAATACACGTCCGCGTTCCCTTATTTGAAGCCTTGACAGGCAGATGCGCTTCAGATCAGAATGTTTTGATGGGAGGTTTCAGAAGGGTTGCCTAGTGCATGTCCGCACAGGCCTAGCACCCTCCGCTGGGCCAGAGCAGCCCTGTTCTCAAACAGTGTTTCTGTCCGGAAACGTGTACCTATTTGCACCAATTGGGATAAATAACAAGTATCCAGAGCCTCGCATCCGGTTGGGTCAGAGTGAGATCGGGGCGGGGACGCCCTTGTCAAGGGCCGGGCAGGAGAGGCGGTTGGGGTCCCGGCCTCCGTCTCGAGGGCTCGGTGCAGCCAGAAGCGGCGACAGCAGGGAAACGAATGGACATGGCCGTTTTCTGGGAAAAATTTATCTCTGGAAACTAACATTCGAATTTTTTTTTAGTAATTTTCTCTTTTTTTAAAAATACATTTTATTGATTTTTTTACAGAGAGGAAGGGAGAGGGATAGAGTTAGAAACATCGATGAGAGAGAAACATCGATCAGCTGCCTCCTGCACATCTCCCACTGGGGATGTGCCCGCAACCAAGGTACATGCCCTTGACCGGAATCGAACCTGGGACCCTTGAGTCCACAGGCCGACGCTCTATCCACTGAGCCAAACTGGTTAGGGCAATAATTTTCTTATTTGTTTTTATTGATTTCAGAGAGAAAGGGAGAGGGAGAGAGAAATAGAAACACCAATGATGAGAGAGATCGTGGATCAGCTGCCTCCTGCGTGCCCCCCACTGGGGATCAAGCCGACTGTCTGGGCATGTGCCCTTGTCCAGATTGAACCCGGGACCCTTCAGTCTGCAGGCCAGCACTCTGTCCACTGAGCCAAACCGGCTAGGGCACTAAAATTTGAATTTTGTATAATTTTTACGTGTCAGGAATGATTTGTTTTCAACCATTTAAGAAGATAAAAAACAAAAAAACACTCTTCTTAGTGTGTGGGCCGTACAGAAACTGGTCCAGATTTGGTCCCGGGACCGTAACGTGCCCACCCCTGAGTTAGGAGCAGGGCTTTGGTTTCCAGAACTTCCTGGCTGTGGGGACTGTGGGCCTCACGGTGGGAAGGCGGCGCCTCATTAACAAGCACCCTGAGTGCTGCCGCTGCCGCTGCCGCTGGCCCGGCAGATGCTGTTGTTTGGTGTCTGTTTCCCGGGGCTGGAAGGATCCCTGGCATTTGGCTAGGAGTCTGGAGCTCAGCCCTGACTCCGGCCCCGAAAAGGAGCAGCCACCACCCCCGCTGGCCTGATGGGCCCAGAACTGTGCCTGTCTCTCTCCCTGCTCTGAACCCCCCAAATCTGAGACGAGAGTTTCGAGCTGGAAGAGAGCGCTAGACTCAGTCGGCTCTCCCGCAGGTCGCAGGGCATCGGCATCGGCATCATCGCGGGCTGGTCTCCAAGGGCACACCCCCCCAGGGAGCCAGAGGGCGTGTCGCTGCCTCGGGGCTGAGGGAGAGGCAGTGTGGGCAGGGGGCCCCTCTTCCCCCTCCTCCTGTCTCCAGGAGCCAAAGACAAGTGTCCCGGGCCCCCTTCCTCCCGCTAACGGCCCGTTTCTGTGTCAGGGGCAAGTACCTGCTGTATGAGAAGAACGAGGTGAAGGCCCGGGACCGAGAGTGGAAGAAGTATGAGTTCCATTACGACAACGTGCTGTGGGCCCTGCTGACCCTCTTCACCGTGTCCACGGGAGAAGGCTGGCCACAGTAAGCGCCTGGCCTGAGAGCCCACGGGCGGAGCTCGGGCCCGGGGGGCAGGAGAGGAGAGGGGCTGAGAGCCCAGGGCTGAGAAAGATCTGGGAGGGGCGGTTTGCTCCTGACTCCCCAAGATGGGGAGCCTGCTAGATGCCCGGGGCGGGGGTGTGGGGGGGCGGGGGAGGGCCTGTCACCAGCACATTGACCTCCATGTGTGGTTGGGCTTCTAGGGGCAGAAGTCCAGCCCTCACTTAGCGTAGGGGCTGCAGTCACGCCCTCGCCACCCTCTCTGTGCTGGTGAACGCAAAGCTCTGAGAAGGGCTGTGGACCGGGCACGGTCCAGGCCTGACTGCGGGGCCCTTCCCTCCAAGGGGCCGGGCCTGGTGAGACGGCGAGGCCGAACCGCACGTGCGGGCCAGAGCCTGTCTTCATGTACAGTCTGGGTGTTGTTCATCGTGGGCTTGGGAGCGTTCGTTCGGACGTATTAAAATATTGGAGTGAAATACCACTTATCTTGGTTATGGAGGATGTTGGCACTCCCTTATTTGTGCCCACGGCAAGCGCCTCGCTGTCCTCGCCCTCGTCCAGCTTCCCCTCCCCCCACCCCAGATCTCGGAAGCTCCAGGTGGAGGCCGGAGATGCCAGCGTGTGCCCTCAGCACCCTCACCTGCCTCCTCTCAGCAGCCATGCCAACCCGCACGTCTCTGCTCCCCCACGCACACACTCGGCACCCACACACGTGGGCCAGTGCTAGCCCAGGAGGCACCTTTGGGTGAAATATTTAAAGATGCCCCTTCCTCCACAGACTGCTCTCCCATCTGTCAGAAAACCGTTTGCAGTGTATTTAGTGACTTTGCTCCAAGAAGGCCCTTCATGGCTACTTGCCCAAGAGCTGTCATCGCGAATGCACAGATCTATCACGTCTGCAGTGCGAACGGCACCCCCTTGATACAGAGCCCTGAGCTGTGCGCAGCCTCTGCACTGTGCAGAACAGCTGTGCACACCCTCTCCCGTGCATCCCCATTGCACCTCCACAGCTCCTCTCCTCCTGTGCTCACACACACACACACACACACACTCACTCACACACACACTCACTCACACACACACACTCACACACACACAAACACACACACTCACTCACACACACACACCTGCCTCCATGCCCCCTACTCACTCCTGGTTTCAAATCCCAACTCGGCCACGTCAGAGTGGGTGATCTTCGCCGGGTCACTTTAAATTGCCAGCCCTTCGTTTCCTTGTGTGCAAAATGGAGCCAGTAAGACCCTCCCTGAGAGGGTTGCTGGGAAAATAAATAAACCGTTGAACATCGCTTCTGGCACATCACAGGCTTGACATGCATGGTGGCAAAAGTCACCGGCATGGTTGTTAACACTCCCCACAGACGGAGGAGGTGGAAAGCCAATGGCTTCATAAAGTAACCATGGTAACTGGAGTCAGGAAACAGTGATTGCTTTTCTTTCTTGTCCACTTTCTCTTAATATTTCTCTCCATTCCTGTTCCCTTGTCCCACTCGCCCCCGCCCCCTCCCCCCGCAAGGGTTCTCAAGCACTCCGTGGATGCCACCTTTGAGAACCAGGGTCCCAGCCCCGGGTACCGCATGGAGATGTCCATCTTCTACGTCGTCTACTTTGTCGTGTTCCCCTTCTTCTTCGTCAATATCTTTGTGGCCTTGATCATCATCACCTTTCAGGAGCAGGGAGACAAGATGATGGAGGAATACAGCCTGGAGAAAAATGAGGTGCCGCTTTCCAGTTGCATCCCCCATTTAAAAGTGGACACTCTCCACCCTCCCCTCCCCACATACATACATAGACACAGAAACCAGCTTCTGGGGGCAGGTGGGGAGGGACCCGCAGCATTCTTCCAGCAGAACCCCGTCTGCAGGGCAGCCCTTCCTGGGGTTTTCAGAGGAAAATACATCAGACAGAAGGTGTATGTGTCAGTCAGTTCAGTAACAAGCATCCCTGAGATCTCAGTGCCAGATAGCCATAACGGGGGTGATTTCTTGCTTACTTTGCATGTCCACATGGCTCTGCTCCATGTCACCATTATCCACGTTCCCTCCAAGATGCTTCAGATAAAAAAGAGAGTATGTATAGCAAACCACCGTCCAACTCTTGAGGCTTGGGACTAAAAGTGGCACAAGTCACCTCTGCTCACGTTTCATTAGCCCGAGTGAGTCACTCATCCACGTGTGATGTCAGAGGGGCGGGGCAGTATAATGTCCCCCAGGGAGAGGTGGTGAATATTTATGAATGAAGGCCCAGCACACCAGAGTGGATAGACATGGTCCTTTGTCCTCCTCGAATCATCCAGGTGAGGTGGAGGATTTAGAATGTGTCCTTCCTCTCTCTGTTGACACCTAAGACGTCATGACCATGACTCCTCTCTCTACACCTGCCTCCGAGAGGAAGAGAAGCAGGGTGTTCAGTAGGAAAGAACGGTTGAGCTTCAAAGTGAAACTTTAGCTTAAATTTGGGTTTGGTTCAGTTTACAGCTGTGCCACCTCAGGCAAGTGGCTTAACCTCTCTGAGCCTCTATTTTCCTCGTCTGCAAAGTGGAGCGATTAATGGTACCCGCTTCCCGTGTCTGCTAAGCGGAGTCCATGAGATAACAGGGGACGTGTCAGTGCCAGTTCCGGCAGATGGCAGCTTCTCAGGGAGCCATGGCTGGTGGGAGAGGAGAGCCGTCGTGGGAGCTGACGGGAGTCCAGGGGTGCTGGCGGGGGGCAGGTGTACCCGAGAGCCGTGCCGAGTTACGGGGAGGTGTTCAGTGTCCGGCGCTGTGCTCCGCCTGCTCTCACACCTCCGGCCTCTCCCCGCAGAGGGCCTGCATTGACTTCGCCATCAGCGCCAAGCCGCTCACCCGGCACATGCCCCAGAACAAGCAGAGCTTCCAGTACCGCATGTGGCAGTTCGTGGTGTCCCCGCCTTTCGAGTACACCATCATGGCCATGATCGCCCTCAACACCATCGTGCTCATGATGAAGGTGAGCCCCCTGGCGCGGTTCAACTGGCGGCATCCCTGCCCCTCAGACCTGCCCTCCCCCAGCAAAATGGAACCCTCTGCTGTGGGTCCCCCAGGCAGACCGCACTGTTACCACCCAGCCTGTGCCCCAGCTGTTCCCTCCACCTAACGCACACTTCCCACCATCCATCTGGTCAGCTCCTTCCGGGGACACCTGCGTAGCCCTTCCTCCAGGAAGCCCTCCCTGATCTCCCCAGGCTGCACCAGGTGCCCATCTTTGCCAGCATCCTACAGTTACCTCCCATGCCCTAACATCAGTGTGGGTTGCCCGACAGTCTCCCTCCCCAGCTCCGAGAGGCCAGACAAGTCCTGGTCACCCCTGAATTCCTAGGGTTCAGTGAGGTCTGGCTCAGAGGGAACAAGAGGCCCTTGCTAAATGTTTGATGAGTGGCATGAGGACGGAGGGACAGGTAAGGACCTTGCCACACTCAGGGCCATGGAGCCTCTTTGAGGTGAAAAGTCAGAATCTATTTGTGCTTCGGAGACCAAAGGCCTGGATTTGAGTCCAGGGCTGCCATTTAACTCATTGTTTAACCTTGCACAGTGACCCATGACACTTCAGGGCCTCAGTTTCCCTGTCAATACAATGGGGGTGTTAATACTAGCGCCTTCCTCCCTCCCTGCCCTCCCTCCACCCTGGGAGAGGAGGAGTGAGTGAGAAAGTTCAGGCAAAGACGTTAGCACATTTCTCGACACTCCAAAAACACTCAATAAATTGAGCTGCAAATTATTGAACTGGTGCAAAATCTGTGCCTGTTTTCACTCAAAAACCCTCTCAATAAGCAGCTTCTTTTATTTTTTCACTGTTATGATGATGAACAGTTTTAAACCAACAGAAGAGGGGTGGGTAGTAGAGCACAGCGTTTCTCCGATTGCAATGTGCTCACGGATCACTGGGGACCTGGTTAACAGCAGATGCTGGTTCGGCAGGTCTGTGGTGGGCCCGGGGCTCGGCATTTCCACCCGCACCCCTGGGCCACGCCCTGAGTGTCCAGGCCTCAGGGACACCCAGTCTCCATCACCCATAGTTCCCCACCTGAAACACTTTACTATGTCACCTTCATCTATTTTTTTGCAATTTTTTTGATTGAGGTGATATACACATAACATAATATTCACCATTTCGAAGTGTACAATCCAGTGACATTTAGTATATTCACCCTGTTGTTCAGCCGCTACCTCCATCAACTCCCAAAACATTTCCATCCCCCTAAAGAAAACCCATCCCCACTGGTAGTCACTCCCCATGCCCTCCCCCAGCGCCTGGCAACCACCAGTCTGCCTTCTGTCTCTGTGGATTTGCCTGTTCTGGACAATTCGTCTATGGTTTTTTTTGTTTTTGTTTTTTTAATATATTTTATTGATTTTTTACAGAGAGGAAGGGAGAGGGATAGAGAGTGAGAAACATCGATGAGAGAGAAACATCAATCAGCTGCCTCCTGCACACCCCCTACTGGGGATGTGCCCGCAACCAAGGTACATGCCCTTGACCGGAATCGAACCCGGGACCTTTCAGTCCGCAGGCCGAAGCTCTATCCACTGAGCCAAACCGGTTACGGCTGTTTTTTAAGTAATTTACATTATAAACACCACATCAGCTGGCATTGCTCAGTGGTTGAGCAGCCACCTATGAACCAGGAGGTCACAGTTCGATTCCCAGTCAGGGCACATGCTTGAGTTGCGGACTACCGATCAATGATTCTGTTTCTCACTTTTTCTCCCTTCCTCTCTGAAATCAATAAAAAGAAAATTTTTAATTATAAACACCACACTGTTTCACCCTTAAGTTCTTCAATATGCATTTCTTAAAAAGAAGATTTTCCGACATGTTCTTTCGCTTGAGAAGATGAGTGATAATTCTCTAAGAGCCATATTAAATTGTCCCCAAAATGTCTTTTACGGTGAGTTGTTTTTTGAACCAAGATCTAAATGACCACACATGTCCTCCAGTTTTTGTCTTTTAAACTTCTGTGCTCCCCATCCATACCCTTTTCTCCCCCACACTCTTGATTTTTTGGAGAAACAGATGAGCCGAATGAAAAGAGTTCCAGCTCTGGATACATTGGTTTCCTCGGGGCGGGGGGGGGGGGGGGGGGTGCGGGGAGGGGTCCAGGCTGTAACTTCTCCCTCCATCTGCCGAATGTCCTGTAACCTGATGGTTAGGTCTAAAGGTGATAGATTCAAGTCTGATTAAATAGTTGGTCAAGAATATTTCCCAAGGAGTCAGAAGAGCGGTTACCTCTGGGGCTATGACCGACTGGGAAGGGATGCCAGGAAACTCTTTGGGGCTGGGAATGTTGTCAGACTTGGTGGAGGAGTGTCTCCTGGGAGCAGGCAGGTGGGAATTAAAAGGAGATCTGGGAAAACAAAGATTCCTGCAGAGAGCCTGCTTTAGACATCCTCTAGCCCCACCCACCAGGCTGTCCCAGGATCTACGACAGGAGTCTTTGTTTTGAGGTGAAGAGCTTGCCTGGAGTTGGCTCCACAGGGGGTCAACAGGGACCCCAAGTGTGAGTCCTGTCTGGCCCCGGTTAGGACAGCCACAGAGCCGCCTCCCCAGACCCTGCCGCCCACTGACCCCGACGCCCTTCCCTCTTCCTGCTCTAGTTCTACGGGGCCTCGTCTGCTTATGAAAATGCTCTGAGGGTGTTCAACATCGTCTTCACCTCCCTCTTTTCTCTGGAGTGTCTGCTCAAAGTCATGGCTTTTGGGATTCTGGTAAGTACAGCTTTAGGGCTGGAGTTGTGGGTTGGGGGGAAGCCGTGAGGGGCACTGGGTGCTGGGTGGTGGCACGCCCACCTGGCACCAAGACCCCCACCCCAGTGGTGGCTTGAGCATCCTTCCAGTGCCCACGGACTCTACTTAAACGTTCTTGCACTTGCCAAGTAACACCCGTGACGCCCGGCACATGTTGACTTACTATGTGCAAGGCGTGCACGTACTCAGCCATCCCTGGAAATGACCCGTTTTAGAAGTAAGGCCACTGATCTCCAGACGGGCCAAGTCCATGGCGTTCAAACCGTTGACGCTGCGACCCACAGTGAGAAATGCATTTGGCAGTGGAGCCCAGCGCTCAGACGTGCATATGGACACCGAAACGAAATGAGTGTCGGCCCCTGTCACGTGCCCTGTCCTTCTGCTGCACTCCATTTCCTTCCCCCCCCCCCCCAAATGCAGTTTAGAACCCACTCACTGGACTTCATCTCCCAGTAATGCAGGTGATTGCCTCTTTACCCTTTGCCAGCTACTGAGTGGACTTGAGCATTTCCTTCCATCTGGCAAGCAAACAGCAAACCCCGGCAGCATTAGCAACACAAAGCAAATACTTGCCTCGTGCATGGTAGAGGCGGCAGGGACCTCACAGTTCAGTCTGCCCTCATCATCGCTTCAAAATCTCGATGCTTATTAAACCTTCAACTAAACTGTGTTTACTATGTTAATGAAGAAGTGCATTCGTCATTAGATCACCATTTAAAAAATATTCTGATCACCATGTTTCAGTATAATGGGTGTTCCTGCAATCCTGGGCATTTTATCTTATGCATTTATAAGCTTCCTCTGAGAAGGTCTTCCCAGTTGGCCAAGGAGGGTCGCAGCACAAAGACGCTGAAGAAGGCCCGAGCTGATGGGGTCACTCGGAGTGACTTCAAGAAGGTCCCCATGAGCTCAGACTTAGAACACATGTCTTCCCTCCTGATCACCCCGTGAGCCTGTTTCTCTGCAGAGAATGAGCTGCAGCACATGGTGTCAGCCTGGGTCTCGCCTGGGCTTCTCGAAGGGGCATAGGGCAGCGGTCGCCAACTGGTGGTCCGCAGACCACTGGTGGTCCTTGAGGTCCGAAAGGTTGGCGGCCGCTGGTCTAGGGCATCAGCTTTAGCACCAGAGGGACCTCCATTCAGATGGTCTCCAGGCTCTGTCACCTCACCTCTCCTCCGTCCCTGCCTCTCTCTCAGAAGAACTCTGCAAACCATAAACACGTAATGTGTGTCCGGAGACTGAGAGTGAAGCCTGGCGGTGAAGGGTTACAGTCAAGCTCACTGGCCCACCTCTCGCCTCCAGCGCTGTGGCTGCCAGCTCTGCTCCCTCTCAGAAGTACTTGGGGAGGTTTTTTAAAAAATGGGATCCTGCCTTAACCGGCTTGCCTCAGTGGATAGAGCGTCGTCCTTCGGAGTGAAGGGTTACAGGTTTGATTCCGGTCAAGGGCATGTGCCTTGGTTGCCTGCACATCCCCAGGCAGCTGATCGATGTTTCTGACTCTCTATCCCTCTCCCTTCCTCTCCGTAAAAAGTCAATAAAATATATTTTAAAAAATAATAATAAAAATAAATAGATAAATAAAAATGGGATCCTGCCCCAGACCCATCCCCAAAGATTCTGATCCACTTGCTCAGGTAGGGACCCCAAATCTGTATTATTTTTTTTCTTTTTAATTTTTTAAATATATATATTTATTTCAGAGGGGAAGGGAAAGGGAGAGAGAGATAGGAACATCAATGAGAGAGAATCATCAATCAGCTGCCTCCTGCATGCCCCACATGGGATCGAGCCCACAACCTGCACATGTGCCCCGACTGGGAATTGAACCCTGACCTCCTAGTTCATAGGTCAGCCACACTCAACCACTGAGCCATGCCAACTGGGCAAATTTGTAATTTTTTAAGATTTAATTTTATTTATTTTTATTGATTTATATTTTGGGGGGGGTTGCGGGTAGAGAGAGGAAGGGAGGGAGGGAGAGAAACAGTGCACAGGGCAATGCTCCAACCAGCTGAGCCAAACCAGCCAGGGCCTGGATCTGTGTTTTCAATGAATCCCCTGGGGTGTGCAGGGTGCTGCCCAGGCTGTCAGACCCCGAGCTGAGCACCAGGCAGGGGAAGCCCCTGCAGCCAGGGCAGTGGCACCAGCTCAGCATTCTCGTCGTGGGGATGCCACCAGGACAAGTCACAGCCTGTGTATGGGGAAGGGCGGGGCTCTGGGTGCGAATCCTGCCTCGGCTCCTCTCTAGCTGTGTGGCCACAAGGAGGCCACTGGCCTCTTGGCTCCTGTGTCCACACCTACAAAATGAGTCCTGTGGGCCCCGCCCAGTGCCGCTGTCAGGCGATTCTTCACTCCTAATGAGTCTCCTGGTGATGGTTTCCTCCCAGGGCTGGGGCTCTGTCTCCCTGCACACGCCCTCTCCCTACTATCCCCAGGTGAAATTTGGGCCAAAGAGGAGAGAGAGCCTTGTAGGCCAGGGGCTGGAGGCCTGTCACTGCACACCCGGGCAGTTCTCTTCCTTTGGGCTCCCCGAGAAGCAGAACCTGAGACAAGGATTGAGTGAAAGGAATTTATCAGAGAGGGGACCCCCAGAAACACACGGTCGGGGAAACAGACGGGAGCGAAGGGCAGGGGTAGCCAGCGCAGGTTGCAGTCCTGCCGAGGCCCTCCAGGGGGCAGCAGAGAGGCATCAGCATCATTCCATTGGCATGGAAAGGAACGGGGTATTTATCCTCCGGTGCCCATCAACATAGTGAAGGGCTGCTCCCAGGGGACCTGTTCATTCCCCAGCAAATACGCAGCCTGAGAAAGGCCCGGGGCAGGGTGACGGAGGGGCGCAGTCA
Organism: Myotis daubentonii; assembly: GCF_963259705.1. Classification (NCBI taxonomy): domain Eukaryota; kingdom Metazoa; phylum Chordata; class Mammalia; order Chiroptera; family Vespertilionidae; genus Myotis; species Myotis daubentonii. The sequence continues at coordinate 23,151,418 of NC_081844.1, read as the reverse complement.
TGTGATATGAAGGAAGACGAGCAGGGCCCAGCAGCACCTGCTAAAATACTCTAAGTGCCATCAGAGCCCGCATTGCTTTTAGGTAACTGTAAAACAACATCCGTCTATTGAGCACCTACTGTATGCCAAATCCCACTCCGACTCCATTACATGATTGTTGTTACACCCTGTCATCCAGAAGAGGGCGCCAAGACCCACAGAGTCCACCTCGGGACATTTAACGCAACCTTGCTGAAAGAGTTGGCCCTGGGAAGCACAGCTCTAATGCCTGGGCCCTTCTCCGGGAGGGTCAGACACTCGGAGAGGGGCTGAGCACTTAGAACGCCCTGGCCTCTGCTTTGTGAGGGTGCTGGGGAGGCCTGTGTTTGGCACGAGTCTCAGCGAGCCTTGGGTGGCGGGTGGGGGGAGGCAGGCGACATCTCAGCCAGACCTGTAGATCCAGGCAGGGGTACTGCTTGGTGTGGGCCCAAATCACATGGAGTATTTCAGTATTTCAACAACAATGCGCTGTGCCCGTGTGTCCCAATTGAGCCAGCACCCAGCCCAGGGATGTACCAACCAGGACCTATCGAGTCCGCTACAGTAACAAACAGCCCTCACATCTCAGTTGCTTAAATCAACAAAGGTTTTGTTGACACTCAGCGGGGGAGGCGGGTGGGGGGCTGTCTTTGCCTGTAGTTACTCAGGGGCCCAGGCTCCTGGAGCAGCCCCATCTGGAACGTCACAGGTTGCCAGGGTTAAGAGCGTTCTGACAGCCCTGACTGGCCAGGAAGTGGCTCGCCTGGCCTCTGCATCTGCTAGAACTAGACACACAGCCCCATCTAACGACTAAGGAGCCAGGACAAGCAGCCTGGCGGGTGCCCAGAAGGCCTCTGTGCCCTTGTCACTGTTCCCCTTCCCCAGATCAGGAAGTGGAGGCCCAGAGAGGTTACGTCACTAGCCCACAGCCACACAGCTGGGAGGTGGACCCAGTGGCCACACTCTTTGGGAGCGTGCTGTGAACACAGTCCTGATTCGGTAGGATCCTCAACACAGACTCCAGACTCAAATCCTGGCCCTTCACTTCCATGCTGCTCACCGGCCAGCCCGGTGAACGACTCCACGCTCTGAGCTTGTCACCTCGTGTAAACGGAGCGATCGTCCTTGTTGTGAGGTCCTCTCCCCAGCAGAGCCGACGAGGGCCCTGGAGGCCCCCTCTGGGGTCAGGCAAGCCAATGGCAGGCCTGGTTCTGTGGGAGGGCGACTCAGAGGAGCCCGCTCAGGAGCATTTTGCTACTCAAAGGGCCAAGACTGTCCCAGGCGCTTGGGCTGATGGGAGCTGTGCCCCCCGGCCGGCCTTGGGGGACCCAGCATGAGCCCTGAGCTGGCATCTCTGTCTTGTGGGTCCCCATTCTAGAATTATTTCCGCGATGCCTGGAACATCTTCGATTTTGTGACTGTTCTGGGCAGCATCACCGACATCCTCGTGACTGAGTTTGGGGTAAGTTTCCCGCCGGCTTCTTTCTGGGCAACTCCTGGCTGGGAGGGGGTGGGGGGGACGGGGAAGAGGTCATCCAGAAGCAGCAGGTCCCAGCAGCCACCGCTGGCTCTTGCCAGCACTCGGCCGTGAGCAGAGAGGGAGAAGCAGGGCCCCCAGAGGCAGGGTGCCCCCCCGCCCCGCCCCGAGGAGGGCAACTCAAGAAGACAGGAGCTCCCAGAGCCACAGCCATGGGCCAGTGCTGCAGCGCAGACTCCCCTGCCCCGTTGACGTATGAATAAACGTGGGCTCGGTGCTCTGAGAGAACTGAGACCCTTAAAGGATCCAAGGCTGAGCCCCACCCCGAACTCCACACAGTGTTGGGCGCCCAGAGGGAACCAGCTTCAAGTCCATTCTGCCTGAACTAACAGCTCCTGGTTCATGGGCAGGAGGGAGCCGTGGCCCTTGGGCCAACAAAGGGACAGCCCTCCCAGAACCTTGGGAGGGTCCCAGGGCATCCACCCTTCTCTACCCCCAGGCCTGGGGCATTCCCACGCGGGGGTCTCTGGACTGGCCCCACGTTGTCCCTCTACCTTCTCTAGAAGACTTGGGGCCCCAGATCTTCTGTTCAAGATCCCTCCTTGGCCATTGGCCAGTGAGCCCAGGCTTGAGGGCCCTCAGAAGGTGGGGGGAGAGCAGGATCCTCAAAGCGGGGGAGGGGCAAAAGCAGAATGCGTCAGAGCCAAGGGCCGGGCGGTATCCACCTCATAGTAACAGCAATAAAAACAATGGTGGCCGACAAGAATGGGGCATTTGTGTGCCAGGTACTGTGCCAAGCATTTTACGTGGATTCGCTCATGGTGTAGGTGTAGGGCTCAGCATGTCAGTAAGTTCCCTTGGACAGTTCAACTAAGAAGTGGAAAGCAGAGACCGTTCAGGGAGGAGGAGGGAAGGCATCCAAAACCCAGCCACTGTGAGGAGCTGTTACCTGCCCAGGTGCTGAAGTGAGGAGGGAACCTGGCCCGGATGGGTGAGGGGCTGTGGACTCGGAGGAGCAGAACCCCTAACAGAGACGAAGGGCCAAAGCAGGAAGGAAGCATCTGGCGAGAAACACCCAGCCTTTCTCTCCTCGTGCCGACTCCTGCCAGCACCTCCCATGGGCCAAGCCCGGCCAGAAGGGAGCGAGAAGAGCCAGGAGCCAGGGCGATGCCCACAATAGGCAGAGAAGAGCAGAGGGTGGATCTGAGTGGGGTGCTGCCCGAGAAAGAGGGTGTTGTACCATTTCACAGACGGGAAAACTGAGGCTCGGTGCTCAGGGAAGAGAGGCACCTGCCTAAGTTGACGCAGCCGGGCCTGGTGACTCCTGAGGGGACATTGGTGCTCCCTGGGGCGTCCCCACAGGAGCCCCCAGCAAAAGCAGATCGATTGGCCCACTCTCCATCCCAGAAGACTGGCAGGGCTGGGGAGCGACACAGAAGAGGGGCTGCTCATCTCCCAGCACTCTCACCCAAGTGGTATCTTGGCCACAGCTCTTTGCCTTCAGCTCACGTGATCCAGAAGTTCCCCTTCCCCGCATCCCACCCCCGACACTTTCCTCCAGAGAGGTCGTGCCCCCCTGGGGTCTGTCCCTATTGGGTTGCCCCCACCTGGCCGCTGTCCCCTAGCAGACAGCCAGAGCCTAGACCTCATCTTTGTCCTAAGTTTCTAAGAAGTCTGAGCTCCAGCTGGCTTCTTGCCACCCGGCTGAGCTCTAGACAGCCTTGACCCAATGTCCCTCTGGGTCAGGAGGTTGGAAAGTGTGGCCTACCACCCCAGTGAGGCAGGTGGAGAAAGCTGGTCATCACCTCCAGTTGCCAGTAAGAGATCCATAGGGCTGAACCCCAACAGTTCGTCCTCCTGGCTGCAAGACATGGGGGTGGGGGCAGGAGGATGGGGCACAGGATCCAATTCAAGGGCACCAAGACCATCACAGTAGTCAAACAGCCCTCCCTATGAGTTGTTTGACGCTGAGCAATGGTGTTACTTCTCCTCAGCCTGTATGTAGGGATCATCATAACTAAGCCCATCAGATCTTCCATTTATTCATGCACTCGGTAAGCAGGCATTGAGCGCCTGCTGTGTGCCAGGCATTGTTATAGGTGCTGGAGACAGAGCAGTGAACAAATCAAAATATACAAGAATGCTGCCTCGCCCTAGCTGGTTTGGCTCAATGGATAGAGCATCCACCTGCAGACTGAAGGGTCCTGGGTTTGATTATCATCAAGGACACATGCCTGGGTTGCTGGCTCGATCCCCAATAGGGGCCATGCAGGAGGCAGCCGATCAATGATTCTTATTGTTGATGTTTCTATCTCTCTCCCCCTCCCTTTCTCTCTGAAATCAATCGATCAATCAATCAATATAAAGAGAGAATGCTGCCCGCATAGAGCTGACATTCATAGGAGGAAGATGGCAACTTTTAATAAGTCAGAGCCATCAATGTGAAGTGCTTGGCACAGAACCTACCAGAAAACATAGCTCACAAACGGTGGCTTTGTTATTGCCATTATTACCGTGGATGTACTGGAGTTTTAGTTCGTTCGCCGGCCCCTGGCTCTGAGTTAGAATCATTTGGAGGGAAAGCTAGAGGGTGGGTGTTTGGACGCTTTAAGAACGATAAACTCCCAACCTGGACGGGGGGAGGCCTGCCCTGCCAGGCAAGGAGCCACAGTCCCCCCCTTCCTGCCCCCCAGGTAAGCCCGCTAGGTCTGAGGCAGGAGGAACCAGACCCTCGGAGGGCAGGTCCCAGGGTTGGGGGGAGAGGGCGTGAGACCCAGTGGGCCTCAGCTGCTGCCCCTAAGTGGCCAGGGTGACGTGGGTTTGCTCTGCGTGCGATGGATAATGACTGTGTTTCTTGTCTTGTCTCTTTTCATGCCTGCTCTTTAAACTGTATATTGGCACAACGCCGTCTGAAAAACTCATCCAATCAAAATGCACTATGAAATTCATTTGTTCATCCATGACGTGGTCTGTGTATTCATACACCAATGACTATCTCCCAACCCACCACCACCCCACTCCCCGCCCGGGAACCGAAACCCATTGGTTTTCTGGCACAAATCAACCTAAAAAACGCTGAACACACCTCCCCAACTGTCCCCGCCCGCCCGCTCCCCCTCCATCTTCAACATCTGCATCTAGAATCCGGTTGGTGTCACTTCTTTCTGAAGTCTAAATGCCTTACATTAACTGTGAACGCATCTTTCTCGCATCAGCGTTGCATGTCATGCCCTGGGCTTTCTGACTGGGAATGCCTGACACCCCCCTGATTCCCCGTCCCCCTCCCCACGCCTGTCTGTCTGTCCCTCTTCCCCCCCATCTGTCTGTCCCTCTCTCCGACCCCCCAGCCCCTCCCTCTTCATTCCTACAGAGTCTCTCTCTCTCTCTCTCTCTCTCTCTCTCTCTCTCTCTCTCTCTCTCTCTCTCCTTGTTTTCACTGGGTTCTGAATTGGGGTTTTTGTTTGGCTTGATTTGCATCTTTTGCAGAGAAAAGGATGGGTTTGCCAGGACAAGTCGGCTGGCTGGGTCTCCAACCCCATCGCTTACACGCATCTGACACTCCGAACCCTCAGCTCCCTCAAGTCACTCCACTTCCCTGTTCAGCTCCATGGAGCCTGGGCCCCAGGAAAGGGCCTCCCATCCCTGTCCCCCATTCTCAGCCCTTGATCACCAGAGACCAATCTCCAAGCCTGATGGCGGGGGCTGAGGGGGGCGCAGCATGCAGGCAAAGACTCTCAGGCGAGGGAGACAGAACTTCTAAGGCTGGGGTCTAGCTGCTTCCAGATGGGCCGGCCAGCCAAGGCCGTGTGCCCCCCCCCCCCCACACACACACACAGTCACTGCACACACGTGCCCTCTCCTCTCTCTGTCTCTGACACACACCCCCACTGTCTCTCTCCCCGCCGACATACACACGGATGCACACACTATGCCTCTCCTCCCTTACATCCATCCACCCTGCACGCCCACCCCCCACCCCGGCGTGCACTGCCTCTCTCCTCACTCATTCAGCTCCTTACACACCTGCACACCCCTCACTCTGTTACATCCGACCTGCCTCTTCCCCGCCCAGCCCCGGGCCCCTATGAAGGACCCCCAGTGGCATCTTTCCACCAGGATTCCTCCCCTCGCGGTACACGTGTGCTCATTCACCAAACGTTTAATGAGCCCAATTCCGTGCCACAGATGAGGGGGGGGGGGGCAAAAACGGACACCACCCTGCCCCCCTCACCTGGTCAAGTGGGGGAGGCAGGCATTGGTCAAACCACTCCGCAAACCCACGTGACATTGTAACTGCTCCAAGCCGAAGGGTGAGCAGTGCTAAGCAGGTGGCGGGGGCGAATGGGGCATCCGAGGTCTAGACAGCACGTGCAAAGGCCCAGTGGCAGGACAGCACGCGGGGGTCAGGCTCTGCAAGTGAGGGGTGTGGCTGGAGCAAAGAGCAGCGGACGGTTGGCCCATAGGATGTGAAGAGCACAGAAGGGGAAGGCCCTTGGGGCCTTGTTGTGGGAGCTCGGGCGGATGTGGAGCAGGGGAGGCGCCACCAGGCGTGTGATTAGACAAGGTCACTGTGGCTGCAGAGCCCAGCGGCTTGGTCGGGCCTGGGCTGGACGAGGCCAGCAGAGGAGGAGCTGTCTGAGCCGGGCCCCCCCTCCCCAGAACCTGGGGATGGGTCCCCTGGGCTGTGGGTGAGAGGGGGACCTGGAGGGGCGTGAGTGGCTTGAACCGGAGGAGGTTAGGGAACGCCAGGAGGCCGGGCTGGGGAGAGCGTGAGTGTGTGAGGCGCCGTGGAGGACACCCTGGAAGAGTCGGTAGGCAGATGGTTATGGGGCTGGAGCTCAGAGGCGGCTTCTGGGCTGGAGGGGGCCAGGATTTCTCCGGAGCCATCGCGCAGGTAGCTCCCCTGTCCTGAGCGCTCGCGCCCCTGAGCACGCCAGCGTTCGGGGCCTGCACCCCACCCGGGCACCCGAGAACCTGGATGCACAGGGCAGGGTTGGAGGAGTGAACAGCTGCTCCTTGTGGCCCGTGGACGGGAAGATGGAAGCTAGAAAAAGGGAAGTTGCCGGAAGTTTCTGTGAGCACTTGAAGGACTGGATGCAGACATGGGAAGAGGGGGAGGGGTGGGGGAGGGCAGCCAAGCACCTTCCCTGCCCCATCACCTGGGCCTCTCTCATCTTCACCCTCCCTCCCACGTGTCTCCCTCCCCCTCGGTTCCGCATGCCTCGGCCGCATCTCCCCGCGAGGCCCCTGGCTTCTCCCGCATGGTGGCAGGCCCCCCGCGCACCCCGAGCCCCAAGGCTGCTTCCAGGGCCCGCCTGCCTCTGCATGCGTGTCCCGCCCCACGAAGGGATGGCTTGTCCTCTGGGGATGGAGGGAGAAGGCTGGGACAGCTGGTGGAGCTGGGTGGCCAGGCCAGGCGGGAGTCAGGGCAGTGGGCACGGTGTGGTTCTCTGAGCCCAGCTGGGGCGGGGCTCGTTCCAGGAGTCCGGACGTGGTCACAGAGCGTAGGCCCGTGGGGTTCAGAGCAGGATCTCCCGGTCCCCACGCCCATCCTAGAGACAGAGGGGCCAAGGGTGTGTCCCAGAGGCGTCTTGTCCGCCCCAGAAAGTCCTTGAGCCCCATCCCCGCCTCGGCCCCCGGGCCAGAGCGAGCGGGTGCAGATTTGGGACTGGGACGCCCTGGGGAACCCAGCACGGAAGATGCCCGGTTAGTTCATCATCCAAGCTTGTGAGACCGAAAGGGGTGCTGTGACTGGCAGGGCAACCTGTGTGGTCACCCCTGTGCCACCTGGGGGTGAGGGGCGGGCCCGTTTACACCTTGTTCCACGGGGTCTCCGAGTCCCGGTTACGGCTGCTCCATCGCAGCCCACCGGCTGAGCGCAGACAGGGCTCTCAAACTCGAAGTGCTTCTGGTGGCCAACACGCGCCATGAGCCGGAAAGCAGGTGCCACTTCTAGAACAGGGGCCTTGGGCAAACCGGAGGACTCTGGCCTGCTTCGAGGTGGGCAGCCACTCCGGAGCCCCGGTTAACGGCTGTCAGGACGGAAGCAGGTCCAGGGTTGCCAGAAAGCCAGATTGGGGGGGGGGGGGGCAGGGGATCTGAAGTTTAAACAGTGCCAACTACTTTTCATTACAAAACTGCTCAGGCCCAACAAAATAACTTTGTCAACCAGGTGATTAGATTTGGTTCATTTGTGACTTCTAGCGCCTTGTCCCTCACCAGTGCCCCCTGAGGCCCCAGAGGGCAAGTCCCAGGACAGTTCCATAATGACCAGGGCCCCAACCCACCCAGCTGGCTGGCTGCCGCCCACCTCCCCGTCCCCCTGTTGTCTGGCTGGGGTGGGAGGAGGTAGAGGCAGTAACTAGGTAGGGGTCTTTGCGCAGAGGCAGGGGCCACCCAGGGAGGTCCTGGGGGCAGGGACGGCCCACCTCCCCGTCCCCAGCACCGCCCCTGGTGGGCCTGGGCCGATGGCCAGCTCACCCACCCACGGGCGCTGCGTACTTCCTGCTTCCCGCAGGCCTGGTCCCGTGCACCTCCACCCAGCCCCAGAAGCTGAGAAGCCATCCCTGAGAGGGGGGAAAAGGGCCCCAAATGCATCTTCTCCGACTCAGCGGGCAGCGAGGACTCGCCCTGCAGCCGAACAGCCCCAGCTCCCTCCCGTCCTCCCCATGCCCGCTCGCCAAGGGGGTAAGAAAAGATGCTCTTCCACTTCTCCAATTGGCTCGAGTCCTCTTGGCCGTGGGGTGAGGTGAGGGCGGGCAGGAGCGGGTGGGCAGCTCGGCAGGGCAGGGCAGGGTGCCCGGTGAGTCCCACGACAGATGCATTTCTGGCCTCGAGCGTAACATGCCCTGGACCCCGCCCCCGTCCACCAGGCCTGAGCGCGCTGGCCCCCCACCCTGCCCGGTGTTTGTGCATCGTATGTGTGATGGATTTGGCAACTTGACCCGCTTGTGTCCTATCGTCTCAGTGCATTTGGTTGTTGGGAGAAACAAAAACCATCTCGATTTTTTTCCTGATTGGATGATTCGGATATATTTTCTTTTCCTTGTTCTTTTGTTATTTCTTCCCCACCCCACCCCCGACCCCTTTCCTCTCTCTCCTTTTTTTCCTTTCCTTCCCCCTTTGCGGATGGGGCTGGCAGGGAGGGCGTATGCTTTCTGAGTTGATGCCTTCTCCTCCTCCCCCCCCCCACCCCACCCCACCTTGTCCCTTTTTCAAGTTTTTTCCTCTGCACCATTGCATTAATAGTGCTTTCTCTCCTCTCCCTCCTTATTTGGGGTCTGGCTTGCTTTTTCCTGTTGGTTGGCTTCATGTAGGGTCCTCTGTGAGTGGTGATGGCTCTAAGCCCCTGGGGGTGGGTGGATGGTCACCCCTCTTTCTCCGTTTCCCCAGAATAACTTCATCAACCTGAGCTTCCTCCGCCTCTTCCGAGCAGCCCGGCTCATCAAACTCCTCCGGCAGGGTTACACCATCCGCATCCTTCTCTGGACCTTCGTACAGTCGTTCAAGGTGAGCCCCTGCTCAGGGCTGAGAGGGAAAGCGGCCCCCGCCCCCACCGCTGTAGCTGAATCTAGAGTGGAGGTTGGCGATGCCCGCACGGTGGTCTTGCTGAGAACGTGGTCTGCAGGGCTCTTGTCTAACTTCCTTCCCACCAGGCCCTGCCTTATGTCTGTCTGCTGATTGCCATGCTTTTCTTCATCTATGCCATCATCGGGATGCAGGTGCGTGCGGGCCCCCCCTGTTCCCAGAGCCACCCGAGGAGGGCCACTGCCCCTAGGCAGAGGGGGGTCGGGAGCCCAGTTCTGAGAGGCAGACGTGGGCATGGGTGGGGTTTCCCTGGAGCCCCTGAGGGGCACGTCCGCCCCTGGTCACCGCCCTCCGCTCCCCCAGGTGTTTGGCAACATTGGCATCGACGTGGAGGAGGAGGACAGCGATGAGGACGACTTCCAGATCACGGAGCACAACAACTTCCGGACTTTCTTCCAGGCCCTCATGCTTCTCTTCCGGTGAGCGGCGGGCGCCCTCATTCTTCACTTCCAGTGGGGTGTCCTTCTCCTTCTCCTTCTCCTCCCGTGGGGGAGGGGCTGCCCTCAGTCTGCTGTGCCCATGAGGCCTGGGATGGGCATGGGGGACCCAGGAACCCTGGTGGGCTAGTAGCTAACGGCTCTGGGACTCACACATGAAAGGCGTTTTCAAGCATCGTCTCATTGACTCCTGACCATCCTGGGGGGGCGGGGGGGGTTCTTGGCGGCCCCATGTGACAGACGAGGAAACTAAGGCTTATAGGCTCTGAGGCCTGGTTCTCAATCCTGGCTGCATGTTAGAGTTCCTTCTTTCACCCACGGGAGCTTTATTGAGCACCTACTGTGTGCCAGGCCCTGCTGTAAGTACTGGGAACGAGCAGAAAGGAACAACATTCTCTGCCTTCTGGAAACTTATATTCCTGTGGGGGAGACCATCAGTAGTAAACTGTGGAGGATGCGAGAAGGAGATAGAATTTGAGATTAAGAGGGAAATGAAGGTACAGAAGAACAAATAATGCGTGATTGTACTTAAATGGGCAACTCAGAGAGAGAGAGAGAAAAAAAGTGGCGTACAGATTGCCAGGGAGAGAGGAGAATGGGGAGTTATTATTTAATGAGCACACATTTTCCGTTTGGGAAGATGAACAGGTCTTGGGGGTGGATCGTGGTGACGGTTACACGGCATTGTGGATGTGCTGAATGCCACTGAATGATACATTTTTAAATGCTTAAAATGGTCAGTTTTATGTTATGTACATTTGGGCACAGTAAAAATAATTGTTTTTCTCATTTAACAACTACCAAAAAGAAACGGAGGGCCGGTATGTCATGCCTCCCTGAGCGGGGTGATATTTGAGAGAAATAGGCAAGGAAGGGAGCGGATGGGTATCCCAGGAAGGGCAGGCCAGGCGAGGGTACGGCAAGCGCAAAGGTCCTGAGGCGGAGCATGGCTGGCATGGAGGGGAGCCTGGAGGAGCCCCGTGTGCCTGCAGCAGTTACCGAGGGAGGAGGCAGTAAAAGGTGACAACCACCCGGACGGAGGGAAGTCTTTTAAACGCACCTGTGTCCTCAGGCCCCAGCGAGACCAGCTGAACCCAAGCCTGTGATAGTGAGGCGTTGGCATCCGCGCTTTTACCCCCCCCCCCGCCCCCCCCCCCCGCCATGGGCTTTACTGCACAACCAAGAATGTGAGTCCCTCCCTGAGCTCCCGGAGGAAAGAGGTGCTTCCCGGGCCCAAGCCCGGCTGGTCCAGCTCCAGAGCCCAAGCGCTCCGCCACGGCGCCCGCCTCCCTGGGAGGCCCTGGTGTCCGGGCCGGGCGCCCAGGTCCCTGACGCCCCTCTCTGTCCCCAGGAGTGCCACCGGGGAGGCTTGGCACAACATCATGCTCTCCTGCCTCAGCGGGAAGCCGTGTGATAAAAACTCCGGCATCCTGACTCCCGAGTGTGGCAATGAATTTGCTTATTTTTACTTCGTTTCCTTCATCTTCCTCTGCTCCTTTCTGGTGAGTCTGTGGACGTGTGGGGGTGGGCTCCCCAGAACTGGCTCCCTCCTCCCTAGGGGTGCGGACAGCTCTCTAGAGTGTGGCTGTGTGGCAGACTTGCTCCCTCCACGGCCTGAGCCGGCCTGGGGTCAGGTTAGCCAGGTGTCTCACCCTCAGCGCGTTGGGGGGGTCGGGGGGGTCTGGGACTGGGTCACTCTCCGAGGAGGGAGCCATTCTGTGCACAGCAGGTGGTTTAACAGCATCCCTGGGCTCGGCCCACTAGATGCCAGAAGCACATGCCCCCTGCCTTCCAGCTGTGGCAACCAACAATGTCTCCAGACATTGTCACGTGTCCCCTGGGGAAGGGAGGCAGAATCGCCCCTTTTGCAACTCACTGGGTGTCCTGCGGGAAAACCTAGTGGTGCTGAGAGCGTCCCAGGACCCTTTGATTGAGGTGTAGGAGTCTTCCCCCTTCTCTCTGAGGGCCGGTGCCTTCCTGTGTGCGATCAGGAGGCAAGGAAGTCAGCCGCTTAAACGTTGTCTGGTGGCTCGGGGCTTTGCAAAGGATTGAATGGGTTCTCACTAGTAAAAGATGAATTTGCTGGAAGGAGGAATCTCATAGGCCCCAAGGATAAGAAACACTGCAAGAGACCGAGCCCAAGAACCAGTAAAGAAAATAAAATGGATGGATAGATAGATAAAGAAGGATAGATAGATAGATAGATAGACAGACAGATAGATCAGGAACCACAGCAGCTGCCTGCTCCATCCTGATTTCTCTTTCTCACTCTCTCTGGGGCCTCATCACTGTACCCCCTTTTGTTCTCTGCTCTCCCTAGAGTAGTCACAGCACAGTCAGAGCAGACAGGGTTGGAAGATGAGACATACAGTGTGGAAAGCACCAGGGATTACTGACTGCAGGAATGCCAGGGATGGAGTATTAAACGGGAAAGAGCCCTAGCTGGCTTGGCGCAGTGGATAGAGCGTCAGCCTATGGACTGAAGGACCCCAGGTTCAATTCCAGTCAAGGGCACACGCCCGGGTTGCAGGCTCGATCCCCAGGAGGGGGCGTGCAGGAGGCAGCTGATCAGCGATTCTCTCTCATCATTGATGTTTCTAACTCTCTCTCCCTCTCCCTTCCTCGCTGAAATGAATAAAAATATATAAAAGGAAAATTTTAAAAAGGAAGAAAAGGTGTTACTGACCAACCCAGCTGCCCCTGGCACCCTCCAGGGAGTGCTGACACCTGGCTGTCCGCTGCCCCTGCACAACTGCAGATGGTACTTGTTTCAAAGTATCACAAACTTGGTGGCTTATCACAACAGGAATTTATCCTCCCGCAGTTCTGGGAGCCACAAGTCCAATCAGGGTGTCAGGGTGCTGTCAGGGCTGTGCTCCCTCCAAGCTCATGGGAGGGACCCTTCCTGGTCTCCTCCAGCTTCTGGTGGCCCCAGGCATCCCTCGGCTTGTGGCAGCATCCGTCCCGTCTCTGCCTTCATCCTCACACGGCCTCCTCCGTGTGTGCTGGTGTCCAGATGTCCCTCTAACGAGGACAGGAGTCATGCTGGATTTAGGGCCCTCCCTAATTTAGTATGACTTCATCTTAACTTGGTGACGTGCGCAAAGATCCTTTTTCCAAATAAGGCCACATTCACAGGGACCAAGTTTTGGGATTTGAACATGGCTTTTGGGGGAGACACAGTTCAACCCACAACTCAGACCCTTGCAGGAAGGAGGAGTCTCCTCTTCCCTTCCCCGCCTCCCAAGTCTGGTTTCCCGAATGTGGGAGGTGTCGTTTGCAGACCTCAGCCCGAGCACCAGCATCTGTCAGCAAAAGCCCAACACACCCACCCTCTTTCGGACTAGTAACCTCAACGGGGAGACCTGCCCCCTCGGTTTCACAGCTGCTGACCCAGGCGGGTCCATGGCCCAGATTCCCAGAAGAGAGAGTCTGCATGGGCCAGCGCAGCCCCTGGCCAGAGGCCCCCAGTGTCCAGCCACTGTGTGTGCATAAAGGGACGAGATCTTATAACGCAGCCCATCTGGGAAGGGCAGGGACCTAGAAAATATCTGCAACACTTGACCACCCGCCCCTGAGGGCAGGAATTTTGTTCACTGCTGTGTAACCAGTACCTAGGATAGTGACTGGCACACAGCAGGTGCTCAATCAGCATCATGAAATGATTCATTAAAAATAGAGTCATTAAAAAAAAATAGAGTCATTAAAGTTAGGGGCATCTAGAATTACATGTCATTTATTAAACACCTATTATGTTTCCATCTAAACATTTGTGTAGTGCCTACTATGTGCCAGACCTTATGCTAGGCACTGGGGGTAATAGGAGAGAACACAGGGAGGTGATGGGCAGACAAGTCAGCACAGATAGCAGCACAATCCATCTGTGCTTTGATGAGGGAAATTCGGACTGAAGGAAGGTTTCAAAGAGTGGCCCACAAGGTTGGTGAGCAGGAGTTAGACTACATATTCATCAAAGTGGTTGCAAGTAACATAAACTGACTTAAGTAAAATATGCAGTTCACTAACTTGTGTAACTAAAAAGTCCAGATAGTGGACCCCGTCATCTTTGCTGTTCTCATACTTTCTCCTTGTAGAGGCAAACTGGCTGCCAGAGTGCCAGCAAAAATCCCAGGGAAGGCTCTCATTGGCCACCTTGGGTCATGTGCCCTTCCCTAACCAATGGTGTCTAAGGAGCCATGAGATGGGGTGAGCCACACCCAACTACAGCATTTAAGTGTAAAGGGGAAGTTACCCAGGTTGCCACTAAAGAAGCAACTTTTGCAAAGGCCTGGGACAAAACTGTTGCAAGCTCCCCATGTGTTAAGGGCCAGAAGAACACCTGAAAAGGAGCTACCAGGTGCAGATGCGGGCAGGAAAACTCATCCATCCACCCATCCATCCTAGAAACTCAGGGTGGGATAAAAGTAGGTGTACAGTTGTTTGTATGGAAAAGCATACAGTCATTAATAAATAATTACTAATAAATAATAAAACCCACAAATAATCTGTTTCGTATATTCACAACTGTAAGTACTTTTGCCCCCGCCCATATTTGCTGAGCCCTTACTTTGTGCTGGGGCTGGGAACACAAGGTTCTTGCCCACGTGGGGCCTTCACTCTGGCCTTGTTGGCGGCCAGGTATGGGAGGGCTTAGGGTGATGGCAGTTCCCTTGCTTTTGGCCATCATTTCACACAGCCTCTCTCACCTCTCTCTCCAACTCCCTGTCTCCATCTTCCCCTGTCTCCCTCCCACATCTCCGTTTCTCCTTCTCCCTATCTGGGCTCCGTGTGTGAGCATGTGCCTTTCCTCCCTATCCCTTCCCCGCTTCTCTTTCTCTGTCTGTCTCCCTTTCTCCATCTCATCTCCCTCCCTCTGGACCTCTGTGTAAATGTGTTTGGATGGGTCTCGCTCTCCCCCACTCCCTCTTGGCCCCTGGGGTTCCCACAGATGCTGAACCTCTTTGTTGCTGTCATCATGGACAACTTTGAGTACCTCACTCGAGATTCCTCCATCCTGGGTCCTCACCACCTGGATGAGTACGTGCGTGTCTGGGCTGAGTACGACCCCGCAGCGTGGTAAGGAGTCACCCCGAATCCTGCAGCCACACTGCCCACCTTTCTCGGGCACTGGAGCACAGGTTAGGGCAGGCTCCAGTTCTGGGGGCGTTGAGTCCCTGAGGAGCCAGCAGGAATCTCAGGGGAATCGGTCTAGCGGAAGGAAATGAGAATTAGCCCACTCACAGACCCCGGGTTCAAAGGTTTGGGCACCACCCCTGCCCAAGCCCCAGGCTTTCTGGGAGATGAGGGAGGGAGTCAGCCATGAGGAGCTGGTCTCCTATGAGTCTCTCCTCCCCTCACTGTGAGGCCTCCAGATGGTGAGGACAAGTTTGCCAGGCCCCGGGGGGAAGCCAGAGGCCTCTCAGACTCGATTCTCCTGGGAGTGTGGGGGTGGGACCTGGCCTAGCTCCCTTGGCACATGAGATTGGCTGCAAGGTCAGAGTGGCAGAACCCAGCGTCTGCTGGGATCACAGGACCCTGGAGAAGGTGGTCACACAGCCAGGGAAGGGGACACACAGCCTCAGGGGCCTTTGCATCTTCCCGGTCACAAAGGGAGTGAGCTCTCCCATCTCCGTGGGCACCAGAGGGCCTCTCCCTGGCTGCCAGGCAGTGGTTTCAGAGGGTGAGCTCCATCCTGTGCACAGGTACTGAGCACCTGCTCAACACCAAGCACTGCAGGACACTCAGAGGCACCATCCTGACGCTCAGAGCCCATTAGCCACCGACTGGAGATCCTAGTTCAGGCTGAGTGTGGGGCCTGAGTGCTGGAGGGGCGGCCTTACAGGGAAGATGGGAGGAGCCATCCTTGCCATCCCTGCAGCCCCGCAAGTCCTCCGTGACCGTGACCGAGAGGCTGGGTGAGCCGCGGGTCTGAGACTTGGATTTTCAGCTGGTTCCTAACTCTTCCTGTTTTGATTTTAGGTCACAGCAGTTGGATGCTGTCCCCCTGTCCTCTATTCCACGAGCCCCCTCCTCCCAGTGTAGCCCATGTAGATCGTGGAGGAGGGAGGCTCAGAGAGAGCCCTAGAGAAGGTGCCCTGAGCCCGGAGCTCTGGGCTCACCCCAACCGAAACCCTCTGCCCCCTGGGGCCTGTGAGTGACTGACCCCAAGCTTCCCCCCCCACCCCTCCAAGCCAGGGGTCCCCAAGTCCCTGACAGTGTGACCTCCCTGTGTGCACAGGAAGGCAGCGTGAAGGCAGCTTGACCCTGTGCCTCCACTAATCCCCTCTCTTCTCCTTTCAGCGGTCGGATTCATTATAAGGATATGTACAGTTTATTGCGCGTAATATCTCCCCCTCTCGGCTTAGGCAAGAAATGTCCTCATAGGGTTGCTTGCAAGGTTTGATTTCCACTAAAACCTGCTAGCATCCATGGAATGAGTGTGGCTTGGGGTTCTTCAATATATATATTTCACATATATATATATATCTCCAAAAAACAGAGCCATCTCTCTTTCTCTTGCATTAAACTAGAAAACTCTCTTAGCCAACAGAATGCAGTCACTAGACTTGATGAAGCATGGAACATATCTCTCTGTTCCCTTCAGCCATTCTGCTTGCTCTTAGCTGAAGCTGCCCATCCTAGGGTCTCAACGGCACCCCAAATCAGACATCCAGGGGGGTCGTAACTTGGCTCTCCTCCCCCCACCATTACCTCCACTCTCTCCCCCTCTACCCTTTGCCTCCCAGAGCCCCCAGCCCTCCCACCACTCCTCCTCCCCATCTAGGGCCCCTCAGAGACCAGCCTCAGCCAAACCAGAGAACTTGACCCAGTTTTTAAAATAACATCCAACGAAAGTATTGTTTCAGGCCCTCCAAAATGAGGGACCCCTCCCCCCAATTCCCTCCATTTTCCACCAGAACCATAGCTCAGAGTCAAAGCTGAATCTGACCTTTCTCTTTTCTCTCTCTCTCTCTCCCTGCTTGGAAGCAGTGAAATAATATTTTTTTAATTACCTTTTTCTTCCATTTTTTTTCTCCTCTTTTCCATTTATTTGAAACACCTATTTTATCGTTCTCTGCATCTTTCTATATTTTTTCGGCTCCTGTGGTTTTGGTTTTGGTTTTTTTTTTTTTTCTTCTGTTTCCTCCCCTCCCTCCCCTCTCCCCTCCTTTGGTTCTCCGTTCTGCCCCCTTTTGTGTTTTCGGTGCTGCCAGGGGCCGCATGCCTTACCCGGACATGTATCAGATGCTGAGACACATGTCTCCGCCCCTGGGTCTGGGGAAGAAGTGTCCGGCCAGAGTGGCTTACAAGGTAGATTACCTTTGCTGACCACCACCGTCCGGGCACCGGGGACTTTTCCGTGCTGGCCAGGAACACCGGCCGAGTCTCTTTTTCCAGCGTTCCTCTTCTTTCTTTCTTTTTTTTCTTTTTTCTTTCCTTTCCTCCTCGAGTAAACGGGCCATGACCATCCCCTGATCTCAGGAGCACACCGTGTCCGTCCTTCTGATGAGTGTGTTTTGGTGTTTTGAGACTCCATTATGGCCGACATGCGGGGGGGAGGGGGGAGCCCCCAGTCCCCTTGTATTTGGTCTCCTGGGAACCAAATTGGACACAGACACACTTCAGGGGGGATCCCCACTGTGCCTCCTTTCTGCCCACCCCGAGCGGCCCCCACTCCCAGGCCGGGGCAGGAACCTTTTGGCAGGGGTCTTTGGCCCCGAAAAAGGCATGACCCTGGCCCCATCTTTTATATCTTGAATCCCAGGTCCCGCAGTGCCCCCGCCCCCACACACACCTGAAGCTGATCTCTGACCTAGGGCCTTGGGGGATACAAGACCTCCCGAGGAACACCCACAGCCTCTCCTCCCTGCTCCTCCCCCCGCCCCCGGAGGTGTTTCCCCAGCTCCTGTCCCTATGCCACCTGCTGCCCCCCAAGACCACCCAACATGCCTCTCCATTGTTCCAGAGTGGGCAGGCAGGCCGCAGCCGGACCCCTGGACCGTGGCACCCTGACGCAGGCCATGCACGCTGCCTTGGCGGGAGCCTGGGGCGGGCAGGCACCTTGGCCGAGGGGGCTGGGGTGGGGGTGGTGCATGCTGGCTGAAGGAGCGAGGGTCCTGCCGCCAGGCGGCTGGGCCAGCCACCCTCCAGGACCCCGTCCCAGAATCTACCTTGGCATCCAAGGACCAATGATCTGTTTCCTCCAGCTCATCCACCAAAAGTTCAGGGAGGACCTTTAAAGTCCCCCCAAAAATATGAGTACCCATCATCCCATTCTCCCACCCACCTTGGTCCGCCGTGTCTGCAAGAGTCCTCCCTCCCATTCTGCCAACACATTCCCTCCTGCCTCCTGTGGCTGCCTCTCCACAGCCTCCCCCCTCCTCCCCCCTCTACGCACCCCTCCTTCCCAGCCACGGCCTGGAAGAGGCTCCCCACCCGCATCTCAAAGACCCCTGCACCCCTGCACCTGTGCCCCTCTCTGTAGTCGTCCTCTAGTCCTTTCTCTTGGTCTCTGCTTGTCTAAGTGTGTGTGTGTGTGTGTGTGTGTGTGTGTGTGCGCGTGCACTCACACACGTGTCCTCGCAAGAGAGAGGGAGGGAGAGCCTTCCCTCTGGCCTCTGTGCAGCCCCCGTGGGTCCATAGGACACCTCTGTGCAAAATTGAAAAGAGCACCCTTTCCACCGAACACTGTCTGCTGGGAAATTGTAACCCAGAGACGTGGTGAGAGCCAAACCCTTTGCTGCTGGCAGCTGGGAAGCTGTCATCTAAATGCACGAATCCACGGTTTCTGAGGCAGGGACCCCGTGCGGGGCGCAGCCTGCACAGCTGTGCCCCGCGGCCCGTCTGTGTGCCTCTCCATCTGCCGCCTTCCTCCCCACTCGGCCCCCACCCATTTCTTGTGTCTACTCTGGGTTTGTCACCCCTTCCCCCTCGTCCAACTCTGTGTTTCCTGCTGACATGTGTCTGAAGCCCCACGTGAACCCCAAACTCACCCTCGACCCCCACCTCCGTGCCACCTCAGCCTGGGCCGGTGCACGCCAGCCCAGCATTCTCTCCCACATCACCAAGCAAGGGCCCAGCGCCCCTGCCTGGGACACGGGAGTCTTCTCTTCCCTGGGCCACGGGAACGCCCCTCAGCCCTCCCCCATCACACAGCCGAGATCCAGACTCGCCCTGAGATACACTTCCCACGGAGCTATGAATGAGTCTCGAGATTCCGTCTGCATGTGCCCGTCTGCCGTTCTGTGTGTGATGGCCTGGCCTCGCTGCATGTCTGCGAGGGGCCCACCCCATCGGCGGGGGGCCGCCCGCCTGCTGCTTCTCAGAGAAACGACGTGGCCTGTGCCCATCTGGTCTGGTCTGGTCTGGGCTGAGCTGGGGATGGGGACGGAGCCAGCGGCCCCCAGGCGGTGTGGCCGTGGACCCCTCTGCCTGGCTGTTGCATGTCTGCTCTGATCCGCTTGTGCGCTTCTTTGGGGGGAGACGGGACGGAGCTGCCGGGAGAACTCTGGGGCAGGGCGAGGGTCCGGGCCACCTGGGAAAGCCAGCTCTAGGGCCCAGCCTGCGGGAGAGGAAGGGGCAGGTCCCCCAGTGCCCTCCCCCAGGCCAAAGGCCACCTGGGAAAGCCAGCTCTAGGGCCCAGCCTGCGGGAGAGGAAGGGGCAGGTCCCCCAGTGCCCTCCCCCAGGCCACTAAGGGGAATCGGGGAATGCAGCGCTGGGACAGGTAACCTGAGGGTGGGGGGCACCTCGCTGCTGCCTTCAGAGTTCTTCCTGGGGCTCCCGGGAGGGCGGGTCTGGCTCGCGGGAGGCCGGGGACGGAGCTTGGGAATGACTGTCCTCGCCTTTGCTTTTCTGCAGCGGCTCCTGCGAATGGATCTGCCTGTCGCCGATGACAACACCGTCCACTTCAATTCTACCCTCATGGCTCTGATCCGTACAGCCCTGGACATCAAGATTGCCAAGGGTAAGGGAGGCGGGGGGAGGGGTGGGAGCTGAGGGGTAGGACAGGTGGAGGGGAGTGCAGCGGGCAGCTGAGAACTCCCCCTTCTGGCCTGAAACTGAAGGAGCCACTGCCCCGCCCAGATCTTCCTTGGCTCGCCCACTCACTCGCTCGGCAAACATCTGGTCATGCCTCCCAGGCACCAGCCACGGCTTACATAGGGGGACACGGCAGCTTCCGCTTCCTGCAGGGGAGGGCCTGCCCCAGGAGGCTCTGAAGGAGGAAAGGTGATGGATGAGTCACATGGACACCTGGGTGGACGGTGCCCCAGGCAGCGGGACCATCAGGTGCAAAGGTCCTGGGGTAGGAGGCCACCTGGGGCCGTGTTGAACTAACTTGCCCTCTGAGTCGGGGGGGGGGGGGGGGTTGTCACGAAGCTTTTGGAGAAGAGGAGGGATCTGACCCTGCTCACATCTGAACCGCCCCCTCGGGGGGAGAGTGGACGGGAAGAGGCCAGAGTGGAGGCCACTGGCCTAACCCAGGTGAACCTAGGAGGGTGGCTCCGACTGAGAGGCTGTGGGGGTTCAGATTCTGGATATTAACGGAGCCGAGCCAACCAGAGAACCACAGGATTGAATGTGGGGCGAGAGGGAGAGAGAAGCAAGGCCACCCTCGGGGGTTGGGGCCATTGCCTGAGACAGGAAAGAGGCAAGAGGGCCAGGTCCTGGCAAAGGGCGGGCAGGAGGAGGCGTTGGCGGAGGCGTGTGGAGACACAGAGTAAGGGGGGGAGGGGGGAAGGGGCTCTTCTGCTTCCACTTCTGGGAGGGTGAGGGGGTGCCCTCTGTGGGTGCTGAAGGCGGGAGGTGAAGAGTCTTCAAGCTGGTGATGAAGGCAGGAGGCATCAGATGCTGACAGACTTGCAGCCGGGAGACTGGGCGGGCTCTCCACGGGGACTGGGGGACCCCAACGACCAACCTCGGGGCCACTGCAGCGTTAGAGGGCCGGGGAGGAGGGGACAGTGTGTCAGCGGCCGCCCTGCAGCCCGGGAAGAACTGAGGGTGACCGTGGGTTCCTCTGACGGGGGTTCTGGTGGAGGTCGGGGTCGCCCGCCTGCAGTGCGACTCTAGAGACTGGATGTGACTTAGCAGCAGACGAGACCGCAGGGCAGAGCGCACACGCGAGCAGCAGAGAGAAGGGCGCAGGAAGGGCGCCTGCAGAGGACGGGGTGCGTCCTCCAGCAGAGTTGGACATTGGGGGGCTGAAGAGAGAGGTCAAGGCTCCACCCAGCTGAAGCCCCTGGGATATCAGGAGGAAAGCAGGTGAACTTCAGGGACACCAGGTCCTGAGGGGAGGAGGGGGGCCAGGAGCCGAGGCCAGAAGTTGCTGGGGGTCGGAGGGGGTGGAGGGAGATCAGCAGCTTCCAGTGAGACAGGCGGGGGCAGGTTGAGGGCTGATGGTTAGACATGAGATGAAGGGAGAGAGAGCAGGAGGAGCCACCAGAGAGAGCAAGACAGAGTCACGGGATGAGGCTCGGGACAGCAGAAGCGGGTGGGGACAGCAGCTGGGCACACGTCGTCGGTCGGCCCAGGTTCTGTGCACACGCACGGGGCTCTGCTTGCCCAGGCTGCTCCCGCAGCAGCAGCACGGTCGAAGCTGGAGCAGGTCCCAGCCCAGGGAGCGAGGAAGCAGCTTCCTTGTGATCAGGTGGGCTCTGTGGTTCTGTGGGCTCATCTCGCCCATCTGCCCTGCCTCCCTGCACCCTTGGCAGATGACACCCTCTCCAAGCTTCAGTTCACGTGTCAGCTAGTCATGCCACGTAACAAGTGGCCACAAGTTCAGCAGCACAAAGCACACCTATGTATCAGCTCACAGTTCTGTAGGTTGGAAGTCCCGGTGGGCTCAACTGGGCTCTCACAAGGTTGAAATCAAGGCATTGGCCAAGCCGGGACCTTCTCCAGGAGCTCTGGGAGCACCAGACGTCGCAGCACCTGCCTGGCATTCCCGGTGCCCACCCCCGGCCCTGGCATGCCGCTGGTTGCAGGGGGATTTCAACTTTGGAAAACAGGAATGCCTTTTGCCATTGTCTTAGGGCCAGACCCAGCCAAACCCCTCCCAGGGCCAATCCAGACTCTCATTCAGGCTCCACGTGGTCCTGAGCAACCAAAGGGCACAGTCTCACCCTTTAATCCCCCAAACACAAGGCTCTGTCTGAAGGTGGGGTCTGCAGGGGCCCGGAAGGTTCTGGGAGGGGCATCGTGGCAGCTGAAGGACTTTGACCTGCCTGAACCAGAGAGGGGTGTTCTGGCACCTTGTTGTCTCCCTGAAGCTGGTGAGCCTCCGGCCCTCAGGGAGCTGCAGGGACACAGGCGACAAACAATAAGACCATAAATCTGCTATGCAACGTGCTCCAAGGTGAGAAATACTGTGGAAAAAGAGATAGCAGGATCGGGGCTTGGGGAGTGAGGTCAGAGGTTAGACCTGAGCAGGATCGGGGTTTGGGGAGTGAGGTCAGGGGTCAGGCCTTAAGTCAGCGTTGCTCAACTAGTGGCCATTCTGCCCCCACAGACACTGGGCAATGTCTGGGGCATTTTTGATTGTCACACTGGGAGGGGCTGGTGCTAGTGGCATCTGGTGTGTAGAGGCCAGGATGCTGGTGCTGCTGAGTGTCCCGGAGTGTGCAGGACAGACCCTGTGATGGAGGCTCTTCACCAAAAGGTCTGCAGAGCCCTAGCTGGTCTGGCTCAGTGGATAGAGCATTGGCCTGCAGACTGAAGGGTCCCGGGTTCGATTCCAGTCAAGGGCACATGCTCGGGTTGCAGGCTTGATCCCCATTGGGTGTGTAGAGGAGGCGGCCAATCGGTGATTCTCATCATTGATGTTTCTATCTCTCCCTCTCCCTTCCTCTCTGAAATCAATAAAAATATATTTTAAAAAAAAAAAAGGTCTGCAGAATGAGGTGGGGGAGGGGAGGACCATTGGCCTATAAACTCTGGGACACCACGAGTTCATGGGCGACTGCTGCCTGTGCACTAGGAGTCCTGGTGCTAATAATTCTGTAACTGGAGGAGGCCTAAGCCTGGAGTTCAGCCTTGAGGGAACCCCGTGACCCTAGGGGAGGGCCACCTGGAAACCCTCTAAGGATTTTCCCTTTATTTTTTTAATTTTTCTCCTGATCAATCCAGTGTATTTTTTAAATCTTTATTGTTGATATAGTATTACAGGTGTCCCCCTATCTCCCCCCATTGCCCCCCTCCACCAAGTGCCCACCCCACCCCAGGCCTTTGCCACCATGTTGTTCGTGTCCATAGGTAATGCATATATGCATATAATTTTCTGGTTATTCTCTTCCCACCCACCCCCTTCCCTCTGAGATTCCTCAGTCTGTTCCATGTTTCCCAGCCTCTGGTTCTGTTTTATTCACCAGTTTATTTTGTTCATTAGACTCCTTGTTGGTTTATTTTCATTTTTAGATTCAATTATTGATAGATATGTATTTATTACTATTTTTGTGTTCCTATTTTTAATATATTTTTATTGATTTCAGAGAGAAAGGGAGAGGAAGATATAGAAACATCAATGATGAGAGAGAATCATCGATCAGCTGCCTCCTGCATTTCCTCTACTGGAGATTAAGCCTGCAACCTGGGCATGTGCCCTTGACCAGAATCAAACCCAGGACCCTTTAGTTCCCAGGCAGATGCTGTATCCACTGAGCCAAACCAGCTAGGGCTTCATATTTTTTGGGTTTTTTTATCTTCTTCTCCTCCTCCTTCTTCTTCTCCTTCTTCTTCTTTCTCCTCCTCCTCCTCGTCCTCCTCCTCCTCCTCTTCCTCCTCCTCCTCTTCTTAAAGAATACCCTTGAACATTTCATGTAATACTGGTTTGGTGGTGATGAACTCCTTTAGCTTTTTCTTGTCTGAGAAGCTCTTTATCTGACCTTCAATTCTAAATGATGACTTTGCTGGGTAGAGTAATCTTGGTTGTAGGTCCTTGCTATTCATCACTTTGAATATTTCTTGCCACTTCCTTCCGCCTTGCAAAGTTTCTGTTGAGAAATCAGCTGACAGTCGTATTGGTGCTTCCTTGTAGGTAACTGACTGCTTTTCTCTTGTTGCTTCTAAGATTCTTTCTATGTCTTTAACCCTTGATATTTGAATTATGGTGTGTCTTGGTATAGGCCTCTTTGGATTCCTCTTGTTTGGGACTCTCTGCGCTTCCTGGACTTGTAAGTCTATTTCTTTTACCAGGTAGGGGAAATTTTCTGTCATTATTTCTTCGAATAAGTTTTCAATGTCTTGCGCTCTCTTCTCCTTCTGGCACCCCCATAATGATTGTTGGTGCACTTGAAGTTGTTCCAGAGGCTCTTTATACTACCTTCATATTTTTGGATTATTTTTTCTTTTTGCTCTTGTGCTTGGGTGTTTTTTGCTTCCTCATATTCCAAATTGTTGATTTGATTCTCAGAATCCTCTACTTTACTGTTGAATCCCTGAAATTATTCTTTATTTCGTTAGTGTATGCTTAATTTCTGACTTCCTTTTTCATGTCTTTGATGTTCTCACTAAGATTCTTGAAAGTCTCACTAAGTCCCTTGAAGCTCTCATTAAAACCCTTGAGCAACTTGGAAACATTGTTTTGAACCCTGTATCTAGTAGTTTGCTTGCTTTTATTTCATTTAGTTTTTTTTCTGGAGATTTCTTCTGTTTTTCATTTGTGACATGTTTCTTTGTCTCAGCATTTTTGGTGCTTTCCTGTGTTTGTTTCTATGTATTAGGCAGATCTCTTATGTCTCCTGGAATTGGTAGAATGGCCTTGTGTAGTAGGTGTCCTATAGGGCCCAGTGGCTTAGCCTCTCCAGTCACCAGAGGTGGGCACTGTAGGTACGTCCCTGTGTGGGCTGTGTGCACCATCTTGTAATAGTTGAGTCTGGATTGCTGTTGGCGTCACTGGGAGGAATTAACCTCTGTGAGGACCACCTGTGTCTACAGGTGGAAGAGCTGCTATGCAGGCAATACCCCTATGGAGCAGGACTTGCTTCAGTGGGGCTTTGGTGCTCCCTGAGTCTGCCCCTGGAGTGTGTCGCTTGTGGATGTGTAGAGCTGTAACCTGGTATGGCCTGAAGCTGTGCACCGGCTCAGGGGGCCTCCTGGGAGGTGCAAAGTCAGCCACTGCCTGGGGCCACCCCTTAGGAGCTACAGAGGGATCTGCAGATGCTGCATCTTGAATTGGGCTTGGAAGTGCCCGAGTGAGGCCCAGCTGCGAAGTAAGGCGGGCTGGGCCTCTTCTTGATAGGTTTGGGGCACACTGACACCAGCTGCAGCTTGTTTGAGAGGTTTTAAGAAAGTCTGAAGCCTGAGCCAGGACAGGCCATTCGTATGGAAAACTGGATGGGGTGGGGTCTCCAGGGCAGAGGGAACAGTGTGGGCCAGGCTGATGGAAACTCAGATATGGCTGCCAGTCAGTTCTGTGTGGGGGAGGTCTCAGCACAGGAGCAATGACCCCTGTGAGCACCCCCCTGTCTGGGAGAAAACCACCCCCCGAGTTTCTGCTCCGATGCCAGACAATTTCGTTCCTCCCCCTATGTCCCTGGATTCAGAGGGATTGAGTCCGAGTAAGTCCGTATGCCAGCCCTGTAAGAGATACTGCTGGGAATCCAGCAGCCTCCGTGTCACTCAGCCACAGTCCCTGCTAGTTTTTACAGCCCGAAGTTGTGGGGACTTCTCTTCCCAGCTCTGGAACCCTGGGCTGGGGGTCTGGTGTGGGGCTGGGACCCCTTGCTCCTCACAGGAGGCCTCTGCAGCCTAGATATCCCTCCCGATGTAAAAAACACCACACGTGGGTGTCGGACCAGCCCATTCTGCGCCTCCACCCCTCCTACCAGTCTCGATGTGCTTTCTTCTTTACTTCCCTAGTTGTAGAACCTCCGTTCAGCCTGGTTTCAGGCGGTTCTGAATGATGGTGGTTCTGTATTTTAGCTGTAATTTTGATGTCGCTGTGGGAGGCAGCGAGTACCAGCATTTACCTACACCACCATCTTGGCTCTTATCCGGATTTTCCCTTTGTTTAAATGTGGATGACAATCCTGGAGGCCAAGCTTCCCAGCGAATCGAAGCAAAATTCACTGGTTCTCAACCGGGAGATCTTGTCCCCCCAGGGGACAACTTGGCAATGTCTGGGGACACGTTTGGCAGTCAGGACTTGGGAAAGGAGGTGCTACTGGCATCTAGTGGGTGCTGCTCATCATCCCACAGTGCACAGGACCGCCCCACAGTCACTGACCCCACAATCACACGTGGGTGTGGACAGTGCTGACTGAGGCCCAGGAACCCTGCCCTGACTCCCTTGTGTCTTCGTCAGCGCAAGTGGCTATCCTCCTATATAATAAAGAGGTGATATGCAAATTGATCCTCATGCCATAACACCGTCACAAGATGGCGGCGCGCACAGCGGGGGCGGGCCCAGCGGCCGCTCCTCGCGGCTTCCACCGGGGTTTCCACAGCCCCGCGTGCACGCTGCGGGGGCAGGGCCTGGTGGCCACTCCACGCGGCCCGGAGGCGGGGCATTAGGGCGGCTCTCCAGGACTTGGGGCCGTCCCGCGGCACGCTGGCCACACAGGGCAGGGCTCCGGGACTCAGGGTGATCCCATGGTGCAGGGTGGAGGGTGGGAGTGGGGGGGGTGTCCCGGGTCTCGTGCGACTTCATGCGACAGGTCACTGGTAACAAAATAACAGCGACTGGGGGGGCTTAAACAGCAGGAATTTATTTTCTCACATTTCTGGAGCCTGAAGGTCCAGGTGCAGCCAGGCAGTTTCTCCTGAGGCCTCTCTCCTCGGCGTGCACATGGCCAGCCGCCTGTGTGCTGTGCCCCTGCATGGCCTTTCCTCGGTGTGTGCACACCCCAGGGTCTCTCCCTCTTACAGGACACCAGTCCTCTTGGGACCTCATGTAACTTTACGTCCTTAAAGGCCCCGTCTCCAAACACATTCACACAGGGGCTGAGGGCTTCAGCATGGATGTTGGAGGGACAGTTCCATCCCTATAGCAGGCGCCTTCTCTCTCTCCTCTAGAAGCAGGAGCTCGCTACACTGTCAGGAGAGGGTGACTTCTAACAGGAAATGGCACCTTCTCTTCTTTACCTTCCCATGTGTCTGCGAAGGAGCCATAGAGACCCCGGACACCTCACTTAGCTAGAGGCAGGAGACACAGCCACGAATTCCACCTGTTTCCCAGGAGGGAAGAAACATGTCGTAGGGTGTTGGTGCGGTGGCTCTTGAGAGTCCAGCCACACAGGGGATTGTCCCACATTTCTCCCACAATAGTCCTGACGTCCCAACTGCTGTAGGGACACATATTAGCTTCACACCACCCCCTGCTGCCCCACCCCAGTGACCACAGCCCTGCGTCACCCGTGGTAAAGAAAGACCTGCATCACCCGCGGTAAAGAAAGACCAGACCGTGGAGCAGGCCCTCTAGTGGGTGAGTGATGAAATGACAACTTGACACAATAAATACAGAGAAGAGGAAGCAGGAAAAAGACAGAGAAGGTGATGGGGGCATGTCTTAAGTAGGGGGGGTGGCTAGAAAGCTTCCCCGGTAAAGGGTTTGAGCAGGCCCGGAAGGAAGAAGGGGACCATGTAGAAAGGATAGTCCTGGCAGAAGACACAGCCCGTGCAGAGGCCCTGAAGGAGACTGCTCCTGGCAGGTTGGAGGGATCATGAGAAGGTCGCTGTGGTGGAAGCAGTGAGCGAAGGCGGATTGTGTAGGACCCTGTGAACTTGGACCATCACCCTGCCTGAGGTGGAGCGGAGGAGGGCTCTGAGCAGCGGAGCCACCTGCTGACTCAGGTGCTCACAGGTGCCGTCGGGCGGCTGTAGGAGGGAGAGGAAGACCTGGGCAGAGGCGACGGCACTGGTCCAGGCAGCTCCTCTTCCCATCACCTCCAGAGTCACGTGGGCGAAGATGAGTGGCAGTTCCGGAGAATGCCTGGCAGATGTCTGTGCTCGGACACACACCTGCTGAGAGGGAGAAGCCGGGCCAGGTGTCAGAGGCAGTGCTAGGAAAAGGAGGCGTGGGGAAGGCTGGGAGCGGGGGGCCAACGAGGGTGCAGGCAAAGCGGAATGTGAGCTCTGCCCGCACAGGGCAGCTGTTCAGCCTGCATGCCCAGTGGTTGGTTGTTAAAACACTGTGTGCTTTTCTGATGGCTGGGAGCCGGCCCCTGCCCTTCCCCCAGATCGCCTACACCTCCTCCCACAGTCCAGCAACTACAAAGTTAAAGTTTGGCCAGGACAGAGCGGGAGGGAAGGAGGAGGCACAAGAGGACTGGTGTATAAAGGGGCCCCATCCACAGTGCGCAGGGGCCTTGGGACCCGTGCTCTAGCTCTGTTATCAATGTCCCTTTCCTGCCTGCCAGTAGGGGGTTGAGACACGCCCCTGTGACCTCTTGTTGAGGTGTGCCCTCTGGCGGCCGTGGGAAGTAAGGGCTGGAGCGGGGAGAGCTGAGAGGAGGACACTGCACTGGTTAAGGTGGGAGGTTGTGGGGCCCAGGGTTGAAGGCTCTGAAAGGGAAGTAGGAGCAGAGACCAAGCTGGTGTGTTATTCAGGATGGACAAGAATGTGCTGCCGTAACAAACAGCCCCACAGTCTCGCACCGACACAGGTTTGCTTCCCACTCCCGTTCATGGGTCTTTCCTGGCTTGGCAAGGGGACTCAGTTCATCAGTCACTTAGGGGCCAGGCCGGAGAAAGCCACTGTCCCTCATGTCACCAGCCATCGTGACAGAACAAAAGAGAACCCAGAAGGGTCATTCACTGGCCACTAAATGCCCAAAGTGACACCTCACTCGGCTCACACCTCATTGGCAAGAACTCATCACAGGGCCCAGCCAATCACGGGGTCTAGTACGGGCCACACTACCATGTACTCAGGCAGGGATCGCTGGGAGCAGGGATCGCTGACAGAGCCTTAATGACCACCGGGCGGGGGAGAGGAGGCTTGGATGAGGGAGAAACCTCTATCAGAACTGCTCTGTGGCTTCGCAGCCTCCCTGGGGCCTCCCCAGGCCTCGCCACGGACCGATGCTGCTGTGGTAACAGTCCTATGGCCCACACTGTCCTAAGGCTGCACGCATATTAACTACTTTAATCATCAGACAACTCAGTGAGGCCCTGGCCATTGTGGCTCAGCTGGTGGGCATTGTCCCAGGCACCAAAAGACTGCTGGTTCGATTCAAGGGTAGGGCACATGCCTGGGTTATAGGCTCAACCTCCCATAGGGGGCAGGGTTGCAGGAGGCAGCCAATCAGTGTTACTCCCTCACATTAATGTCTCTCTCTCTCTCTCTCTCTCTCTCTCTCTCTCTCTCTCTAAAAATCAACGATAATATTTTTTTAAAACTCAGTGAGGCAGGAACAATTGCTATCATCCCCATTTCGCAAGTGGGGAGAATGAGGCACAGAGCAGTGGACTAACACCTAATGCAGTTGGAGTCAGATTTTGACCGGGGCCACCCAGCCCCTGTCGATGCTGAACTATCCCCCCACGCAGCTTCTCCACAGCCCTGTCCCTGCCAAGGACCGGAGCCCCCTGGTCATGTCTCCCTGGGCCAGCTGCACTGGGCACTGGGACCCGTGGGAACCAGGACTCCAGAGCGCTGGGTCGGCAGGAGCTGCTGGCTCGGCGACTGGCCTAGAGGCCAGCAGGTGCTCAGGCAGGCAGGCAACCAGGCCTCTCTGTGCCCGCATTGCAGGAGGGGCCGACAAGCAGCAGATGGACGCCGAGCTACGGAAAGAGATGATGGCCATCTGGCCCAACCTGTCCCAGAAAACACTGGACCTGCTGGTTACGCCTCATAAGTGTAAGAGCCCAGACCGGCCTGGCCCCGGGCCCAACCCAACAGGACAGAGGGGGAGGGGGGAGGAGGCACCGGAGGACGGGTGCATGCAGGGGCCCCGTCCACAGTGAGCGTGCTCTGTGCCCCCAGCCACGGACCTGACAGTGGGGAAGATCTACGCGGCCATGATGATCATGGAGTACTACCGGCAGAGCAAAGCCAAGAAGCTGCAGGCCATGCGCGAGGAGCAGGTATGGCTCAGGCCCTGACAGCTCTCCCCGCGGACATTCCTCCCTCTGGGGCCCCCAGGCTGGGAGACTGTACCTTCCTTGTCACCATGAGGACCGTCCAGAACAGTGGGGTGTAGCCAAGCCCCCGGGCAGGTCATTGGAAAGTAAGGCATAACCTGCGTTCATTCATCTGCTCCACCAACACTTACTGGGCACCTCCTGTTGTCAGGCACTGTTCTCAGCCCTCAGGGTGCAGCTGTGAGCAAAACAGACCAGAAGCCCTGTTGTGGAAATGCCAATAATGACAAAATGACTAAATGAGACAGCGCAGCAGAACATAGTCACTGTGGGAAAGAGTGCCTGAGGGAGGGGGTACAACTTGAAATGGGTAGTCAGGGGGGGCCTCCCTGAGGAGGTGACTTCTGAGCAAAGACTTCAAGGAAGAGAAAAGAGAGTGAGCCACGCACACACCTGGGGGAAGAACATTCTGGGCGGAGGGAACAGCCACTGCAAAGACCCTGAGGCAGGACTGTGAGTTTGAGTTTTGGAAACAGCAAGGTCTTAAGGCGCAACAGAGCAAGCAAGAGGGGCAGCGGGAGGAGACGAGGTGATAATTATGCAGGACCTTGGGGGCCCTGCGGACAACTTTGACTTCTGCTCTGAGTAAGGGGGCTCCTAGCAGGAAGTGACCTCTTACAGGGGTTGATGAGTGCCCTCTGGTGGCCGTGGGGAGTAAGGGCTGGAGCGGGGAGACCTGAGAGCAGAATACTGCTCTGGTTAAGGTGGGAGAGTATGGGGCTGGACCTGGGTGGTGGCCGTGGAGATGTAAGAAATGACCCCATTCTGGATGGATTTGGAAGAAAGAGGCTAGTAGGCTACTGATGGATCAGACCCTCCACAGCCTCCCTCACCCCCCCACCTATCCCTAACACGCACACGCACACGCACACGCACACGCACACGCACACACACTCTGCACACGCTGCTCTCTGCCTCCCCAGAACCGGACACCTCTCATGTTCCAGCGCATGGAGCCCCCGTCACCAACGCAGGAGGGGCAGAACGCCCTCCCCTCCACCCAGCTGGACCCCGGAGGAGGCCTGTGAGTGTCACTGGCTAGGAGGAGGGATGGAAGGGCAGGGAGTGCCCGTCCCAGGTACAGAAGCCCCTGGAGTGCCCACTGCCTGTGTCTCCCGTGCAGGATGGCTCATGAAAGTGGCATCAAGGAGAGCCCTTCCTGGGTGACCCAGCGAGCCCAGGAGATGTTCCAGAAGACGGGCACCTGGAGCCCGGAGCGAGGGCCCCCTACCGACATGCCCAACAGCCAGCCCAACTCTCAGGTGCCTCTGTCCTCTCGCTGCCCCACTGCTCACGGCCTGGGCAGTCCAGGAGGGTGGGGCCCGGGCCTGCAGCTCCACGCACACCAGGCTGCCCCTGGGGCACGTGTGCCCAGCCCCGGGGCTCACCCGGCCTTGCCATCTGCCCTGCAGTCTGTGGAGATGCGAGAGATGGGCCGAGATGGCTACTCAGACAGTGAGCGCTACCTCCCCACGGAAGGCCAGGCCCGGGCGGCCTCCATGCCCCGCCTCCCAGCGGAGAACCAGGTGAGCGCTTTCACCCACCCCCTTGGGGGGCCTGGGCCCCAGAGGCCCTGCCTCCTGAAGCCCAGGGCACCTCCTTCCTCCTCCGGGATGCAGGCCCCGTCCTCTGAGCCCCTCCTAACGGAGGGCAGAGAGAAAGGGGCTCCCCTGGGCAGGGTGCAGTAGCCACTGCCAAGTGGTTTGTCTCTGCCCTGTTTGGGGGTGCTGAGGCGGGAGGATGTGGAGGACACGTGGGGGTGTGGGAGGTGATGTGTGAGACTGCAATCAAGCATGCACACACAGGCACACAGGCATGCCCACACATGCACACATACACATACACATATGTGTGTTTTCATACACATGCACTCGCTTGCACAAGTAGGTCTGCTTTCAGAAACCTGGCAGGTCCTAGGACGTGACAGAGTCTGGGGAAGGCCCGGGACAGCTTGGGTTTGTCCTGTCTGGTCTCCGTGGGGGCTGCTGGGGAGGGGCAGGGCCGTGTGCCTGATGTGTGTCTGTGTGGCTGCTTACCAGCTGCAGGGCCCTGGGAAGGAGGAGGGTATGCGGGTCCCAATGCCCCGGGCCCATGGGGACTGAAACCAGAAGCATGGCTGGCTGTCCACCTGGCCCAGGAGGTGGGGCAGCATGTCTGACTGCAGGGCTGCCGTGTGCTGTGCCGGCTCATCTGCACGGGGTGGAAGGCTGCGCTGTGCCTGGCTGGGCTGGGGTCTACAAGGGGCCTGGCCCCTGGCTGTGGGAAGCACCCAGGCTGCATGTGGCTGCCCAGCCCTATCCTGCCAGCCTCTGCCCCCCAGGACTTAGCTGCTGGGCCCTGGGAGAGGGTTGAGACAAACTCAGCTGATGGCCACCTCCCCAAACCACCCCCCACCCCCAGCTTTGAGTGTCAGCCGGAGCCAGGGCTGGAGGCATTGCATGAGGCAGAGCCGGGGGCCAGGGGCCTGTGGCTACACCATCCCATCTGTCCATCTCTTGCCTCTGCCATCTGTCTGTCTGTGGTGTCTCCTGTCTGTCTCCTCTGTGCCCCTGGGGGGACTGCTGGCTGGGCCAGGGTTATCAGTTCCCAGGGACTTTAACCCCTCTCTCCCTCCCTCCATTCTCCCTCTCACTCCTCAGGTCTATGCACCACCTCTCGCTCCCCCTCTTGGCTTTTATATTTATTTTCTTCTTTCTGTTTTTTCTGTGTGCACCATCCCGTGGGGCTGTGACAGAGGAGAAGGGGCCGGCCACGTGGGAATAACCTCAGTGTATGTACCGCCCGCCCGTCTGCCACCAGCTGGGCTCTGGCCCCCTCTTCCCGCCCACCCCCCCTCGGGGGAGTCCTGTCCTTTCGGACTCCATCCTTTCTTTGCAGACAACACCTCCTCCCTCCCTGTGGAGACCTGTCCTCCTGTGTTCTGTTCTCTGTGTGCCCCACATGTGCCCTGTGAGGTGGCCCTTCTTCACCCCTCTTCCCCTTCCCCTCCTCCACCCCTTTCTCTTCAGAGCCCCACATTCCAAGAATCCTGAATGATGCCCCCACAGCTGGCCCACTCTTTTTCATTTCCCTGCCCACCCCTGACCCTCTGGTCTTGCAGCCCTGTGTCCCTTAAAACCCCTGCCTCGGGCATGCCCCCAGCCACTCAGCTGTGCTGGACTCTAGGGGATGTCCCCCGGCTCCTCTTCCTCTCCTCTCCCAGCTGCAGAGAACCAGTGTGTGGGGGGGGGGGGGCAGAAAGGGGTATTTAACCCTGGTGGGGTGGTGCAGCACGCACAGGTTCCCAGCTGCAGGCGGAGGATGAGAAGGCAGGTCTCCCAGGACCTGAGTGTCAGGGCAGCCCCTCCAGTGGGCAGGAAAGCCCAGACCCCACTGGCCAAAGGGGTCAGTGATTGGGGTGCTGGGTGCCTGGCCCTGAGTCTGTAGGCCTCACAGCCTCCCAGAGAGCATGCTGCCCAGTACCCAGTTCCCAGGTTTGCACTCAGGGTGAGCACAGCTCTTCTCTTCTGCCAGGCTGCGTGTCCGTGGCCGGATGCCCAGGGCGTAGAGGTGCCCCTGGGAGTGGTCCTTGAGAAGCAGCTGGGATGGATCAGAGGCTCTTGGCCAGAAACCCGGATGGGCCTGGGAGGGGACAGAGGCACCCCGGGGCCCTAGGTGATCGGGCCCCACCACCCACCACCCACCCCCACCCAGGCCTCGGCCTGAATGGTCACAGCCCGTCACTGATGGCTGATCGGGCAGGACAGGTGGGGCCAGCCTCTGACTCCAGCCGCTGACCTGTCTTCCCCAGACCATCTCAGACTCCAGCCCCATGAAGCGCTCGGCCTCCGTGCTGGGCCCCAAGGCCCGGCGCCTGGACGACTACTCCCTGGAGAGGGTGCCGCCAGAAGAGAACCAGCGGCACCACCAGCGACGCCGTGACCGCGACCGTGACCGCGACCGGGACCGTGACCGGGACCGCGACCGCGACCGTGACCGTGACCGTGACCGCGGCCACCGGGCCTCCGAGCGCTCCTTGGGCCGCTACACGGATGTGGACACAGGTGGGCCACCCCGCAGGGCCCAGGAACCGAAGGCTATGCCAGGGGACAGGGGAGGGGAGAGGGGGAGAGAAAGCAGAGGTGGGGAGACGCAGAGAAGAGGGCTGGGTGGCACCCCGCTGGGCTGAGGGACCTGGGGACTGGACCCCCAGAGCCCCCAGGGCCAGAGGAAAGCACTGCTTTTAGGGCCCACAGACCCTCTTGGTGGCCTCCTGTGTGCATGTCCTGCCCACCTCATGGCCTTCTGTCTGTCTGACCCCTGCCCGGCCCAGGCTTGGGGACAGACCTGAGCATGACCACCCAGTCGGGGGACCTGCCGTCAAAGGAGCGGGACCAGGAGCGGGGCAGGCCCAAGGACCGGAAGCACCGGCAGCACCATCACCACCACCACCACCACCACCCCCCGCCCCCCGACAAGGAGCGCTACGCCCAGGAGCGGCCTGACCACCGGGCCCGAGCCCGGGACCAGCGCTGGTCCCGCTCACCTAGTGAGGGCCCCGAGCACATGGCACACCGGCAGGTGGGTGTGGCAGGAGTTGCCCCCAGACCGAGCCAGGGGGGACCAGGAGAGGAGGGTGGCCCCCACGCCCCACTGTGACCTCTGACCCTGCCCACCACTGGGCTCCTTCCCAAGCCAAGGGGGGCCTGGGTGAGGGTGGACCTCGCCTCCCGCCACTGTGGCCCCCACTCTGCCCCAGCCCCTGCCGCCTGCCGCCCCCCTGCCTGCAGCTGCTTCCTCTTTGGTTGTGGATCACGTTTGCGTTCTGGCCAGCCCAGTCCTGCGCTGGCTGCCGCTGCCTTGCGCTTTCCTTTAACCCGGCTTCCGTTTTTGTTCCGATTATGATTTCTGTCCTCTGGACGCCTGTGAGTAATTTTTGAAACTTCTGCTATTTTAACCCCGAAACTTACAAAACTCCATTTCTCATTTCTCTTTTCACTTTGTTGTGTTGGTTTTTGACTTCCCCCGCCCTCCTTGTCTCTCTCCCTCCTCCCCCTCCTCCCCCACCCCCTCCCCCTTCCCCCTCTCCTCCCCCTCCTCCCGGTGGCTGTTGCTTTTTTCCTTTTTTTTCCATTCAAACGTCCTGTCCTCCACCTCCCCACCCCCCCCCCATCCCGCCCCGGCCCCTCTCCCGCCTCCTCCGGTTTCCCTCGGACCCTCCCCGTGTCTCCTCCTGTCTCCTCCTGGTTGATTTTGTTGTATCTTTTGTTTTGATTTCCTTTGTTTCAATTTTCGTGTAGGGCAGTAGTTCCGTAAGTGGAAGCCCAGCCCCCTCAACGTCTGGCACCAGCACTCCGCGGCGGGGCCGCCGCCAGCTCCCCCAGACCCCCTCCACCCCCCGGCCGCACGTGTCCTACTCCCCCGTGGTCCGCAAGGCCGGCGGCGCGGGGCCCCCGCAGCAGCAGCAGCTGGTGGCGCGGCCGGGCCGGGCGGCCCCCGGCGGCCCGCGGAGGTACCCGGGCCCCGCCGCCGAGCCGCTGGCGGGGGAGCGGCCGCCGGGCGGGCACCGCTCGCCGGCACCGGAGCGGCGGGGCGCGGCGCCCAGCGAGTCCCCCAGGGCGTGTCGCCACGGCGGGGCGCGGTGGCCGGCGTCCGCCGCGCACCCCTCCGAGTGGTCCCCGGGCCCCCGGCACCACGGCTACTACCGGGGCTCCGACTACGACGAGGCGGACGGCCCGGGCGGCGGCGGGGATGACGCGCCCTACGAGGCGCCCTACGACGCGCCGCCCCCCGCGCGGCACACGTGCTCGCCCAGGACTCCCCGGGCCGCGGGC
Source organism: Myotis daubentonii (assembly GCF_963259705.1). Taxonomy (NCBI): domain Eukaryota; kingdom Metazoa; phylum Chordata; class Mammalia; order Chiroptera; family Vespertilionidae; genus Myotis; species Myotis daubentonii. The sequence goes on along the minus strand of NC_081844.1, from coordinate 23,116,009 downwards.
CTGGCGGGCGCGTCGCCCTCTCGGCACGGCCGGCGGCTCCCCAACGGCTACTACCCGGCCCACGGACTGGCCAGGCCCCGGGGGCCGGGCTCCCGCAAAGGCCTGCACGACGCCTACAGCGAGACAGACGACGACGACTGGTGCTAAGCCCGGGCGAGGTGGCACCCGCGCCCGCCCGGCCCCCCCCACGCACCCCGCGCACACCCCCCACGGGGAGGAGCCGCCCGGCCGCGAGGCCACCTCGCTGCCACCGGCCCAGCGCCCGGGGGAGGCCGGGGAGAGGACCTGCCGGGCGCCCCCGGACTCTGGAGGGAGTCCCCAGGGCCGGGGCGCCCCCGAGTGCCCCACCGAGACCCTCGGCGCCCCCCACCCAGCCCCGACCCCCCGCGACGGGGACCCTCGGGGGGACAGACCAACCACACAGCCAAGGGATTCGAATTAACTCAGCCATTTTTGGAGAACCTTGGGGAACATGGAAATTTCAAAAAAAAAAAAAAAAACATTTTTAAAAAGAAAAACGGGGAGAAAAAAAAAATCGCTTCTATTGATGAGTTTTATCATCTCAATTGAACCTTTCCTTCCCCTGGGTGAACGCGAGCTGGTGGCCCGTGTGTGGCTGAGACACCGAAACCCAGCGTCCCACACAGACCTCCGCCAGACAGCTCAGACCCCACACACGTGCTCAGACACACACAGGAGTGCTTGCTGGTTATACCAAACCCTACTATTACTGCCTGCAGAAATCGATTTAAAAAAAAAATAAACAATTTTAAAAAGGACAAAAAAATTAACGATTGAGAAAAGAAGCATTTTTTCTGACATTTGGTCCTGCTTGAAATAACAAAAGAAAAAAAAAAAGACCACCACCACCGATTTCCTTTGCTTCTTTCTGCCTTTTTCCTACCTTGTTTGAAAACTGTGGGCTTGGGACTGTGAATTATTGCATGACATTCAAAAAGAAAAAAAAAAAATAAAAAGTTGAATCAAAGGGCTTATGGACTGAGTGGTCTTTAACCCTCTGCAAAGTGTCCCCGGGGTTTTGGGGGGGAACCGTGGCAGGAGGCGCTTTGAAAGTAGGTAAGGAGGTGAGCCGAGCTCTTCAGCACCCAGGTGTGGTTCCAGAGAGCTCGGCTCACAAGCACCCCCTGGGTCCCCAGCTCGGTGGCCGGAGCGCCAGTGATTCCGGCTGCCTCCTAACCAGGCCCAGGAAAGCCTAGGCCAGTGGCTCTCAGCCTGGGCTGCACGTGAGAATCACCCGGGAATCTTGTTAAAATCCTGATTTCTGGGCCTCATCCTCCGGAAGTTCTGTTTCTTTGTTATGGGGTGGGGCCACAACATTAGTAACAAAGAAACAGAATTTCCGGAGGACGAGGCCCAGAAATCGGGATTTTAACAAGATTCCCGGGTGATTCTCACGTGCAGCCCAGGCGGAGAACCGCTGGCTAGGCCAAAGATGCTAAGCAGGCCCTTGCCGGCTGCCCAATAAGACACTGGAGAGGTGGGGGTGTTTGTTTATTTGTTTTCCTTTTTCAATTCCCATTTACATTCAAGAGAGGGTTTTAGCCCTAGCCAGTTTGGCTCAGTGGATAGAGCATCAGTCTGGGGACTGAAGGGCCCCGGCTTTGATTCTGGTCAAGGGCACATGCCTGGGTTGTGGGCTCAATCCCCAGTAGGGGGTGTGCAGGAGGCAGCCGATCAATCTCTTATCATGGATGTTCCTATCTCCCTCTCCCTCTCCCTTCCTCTCTAACATCAGTAAAAATACATTTTTTTAAAAAGCGAGAGAGACGGTTTTAACTTCCTACCCAGACAACTTGACCGATCGTAACCCCCACAGGCTTCCAGACCAGCTGTCCGCGAAGGCCAACGCTGATCCCTGTCAGAGGTCCCCCTCGAGACGCAGGGGTAGGGTGGGGGGATGCATGCAATTCTATCCAGAGCCAGGAAGCTACGGCCATCTGTTTGCCAGAGAATAAGGCCCACTGTTGGAGCCACCCCACCCCCCACCCCACCCCGGGACCCAGAGGCCAGACTTGTAGCTGAGTGCCAGGAGTCTGGACGCCAGGCCGCCACAGCCCACACCTTCAGCGGGAGTGAGTGTAAGTTGCCCAGTAGACACAGGTGGAGGGAGGAGGGATCAGGGAATGAAGAGGCAGAGGAGGACTCGCCTCACGCCCTGGTCTCACATCTCAGTACCTGGCCTGAGCCACCTCGCCTGGAAACCTGAAGAAGGGACAAGGAAACAGGCTCTGAGGGCCAGGGGTGCTGTGCCAATGCCCTGGGCAGCTCCCTTTCTGGGGCACAGCCAAATGGAACCAGGCTCCATTTCAGACAGGTCCTTCAGGCTGGAAGGAATTCTACCCCCTCCCTGCAACCCACCGCCTCCAATTGCTACTCCTCGGACTCAACATCCTATCTGTGAAATGGGACCCTCTGCTGTGTCAAGGAGGCAACGTTTTCCATCTACCCTCTTAGGTTCCGTGATGGAGGCCCGCGAATTAAACTAACAAACGGCAGATTACCAGGAGAAAAGGCACACAGTTTTTAGTAATACTTACAGAAAAGGGAAGTCACAGAAAAGAAGTGGAATTCAAAGAAGCATTTTGACTCAGGGACTTCCTATATCATTTGAAACATAGGAAAGGGGATTTGAGCGTCAATGGACTATACATTGTGGGGAATGACAAGGAAATAAGGGGGGGGACTAGAGAAATGTAAAGGCGATTATAGTAGGGTTGTTGATGCAGACTCAGCTCAGTGCTGGCTCTCCATTCCCAGTGATGCCAGCCCCTCTCCTCTTCCTAGTACAGATGGCAGAGACACCCACCACCAAGGAAAATTCATGTCACCTTCTCAGAGGGAAAAGTATGCCCTGCTTGTAGGCAGAGGAGGGGAGGGCAGAGAACTCCCTGCACCTGTTGATTGTCAATTGCCTTCAGCTCAGAATGATCCTACACCAAAGTGACATATTTGGGGGGGGCATACCCGGATTCCCGCCAGCTGCCAAAGGGCTTAGGGGTCACGGTTGGGTGAGACAGATCTGTGCTGGTCACCAAATAGCGCTCCCCAACTGCCAGAAGCGCAGACGGCACTGGGGTGAAGTCCTGATTTTAGAGAAACAACCAGAAGGGGGCGTGTGAGGACAGGACGCTCTGCAGGAGGCTGTTGGTCACTGTCAGTTGCAAAAGCCTCACCAGCACAGCAAAGCCAGCGTCTTACAGTGACCATGCTTAGAGTGACAAAACATTTAAGTTTCATAAAAATAAAACTTTTACAGAATTCATGGAATATCCTTAGCCGGTGTGGCTCAGTGGCTAGAGCGTCGCCCTGCAGACTGAAGGGTCGCAGGTTCAATTCTGGTCAAAGGCATGTACCCCGGGTGCAGGCTCAATCCCAGGCCCCAGTGGGGGTGCGGCCAAATTGATGTGTCTCTCTCCCACAGATGTTTCTCTCTCTGTGTCTCTCCCCCGTCTCTTCCACTCTCTCTAACAATCAATGGGAAAATGTCCTCGGGTGAGGATTAACAAAATTAATGAAATAGTAGTACTATTGGTCTAGGACGGCCTTAAAAAAAGTCACCACAGGCTCGGTGGCTTAAAACAACAGAAATGTATTCTCTCGCAATTCAGGAGGCAAGAAGTCTGACATCAAGGTGTCAGCAGGGTTTCAAAGCCACACTGAGGGCTCTGACAGAGGACATACCCACCCACCACCACCTTCCCGTTTCTGGTGGCGCTGCCATTCCTTGGCTTGTGGGGGCCTCGCTTCAGTCTCGGCCTCCATCTTCACTCGGCCTCGTTTCCGGTGTCTCTGTGTGTCCTTTTCTGTCTTTTCTGAAGACACATTCGCCGGATTTAGGACCCCCTCCATCTAGTCTGAACTCATTTCCATCCTTACCTTTTTTTTTTTTTTTTTTTTTTTAAATATATTTTATTGATTTTTTACAGAGAGAGAAAGGGAGAGAGATAGAGAGTCAGAAACATCGATGGGAGAGAAACATCGATCAGCTGCCTCCTGCACATCTGCCACTGGGGATGTGCCCGCAACCCAGGTACATGCCCTTGACCGGAATCGAACCTGGGACCCCTCGGTCCGCAGGCCGACGCTCTATCCACTGAGCCAAACCGGTTTCGGCTCCATCCTTACCTTAATTACATCTGCAAAGACACTCTTTCCAAGTAAGGTCCCTGTAGTTTAAGAACTTGGTCTGTGTCCCCAGTTCCTGGCACGGAGCTCCTGAAACGCTTGGTATTTCCTGAGTCATAGGAGTACCTTTTGTTATTCACAAGGAACCCCTGTAGAGCACACCTGTGTTTATGCTCATGAGCTAACAGGGCGGGGTTCCCTCGGTTGCTTTAGCATGGGGGCTGGGCTCCAGAAAGACCACGTGGTTGGAGGGTGGGAACTTTCTGGCCACCTCCAACCTCTGGGATAGAGATTGGGTTCGAGAAACAAAGAGGTAAGGAGAGCTTCCAAGTTGGCAAACACATCCAGGGTGGGACACCCCAACTTCACGGGGACAGGAGCTCCTGCTCTCAGGACCCCTTTCTCCGGCAGTTCATTTTGAATTCTTTCTAACAAACCAGTAACATCAAAAGCGCCTTCCTGCCCGGCTGGTGTGGCTCAGTGCTTGAGCATCGACCTATAAACCAGGAGGTTACGGTTCGATTCCTGGTCAGGGCACATCCTTGGGTTGTGGGCTGGATCCCGAGGCGGGAGGGGGGGGGGGCGCAGGAAACAGCCAATCAGTGATTCTCTGTCATCACTGATGTTTCCATCTCCCTCTCCCTTCCTCTCTGAAGTCAATAAAAGAATTTAAAAGAATGCGTTTATTAGGCCATTGCTAGTACACGCACAATAAATGACTGGTCTTGGGGCAGAGAGTCTCACCTGCCGGCGCATGGTGGGTAGGAGTTCTGCAAGCATTTTTATACATGAAGTTGGGGGAAGAAAATGGAAGCTGCTCTGAAAGGACTTACATTGGCTATAGACAAAGAGGGTGGGAGAAGCTGAGGCCAGGCCCGCTCTGGGATAGGCCAGCAGACTCCCCAAAGCTCATGTGTAAACAACAACTTGAGGCTCCTGGGCTCCCACCTGGCTATTCTTTCTCCCTCCTTTTTCTTTTCTTCTTTTTTTTGTTATTCTCTCTTTAGATAATCTCAGAAATAGCCACCTGGGAGTTGTTTTCTTTTTTTAATGTGTGTGTTTTTTATTGATTATTATTTATTTATTTATTTATTTATTTATTTATTTTTAGAGATGAAAGGAGAGGGAGAGGGAAACATTGATGCGAGAGAGAAACATAAATCCACCTCCCCCCCCCCCACACACACACACACCCGACTGGGGATCGATCGAGCCCAAGACCCAGGCATGTACCCTGACCAGGAATCCAACCAGCGACCCCCCGGTGCACAGGACAACGCCCAACCAACTGATCCATACTGGCCATGGCTGGAAGTTCATGTGTTAATTCCAACATACACTAAAGGAGTGTGAGCAGTTTGTTGCTGGTTTTGCTGCCGTTGTTAACTGATGAACCGCTTTTTGTCTCCCCCCCCCTCCATCCCCCCACCCCGGCCCGGCCTGCTGTAATGGAATTTAGGACATCTCAGAATTTTCTCCTTGTCAGAGTTCTCTTGTCCTCTGTGCCCTGTGAGGACACAGCAAGAAGATGCCATTGTGAACCAGGAAGAGAGCCCTCACCAGACACGGAATGGCTGGACCTTGATCTTGGGCTTTTAGCCTCCAGGACAGCAAGAAATCCATGTCTGTTGTGTATAAGCTTCACGCAAAAATATTCTCCTATAGCAGCCCAAACGGACTAAGACAGCTGAATACCTGCTGAAGGCCAGATGGGGAAACTGCAGAGGATGAGCAAACGGGGCTGCTGGCCGGGGTAGAGTCCGCAAAGGGGATGGACATGGAGCCACTGTCATTCTGAGAGGCCATAAGGATGAGTGGAATCGGGGAACTGAGACAGACGGCTGAGCAAACTGGCCGAGCTATAGCAGAATACCTCTGCGTGAGGCTGATACACAACAGCAGATAAAGAAGGTCACCTCCCTAGAGACCACATCGAGGCCTCAGTTGTATTTCCAGCTCCAGGCCCAGATCATCAGCAAAACCAGGTGAGCAACGCCAGGACTGGCTGCAGTGATTTAAAGACCCTGGCACTGGCCAATCAGTAGAGACCAGGACCCAGAAAATGCACACCTGGGAAGATGATGAAGATTCTGCCGAAATCCTCCCCGGACCTCTCCCAATTCCCACCTGCAGGAGAGAGATAAAGCCCTCAAAACAGGCTGCACCGTGCTCTCCTGCTGGAGCGCACACCCCTGCCACTCCCTCCCCCCTCTTTCCTCCCATCTTCACCCCCCACAGGCATGCATCTCCTAAACACTAAGGGACCCCACAAGACTTGCAACCAGGGGAGCAGTGGGCAGCAGCAGCTTGCCCCAGGCTAACCCCCGACCCTGTCTCCAAGGCCCCCTTTTCTCTGACTTCCCAGCGAGCTAAGGCAGCCCAGCCTGCGCTCTCCTGTTGCTTCCTTTACGCTAAGCCCTTCCTTGTTTCACTGTCCCCAGCTTTTTTTTTTTAAATCCTCACCCAAGGATATGTGTGGGTTTTTGTTTTTTTAATTGATTTTATAGAGAGAGGAAGGGAGAGAGAGAGAGAGAGAGAGAGAGATGAATGTGAGGAGAGAGAGATGAATGTGAGATCGGTTGCCTCCCTACACGTCCTGACTGGGATCAAACCCATAGCCTAGTTATACGCCCTGACTGCTGTACAGGACAATGCTCCAACCCACTGAGCCACCCGACCAGGGCACTGTCCTCAGCTTTAATAAATGTACCCTCTTGTCACCTGCACTGGTGTGAAATCTTTCCTACATGAAGTCGAGAACCTACACACTACCAGCCGGCCCTCAGCAGGTCCACTCAGGGCCAGGTCCCCTGTCCTGTAACAATCCACCCCTGCCCTGGATCTGCTGTGACAGCCCCCTCTGATGAGTGTGACACCCACGCCCCATCTAGCCTCCTGTCCTGGCCCAGAACAGCGCACCGTGCCCCTCTGTGGTCCCCCTGTCACAGCCACCACCTCAGGCCCTGCAAGCTATGGCGCTTCGGCCCATTCCCAGCTCCCCACACTGTTCTGCCCAGGCCCAGCTCTCCCCCACCACCTTCTCCCTCGCCCACCCTGCTGCAGTCTTAAATGTGAGAAAGGCCTGGCCATCTGAGCGCCACTGAAAATAGTCTGAAAGGAGAATACACCCCCCTGCGGGCGGCAGTTACATCCGGAGAGGGCTGGGAAGGCACTGTTAGGTCTCCAAAACACACCATGGCTTTTGTAATGTATGCCCACAACCAAGGTACATGCCCTTGACCAGAATCGAACCTGGGACCCCTCAGTCTGCAGTCCGACGCTCTATCCACTGAGCCAAACCAGCAAGGGCTGTGTTTTTATTTTTAAAGATTTTTATTGATTTTGGAAAGGAATGGAGAGTATAGAGAGATAGAAACATCAATGATGAGAGAGAATCATTGATTGGCTGCCTCTTGTACACCCCTACACTGGGGATCGAGCCTGCAACCCAGGCATGTGCCCTGACTGGGAATGGAACCGTGACCTCCTGGTTCATAGGTCGATGCTCAACCACTGAGTCACACTGGCCGGGCGGCTTTTGTAATTTGGAAACAGTTTTTAAAGGTGTACAGACAGGTCCTGGCTGGGTAGCTAAGTTGATTATAGCATCGCCCCAACACTAACATGCCAAGGTTTCGGGTTTGATCCCTCCACGCCAATCAGGACACATACAAGAGTCAACCAATGAAGGCTTAAATAAGTGGAACAACAACTCTCTCTCTTTCTCAAAATCAGTAAACAAAAAAAATAAATAAATAAAGCAGTTCCTGAGCCCCAGATCATCCTGGCCTATCAAAGATCCATTATAATAATCGATCAATTGGACAACTAAATTTGACTCGAACCCCTCCCCCAAAACCAAGGGCCGGGCCTCCTTCAAGGTTGTGTCCCCAGCTCCTGGCCCCAAGGAGTACCCAGAAGTACAGCTGGTTGAACTGAGGTTGCACAGGCAGGACAGGCAAGGTGCACCGGGCGGGCAGCGCCACCTAGAGGCCAGACGGTGAATAGCCAAAGGCATGATCGCTGTAACTAACGGGTCAGGGACCAACCAGCGCAGCGCTGCGAGGGGAGGAGAGAGGCAGTGGGGGGCGTGAGAGCACCCTTACTTGCTGCTCCAGGGACAGAGCAGGATCAGCCTGGACATCACGGGTGTAAATGTCCTGCCCATCGAAATAACTTTTTAACGACGACTCTAAAGTAGATGACTCAGGAGGACCCTGGGAGTCTCTGCATTTCTGCCTCCGCCTTTTCTCAGGAAGTGCCCAGAGGGGAGAGCAGGCCAGCAGAGGAGTTCTGGGGGCACGATGAGAGGAGGGGCTGCTAGGACTGCACGCCCCCTACCTGGGATCATGGGAATCAAACTCACAACTTTTCCGTGCATGGGACAACACCCAACCAACTGAGCCACACTGGCCAGGGCGAGGGAGACACTCAGATCAGAAAACTAAGGGCCAGAAAGTTTCCATCATTTGCCCAAGGCCTTGCCCCAGGTCTACAGGGGTAAAGGACCTTGAATCAGCAGCCCACTGGTTTAGTCAGCCCTGTTGCCTCCGGGAGGGTGAGGGCATGCCCCTCAGGTCTTTGAACTTCAGGTGGTGAAAAGTTCAAGGTATTGCACAAGTCTCCCTCCTCCACCCCCCTCTCTCTGGTCAGGGAGAGTGAGGTCCTGTTGCCCCATGACCTGAAAAATGAATCAAAAGCCCCCTGGTGGGCAGGGGTGAATAATTGGACCTCTTCTCCCCACCTTAGCCCTGCTCTGGGTCAGCTGGTTCTGCGGGTTTACACCTGCTGGGCAGAGAACGCTGGCGTGATCTGATCCCCCTGGAGACACAGTGGTCTAGTCCAGCCACATTTAACAGCTATTTAAAGTGAGTTGAGCCCTAGCCGGTTTGGCTGGTTTGGCTCGGTGGCTATAGTGTCGGCCTGTGGACTAAAGGGTCCCAGAATACGTACCTTGGTTGCAGGCTCCTCCCCAGCTGGGCCCTGGTCGGGGCACATGCAGGAGGCAACCACTTGATGATTTTCTCACATTGACTTTTCTCTCTGTCTTTCTCTCTCTCTCTCTTTCCCTCTCCCTAAAAATCAATGGAAAAATATCCTCAAGTGAGGATTAACAACAACAAAACATAAATAAATAAAAATAAAGTGAGTCAAGTCGTGTTTAAATATTCTGGGCACCACAATAAGGAAAGTAAAAAGGAACAGTTTGTTTTCGGTGTTTTTGTTATAATATAGATGAAATGCACATAGAATCAACCGCTTAAGTTGTATAATTCCACAGCATTTAGTGCATTCACAATGTTGTGCAACCAGCATCCTCCTAGTTTCAAAATATTTCCATCACCCCAAGATAAACCCCACTCCCAGTCACTCCCCGCCCCCTCTAAGCCTCTGGTGGCAACCACCTGTCTACTCTGGTCTTTATAGATTTGCTTGTTCTGGACATCTCGCATACTTGGCATCATACAATAAGTGACCTTCTAGCCCAGCTCCTTTCATTCAGCAGAATGGTTTCTTATTTTCAGTTTTCACATTTTATTGGGGGCCACAGGGGAGGGGACCTCCTCCCTGTCCGTGGAGGGGTTCACAGTTTCTTCAGCCACTCCAGGCTTCGGCCCTGGGGGCCCCGGGGGTGGCTGGCCACACCGGGCATGTTCCCGTCATCTCAGGCGGGCACTGGTAGTTGTAGGTGTGACCTCATTGATCATGATGGCGAACTTGGTGTGGGGGCTGAAGCAGAGAGGCTCCTGATGGTGCAGTGCACGACCAGCAGCGGCTCCTTGGCCCAGGCATCCTTGATGAAGACGGCGATTCTCGCGGCCATCTTGGTCTCGGCAGCAACCAGCATAATGGCTTCTTTCTTTCTTCTTCCTTCCTTCCTTCCTTTCTTTCTTTCTTTCTTTCTTTCTTTCTTTCTTTCTTTCTTTCTTTCTTTCTCTTCCTTCCTTCCTTCCATCCTTCCTTCCTTCCTCACCTGAGCATATTTTTCCCATTGATATTTAGAGAGGGTAGAAGGAAGGAAGGGAGGGAGGGAGAGAGAAAGAGAGAGAAACATCAATTGGTTGCACATCTTGACCGGGATGGGAATGGAAGCCTAGACCATTCGGTGGGAGGGCCAACGCTCTAACCACTGGCCAGGGCCAGCATAATGGTTTTTGTTTTTTAAAATATTTTTATTGATTTCAGAGAGGAAGGGAGAGGGAGAGATAGAAGCATCAATGATGAGAGAGAATCATTGATCGGCTGCCTCCTGCATGCCCCCTACTGGGGATCGAACCAGCAACCCGGGCATGTGCCCTTGACTAGAATCGAACCTGGGACCGTTCAGTCCGCAGGCCACAATGCTCTATCCACTGAGCCAAACTGGCTAGGGCCAGCATAATGTTTCCGTGGTTCATCCACACTGTAACAGGTAGCAGGACTTCCTTCCTTTTTACAGGCTAATAATATTCCACCGAGTGGATGGACCTCACTCTGCCTATTCATTCATCTGCTGATGGACGTCTGGGCTGTTTCCACCTCTTGGTGGCTGCGAATAGCGCTGCTGTGTATAGGCCTGCCCATGTTCCTGTTTGCACACCTGTTTTCAATTCTTTTGGGGTCGAGGCCTAGAGGTGGGATTGCTGGGTTCTACGATAACTCAATGTTTAGCTTTTGAGGAAGATAAAATTACGTTGAATAATACATTTGTTTCACACAACATAGCCCACATACAATCACGTCAACATGTAACCAATATGAACATTATTGCAATCCTTTACGTTCTTTTTTCCTTACTAAAGTCTTTGAAACCCAATGTGCATTTTTCACTCAGAGCACATCTCAGTTTGGACCAGCTGCACTTCGAGCGCTCGTGGCTCATGGTGACCATCCTGGGCCATGAAGGTCAATCTAGACTCTAGCCTCACACCTCACTCTCCAGTTCTGTTGTACCTACAGACACATACATCCTGTTATGGACTGAATGTGTGCCTCCCCTCCCCCATCATATCTTAACACCCAACCCCAATGTGATGGTATTTGGGAGGTGATTAGGTCATAAGGGTGGAGCCCTCGTGAATGGGATTAGTGCCCTGATAAGAGACCCAGCCCACCGGCGTGTTCAGTGGTTGAGCATCGACCTATGAACCAGGAGGTCACAGTTCGATTCCCGGTCAGGGTATATGCTCGGGCTGTGGGCTTGATCCTATGTGGGGTGTGCAGGAGGCAGCCAATCAATGATTCTCTCTCATCATTGATGTTTGTATCTCTCTGTCCCTCTCCCTTCCTCTCTGAAATCAATAAAAAATATATATTTAAAAAAAGAGACCCAGCCCTGGCCTGTGTTTCTCAGTGGTTAGAGCATCAGCTAAGCACCGAAGGGTTGTGCGTTCAATTTCCGGTCAAGGGCATGTGCCTGGGTGCAGGAGGCAACCAATTAATGTGTCTCTCTCACATAGATGTTTCTCTCTCCCTCCCTCCCTCCTTCCCACTCTCTCTAAAAACCAATATAGAAAAGATCCTCATGTGAGGATTAACAGAAAAAAAAAAGAGAAAGACCCAGAGAGCTCCCTCATCCCTTCCACCATGCGAGGACACAGAAAGATGGTCTCACCAGGCGCCAAACCTGCCAACTGCTTCATATTGGGTTTCCAGCCTCCAGAACTGTGCGGAATAAATGTCTGTTGTTTATCAGCCACCCAGTCTGTGTTATTCTGTGACAGCAACCCGAATGGACAAATACTTGTCTTGACCAGGGACCTCAGGCTCCTAATCAATAAGCTTGGAGTCAGATAGGGAGAACTGTGTACGTGGACCCCTGGGGCTATCTGGCCCTGGGTGTGCGCACGGCCCAACCGCAGCAGCTCCTGATGCTATAAAAGCAGAGAACGTGACCTGACCTTTGCCTCCAGGAGGAGGTGGCTGCTGCAGAGGCCAGCACGCATGCCCAGGTGCCACCGCTGGCTCTCAGCTGCCTGTGGGCACCCTGGGTCAGGGGTCACCCCCTAGGCTGGTACAGAGCCCCGGATCGGGGTAGGGGATGGTGGCCTAGGTCAACAGGGACTCGGTGCTTCCACAGGATTGCTTTTTTGGGGGAATGTTTCCAGCTCCTTGGGGCAGACTGAGCCAGGCCTTGGGGCCACACCAGGCAGCCCTCTGATTCATCGTCCATGCGAGGACCCCAGAGTGGAGGCGGAGAGAGCGCCTTTAAATAGAGCTCAGCACCATCTGAGGCTGCAGGGCTGCTGGAAGGGAGCCAGCCGCCGCCCCTGACCTGGCCAGCCTCCCTCCAGATGGGGTTCACACACCACCCCCTCCCGCCTCTCTGCTTTCCCCTTCCGTTGCAGCCTCAAGCCGCCTGCCCTGCCAGGCCCAGGCTCAGATGTGCCGGCTTTCTGTAAATGTGAGATATAAAAAGAAGCGGGGAGCAGGCGCAGGGGTGGGCAATGGCCGCTGGCTCGCTGAGAGATGCCGCCCCCACACTGCCCAGCACGGCAAACACTCCCCCGCGGAGAGGAGCGGGCGTGCGCTTGCACGCAGACACTGTGACAAGCCGGCATTTCAAATCAGACATAAGGAGGCCAGCCAGCTGGGGGGAAGCCAAGTCTGACTTTGTAAAGGCCTCTCTCCTTGGCCGGAGCCAGGCCCTGGAAATCGCAGATTGCGTGGGATGCCCTCAGCTGAGGCGCGTCAAGCCTGCCCCGGGCTGTGACCCTCATGGAGGCACCGGGGCTCCGGCTGGCTGGCCTTCCCGGGCTCTGAGTGCCGGTGCAGGAAGGTGACAGATGCAGTAACATCAGGCGCCTGTCCTTTAGCTGCCCCTCACCTGCCTCCACTTGCACGCCCCCTGCTCCTCCATCAGCCGAACTGCGGCTCCCACTCAGCCAACCCCCGGCTGCCCGCTCAGGCGCCCACCTCCTGCCTCCGTCCACCCACTCTCCCCCGCACTCCTTTCACCCTCCAGCGCCAGCACTTTCTGCTGCTCCTTCAAGTGTACACTGAGCAGCTGTTCCAGGCCCAGGTCCAGGAGCTGGGGATGCCGGGCGCCGCCACCGTTCACATCCTCATGGGCTCGGTCAGATGGAGGAGACAGAGCACGGCAACAGCTACATCAACACACCAAACAGAAAACGCAGGCAAAGGGCAGATGACAGCTGGGACCTGTGCTGCGCAGGAGCAGCTCAGAGCACCTGGGGAGGCCGACCTTGGAGGGATCTTCCAGGCCTGAGGATGAGGGGGCAGGTAGGAGAAGGGGGAGGGGTCCAGCTTGCCTCTTGCTTTTCTGCAGGTCTCGTGTCCGCCTGACCCAGGCTAAGCCACGCACGTAGCGCTGCGTGAACGAATGAATGAATGAATGCACCCGCGTATGACAGCAGCACGCCGGCTCTGCAGCTGGCCGGGCCAGAAAGCGAACCCTGGCACCTTCGCTCCTCTCCCCAGCAACCTCCACTCGGCCTCTCTGGGCCTCAGGTTTCCGGCTGTAAATGATCCTCGTCGTAAAAACATAAATGCATCTGGCACTGTGCAGGGCATGCCTTCCCTTCTAGAGCTTTCCCCGGTTCTTCCCCCTCTGTCTCCAGCTCCCTGGGCCCCTGGGGAAGTGGAGCGCTCTGTCTTTAAGAGGGAGAAGGTAGGAGCCTCCCCACGCTGGCTCAGGGCCTCACTCCTCGGGCGGCCAAGCCAGTGCTGGGGCCGCTCCTCGGAACCACTCACACACTCTTGGCTTGGCCTAAATATATTGCAACCTCCGAGTCATCCCAGGGCCTAGACTTCCTGCCCGAGTGGGTGCCAAGGAAAACAAAAGCCACTGGAGGGAGAGGGTCAGCGACAGGAGGAGGAGGAGAACCCATGGGGCAGGTCTGAGAGGTGCCTCGAGGGTCCTGGTGCTGATGGGGATGCTGGGAAAGCTGAGGATGCGGCGCGGGGCGGGGGGGTCTCCCCCACACTGCACCCTGTTTCTCTCCTCAGCTCAGCAGCTCTGAGTCACCATTCTGGTAGCTGCTGGCCCAGAGCCAGGCTGGGTGGGACCTGAGGGCAGGAGGTGGGTGGGGAGACCTACTTTAGCCTCTGGTTTCTCCTCCCAGCCCACAGGGGCCTTGGGTCTCAGAGCTCACACCCTGATCCACACCCAGTTAATCCCGGAATCCCCACGCCCTCTGGCTCCCAGGGCCCCTGCTGCTGCCCCTGCCCACCCCTGGGAACCAGGAAGGAAGAAAAGGACTGCCCGTCTCCACCCACTAGGGCTCTGCTGATGCTACTGCCCAGCAGGCCCCCCACCGGGGGCTGAGGGGCCACCACCCCTCCCTCTGGGCAGACAGTACTCTTCGGCCGGGGCTGGTGGTCCTGCTGACCCCACTGACCCCTCCCCAAGATGCTGGAACCTGCCAGTTACCGCTACCACCAGGACTCAAGGCAAATTTGGGAAAATACATCAACATACACAATATTATTTTGTAGCGAAAGGTGTGTAGAGGCAGGACAGTGAAGGCAGGTGAGGAGCCTGACATCACACACACACACACACACACACACACACACACACACACCACACCCAGCAGCCACATCTGGAAACATTTTGAGTTGCCATGACAGTGGAAGGAGGCCCTACTGATATTGTTTCCAGCGAGACGAGGAAACTTTGGTTCTTGTCTTCTTTTCTTTTTTTAAATATTTTTATTGATTTCAGAGATCATGGGAGAGGGAGAGAGAGAAGCACTGATCAGCTGCCTCCTGCACACCTCCCACTGGGGATGGAGCCCGAAACCCAGGCATGTGCCCTTGACAGGAATCGAACCTGGGACACTTCAGTCCACAGGCCGACGCTCTAGCCACTGTCAAACCAGCCAGGGCGGTCCTTGTCTTTTTGAGGGAAAACCTTCACTCAAGAGACAAAATGTAGAAAAGCAAGAATTTCTTGACCACAGCAAAAAAATATAGCTGGCTGGGCTGCTCTGGCTCACTGAGGAGTCAGAGAAAAGGGGCCTTGGAGACAGGGTACGGGGGTTAGACCAGGATGAGCTGCTGCTGCCCACTGCTCCCCTGGGTGCAAGTCTCATGGGGTCCCTTAGAGGTTGGGGGATACGTGCCTGTGGGGGAAGGAGAGGAGCAGGAGGAAGGGCATTCCTTGCTCCCTGGAGGGAGAGTGCACTGGGACCTTCATTTTCGGGGGGTTTTGAAGTCTGGGTGTTTAGGGGAGGTCTTAGGGATGCATCAATAGAATATTCATCAGCTTTATGCTGATGTACCAACATGAGCTTTGTTCTCTTAATTTGTCTGTCCTTGGGTGTTGTCGACAAATGGCGCTTAATTGGATTTCTGTTAACTGTCTCCCTAAGATGATTTACTAGTAAACAGGCTAACTGCAAGAGGGGAAGTCCCCATGCACCAGGAGCAGGGGACAGGTGCGCTAGGGCCGTGGTCGGCAAACCGCGGCTCTCGAGCCACATGCGGCTCTTTGGCCCCTTGAGTGTGCTCTTCCACAAAATACCACGTGTGGGCATGCACGTACAGTGCGATTGAAACTTCGTGGCCCATGTGCAGAAGTCGGTTTTCAGAAAGGAGATAGATGAAACAAGTATACAAGACGAGTGTGGATGGGAGAGTTGGAAGGGGTCGACCTCAGCGAATGTACCTCAATCAGATTGAGGACATTTTTAGCAAAGGCCAGCTTAGGAGTACCCTAATTAAGTTAATAACAATGTACCTACCTATATAGTTTGTTTAAAAAATTTGGCTCTCAAAAGAAATTTCAATCGTTGTACTGTTGATATTTGGCTCTGTTGACTAATGAGTTTGCCGACCACTGTGCTAGGGTAATAATCCAGGACAATCCGAGCATGTGTGCGTGTGTGCCTGGCTGTGTGCGACCCTCTGGGCCTAGATTCAGTTTAGGGTGTTGAGGTCAAGCCCACTCGCCACCTGTCGGATCTCACCAGAAGCCGCGTCCGTCCGTGGGTGGGAACCGTGGCCCTGGGGCCGGACCCTGGCTCCAGCTTTCAGGAACAGGGCTGGCTTTCATCGCAGGGGGACCACTGCGAGGGCAGAGGATGTGTAGGCCCCTTCCTCCCGAGAGAGTCATGAGAAAGAGGGACAAGCTTGAGGCATAAGGAAGGAGGCAAGGGAATTGGGGACACCCAGATGGTCCTGGGGGGCAGAGGTGCTGCTGACTGTCAGGTCCCCAAGGGCCCCCCTCGCACACTCCCCCCTCCGTGGCCTCATCCCCAGGAGGGAGAGGGAAGCGCCCCCACCCGGTGGGAAGGAAAGCTTTGGTGGTCCCAGGGCACGCCCCTTCGCCAAGCCTCCGTGTCTGACCAGCTTCACACCCACCCCTCTGGGGAGGGAATGCCTTATCTCAAACAACATGACGGCACTTTGCAGATGCCAGCGCCTGTTTATAAGACAGCATCTGTGGGAAGTCGGAGGGTAGCTGGGGAATACGTGGAACTCAGTGCTGCAGACTTGAACCCAAGAGGGAGAGGGTCCCAGGAGCCCCGTCCCCACCCACACTGAGTGAATGCGATGCCTCCAGGGAGGCAGCAGTGAGTAATTGCAGGCTTGGCCTTCCCCCGGGCAAGACGCCAAAATAAGGTTAATTCCGGAAGGGTGGGTCAAAACAGAGGCGAGAAGGGAGGGAGGGGGCCTCAGGTGGAGGCCGGTTGGCCATGGGCCGGCCTGCAGTCCAGGTCCAGGCCCCTCCTGGCCTCAAAAAGGACCCTGATTGGGAGGGTGGTGTCCGATGGGCCCTCCCTGACTGCCCTGGGGTCTAAAGGGCAAAGCACTGAGCTACTTCCTGTTCCAGACACCAGCCAGGGGGCCAGCCTTCCCAGCCCAGCAATTTGATTTTGCTCAGTAAATAATGACCACACACACACACACACACACACACACACTGACACACAAACCACCTTTGTCCTTTTCCCCTTTTCAACCCCCTGGGGGAGCGTGTACACATCCGCCCCTGGGGGTGTTTTCATCTTTGAAAGGAGAAAAAAGATCTCAGAGACACCTAGCAAGTGGGCACACCTGGTGGGTGCTCAGCTGTGGGCTCAGGGAAGGAAAGAGAGAGAGGGGGAGGGGGAGAAAGGGAGGGGAGAGGGGGAGAGAGAGAAAAAGAGAGAGAGAGAGAGAGAGAGGGGGAGGGGGAGAAAGGGAGGGGAGAGGGGGAGAGAGAGAAAAAGAGAGAGAGAGGGGGGGGGAGGGGGAGAAAGGGAGGGGAGAGGGGGAGAGAGAGAAAAAGAGAGAGAGAGAGAGAGAGAGAGAGAGAGCGAGAGCGTGAGCTGCCCATTGGTGGCAGGGGCAGGGAGACTCAGGTGCTCTCTCCTTATTTGTGAACAGGAGGTTGGTTGCTGGGTTCATAGAAGCAAAGATCCCTACCCACCCCTTTCTCCCACCCGAATCCAGGAGAGAAAAACACACCAATGGACGTTGTCTGATTAGATGTGCCTTTGCCCGGTGCCTCAAGTCCTTCAGCTAGAAAAGGGGGCTCGTGAAAGCGCCTGCTTTAACTCTGACCCAGGCGTGCAGGAGGGTTGACTAAGTGAATACAAGCGCACGCAGCACCAGCTGGCAGCCAGCATCAATGCAAGTCTCTTCTTAGCACAGGGTGTGTCATCTGGCCTGTAGCTAACCGGAAGCCCCGGGCCGGATGCTTCCTCTCCAGCGGCCCTTGAACACTCCCAGGGTCTTCTGAGGGTGCTTCTCGGGCGGCTCCGTCAACAGAAGGGACTGGGCATGAAGCCTGTTAACGCGGCTAACTCCCCAACTTGTCTTCCCAGGCTCCACGATGGAGCAGGTTTCCAAGATTCCAACTCAGCTCCCTCCAGCCCCTGAGGACGGCCCTGTGCCCCTGTCAGGCCCTTGGGACAACTTCCCAAACTGTAGGAAACTGAGGCCCAGACCAGTGAGGTAGCTCAGGCGGGGTGTGGGGGGGTGGGGGTGGGGAGGGGGATTACCCCTGGGCAACAGGGCAGCTAGGACGGTGTTGGCAGACATAGCTGTGCCTGCATTTACCTGGGACACGTGGGTCCCCGGCCCAGCCCCAGAGACCCTGGGGTTTCTCAGAGCTCAGAGTTGAAGGCGTCCCGGTGAGCCTCGCGGGGTCCCCTGGCTGCACACTCCGCAGCCTTGGAGGGGAAAGAACCTGGCCCTGGGCGGCCATGAGGAGGGCAAGGTCTGCATCCACATCACCATTTCCCAATCACTTCTGCAAACAGCACCTGGGACAGAAAAGGCTCTGTGTATTGGCCTGCTTGGTCCATCCCCTCACTCCCCCCCCCCCCCCCCCCCCCCGTCAGGCCAGGCCTCAGAGGTGCTGCCCACAGCTGCCCCTCCAGGAAAGGGTTAACAGGAAGCGCCTGGCGCCCTGCAGCCACAGAAGCCCATTGTTCTCCAGCCGCCGCCTCCCCCTCCCTCATCCAGGAAGACCCTGTGGGGAGCCCCTTCAAAAGGTCCAGGCCGGTGTCTCGCGGTGTCTCCGGGCTGCAGGCCAGCGTTTCGGGAGGCCGGGAGTGTGGGCTCTGGAAAAGGAAACTCCTCGCGAGAGGGCCAGGGCACAGCTGTCACCACCAAGTCTCAGGGGCTTTCTGAGTGAGGGGGGCTGAGCCCGGCCGCCCCAGGAGAAGCCCTCCCCCACAGTGCCCATCTGGAAGCCAGCGGCTTTGATCGTGAGCCTTTAGTAGAGGAAGGCTCCTGTCCCTCCCCCCCCCCCCCCCTTTCTATGCCCCAGCAGCATCTCTGGGCCGGAAAGTTTCACACCCCTCCCCTCCTCCATCCGACTTCAGATCTCCTCTCCGCCCCGTCCTGTCAGCTTCTGATCAGCCCACGCTGCTGGAGGGGGCTGTGTGCTCTGGCGGGGCGGCCTATATTTGGGGGGCACAGGAAGGAGGGGGGCTGTGAGCAATTCCCTGGGAGACCCCGGGGGGTGGGCAGGGCGAAGCCGAGCAGCTGGCAACCAGATGTGGGTGGAGAGGCTGAGTCGGAAATTAATTGGTGCCAGTCGGGTGGCAGGCGGGGAAGACAGGAACCTAGGGGGCCCAAGAGCGGCCTAGGGGCGGGCGGGAGGGGGGGCGGTGAATGCTGAGATGATTTCTTAACTGACAGTTAACCATGTGCTGGTGTGGGGCGGTGTGATCTGGGGAGCATGGGCCAGGAGGCTGGGATGTCTGCTGAGCAGGCCGGGAGCTGAGCCTGGGGCGGCCTCTGGCCTGAGTGTGCAGGCGGAGGGCCTTAGCCCCTGGCCTCAGCTTTCCGGAACACAAATTTGGGGAGACCTAAAGTCATTTTAGCACAGAATGGGTGGAATAACCCCTGAGGCCGAACCTCAGGAAGCAGATATAAAGTGTCCCCCTAAGAGCAACCCTGGACACAGGAGGGGGCGGTCTGGGCTCCCCAGAGCAAGGTATGGGGGCGCTGGGTTCCCCTGGACTCCGATGTGGGGTTCTGGGCTCCCCTGGACACGTGGGGGGGTTTCAGCATGGCTAGGGCAAGTAGCATGAGTCTCAAGCTCCAGCAACCCCCATTTTCCTTCCGCTTTTTCTGCCTTTATCCTGATTCTCAGCCCACCCCCAGCCCCGGGGCTCCCAGCGTGGTCTCTGGCTCCCCGCGTGGCCCCTGAGCTCCGCCTTCGTATTTGTAAAGGTGGGGACGCTGCCAACCTCTGAAGGTCTGGGCAGAATCCGGAAGGGACCGGTTTGGGGGTGAGAAGCGTGGCCGGGCCCACCCACTGCACTGGGAATTCTTGCAAACTGCTCCGCGCGGTGCACAGGGTGGGGTGGGGGCGGGGCCGGAGGGGGGCGGAGGGGGCGGAGAGCGCGAGGCGGGGAAATGTGCATGTCCCGCCCTCCTGTAATGGACACCCAGGTCGCTCCAGCCGGAGTCCAGGCCAGTGACTCACTCACCCCGAGCTCCCGGCCTGAGACTTAAATTTCCTGGTGGAGATCAAGTTCCCGCCCCGCTGGGCGGACAGCTAGGCCAACGCCGGTCTTCCCCCTCCCGCGGGCACCTCGCCCAGGCTCCTGGAACCGGGTAAACCGGTCTGGGTGCTGCTTCTGGGGTGGTCCGACCCGTGGCCCCGCCCTTTCCCAGGGCTGAACTGGGACGCTGTCTCTCCCCTTGCCCCTCCCCCACTCCGGCACAGAGAAGGGGGAGGGGAATCTCAGGATGGGGAACACACTAGAGCTGTCTCCTATTTGCTCTCCTTCAGGGCCTTCCTCTCTGGGCCTTAGTTTTCAGATCTATAAAATAATGGACGGCCCTAGCCGGTTTGGCTCAGTGGATAGAGGTCGGCCTCCGGACTGAAGGGTTCTGGGTTCGATTCTGGTCAAGGGCATATGCCTAGGTTGCGGGCTGGGTCTCCAGGAGGGTGTGTGCAGGAGGCAACCAATGATTCTCTCTCATCACTGATGTTTTTATCTCTTTCCCTCTCCCAGCCTCTCTGAAATCAATAATATATATATGTATATATATTTTTTTAAATGGACTTTAGAAGGACCAGGACCGACCTCAAAGGAAAGTTTCAAAGGCCTCATTCATTCACAAAAACTAAGTAGTAAGCATCTGCTAGATTTGCCTCTGCCCTCTTGGAATCTACAAGCTAGAAGAGGAGACAAACCCAGAAACAAATGTAAAACTAATTGTGATAAATACTACAACAAGAAAAGTAACTCTTGATCTAAGTGTCAAAAAATATAGGGATCTTGGGTCAAAATGGGGGGCAGACAGCAAACACTTCCCTAGGTGAACAGGGAAGGGAAAAGCACTCCAGGAGAGAGCATATGCAAAGGCCCTGTGGCTGGGAAGACTGTGCAAGTGTGAGGCGCAAAAAGAGGTCAGGACAGCTGGAGGGTGACGCAAGATTAGGCCGGAGATGCACTGGGCCCAGGTCCAGCAGGACAGTCATAGGGTTGTTGTCCCTCTTCCAGAAGCAGAGTTTTCCTAACTCTGGGACAGTGGACCAAGTGATTCATTGTTATTTAAATAACAGAATACATCTCTCAGCTACTCCTTTTCAGCTTTTAGTCCCAGCTGCTTCTCTGACTTAAGGATAGTCTTCCTCCTTTGGCAACAATGTGACTTTAACTTTGCTAATCTTCCTTTGTAACTAAGAAAGCTATCTGGAACCTCACACTGGCTACTGTTTCAGCAGGATCTTATGACAGTATTTCGTTTTCATTGTAACTTTTATGAACTGTTACCCTCTAAGTATGCTGAGTGATTAATTCACCATTAAGTTTTTAAAATTAGATAAATAATACTTACACAGTTGTTAAACAGAGCTGATAAAAATCCTGTCAACTGTCTGAAGTTTGGGAAATCCTAAGAGCCATCGGAAGCCATAGATAAAATGAGATAATAAATTTTAAGCTCTTAGCATCTGCTTACCCCAGACAACATCCTTCACTCATTTTGGCCTGGGGTGAGCATTCATTCATAAAACATTTGAATGGGGGTGCAGATGCTAAATAAAACAAATTTATCTTCTCAAATGGTGAGTAGTACTCTAAGGAAGACTGAGTGGAGTGGGGTGGCTATTTTAGTCAGGTAGCCAAAGAAGGCCTCCCCCAAGGAGGTGACATTTCAGCAAAAACCTGAAGAAAATGAAGATGGCTGTGTGGGTATCTGGGAGAAAGGCATTGCAGGCAGAAGGAACAGCAAGTGCAAAGGCCCTGGGCTAGAACATGCGTGGCCTGTTCTGCAAGCAGAAAGGAGGCTAGTGTGTTAGAAGCAGGGGAGAGCCGGGAGAGGGAAAAGATCCAGTTTGTGTTTTATAAAATCAGTGCAGCTCCTGAGTAAAATAGATTGTGGGGGTCAAGGGCGAGGAGGAAGCCACTGCCCTAATCCAGGTGAGAGGTGATGGAGCAGGAAGATGGGAAAGGCTTGGAGTGTGAGGGAAGGAGAAAAAGTGATTCTGCCCGGCCAGAGCGTGGCTCAGGGGTTGATTGTTGACCTATGAACCAGGAGGTCATGGTTCAATTACAGGTCAGGGCACATGCCCGGGTTGCGGGCTCTATCCCCAGTGTGGGGTGTGCAGGAGGCAGCCAATCAATGATTCTCTTTCATTATTGATGTTTCTATCTCTCCCTCCCTCTCCCTTCCTCTCTGAAATCAGTAAAAATATATTTAAAAAAGAAAAAGTGATTCAAGGAGGAGCCCTCAATTGGAAGACTGGTAGGAAACAGCAAGAATTCTCTTTGGCTGCCCTAACTGGTTTGGCTCAGTGGATAGAGCGTCGGCCTGCGGACTGAAAGGTCCCAGGTTCGATTCCTGTCAAGGGCATGTACCTTGGTTGCGGGCACATCCCCAGTAGGAGGTGTGCAGGAGGCAGCTGATCGATGCTTCTCTCTCACTGATGTTTCTAACTCTCTATCCCTCTCCCTTCCTCTCTGTAAAAAAAAATCAATAAAATATATATTTTTTTAAAAAAAAAAGAATTCTCTTTGGCTCCTGTTCTATTTGAAATACCTTAGACCCCCACAGGAGACTGGGATGGATAGCTAAATTTAGGAGTCTGCATAGAGATGGCATTTATTATTATTATTATTATTATTTTTAATATATTTTATTGATTTTTTACAGAGAGGGAGGGAGAGAGATAGAGAGTCAGAAACATTGATGAGAGAGAAACATCGATCAGCCGCCTCCTGCACATCTCCTACTGGGGATGCGCCCGCAACCCAGGTACATGCCCTTGACCGGAATCGAACCTGGGACCTCTCAGTCCGCAGGCTGACGCTCTATCCACTGAGCCAAACCGGTTTTGGCTAGAGATGGCATTTAGAGCCCTAAAACTGAATGAGGCTGCCAGGTGTGAGTGTAGACAGAGGTCCAAGGCCTGATGCAGGGATCACTGGTAACGTAGGAAGAGCATGGAACCTGCAGGAGAAAACACAACAACAACAAAAACCCAACCCAAAATCACTAGGTATGGCCAAACCCAGGAGCTGGGAGGGGACACTGATTCTTGTTCATATTGAGCTACTGGAGGAGGAGGGAACTACTTTTCAAACTCTCTGGGTTTAACACAGCATCTACACACACTTTTCCATACATATATATTTGTACTGTTTGTCATCCTGGCCTCTTAACAATAAAAAAATAACAACACTGTGTGCCCGGCATTTTACTAAGCACTTTCTGTGTGCTATCTGGATCGATCTTTACAATGAATCTAAGAGGTAGGGACTCTTCCAAAATGTACAGCCAGGGAAACAGGCCCAGAGAGGTGAAGCAACTTACTCAAAGTTGCACAGGAAGCAAGCGGAACTGGCTGTCTGGGCTCAGAAATCTGTGCTCCTTACCCCACAACGTCTGCAGCTGGCCCTTGTCACCCAGCAGCATGGTTGCCTGAGCAGTGGATCTGTCAGGCTGAGGCCTTTTACCTTTGGGGTGGGGAGCAAGCGGTGGATAGTTCGCATTCAACCAGACCAGTCCAGTCGGATGGGCACGTAGGTTGTCTCAAACCCGTGCCCCTTTCAGACAGCACTGTGGTGAACACCCTCCTGGAAACTCCTTGGGGAATCAGTGGGTCACGGGGATGGGGCATTTGTCGGTTTCGCAGCCATTGTCCAATCAGCTACTCCCCGAGGGCCTGTCCCAACGACCTCGCGCCAAGTCACGGACTGACAGCCCCAGGCCCCATAGATGTCGGTTATTGTGACAAGTTTTCGATGTTGCCTATTCTGGCGGTGACCTGAGTGTGCCGTGCCGCTCTGTCTCCCACCGTGTCCCCTCCCCGGGGCCGGCTCGGAAATGCCCGAGGCCGGGGCAGCAGTCGCCCCACCGCTTCCCGCGGAAGGAAGGGCCGGCGGTTCCTGCGACAGGATGCGCGGCGAGGCCCCCTCCCACAGCCCCGGGGACTTCCTGGGGCCCGGCCAGCTCTCCGGGGAGGTGCGCCTACGCGGACACATTGAGCTACACTGGAGGTGCGGGGCTCCAGCCCCCCCAAGTCCCACTGGGGAGTTCTGGGTGGCGCCGTCTCCCACCTTCCGCATAAAGGAATCAGGGGACCCGGGAGGATAGCTGGGGGTGGGGTGGGGGGCGGAGGGAGGCAGGGAGGGGCGTGGGAGGAGGGTGTGGCGGGGGCTGCTCCCCTGCCTCCTCCTCCTCCCACCCTCCCACCTCGGGGTCAGACCCGGGGTCACGGAAGCCCACTCTGGGGACCTCGCTTCCCGAGGCGGGGCGGGTGCTCCCCGCGCCCCTCCCCACACCTGCGGCTCCTTTGTCCTCCCAACGGCCCTCGCGGGGCCAGCGCTGGGGGAATGATGAGGACTTTCTCCCCTGGGGCGGAGCCAAGCCAACGACAAAGGCTCCCAGGAGCACTTCCAAACCTGCAGCTCCTCCGGGGTGCTGTTCCCAGGCGGACCCCACAGAGGAGGAAACAGGCTGGGCGCTCACCCCCGTCTGAGCCAAACAAGTCCACAGCCAGAGACTGGAACATGGTGCCACCAGGGGTCCCCAGTTTACCTGCTCAGCTCCCTGCCCCCCACCCCCGTGGGTCAGGTGCAGCCGGGTGGGGAGAACCTGCGTGTTCCCCAACTGCGCGTGGCACGGTCCCCAGCAGTGTCCCCCCAAACCTACGTGAGCTGTGAGAGCCCTTGCTCTCCCAGACTTGCAGGGGGAACTTATTAATTTCATTCACCGATTTTACAGAGAAACATGGACCTGCTGGGACACCCATTCACGGGTGGCTTCTGGCCGTAGTCCTGACCTGGGATGGACCCCAAAACTTAGGCGTATAGTGATGACGCTCTACCCAACCGAGAGCCAGGGCTGTAGGGGAATTTCGAAGGAGTCAGAGCGCCAGGGCGCCCAGACGGAAGTGGACTGGCTGGGGAAAGGGGGCCCAGCCCCTCCCGCCCACGTGGGAGCCGGTCGGGCCGGTTTCTGCGGCCCCAGGAAGCCGCCCCCAGCGCCCGACCCTTCCCCCCGCCCCTCCCCCACCAGGGAAGAACACCAGACAGTCGACTTTGCAGTTAAATGGTCTTTATTTTCGTATCTGGTCTCTCTAGCAAAAGGCCAGACAGACAGAGTTAAACAGAACCCACCAGAGTAAATAGGCCCTCGAACGCACTGGCTAGAATCTCCCTCCCCAAGCGGGCCCGGTCTCCGCAGCACCTGGGCCCAGCTCGGCCTCTCAGAACTGCGGGCACCCCTTCCCCCACTCGTGTGACTCAGACCAAGGTCTTCTGGGTTGATGGTCTGTGCCCGAGGGAGGGTCACGCTTCAGACCGTGCGCATATCCCCACCTCGAACGCACCGAACGAGAAAAAAATTTAGCCTGAAATGAGATCCGTTCCCCCTGCCCAGAAGGCGCAGGGGTGCGGGCAGAAGCGCGGGGGCGGTGCCCCAGGCGGTCCCGCTCCCAGGCCCCACACCCACGCGAGGCGACAGGAAGCGCCCCACGCCTGCCCGTGACGCAACGATGACCGCTTGCATAAGCATGTCCCCCGAGGGAAAGAGGGCGCCTGGGCGCCGCTGGGAACGAGGACACCGACTACCGCAACACCTCGAAAGGGCAGCACAGCCCCCGGTGAAAATAAAGTCCGACCCCGAGGAGTGTCCGGAACCAGACCCCCTCACCCAGTCCCGGGGGACGGGAAGGCCACGTCCCCGTCGGTTAAGCCGGCACCTGTGGGCGCGGCCGGGCTCGGAGGAAGGCGCCCCCGCCCCGGCTCAGGTTCCTTGGCGCCGCCACTGCACACGGTGGCGACAGCTTCCCGGGCCGCGGCTCCTCTCCACCGTTTCCGCGGGCCTGCCCCGCGGGGGCGGCCTGGCTTCGGGTCTGTGTACTCGGGCCGACGCTTGGCCCGCGCTCTGGACTCCGGCAGCGGCGCTCGGGGGCCTCAGAAGGCCACCACGGCCCGGACGAGCACGTTCAGCACGCTGTCCGCCGAGCGGCAGGCCGGCTTCGCCTCGCAGGCCGGCGGCGGAGGCGCTGTCGGGGGCGCGGAGGGGCTGCAGTTCAGGAGACCGGAGAAGCGCCTCTGCAGGACGCGCGCCAGATTGGGGAAGGCACCTTCCGCTTGCGCGGGAGCGGCCTGCAGGCGCTCGGGGACCTCCGCAGACTCCCCTTCCTCCGCGCCCTCCTCTTCTAGACGGGCTTTCTTGCTCGGGACCAGTCCGGCATCCCCGCCGTCGCTGAGGCTGCTGCTGCGCCGCTTGCGGCTGACTTTGGCGGGTCGCGGGGCACAGCGGGCAGGGATCTCCTCGGCTTTCGGCGCCTCCTGAGTGTCCATGGGCTCCGGGCAGGGCTGCTCACCGTCGGTGGACGCTGCTTCCGCTGCGGCTTGTGCTTCCCGCGGTGGGTGCAGGCGAGGGTCGGGGGAGCGGGCGACTGGCGAGGGCACCTCGGGCGGCTCGTGGGCTTCCACCTTGGCCGAGAGGTAAAGCTCCCGGGCACTACGCATGACCAGAGACAGCTGCAGGCTCCGGTGCAGCCGCAGCCCTCCGCGCTGCATGCGCGAATGGTACATTTTCCACACCGACAGGGTCATAATGCGTTGCGCCTCCTTCTGCACCTCCATGGCGACTCGACGGTGGGGACTTCCCTGCTGAGCAGACGCACTTCGGACTGTGCGCTGGCTCACGCTTTCTCCGCTCACGCCCACGGGCGCCGAAACACCCCTAGGACGCTCTGCCCCGGCGCCCGCCACCGGGGCCCATTTGTACCCGGAGCTACGTCACCATGACGCCCCGCCCAATCAGAGAGCTGCATCAGGCTTTCCACCGCGTTGGGGCCAGAGACTTCAGCCTTAAAGCGACAGGGTGGAATTTACCGGACAGACAAAAGGGACACTAGCCCGGACGCGGGGGAGCCTTCCCCAGTACCCTGAGCACTTGGGGTGGTCTCCTTTCTCAGCCCTCGCCGCCTCAGTGCCCCCGCGCGCAGGCCCCGGGGAGCGGGGCCGAGGGTGAGGCTCAGGGCCCACCCACGTGCTAGAGTTCGCTGGCCCCCGCAGGTCGTAGGCGGCTGGTTTTCCTTCGCGCCGGGGAATACCCGGGTTTGAGCCCGCAAATCCCCCGTGGGCACAGTTCCAGGCCTCTCATTAGTGTTTCTTGAACCAATAACAATGCTAACACTAACTAATTGATTAATACACAACTAACTGATTAATACGTGCCAGACGGTGTTAAAGGCTTTCCTTTCATAAAGATCTCCTTGATCCCTCACGGACGGTACTGCTGTTGTATTTGATTTCTTTACATGGGGAAACCGAGTCCAATATTTGCTAAACGAATAAATGGGCCAACTGCAGCGAAAGGAGGCCTGCGCCTCTATAGCATCTAACCCACGCCAGCCCTCCTCACTCCCCCTGCCCGTAAGCGGAACAGGGTAAGCTGGCTGGCTCGGGGCTAAGTTGCCAGCTGCACTGGCGGCGGAAGCCTGCAGATATGAGCGCATCCCAGGCTGCCATCTCTGCTCTCCGCACTGAACATCCTCCCGGTTTCCTTCGGCTCAAGCTCCACGCAAGGTGGAGGGCCCGGCCACACGACATCCGGTTGAACTCGTGCTGCGGCCCCTAAACCACCGGTCCGCGCTCTGCCTCTGCACCCGGAGGCGCGGTTGGGGTAGGAGTTGAACACCGAGCAACGCAGAGAGAGGGCAGATAGAGAACATCGACCCTACCCTCCGGCACGCGCTGCCTCTCCTAGAAAACCTACTCCCAGTTCCTCCCCTCCAAAAAGCTGCAACATTGTTTGAATGGCTCCATTCATTCGTGGTACGGGCACTTTAAGGGGAGGCTCCGCCCGCTCGACTGGAGCGCAGAGCCTTCCCGCCACAGGGTCCGCGCGACATCCAGACTAAATTTGGAAGGAATGACGTAGGGCAGGTGGCCGAGCCACTTCCGGCTGTCCATATAAGGACAGGGGCCGGGCTCTACGTACTGGGCCATAGCCGGCTTTTTCCGGCCGGGCGTGGGCGGGGCCTGGCCTCCAGACACGCCCTCTTCCTTTCCCCTCTCCGGGCTGGGGCTGTCGGGAGCCCCCGGCTTCCGGACCCACGTCCAGTGGGGCCGAAGGGGAAGGTTTCGCTTCCTTCCCGGGAGCCCAGGAAGGCGTGACGTCCCTCCGGGAATGCCCCCTGGGCGGGTTGGGGTGATCTCAGGGCGCCCACTGACGCCATCTCCCACAAAGACCTTGCCTGCACTAGGGGCGGCCCGGCGAGGGCCCCTTTATCCCCGTCTCCCCAGTTATTTCTCCCCACAGGCCCCCTCCCAGGTATTACTGCTCCCCCCCCCAAATTAATGATCTCATGCACCCTTGGAGGACGCTCAGGTCCCGCCCCCTGCACCTGGGGGCTCAACAATCCCTAAAAGACCCCGAACAGCCGCTGTCCCCATTCAGCGGCCTTTCCTGCCACACGCTGCGCTGACCCGCTGAGAATGTCCCCCCACGCCGGCACCTCAGAGACTTCACAATGACATCCCCAACCCGGGTACTAACGCTAAAACCCCATACAAGGACTCGGACACAGGGGCGACCCTCCGAGGACTTCTTCAGGGATCCCGCCCACCGCCCAGAGGGATCAGGACGTCATTCGGGCGATGGCTTCCCCGCACCCCCAAAAAAGTGCTTTCATGGCCCCACAAGGAACGCCCCTGCGTGACAGAGACTTTGAAAATTCCTCCCCAAACATTCCTGGTCTCTCCCCAGACGAAGACCCCGCACGCAGAGGACCGATCTGCTCCGGAAACAATCCTCAGAGCCACCCCCGCACCTTCCTGCGACTCCCAGGAGAAAAAAAGAGGAGAGTGAGTAGAGCTACCCACAGAACGCCCACACATCAGCCCGCCCGCAGGAAGGCGGGGACGACCGCCTTTCCCCCAGCCCTCCCCAAACCTGCCACTCCCGACCCGGGCTGGGGCATCTCCCTGCACAGGATGTGGGTGCAGGCTCCAGGAGCCCGTTAAAAGGATCTACGAATCGAGCGAGCCCCTTCCCCAGCCACAATCTCGTCTGATTTCTGGGAGCTTATTATTTTTTATTTTTTTAAAAAAATGTTTTTATTGATTTCAGAGAGGAAGAGAGAGGGAGAGATAGAAACATCAACGGTAAGAGAGAATCATGGGTCGGCTGCCTCCTGCATGGCCCCCGCTGGGGATCAAGCCCGCAACCCAAGCATGTGCCCCTGATGAAATTCGAACCTGAGACCCTGCAGTCCTCAGGCCGACGCTCTATCCACTGAGCTAAACCAGCTAGGGTGAGAGCTTATTATTATTTATGTTGCCGGGAAGGGAAACTGAGGTTGCGCAGCAACAATTCAAGGGGCTGGGTCTCGAACCCGAGACGCCGAGTTCAGACTCCAGCCTGGTCAGGCGGAACTACGGAAAGGCTGGGAGCGACGGGAGCGGCGGACGCGAAGGGCGGAGGCACACGCACGGAAAGCCGCCTCTGCCCACAGCCAAGATGGCCGCGGCGGCGGGAGCTCTGCACTTCCGGCTTTTGGGGCCTCTCTCTCTCTCCTCGTGGCCCGGCTCTCGATGGTGGCCTGGGTCACGTGACGGGGGCGGGGGTGGTGGCGCGTTCTCCCCCGCCGCGAGGAAACCAGCTCTCCAGGCCCGGAGGGGAGGGGGCTCGGTCTCCCACGGGGGGCTGTGACATGTCTCTAGAAGACCCGTTTTTTGTAGTCCGAGGGTGAGTGACAGCGATGGGGGCGGGCAGAGGGTGCTCGGGCCCCTGCCAGCCAGTGCCCGGATGCGGGCCGCAGGGTGCCAAGCGGTCTGGGGGTGCGCGGGTCGGGATCACCCGGTGGCCGAGTGGGAGGGGTACGCCAGATGATGTAGGGGTCCTCTGAGCTCCCCCACTCGTTTGGGGGCGCAGCGGCGGGCGGCCCCCAGACGCGCCCGCTGTGCCCCTGCCCGCAGCGAGGTGCAGAAGGCGGTGAACACAGCCCGCGGGCTGTACCAGCGCTGGTGTGAGCTCCTGCAGGAGGGCGCCGCGGTCGGCCGCGAGGAGCTGGACTGGACGACCAATGAACTGCGGAATGGCCTGCGCAGCATCGAGTGGGACCTCGAAGACCTGGAGGAGACCATCGATATCCTGGCGGGTCGGAGGGTTGGAGGGAGGCCTGGGAGAGCCCATTGCGGTGGCAGGGGGACCGGGGAGGCTGGACACCCGGGAGGAGTTGAAGGCTTTGAGGCCGATGAGGGGGTTGTGTCTAGCTGTGGCCTTGACTCTTGACCCGGGGGCTACGCATAGTGGAAGCCAACCCAGGCAAGTTCAAGCTCGCAGCTGGGGACCTGCAGGAGAGAAAGGTCTTCGTGGAGCGGATGCGCGAAGCGGTCCAGGTGAGAGGAGGTTATGATGGGGTAAGGGTGGAGGTTGGGGCGTCTTTACTCTCTGATGCTGTCCTCACCCCCAGGAAATGAAGGACCATATGGTCAGCCCAGCAGCCGTAGCCTTCATGGAGAGAAATAATAGAGAGGTAAGGCATCTTGACCTGACCCGAATCATTTTTCAGGGTGAGCCTCTCAGTGCGTGTTTGTTCCCTGGGAAAGTGTAGTCTATCCCTATATGTCAGTGCCCATCCTCTTTGTGTGCAGTCAGTCCTCTTGGCTGTCTACCTGCCTGCTTTCTGTGTGTGTATACCTGAGCCCTCACTGATTGTATAATACTCCCTCTGCCTTGTCCTGGAGGTCTATACTGGTTTCCCGGGGTGGGGGTGGGGGTGGGGGGTGAGTGGTGTCTGTATACCTATCCCCTTTCTTTGTGTTTACTGTTTCTAGCATAATGCCTACTTTTTTTTTTCTCTGTGTATGTTCTTGACCTATCTGAGTGTGTAAACTTGGCCTCTGAGTGTATCTTATCTGCCTTGTGCATGCACACCTTCCCCCCCACACCCCCATGGGTGTGCTTGCTTTGTGTGTGTGCCTGCACATGCCTTTTGTTTGAATGCTTCCTGCTGCCTGTCTGTACACCTTTCCCCTCTGTGTTGTATGCCCATTCTTGGTATGTTGTGACACCACCAGCCTCTCCCCCATCCCATCATAAGCCCACATGGGATCTGGGAGGGTGGGGGAGCTGAGGCCCACACCAGCTTGGAGTCCTGTAGCAGTGCCTGTGTGCTTTCCTGATGTGCTGCCTTGGGGATTAAAGTCCAAATTCTTACATACACTTGTTTATATGGTAACTAGTGGCCCGGTGCACGAATTCGTGCACATTGAAAGGAAGAAGAAATATTTTAATGTCGCTATTCGCCCTTTCTCTATAATAGAAGTGTCAACCAAATTCACGATTGACAATGACAGATTGAAACACACACGCGCGATTGGCCCCAGTGAGAGTTTTATATGTATCCCGTATATGTGAGTCAACTTAGCCTTTTATATATATAGAATAAACTTGCTTAATTAGACCAGTTTTCTGATGTAGCTAAACTTTTCCCAGCCCAGTGAAGCACCCCAATTTCCCTTTCAGGTAATTGTCAGCAACACAGCAGTAAATATCAACATGAACAGATTATTATTGTAGCTCATGCAGGGAGAACAAAGGGTGAAATATTTAACTGCAGCAATGTTTGACTATATTCTGCACTGTGAGAAAACCTTAAGTCATTTTCAAGGTTCATCATTTCTTCTTTTCAGTTGGGTCAAGTTTCTAAGCTTTCTAAATCTTCGTTTTCCGGCTAATGAAAAGAAAATAGGATTCCACTGAGTCTCCTCTCTGCCTACTCCAGGACTTCTGTGAGGATCAAATGAGATGAGGCACAGGAAAAGGCTTCACAGACATTTGGTTACAGTGTAAAATGTTTCTACCTGGCTATAAAGCAAGTTGTGTTCCTGGGCTGAAGAAACTCCAAGGAGGCTAATTGCTAGGGAGAGGGAGCTGGGTGTTGTTATGTGACATCATTACCTGGTGCCCACAGCCACCGTTTCAGGGCTGGGCTGGGCTGTGGGCCACATTTTGCGCCATGGGGTCTCGGCAGTGTCGGCTGCAATTTGGTGGGGTGTCACTCCAGGATGGTGGTGGGGCCTGTGTCCCACTTGGGGGAAGCCGAGTGTTGCTTTGTGGGCACCAGGTCGAGGTGCCGTTTCTCTGTAAATGGCCAGTGCGCATCACTGTAGCTCTTGCATTGAGCTTCTGCCCCCTGGTGGTCAGTGTGCATCATAGGTACCGGTCAGATGGGTACTTAGCATATTAGCCTTTCATATTTATAGATAGATAAGTGTTCTCCGTGGATTAATTTTCTCATTCCAACCTCAGCAAACAGGGATTGTAGTTCTCCCCAGTTTACAGATGAGGAAACTGATACACAGGGAGGTCAAGTGGTGTGGCCTTGGGGTCTGTCACCTTGATGTTAAGTGGCTCTGGGGAACCCAGGCCATTGCACTTCAAACACTGCCTTCCTGACTAACCACCATCTAAATTTGCCTATGTCTGGCTCTCTGGTGAGTGGGTGTCCTTCCCTGAGCTTGTGTTCTGTGCCCCACCAGATGCTAATGGGCAAGCCAACTGCCCAGAAGCCATCCAGTGACCTGCTGGATGCCAGCGTGGTATCTGTCACCTCTCGCTACATTGAGGAGCAGCAGGCCACACAGCAGGTTTGTGTGGCTGGTCAGTCATGGGCTGGAGGAGCTCAGGCCTCCCTGATGACGGCAGTTCTCACCTCTCCATTCTGCAGCTGATCATGGACCAACAGGATCAACAGCTGGAAATGGTGTCTGGGAGCATCCGGGTTCTGAAACACATGTCCAGCCGCGTTGGGGAGGAGCTGGATGAGCAGGGCATGTGAGGCCAGGACCCCCAGGGTGGGCCGGGAGCCTGAGGCCGGCTGCCCTTCGAGGGCTTACACCATCTTGGTCTTGGCAGCATGCTGGACACCTTTGCTCATGAGATGGACCACACCCAATCCCGGATGGATGGGGTCCTCAGGAAGATGGCCAAAGTGTCCCATATGACAAGCGGTGAGTTCTCTGGGGGGAGGCAATTTGGGGGGGGGGGTGGAGGCATGGGGTGGTGCTGCCTCATGACGTCTGACCCTCTCACCCCTAGACCGCCGACAGTGGTGTGCGATTGTGGTGCTGCTGGGGGTGCTTCTCCTGGTTCTCATCCTGCTCTTCTCTCTCTGATCCTGGCTCTCCCAGGGGGCTGATCCCTCACGCTGGGGGAGCTGGTAGGGCCCTGCCCCCTGGGAGGAGGGTGTCATGTCTGGGGAGTTGTCCCAAGGCTCTCAGCCAGTGGGACCTTCAGGGCCCTTGGTTGGAGCCCCCGCCACTGGTCCTTTCTCAAGTGCACTTAGGGGGCGGTGGAGGTAGGAGGACCTCAGATACACCCTGCCCCGTTTCTATTTCCAGTGTCCCAAAGCCATTTATTCACCCCTATGCCTTCTACACGTGCCAACTTGGAAATAAAATCCCCGCCTTTTTTATACGTATTTAGATCATATGGTATGTTGACTCTAAACTAGTGGCTGCTTCCTGAGTGGGAACTCTAAACCTCGTTTCCACGCACAGGTGTGTGCGTGTGTGTATGCATGTGTGCGTGCTAGGGATTTCAGTGGCCAGTATTAGGTGCAGAAAAGACTATTCTGGTTAATTTCTTGGTTTTCATGATGGATAATTTTATTGCCACTGAAAATTTTAAACCATGAATGTTTCTTGAGCGTTTGAAGTTCAACCTAAACATCTTTTGCCTGTTCTGTACCCAAAGTAGGTAAATGGCTTAGCCATGGAGCTGAGTGGTCACTTCTGAGGTGCCTCCAAGTAACGCTGGGCTCCACTGCACAGCTGGTTTCTAGTTCCCTCTGTGATGCATCACTCTAACAGGGCAGCGTTTGTAAATTTAGGGGCTTTGCCATAGAGCCTTCCTGAGTATGAAATGATTCCTATATAAGCTGGGTAAACTTATAAGCACTGTGAACCTTAGATTATCATCAGACCTTTCCATCCCCCACATTAATCAGGCGTGGGAACCACGAATCTCACTCACTCATGTACACGCTCTGGAGTGCTGTATGTTACGAGGATGCTACTCTATCAGGCCAGTTAGTCAAAAAAGAACCACGTATGTACAGACTCCTTTTTTATGTGATGGTTTGGGTTCTCTTAGCCCATTCTATA
Source organism: Myotis daubentonii (assembly GCF_963259705.1). Lineage (NCBI taxonomy): Eukaryota > Metazoa > Chordata > Mammalia > Chiroptera > Vespertilionidae > Myotis > Myotis daubentonii. The sequence continues at coordinate 23,081,828 of NC_081844.1, read as the reverse complement.
CTCAGTTCTAAGTCTTTCTGGGGTTAAAAGATGTGCTTCTGGGAGTCAGGTGGCACATCACTCTGAATTTCTGGGGCAGCATCACCTCTGAATTTTTGTTGGCAATGTTGTTGGTCCTCAAAACCCCTTTGACAGCTGTTGCTGGACTTCAGGACCCAAATGGGCTGGTCTTACTGAGACATACCCAGTTCATCCTGTGAATTGTAGTATAGTTGACCTCTGAACAACACAGGTTTAAACTGTGCAGTCCATTTATATGCTGATTTTAAAAATAAACACTATTAAATGTATATTCTTTATAACTTCAACCTTTTTTTGTCTATTGTAATACATTATATGGTACCTATACAAAATAGGTGCTCATTGACTATATAAACGGTAAGGCTTCTTCTTGTCAACACTAGGCTTAGTAAAATTTTGGGGGTGTCAAACATTCTACATGGATTTTTGACTGCAAGGGTCAACCTGAAGCATATTAGTCATCGTTCCCATGGACATTATTCCCTTGTATCATGGGTGGAAGGAGCTGGCCTGGGCGGAGATGTAGCTTCCTTGTCCACCTCCCAGCAGATTTTTTGTTGGCCAATGGGATCCCTGATAGGTAACTACCCTTCCCAGGCTGTTTGAAATGACTGAATAAATGGGATCCTAAGGCACTTACATGTCTTTATTTGGCTCCATAGAACCTTTTGTCATTTCATATCCTCGGGATCTATAGCTAGGTTTGCCATCTCAACTTTTGTGTTGACTCAGAATGGAGTGTGGGGTGTCTGGGATGGGGGGGGGGGGTGTCAGACCACAGGGCAGCTAGTGGGTCAGCAGCCCATTCAAGGGAGCCTCTACCCTTCCAGCTTTGGAGGAACTCCCATGCAGGGGCCATGTGTGCAGGAACAGCCTTGGGCAGTGTTGTGAGTCTACACATGATGCAGCCTGAAGGGTGTTGTAAGTGGAACCCATTGGTGGTCTGGGTCTGTACCTGCTACCATTGGAAAAGAACATGCTGCCCCGCCCCCCTCACATGATGGATGTTGTCATGTGACATTTGGCATGGCCACTCCCAAGTGCACCCTGAGCTGGACCCTGCTACATTTGTCAGTGTGAGTCCTGAGCAGTGGGGGTGTTGCTCTGCAGAATGAGAACCCAGTGTGCGGCATCTCTTCCAGCCACAACCCCTCTGCCCCCCAGTGAGTAGCATGCGGCAGGGCTGTTACAAAGGCGTTTAGTTTATTCTCATCAGTGTTACTGATGTTCTCATGTTCACATTTCCCAGTGCGCTCCTCTCCTTACAGTAGTTAATGTGCAATCTCACTTACAGGCTGGGGTGGGGGTGGGGGGCTCAGCCCGGAGAAGGGCAGGTGTTGGCACTCCACGTGGACACAGCAGCTGGCCTGTCCTATGGGAACAGGGGTGGCCAGAGGCCTCCAGTCTTTTTTGCGTTGGTGATTCTCCATTCATGCTCCTTCCTGGCTGTCCAGGTGGGGGTGGGAACCATGCAGCTCAGAGCAGGGCTGGGGGCGGGGGGGTCAGGAGGGGAGGAAAAGCAGCAGGCCACCTGAAAGGGCAGGGTGGATGGGCACAGGGGTGGCTCCTGGGGTAAGGCACAACCCTGTCTTTGGCTCTCCTGGTGAGGAATTCCACCCCCTGCCCCTCAGCCCCCCCTCCCCCACCACCCACACACAGTCCCCTGGAGCCAGGGGCACCTCCTGGGGTCCCTGAAACAAGGGGTTCTGCCACCCAACCCAGTGCTGCAAGGGTACGGAGAAAGGACAGGGGCAAGCCCTGCCTGAAGACAAGACAGGGAGGGGGACTAGGCAGGGATCTGCCCAGAAAAAGGGTGGGGAGGGAGAGGACACCAGTCCCAGGAGCTGGCCCCCAGCTAAGGCCTGGAAGGGGGAGTACCCGGGGACTCCTGCTTCCTTTGGGGGCTGGCTGGAACCCCAGCCCACCCCTCTGTGGCCCCAGGAGCCCACCAAGTGACCGGGATATTGTGCTTTGGGATGACGCTGGGGTAGAGTGTCAAGGCCAGGATGAGGGGCAGGGGAGGTGCGACTAAGGTGCTTGTGCTTTAGCTGGGGGTGTCAACTCCCCCCTCATACACTTGCCTCCACCCCACACACACACACTCGGGCCAGAAAGAGGAGTGCCAGGATCACAGCCAGACCGGACACCTCCAACTCCACAAACAGATGCTGGAGGGACCCCCTTCCCACAGGCTGGTAGGGGCTACAGGGTGGGGGATGGGGCCTCCAAGTCAGATTCCAAGGGTCCATTGGGATAGCCCCACCCACCTCTAGCAAGCTCCTGCCTCTGGAAGCCATGAGCTGTCAGACTTGGGAGGAGACCAGAAGTGAGAAGAGAGGTGAGGCGAAAGGGGAGAAAAAGGCTAGACAAAAAATGTCAAATGACACCCAGCAGCACAGGGGGATGGGGAGCAAAAAAGAAAAAGAAAAAAGAACCCTCTGGTTCACATGTAAAACTCAAAAAAAAAAAAAAAAATCACTCACACTGGATGAGGCTACAAAGAGAGGAATGGTTAGAGACAATTCAGCAAACAACTGCTAACAACTGCAGTGGGTCCTGCCCTGTCCCCAGGAGCTGGGCTCTGCCAACAGGCCAAGACCAGGGATATCCTTCAAATGTAGCCCAGGCGATGGCTGGGCCTGGGGTCCCACCTTGGAAACGTGCACCCATACTCTACATGCACGCACACATTCAGCCTACTCCTGCACCCCTCACCCCATCCTACTTTCCATGGCCCCCAGGGACCAAAGGGGCCATCAGATACAGTCCCATTGGTTTGAAAAATAAAAGGAATCTTATACTTCAATATTTCATTAGCTAAAAAAATGTTTTAAAAAGTATGTACAGGGGATGGGAGCTGGGAGCCCTGCCGTGGGATGGGGTGGGGAGGGAGGGAAGGGCAGCAGCCCGCCAGCATGCTCCCCTGGTTCCACTGCCTTTCTCATCTTCATTTATTTTAAAGCAAAACTTCTCCACATTCACACGCACACGCACCTGTGGGCCTCCAAAACCTCTCCTCCTATCCTCAGAAACTCTGGGTCTGTACCCCTCACTCAGGTCTGAGGGGCCTGATGGAGCGAGAGAGGCTGAGTACAGGGTGGGGGAGAGAGAAGGGTGCTGGGTGCACCACCGCCTGCCACCTTAGGTCGGTTTAGGTCAGTCGTGTAATTTCTGAGCCTCAGGTTTCCTCAGCCGTCACAAGAGCAGTCCCCACAGCCTCGCCTACCCCAGCCCCAGATGCAGGGACAGACGAAGGAGACAGGAAGGCGCTTTTGGAAACATGGAAGCACTGGGAGGTGGTGGCAGGAGGGTCCTGAGCACCCCGGGGCCCCTGCAAGTCCCATGGGGCTGCAGTGAAGGGTGGAGCAGAGGACTGCCCCTAGACTGCCCCCCCCCCTGCCTGGCCTGGTTGAGTGGAATGGGAAAACAATTGCTAGGGGTTAGGAGAGGGGGGAGCGAGTGCTCCCTGACTGTGTGCGAGAGAGAAGGCCACGCAGAGCTCGCACCACGGCCACCCTCTCCCAGCCCACTCGGATTGGGGTCAGGGGTGGGACGGGAGGCCGAGGGGCTGGAGCATGCAGCACACCCTGCGGGTCCTGGGGAGGGACAGACAGTAGCTCGTGACCAAGGTGGTGGGTGGGTGGGTGGGTGACAGGAGGGGGAGTGTGACGGCCTCATGGAGGGCTTGGTGGGGGTTACTGGAGGGCCTCGGCTGAGGGGCCAGCCTCGCCGTCATGGCTGGCTGTTTCAAAGCTGTGCTCCACGCCCATCATGTCCGGCTCCAGCTTGCCCGTGTCACTGATGAAGGTGGTGTAGGTATCACCCTCAGGCGGCTTCCCCTTGGGAATCCAGCTCTTCCGCACGACGCGGCGGGCATTGGTGCACATGTCGGCCGCAATGGCATTCATTTCGCTCTCTTTGAAGTTCGGAGCAAAGTTCTGGCAGTAGTCTGTGCGGGGAGAGTGGACAGCTCAGGCCTAGGTGGCCCTGCCTCCCACACTGCCAAAAGGCCCTTGGCCATGCCTGTCCCGACTCTCTCCACCCCCACCCCCACCCCCAGGACACGGTGGAACCCCTCTTGGAGGTGAGAGAACAGAGGTATTGCAGAGAACATGCTAGATCACATTAGCTGGCTCCATGCTTCACTAAACTCTGCCACATGTAGGACATATGTGGGTTTGACAAGGTGGCCCAGTAGTCTTGAAAAATGTGGATTATTTGCAGAATTTAGGAATTAGGAGACTCCTTCCACCTGCAAACTTAAAGAGTTCTCTCCCGACAACTGGCTGGGACTTGGCTGCTTCATAACTACCTTGAGTTTGAAGATCCTCCCTACCCTCCCATCGGACACAGGCTTCCCTTCAGTGCCCTGTCCCCCCCGCCCCGTCCCCCCCGAAGAAATCTCTAAGCAACACAGCCCTCCTCCCAACAAGCCTCAGTTGAACCTCAGATCCTTAACAAACCATACCCACCTATCAAGGCCAACACCAGAGAAAAGGACCATCTGCTCACCCCAGGGCCTACCCCAACCCGCCTCCAGAAAGCCAGACACTCACACTTGACGGCATGGAGGACGCGGCTGTCCAGCGGTTTGCGTCTGGGGTCGTTGGTGGAAGAGCGGATGCCAGTGCCACAGCTGTTAGCCAGTGTGTTCCTGGGGGGAGGTCATGGGGGAGGAATCAGATCCCCTGGGTGGTGGGGGGCATGGGGCCGCTCCCTACTCCCCGGGCTTTGGAAAGGGCCTCACCGGTCAAAGAAGGAGGCCAGGAGGCGCCGCAGCAGGACCTTGTGCCGGGTGCCTGCACTGACATGGCAGTTCATGAGCTGTGCCCTTGTGATATACACATTGGTGCCTAGAAGGAGGAGACGGAGGGTGGTCAGGCCCTAAACTGCCACATTCCCCATGTGGCCAGGCCCACTTCTCGGAGCTCCAGAGACCCTCTCCGACAACTCACCCCAGGGCAGCCTCATCAGTGCTCAGAAAAGGACAGATTGTGGTACCGCTGCCCACGGGGCACCTACAATGTGCCAGGCCCACCTAGTACATGTGTAGCTTTTGCCAGCACAACCAGCTACGAGTTAGAAAGAGCAGGCAGCAGAGGTTTGCACCCAGGCACACTGATTCTGTGCCAAATTCTTAACCATTCAGTAGTTAACCCTCAGATCACCCTAAGAAGCCACTCATCCACTGCCTATGGCCATGATGTCCCCTAATGCTTACGTCTGCCTCCAGGGCAAAACCCTAGAGGCCAATCTTTGATGTGTATCAACACAGAGGGGTGTCAGCTACCCTAGGACAAAGCCAGCGGCTATGCTACAGGCCAGCAGCCCAGAGGGCATTGAGGCCAAGGGTGGGAGAGAGGGGGATTTGGGGAACAAGTAAGGCCAGCCTACCTGTCACCAGCTCTAGCTTCTCAGAGGGGTCGCCCTCATCATAGAGCTTGGGGTGGCAGCGGTTACCGATCTGGTTGATGAGCTCGGCTGGGAGAGACGCCAAGTCTTGCCGCACCCGGATGCGATTCCGGGATTCAGGGGTCACCTGCTCAGGGAGGGCCTCCACCTTCTCAGCTGTGGGGGGAGAGAGTGGTATGTGTTGGGAATGGGGGTCATGGGTAGGGGTGGTGATGGGGGGGGTGGGGGAGAGGAGGAGTGGGCGCCTCACCACTTTGGCCAACATTCATCATGCTATACATGGTGTACATGTTGCAGATCTGCCGGTATTGCTCGTCTGTGCCCTCTTCGCCCGCATCCTCCTCCTCGTCCTCCTCATTGTGATAGGAGCCTGGGCTGTCACTAGTATAGGCGCTCGAGGTACCAGGGCTGGTCCGCTCGGACATGCTGGGCCCGCTCACCACGCCCCCTGCTGCTGCCGCCGCCGCAGCAGCCAAGGCCTGCTGAGGTGGCCGGTTGGCGGCCAGGTCCAATGTGGAGAACCTGGCCATTTTTCGGCTACCATTGCCACCACTGCTGCCGCCAACCCCGGCCTCCTTCTGGCTGCTGTCCCACAGCCTCTTGGCCACAGGCGTGCACTGCACAGAGTCCGACTCCTGCTGCTCTGTCTTGACACGGGACACCAGGGGCAACGGGGTGCTGCAGGCCGTCCAGCTCGATGTCTGAGCCACAGGGCTCTGGGGCTCGGAAGATGGAGCCTCCTCGGCATGTAGGCCCTGGGAGTCGCAGCTGGGAGAGCTCACCTTGAGGAAGAACTCAGTGCCCTTCTCCATGATCTCCTGGATCTGCAGGAAGCCAGCCGTGTACATAAGCAAGAACTGGTCCCCCATATTCATGCTCAGCCGGCCCGTGTAGCAGAAGCTGAGGATTTGTTGGAAGGACTGGGGCTGCACAGCCGCCGGCAGCTCTACCACAGCACTCCGGCTGCTGTTGAACAGGTCCCGGAAGTAGGAGCTGCTAGCAGCCAGTACGGCCCGGTGGGCCTTGAAGGCATGGCCTTTGACCACCACTGACACATCACAGTACAGGCCCTGAAGCCGCTGCTCATTCAGGCACTCCAGAATGCTGTTGCCGAAGTTCGGGATCTCCATCTGCAGGGTCTGGGCCATGGTGGCAGCTGTGCAGGGGACAGGGGAAGACAGAGAGATGGGTCAGGTGGCATGCTCAGGCCTGTTCTCAGTGGCATCCAGACGGTGGGTTTGCTGGGGCCTTAAGAACTGCAGTTGCCTGGCTGGTGTGCTCAGGGGTTGTGCATTAACCTATGAACCAGGAGGTCACATGCCAGGTTCCAGGCTCAATCCTCAGTAGGGGGCATGCAGGAGACAGCCAATCAATGATTTTTCTCTCATCATTGATGTTTCTATCCCACTCCCTCACTGAAATCAATAAACAATATATTTAGTAAATAAATAAAAGAATCACAGGATCCACTCCTTCTATTCCTTTAGGACAGACTGTCAAATCAGCCATATCGGCTACAGGACAGGGTGGCTACACGGTGTTTCTTGCAGACAAGGGGGAAAGGCAAACTTACACACAGGTGCTTAAATAGAAAATGAGTTAATACAGTGAGCATAAGGCATCCATGCGTAGGGTAACTCTGAAGGGCACTGGCATGGAAACTCCCAGAGGGTAGAGTCACCCCATTTTCCCCAGTGCTGAGCACATGACACTCCACCACTATTTGTTGAATGACTAAATGACAAGAACCCCTGAAACTGCGTAGGAATACCACTAGTCATCAGGGAAATTCAAATCCAAACCACAACAAGACACTATTTCATACCCACTAGGTCGGGTAGAAGAAAAAAGACATGTGCTGTCAAGGATGAGAAGTTGGAATCCTCCTCTACTGCTGGTGGAGATGCAAAGTTGTGCAGCTGCCGTGGAAAACCGCTTGGCAGGTCCTCAAATGGGTTAAGCATGTAGGTGCCATATGGCCCAGGAATTCCATTCCTCACAATTATACACAAGAGAAGTGAAAACATATATCCACAGAGAAAACTGTGAATATTCACAGCAGCACAATCCACAATTGCCCAAAGGGGCAAACAATCCAAATGTCCATTAAGTGATGAATGGATAAACAAAAGGTGGTACATCCATACAGTGGAATATTATTCAGCCATAAAAAGAAAAGAATCAGTACATGCCATAACTTAGACCAGCAGTCGCCAGCTGGTGGTCCACGGACCACTGACTTATAAGAAACTAAAAACATTATGCTAAATTCAAGAAGCCCGAAAAAAGGATGATCAAAATATCTATCTCATACACTGGGTCTTCGTCCATAATTCCTGACGCACAGCTCTAGCAACACTTGGAACTTCCTAAGTGCTGAGTGGCCTTTTGTTATGTTAAGGAGGGGACTTTTGGAAGCACCTTCATGGAAGCTGGTCGCTAAAGGCCCCACACATGTGATTAGAGGGGTGGGACTTCCAGTCCCCCCACCTCTGGGGAGGGGAGAGAATGGACCCCATCACCAGCAGCCAGTGATGCCATTGGTCAGTCTATTTATGGAGATCTGGAGTGGCTTGTCAGGAGAGGGCCTGGAAGCATGGGATCTCTTCCCACTTACCTGGCCCTATGCAGCTCTTCCATCTGGCTGTTCCTGAGGTATAGCCTTTTACAACAAACCAGTGATCTAGTTAAGTGACATGTTTCTCTGAGTTCTATGAGCAGCTCTAAGAAATTAGTTGAGCAAAAAGAGAAGTTTCTGTGGCTAGTCAGCAGAAGCATGGTAACCCTGGCTTGGGACTGGTGTCAGAAGTGTGTTGGTGGGGCAGTCTTGTAGAACTGAGCCTGTGGACTCTGAAGCAATTTCCAGGTAATGTCAGAATAGAATTGAAAAAAAAAAAAAAGAAGAAGAAGAAGAAGAACAGAATTGAATTCTCGGACACTTTTTTGGTGTCTGAGAATTTTTTCGTTGGTGTGGGGAAGCCCAATCTCTATACCCCAAGTGTAATTATTTGAGTCCAAGAACCCAATTTACAGGGCTTCCTCTTGACCTCATGAAAAATGTTCTGCCGAAGCCGGTTTGGCTCAGTGGATAGAGCGTCGGCCTATGGACTGAAGGGTCCCGGGTTCGATTCCGGTCAAGGGCATGTACCTGGGTTGCGGGCACATCCCCGGTGGGAGATGTGCAGGAGGCAGCTGATCGATGTTTCTCTCTCATCGATGTTTCTAACTCTCTATCCCTCTCCCTTCCTCTCTGTAAAAAATCAATAAAATATATTTAAAAAAAAAAAAAGAAAAAAAAAGAAAAGAAAAATGTTCTAAAATTATGATGGATGCATAACTTTGTGACTATACTAAAAAGCACAGAATTGCACACTTTAAATGGGTAAACTACATGGTATGTGCACCTCTATAAAACTGACACCATATTCTGGGCAGAACTGGGGATGAGACGTGCCAGGTACATTCTACGGGTCTTTTGAATTTTTAACCTGGTGAATGTATTGCCTATTTGCAAAACTAAACAATATTTTTAAATAAAATCAGCCCTAGCCAGTTTGGCTCAGTGAACAGAGTGTCTGCCTTCAGACTGAAGGGTCCCAGGTTCGATTCCAGCCAAGGGCACATGCCTGGGTTGTGGGTTCCATCCCTAGTAGGGGGTGTGCAGGAGGCAGCCAGTCAATGATTCTCTCATCATTAATGTTTCTATCTCCCCCTCCTCTCTGAAATCAATAAAAAAAATTTTTAAAAAATGTGTAAAATCATACCCCACATTTAATTTATGCAAATTAACCCTAAAGTGTTGGGGTAGAAAAGAAATGCAAATTTAAGGATCGGCCTGTGATCTTGCTCATGGAAGTTCAACCCCTATCCTGATCAGTGAGTGGGGAGACCATGGGGGTTGGGGGCCAGGGACCTCTAAAAAGTGTGCACTTCTGAGCCAGAGCCTATTCCTTCCGTGCATATTCCAACCCAGGAGAACTGGCCACATGGGAGGGGCGTGTCCCATACTCTAGGGCAGGTGTGGAGACCTTTTTTCCTGCCAAGAGCCACTTGGATATTTATGGAACATCAATCTCGGACCACACAAAATTATCCACTTAAAAATTAGCCCACTATATTTGGTCAAACATTTAATTAACTCAACCCTAATGCCTTGGCAGGGCCAGACCAAATGATTTCGTGGGTCTTACCTGGCCTGGCTGGATGTTCCCACCCCTGTTCTAGGGGCAATCATAAAAGGTCACTGAAGGGATGATGTGGCTTTAAAAGTGCCTCCAGGTGTAAGAGTATCCCCTGCAATTCTACAGTGGTCCTGAATAAGCAGGCTAGGGAAAAGAAGAGAGGCCCTGAGCACAGAGGCAGGTGAGAAGGATGAAGAGAAATGACAAAAAAGGAGTTCGGCAAAGGCCCTGGGGCAGGAACTAACAAGAGCCCCCAGCTAGTGTTCCCTCATTCCCCAGTTAGCTTTCACAGCTACCATTCCTTATAGCAAGTCCATTCTGACCTGCCTCCCTGGGTTGAGCACTGGGACACAGTGGAGACTTGGGCTCTGTCTTTTAACACTGAGTTCACTCTGAAAAGGCTGCCTAGAGAATAAAAGCAGCCACAAACCCATGGGCTCAGAGGTACACTTCGGGGCCAGGTTGAGTACTGGTTCCAGAACTGACTCACTCCTGGGATCAGGAGCTCCCAACCTCTACTTCTCTATTTGTAAACAGATGCTGATAAGGCCAAAGTGGTTCTGTAAACTCAATCTGAACTCACTGAGTTGCTTCATCTGGCAGAACCGGAGGGAGATGCAGGGGACCTGCCTGCATGAGCTCCCCGAATCCTGTTAGTAAACCTCTGGAGAGGATTTCATACTCCCAATACTCAGCTTGGAGGTCATGTGGCAGTTCAGGACTGTTCCGAAGTCATTGGTGAGTAAGTGGTAGGGACAAGATTCAAACCAGGTCTGCCTGGGCACTGCAATCTGTGATTTCCCTAGGCTGTGCCCTCCTTCTCATTGTCACAAAAAATCACTTAGGGCAACCAGAGGAGGGAGGCACAGACAGGAAATCCCATTAGAAAGAAACGCACCTTTCCTGAGCTCAAACAGTGCTGGATGGGCCAGTAGCTGGCCCTGTGTGAGGAGGTAGGGAAAACCAAGGCACCAAATGGAGGTAAAGGAGAGCCCCATTCAGATGAGCCCCAACCCCCTTTCTCAGGCTGCCAAACAGAAACTGCTCTGAGTACTGGGGCTCAAGTGACCAAGGGAGAGAGTGGCCCCCTGGCCCCTGGAAAGGTGCTTCAGACCCCCAGCATGGAAGGCTCAAGCCTTCCAAGAGGTTGGACCAAGGCAGGACAGGCAAGCCACGAAGTCAGAGGCCCCAGACTTGGGTTCTGATGCCAACCACACTACTCTTTTTTTTCACCATAAAAATGCAAAACGCCTTCTCCCCAAACTCAAACGGTACAGCCGCGTCCGAGGATTTGCGCGCCTCCCCTGGAGAGGCCACTGATTATAAAAGTGTAACGAGGTGGTGGCCTCAGGTCGGTGGGAAACGTTTCCGAGTAAAAATAAACCACACACGCGAACCTTAACTAGGAACCCAGCTTGTGACCAACCACCTTTCACAGCTTTTCCTGGAGTTCGTGGTTAGTGAAAGCTTCCGAAGTGAGGGGGCAGGAGCCAGTCCATAGCCTGCGAGGCCAGCGCTGATCTGGCCCGAGCTGGACTCCCCGGCGTCTAGTGACTTCCTGGCCAAAGTCACCGGCTCTTTCGCTGTCCCAGCCGCGGCGCTGCCCAGTGTGAACATCACGGAAAGACCAGTGGGCGAAGCTTTCTCTTCTGGTCGGAGCCCTGCCGTCCCCACAGTGCCCCCACGGTGACCTCTCGCCCCGGCCCTGCCCGTGGGGTCAGCGTGGCTCACTGTGATGCGGGACACACTACTCTTTAGCTGTGTGGCCTCAGGCCAGCTCCTCACCTCTCTGTGCCTGTTTTTTCACCTATAAAATGGGGGTGCATGCATCTAACCCACCCTGGTGGGCTGCAAGGAAGGTTCTCACGGAATTAGTTCACTGTCTAGTGGGGAGATATAGGGAGAGATTTAATTACCGTTGGGGTGAATGTTACCTAGCAGTCACCCTTGGTGGCAAGGCAAAGGGGTAGGGGAATGACGCACAGAGAGCCACAACAGTCTTGGGCAGGAAGGAGGCCAGTGTGGCTGGAGGACAGCAAAGGGGGACAGGAGGAACCTTGGCCTAATGAGGACGAATGTCTTTTGAGACAGTAGTGGGAAGCTCGGAGCAAAGGAGACCAAGGCCCAGGCCAACTCTGGAGAATTCCCAGCAGCGGTATGGAGACCAGAACACAGAACACAGAACAAAATACAGAGGTGGTGGTGGCAGGGAAGGAGAGAGGATGGTCAGACTCAGGAGTGAACAGCTGTGGGGAGGGAAGGAGGGGAGGTCAAGATGGGCCCTGCCTTCTCTTTGTGAACCCCCAGTCCCCATGACAACCTTGGGGTTGGGTGGGTGGGGGGGGGGCACAGGAGTCCTCTCATTCCACACTGCAGCAGTCATTGGCTCTGGACAATTCCAATGCCCTGGAATCGGGGGACAGTGTTTTAAGAGCTGTATGTATAGTTCCTTCTCCAAGGAGACTGTCTAACCATGAGGGCAGACATTCTGACCAAATTAGTTCATGATCAGCAAATCAGAACAGAGGCAGAGGCTCAATAAATATTTGTAAATGTGTTAAACATGGAGAGGGAAGTAGACACAGAGCACCGAGGCAAGAATAGATGAGTCGTTTGCGACAGGGCTGCTGATGGGGATTACAGGCAGGGGAAGGGAGGGCTGAAGGGATGCGGCTGTGGATGCTTCTGGGGCTGCAGGGGCCATCCTGAGGGATCCCCCTAACTGCACCTGGTGGGCCAGGCACCACTGCAAGCAGTCTCAAAGGGCTCCCCTCTGAGGTGATAGGACTGCCCCCTTTATGGGTGGGGACCATATCTCAGCCTGGCACCAGCCCAAGCAGCGAGACTTTAGGCCCGGACTCCTCCCTGGGAATTGGTGCAGCTCAGCAACAGGAGTGCAGACAACAGAAATGCAGGGTGGAATCTCCCAATATTCTGGCTGAACCCCAACCTCAGAGTGCAGCACCCACAGCTTCCAAGCTTTAGATTAGCAATTGGGGGAGGGAGCACAACATGGCAATTAGTGCAAGTGGCTCAACGAATCAGTGCACAAGTCTTGGCAGGTCTGTGGGCTGTAGAGATCTGGTGTGACCTTGTTGCCCTTGCAAGGAACAGGTCGGTGGGGGGAAGGCGTTAAAGGGGTTTGAGATCAGTGAGGGGCCAGAGGGGACCCCAGAGACCTACCCCGGGGCTCCCTTCCCAATTCAGTCTGCTGGGCTCAAAAGTCCCTCACTCACCTGGCCCTGTGAGGGAAGGGCCATGGAGCCATGATGAGCTCCGAGAAGAAACAGGTGTAAAGCAGGTGGTGCCTGGCCCAGGTCACCTGCTGGCTGCAAAGTGGTGAGATGGAGCCAGGGGTCATGGTTTCCAAACAACCCAATAATTTTGTCCCCGCCAAGCTGAGCCCCTCACCCCACCCCATCTCAGGCCTCAGTCCACTGCAATGTTCCCTCCACTGGCCAAGCTGTGCATCCTGCCTGGAGTGCCCTTCTCCTGCCATTGCCCACATCTTCCTCCTCCACCTCAGCTATACCCGCTCCCCCACCCCCACTCTGGGGGGTTCTAGAGAGGAAAACCCTCCTCTCTATACTCCCCACCCCCAAGCTCCTATGCTCACCTCTGAGAACACAAAATCCCGCTTGACAATAAACTCCCGAAGGGCAGAAAACTATATTTTATTCCTCTCTCCTCACAACTTGGCATGTGTTAAATAGTGGAGACGGAGGTGGACACACAGCACCAAGGATATTCTCCCCAAGCGAGCACACAGAGGAAAGGCCATGCGAACCGACTAGAACCTGACTGTGCAGCCATCTTGGACTTCCAGCCCCCAAATCTGCGAGAAAATAAGTTTATGTTGTTTAAGTCTCCTCATCTATGGTATTTTGTTACGGCTGCCTGAGCTGAGACAGACGCGAAACACCATCTACCCACCTACAATGCTGCCAATGGAACCCCTGGCCTGGACCTCCCCATGGGCGCTGCATTTGCACATGACTCAGATGCCAATTCAATGTGCCTATAACTGAGCTCCTGTCCCCTCCAGCCTGCTCTGATCGTAGCTCACCGGAAAGTTCCCCACTGAGGTCAACACTCTAGACCCCAAGGAGGGGAGGGGCAGCTCTCAGCCCCACATGAAGAGCCGAGAATCCTCCCAGCATTGCTAGTCCTGGTCCCAGACTTGAGCAGGTCTCCCAGTGAGATGTGAGGCTATGAGCTCCCACAAGTTACTCAACAAACATTTGCCGAGCACCTGCCCAGGCCAGGAAGTGTCCAGGAGCCTGGCGTGGCGGGGGACACGGCCATTCCTGCAGAATCACACAGTCAATGTGCTGCATGCAGGGGACTGTTATCTTGCCCAGAAGAGCGGAGATCTGGGGGCAGGGAGTGGCAATCTACTGAGGCAGTGGTGGGCTGGGGTCTTACCCTCAAGGCACAGGGAAGGCACGCAGAGCCTTGAGGGAGAAGCAGATGTGGTTCTTCCAGAAAGTGAAGGTTGGCACTAGGCTCAGTCCTCTGCTACGGGCAGAACTGGTGTCCCCCCACCCTAACCCCCACGTGCCTATACTTGGAGTCAGAATCTGTAGGAGAAAATTAAAAGGTCACAGAAGTGGGGCCCTAACTCAGTAAGACTGGTGTCCGTATAAGAGATATTTTTCTTTTCAAGCACACACACAAAGGAAAGCCATGTGAGCACACCAGAACCCAACCAGAACCTGACCTTGTGGCCATCTTGGACTTCCAGTCCCCAGAGCTGTGAGAAAGTGTCTGCTTAAGCCTCCCCATCTATGGTATTTTGTTATGGCTGCCTGAAATAGGCTTCAAACACAGCTCTACTCACCCACAACTCTGCCATGGAGCCCCTGGCCTGGGCCTCCCCCGGGGGTGCTGGATTTGCACATACCTCAGATGCCAACTCAATGTGCCTGCAACTGAGCTCCCATCCCCCCAAGCCTGCTCCGGCCGTAGCTCTCACTGGAAAGCTCCCCACTCAGGCCAAGACCCTTAGATTCACCTTGGACTCCTGCAAAACCAGTTCTCACCATCTGGGTCCGGAGTAGCACCACCAGGGCCCCTACAATGCATATTGGGGCCCAACCTGCCTTTGAGCCTTCTAGAAGGCTGTCCCAAATGGCCACAGCTCTTTATACCCTCACAGTCACCAACCTCAGATTTCCAAAGACAGACAACGTTCCAATCCCAATTCCTTCGGTTGTTTTTTTCTGTTTGGTTTTTCCTCCTTGACACTTCCCACTATCTAGCAAATGTGTTCTTGGTTTTGTGTCAGCTCCACTGGGGCAGGGCGTTGGCCTGTTTCCGGCTGCTTTGTCCTCTGCCCCTAGAACCTGCTGGGCACACAGTGGGTGTTCAATAGTTATTTGAGAAACAAATGGGATAATTATTCCCATTAATTCCAACCTGGTTCCCTTTTCCCAGTTCACAACAATGAAACTAAAACAGGAGTGGCACTCAAAAGGGGTCTCTGAGGCTGGGCTCAATGTAAGTGAATGTGAACAACTGCTCACACTGCTGCCGGATGAAAACCATGATTCGGGACAGCCTCGGGCGCACTAGGCTTCAAACGAAACCACTTGTGTGGCTGGTGATTCTCGGGAGTGTGAGCTGCCACCTCTTCGGGAAGGGAGCTCCGAGTTCTCCAGCCAGCAGAGGCTGGGGGGACTGATCTGTGGTTTACCCGGGAAGCTCTGAGTCGCCCACTGATACGTGGGCGACTCGATTAAGGGAAACCAACTCCAAGTGTAAGAAGGAACTAAGGCTCCTGGAAAGCCCCATAATCCTTTACCCAGCTCAGCAGGAGGTGGCCAGATCCAGCCATAGCCAGGGATGAACCCAGAGCCATTGGGACCCTCTTAGGGGCCGAATTAGACAGCTCAGGCAAATGTTTGATAGGGAAGCACAATGTGCTCTCTAATTGTATCGATCCTACTGTTTGGCATCTGTGCACATTTAACTCACTTCTTTTTCCCTGAAAAGCAGCCACTAAACTCATGGTGGGGGATAGGATTTGCAATAGTAGCTGGCATTCACATTTGTCCCTACTGTGCACCAGTACCCAGAGAGGGCTCAGAGCGGGTGCTTCAATTATTCCTCTCGCTAGTTCTGGGGGAGGAAACAAATCTTCCTGTCATTTAAAGATTAGGAGATCAAGAGCCAGAATCACACCCAGGCAGTCTGACTCCTGTCTGAGAATCAGGAGGCTTCTTGACTCGGCTGGCTAGGCTCATCCTCTGCATGGTCCTGTTGTTCCCCACAGCAGGCCGCTGTGACTAGACTGATTTCAGGGATAGGAAAACTGGGGCTCAGAGAAGCCAGAGTGGGGGAAGGGAAGCAAGGGCAAGCCAAGGCCAGAGCCAGGCTCTTTATCCTCGCTGGGCATGTCCTCTGCAGAAATGGGATTTGCTGCCCAGCTGGGGACCCCCCCATCCATGGTCTCAGGTGCCCTCTGAGGGCCAGGTGGGGTGCTGTTCTGTTTCCCCAGCTCTTCTCCACTCTTCCTTCCTTCACTGCCACCTCCGGGGATCAGCAGTTTAGCCTGTAGCCTCTCCAACTTCCTATTTCTCCTGACAGCCCTGGGCAATCTAGCCTCCGCCTGCAGCAGCTCCAGAACCTAGCAGCAGCCCAGCCCCCCTTCCACTCTGACCACAAGCCCTCCTTCTGAGCTACAGCCTACTCCCCGGGTATAGTCACACCCAAAGGACAGAAGAGCAGAGGCCATGCAAAAGCCCTGAGGTGTTATTGCTCCAACACAAAGGAGGCTGGTGGTGCTGAGGGCGGGTGGTTACTGGGATGGGGCTTATTGAAATGCACTTGGACACCACACAGGGCTTGGCAGGGTCTAAGAATGGAGTCTTATTATTATTTTACTAGGCTCAAATATCCCTTACAAAGCTTCCTGCTTAGCATTACACTTCCCTTTCTCTTCACTTCCAGGAACATTTATCTATCTTAGTGCTTGTCCCAATCAGTCTTCCCAACTATAAAAGGGGCCAATAGCAGCAGCAGCAACCTTACAAGGCTGTTTCAAGGATTAAACCAACAAAATAGCCCACCATGCAGTCAGTGTCCAGTAATGCCAGCTGGGGTTGGCACAGTTATTAGCTGTGTCCCCTTCTGTCCGTCCACCTACCCCTTGTCAGACTATACACTCCCTGACAGTAACAGAGACATCTTATGCCTTTCACCATCTCCCAAACCTTGTGATTTCATAATAGGCGGTACATACAGGGAGCTCCCCTGGTGCCATCACAGCATCACCTGATCGCACTCAGACAGTAACTTCTCATGTAACCCTCACCAGTTGGCCCAGCACTGCAGCTCCTGAGAACAGTTCCATGGTGGGGCTGCCCTGTGCATTATATGATGTTGAGCAGCACCCTCTGCAACCACTAGAGCAGCGGTTCTCCACCTGTGGGTCGCGACCCCTTTGGGGTCGAACGACTCTTTCACAGGGGTCGCCAAAGACCATCCGAAAACACATATATGGTTAAATATTGTTTTTGTGATTAATCACTATGCTTTCATTATGTTCAATTTATAACAATGAAAATACATCCTGCATATCAGATATTTACATGACGATTCATAACAGTAGCAAAATTACAGTCATGAAGTAGCAACAAAAATAATTTTATGGTTGGGGGTCACCACAACATGAGGAACTGTATTAAAGGGTCGCGGCATTAGGAAGGTTGAGAACCACTGCACTAGAGGCTAGTAGCACTGCCAGACCAGCTGTGACAACAAAAAATGTCATCAGGTATTTCCCAAGTATCCCCTGAGGGGGCAGAATTGCCCCTGGTGGAGAACCACTGAGATATAGGTATGCCTGCTTGTTCCCACTTTATCAGATGAGGAAACAAAGGGCGCCGAGGTCAAGACTTTTGCCCAAGGGTTTCAAGGCCAAGCCAGGTGGTGCAGGGTAGTGCTAACTCTCTCCACTACAGTATGTTAGTTCATCCTAACCCTCCCTGTACTTCAGTCATGACAGAGTCATGGTCCTCACAGACACCCTTGGGTCTCTGAGGACGCTGAGACCTTCACCGAGGAGGCAGCAGGGGAGAAGGGACAATGACCACAACCAGGCACTGGACACAGGACAGCCACCTGCCCAGTTCCACCTCATGGCCTCTGTGGTTCAAAGGGCTGGGGGGGGGGGGCGGGACAGGGGATGCCATTCTCAGGAGAGGGGACCCAGGATCAGAGGCAGGAAGGTGGGTCTGCTTGCCCATGGTAGGCATGAGAAAACTCAAAATGTGCAAAAGTGCTCAGCTGGGCACCCAGGAAAGTGGTCAGGGGTAATGAGGATGACAGAGGACCCAACAGAGGCTCCTGGAAAGCCCCACAATCCTTTACCCAGTTCACCTCCATGATTTCAAGACCGGGCAGCTCACCATAATCTCAAATGTAGTAATCCCCACTTCAGCTGGCATGCCACCTTCTCCATCAGGAGCTTTGGCAACGGCACTGATGAATTCCCAGGCAGACCTCACCACACCAAACCCCAATCCTCCCTGTTGACCCCAACAGTGAGCCCAGCAAAGCCAATCAAAGCTCTCATCTTCTCACAGCCTTGCTCAAGAACCTACTGGGGCTGTCCAGTGCCTGGCCCTGGCCAAGGCCCGGAATGCAGGCCAAGGGGGTCTGGACTTGCATCTGGTGTGACGGGGAGACCCAGAAGACCCCGAGGCTGGGTGCTTCCTTTCTGTAAATGGGACTAAGGGTCTATCTGTACATTAGGGTCACTCCTTGCTCCTTCCTCATGAAGACATTCAGAGCACTTGGCAGGAGCCTGGCACATGCTTAATGAAGACTCTCACTGGGCTGTCCGTCTGCCTAGAACATTTGCCCCTCCTTGCCCCAGCCAACTCCCCGCCCCCACCCCCCGGGCTGATTTATTTCTTATTATTCAAGGTTCAGATCTCCCCAAAGTCTTCCCTGACCATCCTATCTAAAGCCCCACAGCACTCACTCATTTCCCCTTGTCTCACTACGTTCATGAATGCAGGGATAGCAGGAATGCTCTTGGTCATTTGTTTGTTGGGTCACCTTCACTAGAATAAAAGTTGCTGAGAGAGGCTCTAGGATCTGCTACTCAGGGCTGCTCCCCTAGTTCCTCACAGGGGGTTGGCATCCTAGTGAGATAAAACTGCCCCATGGCCGCCGTCCACCACCCTACCCCAGATCATGGCCTCCTCTGGCGCCCTAGGTCTGTGCACCCTAAGTCCTCACAGAAAAGCAGTTAGTTATTAAATGTGCCTTCTACAGCTCCAGGTGCAGGCATAAACCCACCACCCACTTCTCTGCCACCCACACACCAAGGCCACCTGAGACCCAATCTCTGCCCCTGTTCCAGCTGTGAGTCAAGGTAACCACCCCTGTCCTCAGTAGCCAGGCCAGAGCCCTGCCAAGGCCCGGGAGGCCCCAGCCTCAGCCCAACCAGGCAGGGGAAAGGCCTCTTTACGTGGGGCTGCTGGCCCAGGCGCTACCCCTCCCAGAACCAGGAGGCGAGCCACAAGATGGGAGGAGGCCAGGGCCCAAATAGAAGGCCGTTCTAGGAATGATGGGGATACTGGGGGAAGGGAAGGAATGAGGGTGACAACCCATCATTAAACCCAGATCTGGCTGATACCAATCGCCCCAGCAGTCGGTCGCTTCTGCTCCAGGTGCGAGGCTCCCAAGTCAGTGTTCTCGGGACACACCGGTAACAGCTTTGCAATTAGCGCCAAGAAAAGGAACAAAAGCTGGGGTGTTCTGACCCGGGACCAACGTGGGGAAAAAGACAAACCAGGAAAGCAAAGCAAAATTCAGCTCCACAGCCCAGCCCCGTCCTCATAACCGCCTCCCCCTGGCAGTCCACAGCTCCATCACCTCTAACCTCTTGGCTCCCGCATGGGGCATGGGGGATGAGAAAGACTCGTGTCTGAGAAAGCTTTCACTTTCCCAGCCCCCAGGGACACCATGAAAACTGTACGAAAGGGTACTGACCCATCCCCTGGGATGGCAAGAAGAAAGAATTTTTGAGGAGGAATCTGGAAGACTGGGGAGCTCCTCCAGTCATGACCCTCAAAGGCCAGCTTGGGGGATTATGGGTTTGGGCTCTAGTCACATGACCTGGGATAAGCCACCCCAAGGCCTAAGCTGACCTGGTTGGTGGTGAGCAATGAATGAGCTCATGTGACCAGCAGGGGCCTGGTCCGGACATCACCCTAGAAGCAGAGCCCCGGGGGTCAGTAACCCCAAGGGCCTGGGCTAGGGTGCCTGACTTGATCCCCTTCTTGGTGACGGGACCTGCCCGTTACCCCCTCATAAACCTCCAAGACACAATGAACAAAACTTTATACACTCACCTCCCAGTTCACCTTCAGGGAGCTAGTGCCCGGGAAGCCACCGTCTAAGATGGTGGTTGGGGGCCCAGCCTCCAGGTTTGAGCCTCAGGGCTCCGGTCACAATCGGGCGGGGAGAGATTCTAGGAACCTTAGATGCTCAGGTAAGGGCACCGAGGCCGCCTCCCTGCAGGTACAGGGGGTGGGGGTGTGCAAGGGCCACCCCCATGGTAAACAAGATGCCCGAGCTAGGTGTTCCCAAGCTGCCCACACCAACACCCACCTGGCAGAGGCTTGCCCCAGGGTAGGTCGGGGACCCAGAGCCGGATGGGAGTGAGGTGTGTGTGTGTGGGGGGGGAAGAGTCCCCCCCATTTGGCCCAGAGCTAACTTCTGGCCGGGAAAGGGGGTACATCTTGGCACGTGCCTCTCGGTCAGCACTAGTTCTCGGACCTGCCTCCACATCCCCACTAGCCTAGCCCCAAAGCTCCGCCTCTTCCCCGACTCCCCAACTCCTCCAGGAGTCCCCCAACTTACCCGATCTCCCCGGGACCTGGCCTCTCCCCCGCAACATCTCTCCAGCCCTCACCCCAGGTGACTCCGCCAGCACCTCGGGGCTCTGCGACCCGCCGGCTCCCCGCAACCCCCCACCCCCAACCCCCATTCCGAACTCGCCCCGCCCACGCCCACCAGCCCCACTTCCTGGGCTTCTCCTCGGCCACCCCCGAGCCTGTAACCTGACCCACCCACCTCCGCCCGCGACCGTACCTGCCCGCCCGGCCACGCCCCGACCCCCTCCGGGCCATTTCCCTCCGGCGGCGCCGCCCGCCCCTCCTCCCCGCACTCGGCCGGCCCCCGAGCCCGACTCCTCTTCCCCTCCCCCTCCGGGCTCCCGGGAGCCTTCTCACTTCATCCCTCGGGCCCTGCAACTTCCCCGCCGCCCCTCCCCCCGCACCTGCCCGGCCCGGCCCGGCCGGGCTCCCCATCCCCCGCCGGGAAGGAGGGGCGGAGGTCTGGGCCCAATCCCGCCGTCCCCCAAGCCCCACGGCCCGGCCTGGGGCTGGACACTCCAGGCCGCGGGCGGGGGCCAGGTCACCCCGCACTCGCCGGCCCAGCCTGAAGTGCAGGCTGCGGGCCCGGTTCCTCCTCTCTCTGAGGAGGCCGCCCCGAGCCCTCCCCGTTCGGGCCGGAGCCGGACCTCGGATGCCCTCGGGCCGCCCCGGCGAGAGGAGGCCGGAACCAGGCCTGGAGCGGGTCGCCTCACCTGCGCCGTGGCCGCGCTCCGGGGGCTCCTGGCGGGCTCCGCAGCGGCAGCTGGGGCCGGACCTGGGCCCGGGGCGCACCCCCCTGCGCCGGGGCCTCGGCCTCCGCCTCCGCGGCCTCCGCGGCCTCCGCCTCAGCAGCAGCGGCAGCCGCGGCGGCCATTCATTGTGGGCCAGGCCGCCCCAGCCGAGCGCCGAACCAGCGCAAGCCCCGCCGCCGCAGCCGGGCTGGGGAGGAGCCGCCTAGGCCCCGCCCCCGCCCCGCCCCGCCCCGCCCCCTAGGCGAGGGCAGCCGAGCACCGAAGGCGCCCCTTCCGGTCTCCGCCTCCAGGACCTCGTCTGTGCTTTAGAGTTCGAATCCCGACCCTGTCACCTTCTAGTCCCGCAACCTGGGGCAAGTCGCTCTGCCTCTCAGAACTTTAGTTTCCTGTCAAACGCAAATAATAACAGTGTCTGCTGTTCATTGTGCCAGGCACTGTTTTAGGGTCTTTCTGTGAATGATCTCATTCCAATTTTAGTATATATGCTGCTGAAGAGAGCACAAGTGAAAGGTCCCAGTAACATTCTTACGTAGGAATTATTTCACACACACACACTTTATAGAAAAGGGAGGCACAGAGAGATAAAGAAAAAGGCTAAAGGAAGTGATGGCGGGTGTCAGGCTTCAAGCCCAAGGTCCAGAAGCCACAATAAAACACACTAAGTCAGATGACGTTATAAGCATTTTATCTGCACTCACTTGTTTCATGCTCATCACAAACCAATAATGAACCTTGAAAAGTTCTGCCCATTTTGCAAATGGGGGAGACATAAGCACAGAGAGGGGTTAAGAACCAGTAGCAAAGGGAGCTGGGACTGGGAGCCCAGACAGCCTGGACCACTACCCTGTCCTCCTTTCTTGTTGAGGGTTACGTGAAAGAGACTTCCTTGCATACTTTCGGGGTGTTGTCTTGTAATCTTTGCTCTATCTTGGGAGCTAGGACTCTTATTTAACATGGAAGGAAAGTGAGGTCCAGAGAGTTTAAGTAACTTGCCAAGACCATGTGGTTGGGCTAGGATTCAAACTCAGTAAATCTGATTCCAAAGCCTGAGCTATTCTTGCAGGATGCCCCGAAATAATGTGTTTATGGCACCCAGAATCCAGGAGACGATCGATAGGCATAGGATTGCTTCGCGTACCGCCCTTTTTCTGAGCCTCAACTTCCTCATCTGTGAAGTGGGCTGGTGAGGTGAGGCCTTAATTACAGGAGAACCGCTGTGATCAAGGCCTTGGACATCACGCGTTCTGCGCTTTCCATGGTGCATTTTGACCCCGGCCGCCCACGGTAGGTGGCATCACTGATTGGCTACATTCTGCCACATGACCCGCCCCCAACCGTGCCAACATGGCGGCGCCCAGGTCTTCATCCGGAAAATGTGACCGAGCCTAATTCGGTTCTCCGTTTCGCGAGAGCAGGTGAGGAGCGCCCGGGCGGCGAGGGGAGGGATCTGGTGCCGGGGCGGACCCACTTAAGGGCTTCAGGCTGCGCTAGGGCGGGTCTCCAGAAGATGGGCGCTGGCGTCAGCTCACGGAGGCCACGGGCTCTCCTGAGCCTCTGTTTTGCAGATGTGTAGGCCCCCCGGTCCAGGAAAGCAGCTCTCTCCTCCCCTCTGCGCCCTCCTGATGCAGACCGGGCAGGCACAGGCCGCCGCGGATGTCCCACGCGAGGGCCGTTCTGCGGTTCACCCTGAGTCTCCGCTCCGCCGGCCGTCTGTGTAGTGCTCGGTTTATGGAGGAGCCGCCCCACCGGCCGGTAAGTCCGCCCGCCATGGAGAACGGCACGGCGCCCTGCGGCGAAAAGCGCCCACCTGACACCCAGGAGACGACGGTCACCGAGGGGTCCGCCAAGATCGCCTTCCCCAGCGCCAACGAAGTCTTCTACAACCCAGTGCAGGAGTTCAACCGGGACCTGACGTGAGCAGGGGTCCGGGTCAGCTTGGCGGAGGGCAGTGGGGGTGTGTGGTGAGGGGGTGTGAACCCGGGACCTTTGTCTCCCGCAGATGTGCTGTGATCACTGAGTTTGCGCGCATTCATCTTGGGGCGAAAGGAATCCAGAGTAAGTGGAGGTCCAGTCGCCTGGTGGGTGGTGGTCACACGGAGGTCTCCCCCTGTCCAGCCCCCTCCTTCCCTAAAGTCTGGAAACGCCCCGGGCTCTGCTCCTTCAGCCTTTTCTTAGGGACTTTGGGGAAGATTTTCTTTCACGAATCTTCTGTATTTTGAAGAGTAAGAGGTTTCTCAAAGAGAGTCTTGATAGTCCCTGACTTGGGTTTCTGGGTGGCTGCAGTCAAGGTGCCAGGTGAAAAGGAGGTGCAGAAGGTGGTGGTGGACTTGTCAGAGCAAGAGGAGGACAAGGCTGTATTGAAAGAGGGGGCAGACCCGGCCCCTGGAAACCAGCCTCGAACAGCCACTGTGGGGGAGATCTGCGAGGTGAGGCCTGGGCATAAAACAGGTGGCAGCCCGGGAGTCCAGTGGGTGGAGGAAGGAAGGCTCCTGGAAGGGGAGAGCTGTAGGAGGGTGTGTATGTGGGTGGGGGTGGGGGTGCTCAGCAGAGAATGGAGATATTGATGTGAGTGGGGCTCCCTGCTTACTCCAACAGGAAGGCCTTCGAGTGCTGGAGGGCCTGGCAGCCTCGGGTCTTCGTTCCATTCGCTTTGCCCGAGAGGTGCCTGGGCTCCGATCCGTGGTTGCTAACGATGCCTCTGCCCGAGCTGTGGATCTCATCCGCCATAATGTGCAGCTCAACGAAGTGGCCCACCTGGTACAGCCCAGCCAGGCAGATGCCCGGTAGGTCCTGGGCTGCAGAGCCAGGCAGCTGGAAGGTGCCATCTATAGTCAGGCTGCCTGGGTCAAACCCTACCTGTGTCATAATCTTGCTCTCTGATCTTGGGAGAGTGCTTTAGTCTCTCTGAGCCTCAGTTTCCTTACGTATAAAATGATAGTTTTACAGGGGTTGCTGTACTGATTAAATTAGAGGTAATTCTTGTATAGCTCATTCTTGGTGCCAGAAATTTGTACCATTATGGTTTTCATTTTAAACTTCTCATACTTTTATTCGTTCAAATGAACTAGCTTATATCCACTGTCCAATGTGTGCCAGACACTGTTCTCAATGCAGGGAATGCATCCGTAAACATTACAGACAAAATCCCTGACCTCGTGGAATTCCCATTCAAATGCAGGGGTCAGCAGACCATAGCCTGGGAGGCCCCACAGTCTGAGTTTTTGTGGCCTGTGATGTAAGAATGTTTGTTTTTTTAATCCTCACCTCCTCAGGTGAGGATTGTTTTCCCCCATTGGTTTTGAGAGAGAGTGGAAGGGAGGGGGAGAGACACAGAGAGAGAAACATCAATGTGAGAGAGGCACATCAATTGATTGCCTCCTGTGTGGATCGAGCCTGCAACCAAAGTATGTGCCCTTGATCAGAATCGAACCAGAGACCCTTCAGTCCTCCGGCTGCTGCTCTAACCACTGAGCTAAGAATATTTTTTTACATTTTTTTAATTAAATCTTTATTGTTCAGATTATTACATTTGTTCCTCTTTTTCCCCCCCCCATAACTCCCCTCCTCCCAGTTCCCGCCCCACCCTCCACCCTCACTCCCCACCCACTGTCCTCATCCATAGGTGCACGATTTTTGTCCAGTCTCTTCCCACATCTCCCACACCCCTTTCCCCCCCAAGAATAGTCAGTCCATTCCCTTTCTATGTCCCTGATTCTATTATAATCAACAGTTCATTCTGTTCATCAGATTATTTATTCACTTGATTCTTAGATTCACTTGTTGATAGATGCATATTTGTTGTTCATAATTTGTATCTTTACCTTTTTCTTCCTCTTCCTCTTCTTAAAGGATACCTTTCAGCATTTCATATAATCCTGGTTTGGTGATGATGAACTCCTTTAGCTTTTCCTTATCTGTGAAGTTCTTTATCTGACCTTCAATTCTGAATGATAGCTTTGCTGGATAAAGTAATCTTGGTTGTAGGTTCTTGGTATTCATCACTTTGAATATTTCTTGCCACTCCCTTCTGGCCTGCAAAGTTTCTGTTGAGAAATCAGCTGACAGTCGTATGGGTATTCCCTTGTAGGTAACTGAGTTTCTTTCTCTTGCTGTTTTTAAGATTCTCTCTTTGTCTTTTGCTCTTGGCATTTTAATTATGATGTGTCTTGGTGTGGTCCTCTTTGGATTCCTTTTGTTTGGGGTCCTCCGTGCTTCTTGGACCTGTAAGTCCATTTCTTTCACCAGGTGGGGGAAGTTTTCTGTCATTATTTCTTCAAATAGGTTTTCAATATCTTGCTCTCTCTCATCTTCTGGCACCCCTATAATTCTGATGTTGGTATGCTTGAAGCTGTCCCAGAGGCTCCTTACACTATCCTCGCATTTTTGGATTCCTTTTTCATTTTGCTTTTCCGGTTGGATGTTTTTTGCTTCCTCACATTTCAAATCATTGACTTGATTCTTGCGCTCCTCTGGTCTGCTGTTGGGCGTCTGTATAATATTCGTTATTTCAGTCCGTGTATGCTTAATTTCTAGTTGGTTCCCCAATATAAGATCGAGGGTCTTATTAGTTTTCGTGTAGATCTCATTAAGTTTATCGGCAGCTTCTAAACAGTTCTTGAGAGACCTTAAAAGTGTGGTTCTGAACTCTATATCTTCCATTGACAATTTTGTCCTGTTTCTTTGTCTCCGCATTTTGTTATGCTTCCTTGGTGCACCCCCTAGTGGTCTTTGTTCGAAGTCTTATAGTTAAATCTTGATTGTTGTAGCTAATTCCAGGGAGGGTTTGACCTCCAGGCCAAGTGGCTATGAGAATCAGCTGTGTCAGCAGTGAGAGAACTTCTGTCCTCTAGGGAGGTGCTAATCTAGCCTTTGCCTGAGGCTATCCGGCAAATGCCTCTGTGCAGGGCTTGGGCGGGGCGGGTCGCACAGGATCAACAGGGTGGGCTGGAGAGAGCAGTTATGGCGGCTCTCAGTCCTGTCCCCAGGGGCTCTGCCTCTCTGAGTCCCAGCACCCGCTGCAAAGCTCGGAGAGAAAGCTGCACTCGCTCTGACCGAAGCCAGACAGTCCCGCTTCTCCCGTTTGAGTCTGGGTCCCTAAAGACTCTCCCGGATCTGGAGCTCAGAGTCTGCGACTCCCTCCCGATTGAAAACGCCAACCGCGCCCTCCGCCGCCAGCCCGCTCCGCGCACTCCGCACCTCAGAATTTGACTTCAGCACTGCGCCTCCTCTGAGTGTCCGTGTGCGTTTCTCTTTCCTCCTAGTTGTAGGACTTCCACTCAGCCAGCGTTCCTGTGGTTCTGGGTGATGTCCCTTCCGTTTTTTGGTTTCACTTTTGAAGTAGTTGTTCAAAGCAGCAAACTCCGGCGTTAACCTATGCCGCCATCTTGGTTCTCTGATTTTAATCCTATTTTTTACATTTTTAAAGGTTAAAAAAAAGAATATACAATAGTGACTGTATGTGGTCTACAAAACCTAAAATATTTACTGTCTAACCTTTATAGAAAGTAAATAAATAAGTAAAAAATATTTGCTTTCCTGACCATAGTAAAATCTAATAGGAAACGGAGAAGATAACAAATAATTGTAACAAATAAGTTACATAGTAAGGTAGAGGTGAGAAGTGCTCTGGAAAAAAATTGAGGGGGTAGGGCAGGGGTGGGCAAACTTTTTGACTCAAGGGCCACAATGGGTTCTTAAACTGGACCGGATGGCCAGAACAAAAGCATGGATGGAGTGTTTGTGTGAACTAATATAAATTCAAAGTAAACATCATTACATAAAAGGGTACGATCTTTTTTTTTTTTTTAGTTTTATTCATTTCACACGGGCCGGATCCGGCCCGCGGGCCGTAGTTTGCCCACGGCTGGGGTAGGGGATAGAGGAAGATGGTAGGGGGGGGATTGCAATTTTGAAAAATGTGATCAAGGTGGGCTGTGTTGAGAAGATACCATTTACTTTTCCTCATCAAAGGGAACAATATAGGTCCAAATCCACGGAGTTGTTCTGAAAGGCACCTTCCACCCCCATTGGAAGATTATGTGGTTAAATGAGTTAATGTATCTAAATTGCTTGAAACGGTGTCAGGCATGTATGTGCTACATTAGTACAGTAGGTCCTGAAATAATGCCGTTGATAAGAAAAAGAAAAATCACTTCCTGGCCAGGGCTACTGTCTGTGTGGATCTGGCACATTCTATCCGTGTCTATGTGGCTTTCCTATGGAGACTTAGGTTTCGTCCTACAACCTAAAATACTCAGGTGAGGCCTGGTTGGTGTGGCTCAGTGGTTGAACGTTATGCATGAACCAGTCAGGAGGTCGGGGCTCAATTCCTGGTCAGAGCATATGCCTGGGTTTCAAGCTTGATCCCCAATAGGGGGCCTGCCAGAGGCAGCCGAACAGTGATTTCATTGTTGGTGTTTCTCTCCCTTCCTCTCTCAAGTCAATTAAAAAATAAGCAAATAAAGTGTATATATATATATATATATATATATATATATATATATATATATATATATATATATTCAAATGAGGTAAATTGGCATGCCTGCATTGTCCCAGGCTGAGGGAGTGTGTGTGGGTAGTGAGTGGCCCTGCAGTGGAAGGGTGTCCTGTCCAGGGTGGATCCCCTGAGCTGCCTGGATAGACTCCAGCCATCTATGACCCTGAACTGGAATAAGTGGGTGGAAAATAATGATCTGATTTGTTTTTATTAATTTTTCTTTTCTTTTTTTAAAAAAAATATTTTATTGATTTTTACAGAGAGGAAGGGAGAGGGACAGAGAGTCAGAAACATCGATGAGAGTAACATTGATCAGCCGCCTCCTGCACATTCCCCACTGGGTATGTGCCCGCAACCAAGGCACATGCCCTTGACCGGAATCGAACATGGGACCTTTGAGTCCGCAGGCCGATGCTCTATCCACTGAGCCAAACCAGAGCTTACTAATTTTTCTTAAATGTAATTAGAGCTCACATTTATTTCATCTTTTAATGTTAGAAGTGTTTTGAGTCTTTATTTAGAATTTGAGCAATGTTTTTGTGACCAGAAATGCTGTAGGAATTTAACTCTTGTTTGTATCAATTAGTCTGTGAAAACGTTGGTTTCATTACATGTTTTTCTACTTAAAGTCACAGTTTTCAATAACTGTGATGATGTTAAGTGAGGACTTACTGTATTGGCTATTGTCATGCCATTGTTGGAGATGGGTAGACAGAGGCCTGAGGGGAAAAGCCATGAAGTTTTTAGCAAATGGATGCCAGGATCTAAGCGCAGGCAGCTGGCCCGAGTCCAGGTTTAAACTCTTACGCTGCATGACTGAACAGAGCAGTCCCTGGCACAGGGCGCTGAGGTATTGGCCCTCTCACTCCCAGGATGCTGATGTACCAGCACCAGCGGGTGTCGGATCGGTTTGATGTCATCGACCTGGACCCCTATGGCAGCCCTGCCGCTTTTCTGGATGCAGCTGTGCAGGCTGTGAGTGAAGGAGGTGAGGCCAGGCTGACCCAGGAGTATAGAGCAGGGCTTGGAGTGTTTGAAGGATCCTCACCCCTTCCTTACCTGCAGGGTTGCTGTGCGTTACCTGCACGGACATGGCAGTGCTGGCAGGGAACAGCGGGGAGACATGCTACAGCAAGTACGGGGCCATGGCCCTCAAGAGCCGGGCCTGCCACGAGATGGTGAGGACCCTTCCCCCACACCCCTTCCCACCCCTCAGACCCGTTCAGCTTCCTCCAGGCAGCATATTAACGACAAGCACACCTTTAACCAGCATAGTTCCTAACAGCATGGGCTGCCAGTCATGGTCATGTTGGGGGCAATGGCTTTGTCCAGGGTAGGAGCAATGATGACACCATTCTTTCTAGTCTCTGTTTTAACAACTTTGCAAAATTATCTCTTTAAGGCAATTTTTCCAGGTCTGGGTTCAAGTCCTAACTTTGCTGGTAGCTTTGAGCAAGCAGCTTCCCCTTTCTGGGCCTCAGTTTTGGCATTTGTGAAATGGGCATGCTGAAGGTGGCCTGGGTACCACTGGGTCGCTGTGGGGATTCAGGAAGGCGGGCAGGCTACGTCAATGGGCAGGGAAAGGAGAGGTTCCATCCTTTTCCTTAGGGGCCCTGTCACAGGTCAGCCTGGGAAACGCTGCCTCTTTTTCTGGGTAGAGTGTCACGGCAGCTCCCTAGCATGGGGAGGTCCCCAGCCATGCTGCAGCACCCAGTGTCCCCACTTCCTGCCGACAGAGCCCGTGGTGGCCGGACTAAGGTCCTTGTGGCCACGTCGCAGCACACGGCATGCTGATGATGCTAATCGGAGAGATTCCACTTACGGGCCCGAACGTTCCTAAGTCACTTAGTGCTCCCAGCAGGGCCATCGAGGCAGAGACCGGTGCAGCTTCACCGGTGAGGGAACTGAGCAGTCGCCAAGGGCCACAAGTCAGAGTACTCAGGGCTGGACTTGGCCCCCACGGAACCTACCTTGACCCTGTGCTGTGAACACCTTGTTCAGAGGCAGGGCTGATGGCAGATGCCCACCCCCCCCCCTTCTCACCCCCAGGCCCTGAGGATCGTCCTACACAGCCTGGACCTCCGTGCGAACTGCTATCAGCGCTTCGTGGTGCCCCTGCTCAGCATCAGCGCTGATTTCTACATACGTGTTTTTGTTCGTGTCTTCACCGGCCAGGCCAAGGTCAAGGCTTCAGCCAGGTTAGCAGGGGTGGGGCAGGCACTGGAGCAGGCGACAGAGCCTTCCCCTGCGGAAATGAGGTCCTACAGGGGACCAGGCCGCCCTGAGGAAGAGTTGGGGTGTGGTAGCCAGCCCCGTTTCCCCACAGCAAGCAGGCGCTGGTGTTCCAGTGTGTGGGCTGCGGAGCCTTCCACCTTCAGCGCCTTGGCAAAGCATCGGGGGCCCCTGGTGGCCGGTGAGCAACAGTGAGCCAGGAGGGAGGTGAGGGGTTTCTGAGGGGTGTGGTTGCCCCCTAAACTCCTCTCTCTGTGCAGGGTCAAGTTCTCTGCAGCCTGCGGTCCCCCTGTGGCCCCTGAGTGTGAGCACTGTGGGCAGCGGCACCAGGTGGGACCATGCCGGGTTTAGGCATGGGGTCTCAAGGGTCCTTGTGTCTCACTCCTTGTCCATCTGGCCCCTGTGTGTCTGCAGCTCGGTGGCCCCCTATGGGTGGAGCCAATCCATGACCTGGATTTTGTGGGCCGTGTCCTAGAGGCTGTGAGCACCAACCCCGGCCGATTCCATACTTCGGAGCGGATCCGAGGAGTCCTGAGCGTCGTCACCGAGGTAAGGGCTGGGCCAAAACAGGATGGGGCTCACCTGTGCCCAGCTTCCTCCATCTGCCCCATGCATATCCTGTTGTCCCCCATGGCAGGAGCTGCCGGACGTGCCTCTGTACTACACGCTGGACCAGCTGAGCAGCACCATCCACTGTAGCACGCCCAGCCTCCTGCAGCTGCGGTGAGGGCTGGGTGGGGGAGGAGCAGCGCCTGAGTGCTGGGTGCCCTGGGCAACTTGGGCCCCTTTTGGGCCAGAATCCCCCGTAAAATGGAGATCAAACTTCACTCACGTCCAGGGAGTCTCATGTACAAGTGCTCAGAGGCCAAGAGCCCTGGCCAGGGGGACAGTCTGACTGTTTCAGTCATTGGCATTATACCAGCTACGTAATCACCCTGAGACATGCAGCCAGCCTCACAACTCACCATGACTCCCACCCACACATGTCATCACTGGCTTTGGGATCTAGCTTGCCCCTCACAACCCCTCTTGGTCCCAGGTCAGCCCTCCTCCATGCTGGCTTCCGGGTCTCGCTCTCCCATGCCTGTAAGAATGCTGTGAAGACGGACGCCCCCGCCTCAGCCCTCTGGGACATCATGCGCTGCTGGGTAAGAGCTGGCCTGACTAGCTACGGGATAGGAGGGCAAGGCACGGGCAGGCGTGGCATCCCCTGGCCCCTGACCTTTGCCTCCAGGAGAAGCAGTGCCCGGTGAAACGAGAGCGGCTGTCTGAGACCAGCCCGGCCTTCCGCATTCTCAGTGTGGAGCCCAGGTAGGGACATCTCCGCCACAGGCGTGGACGCTCACATGCTTGCAGACGGCCCAGACACTTCCCTAACAGATACATGTTCATTCTTCAAGTGAGATCCAGAATCTACCTTTTCCCACCACTTCTACCGCTTCTCCTCTGCCCCCACCCTAGTCTGGCCCTGTCACTGCTCACATAGACCAGTGTGGTCACCTCAGCCCTGGTTCCCCAGCTCCCACCCTCGCCCCCCACAGACTGTTCCCCCCACAGCTACCAGAGGGCGCCTGTGAGCACCTGAGTTAGATCATGGTCCCCCTCTGCTCAGCAGAAACAGTTCCACCTGCAAGCCCTGCCCCATTTCCGTGTCACTTTCCAGCCCTCACTTATCCCCCGACTTCCCCCTGGCTCACTCCACACTGGCCCCCTCACTCAAGCTCATGAGACACAGCCCCATCTCAGGGCCTTTTTACAGGCTGTTCCCTCTACCTGGAGTGCCTGTCCCTGAGTGCCCCCCAGGACTGTTCCCTCACCTCCTTCAGGTGTCCCTGACTCTGTCCTGTCCTGCATTGAACCCCTTCCTCAGTCTCCCCAGAACCTTTGCCCTGCTCTGTTCTTTTCAAAACTCTTCTCATGCCCTAACGAAGCATAACTTGCTGATTGCTGATTTGTCCCGTTTCTTGTTTGTCTTGTACACTAGAATGTCAGCTTTCCCAGCGGCAGATTTCAGGTACACTGTAGGCAACAATAAATGTTTATTAAATGAGTGAGAGAATCCTGACCCAGGCAGATGCCTTCCCAAGTCACCAAGGCGGGCAGGCCCCATGGGCAGTTTTGTTGTGCACGTCCAAGGGGTGGCTGCCCCTCAGCTGCACCACCCCCTTCTCCAGGCTACAGGCCAACTTCACCATCCGGGATGATGCCAACCCCACCTCCCGCCAGCGAGGACTCAAGCGCTTCCAGGCCAACCCCGAGGCCAACTGGGGCCCCCGGCCCCGTGCCCGGCCAGGGTGAGTGAGAGTGATAGCAGTGGGATTTGGCCAGGGCCTGGGGTGCAGAGGCCTGATGGGGTCCCAGCTGCTCATCTCCCTGCACAGGAGTAAGGCAGTGGGCGAAGCTATGGAGGACAGACGCAGATTGCTCCAGAATAAGAGAAAGGAACCAGCTGAGGACCTGGCCCAGCGGGCTGCACGGCTTAAGACGTTTCCTTGCAAGAGGTTTAAGAAGGTGAGGCACCCCCCACCTCCAACTGCAGTACACATGGGTCCCCCTTGTGGCAATAGGGCAAGGGTAAGGGGCAGGGAGAGATGGGAAAACGGGCTGGGCAAGTGTATGCGAGTGAGCTCCCCATCCAAGAAAGGAACCCAGCAGAGGCTGCTGGGCTTCATTCATATCCATCATCTTTCCACCAGGGCACCTGCCAACGGGGGGACCAGTGCTGTTACTCCCACAGACCCCTGACACCTGAGGCCACTGCTGAAGCTGCCCCCGCCGACTGTCCACAGACCCCCAGCCAGAAGCCCCCTGGGTCTGGGGCCACCACTGGTCCAGGTGTAGATTGAGCCAATAAAGAGATTTCACCTTGCCCTGTCATTTGTCTGAGTGTAGAAGCTGCTGGTGGTCTATCTGTCTAGCATGTCTGGGGCCTGTTCCTCTGTCCATCTGAATTAACTCCCTGGGGGAGCTCTGCATCTAGAGGTTGTGTGTCCCTGCCTGACTGAGGGAGGTGGTGTCAGTGTTTATGAGGCATTCTGTCTGTGTGGGGAGTGGGCTGTTCCTCTACAGCAGTGGTTCTCAACCAGTGGGTTGCGACCCCTTTGGGGGTCGAACGACCCTTTCACAGGGTTCGCCTAAGACCATCGGAAAACATATATAATTACATATTGTTTTTGTGATTAATCACTATGCTTTCATTATGTTCAATTTGTGACAATGAAAATACATCCTGCATATCAGGTATTTACATTACGAGTCATAACAGTAGCAAAATTAGTTATGAAGTAGCAACGAAAATAATTTTATGGTTGGGGTCACCACAACATGAGGAACTGCATTACAGGGTCGCGGCCTTAGGAAGGTTGAGAACCACTGCTCTACAGCAAGAAGCACTTAGGCGCCTGGTTGCTGGCGCTTGCTTTTCCCCAAGCGGCCACGGGGTGGCAGCCGTGCGCTCGTACCCACGGGTCCTTCCCCCACACCCCCCTCCACTGGTGTGCTCCGGAATATAGGCGCGCGCGCGCACGCCGGTGCCATCAAGCTCCCACGTGGCCTCTCGCCGCCAGCCCTGGCTGCCTGGTTTCTCTGGCCCAGCTCCCCGCAGGGCCGTGGTGGCGGAAGCCAGACCGGAACCAGGCTCCTTGTGCATCCGCTCCAGACCAGGTGTTTCCTGCCCTGTGGCCCCTCGAGGGGGGGGGGGGGGTGCACATAGAGGCACCAGCCAGGCTCCTGCATCCTCCCCACAAGGGCAGGCCTTAGCAACGTTAACAGCGAGGCCTGGGGCAAAGCCCCACCCTGCCACACGGTAGCTGTGGGACCGCAGGCACCCTGCACCTTGCTCCATCTCGAGTTAAATGAACCTGACCCCAGAACTGGCCTTGTGGGCACATCGAAGTTCACTGGGAGCTTAGAAGTGGACCCTTGCTTCCTTGGGGAAAGTGGGATGGTTGGTGGTGGGGTCCTGAAATCACCTGGTTCCTGGAAGGTGACAGCTGAGGGCCTGCCTGGGGGCTCATGCAGCCACTTAGATAGACAACGCACAACTGACCCAGGTGAGAGGGTGCTGGGGACCAGGAACAGCCTTGTCACTGCTACCCTTCACCACCCAGGACATTCTCCCAACACCTCTATCACCATTCACCCTGCAGTGGCCTGGCTCTGGGATGAGGGCCAGGGACCACCGAGCTGGGGTTATGCTATCCTATGACCTAGAGGACTAGGATTGTGGGGATTTCCTGGGCACCTACTGGAAGGTTCTAGAAATATAGGAAATCTCCCCCAGCTGTAGCCTTTCGTGTCACCTTGAAAGGTGGAGTGATAGCACAGGGGGGACCAGGACAACCACCCAGGCTGGACACCCAAGATCGGAGTGTCAGAACTGCCCTCTGCCATGCCTCCCTCCAGGGTGGGGGTGGCAGAAAGGCTGGGAGGGGCTCTGTAAAAAGAGGAACCAGGCAGGGGGAGGAGAGAAGAAGAAGGGGGCCCCCAGTCACGAGCCCCAGCAGGGCCGGAAAGGGCTCCCCACCCCCAACATGCACGGACACAGCTGGGGTGTTCAAAGCCACAGGCCAGATCCAACCAACACAGGAGGCCACTGCTTTCCTGCCTCAATTTCCCCTGTGAGTAGCTGTGCACTGGGGCTGGTCCTCAGAGGGCCAGGGTCCTTCCAGTGACTGAGAGGACGGAAGGTGAAGCCCTGAGGGGTCACTGACAGTCCTGCCCACTGGCCGGGGCGGGGCGAGAGGCCGATCTTGGAGATCCCCGCCCGCTGGTTTCCTCCGGGGTCAGCCTGGCTCCTTATCAGTCTGGGCCAGGCGGCCAGGCCCTTATCTGCGCTGGCCCAGCATCCTCCAGCCACTGCGCCAGGGGTAAGAGGGAGGAAACCGGCCACTGGGGGGGTGGGGGGGGAGGCGGGGAGAGGGCGGGCCGGCCGGCCCCTGAGCCGCTTACTTTTCCTCGAGGGACCCAGGCTGCCACCACCGAGGCCCCAAGGCCCTTGAGAGCCCAGAAAGAAGTGAAGCCCAGACAGAGTGGCTGGCTGCCTGGGGTAGAGTGGAGAGGCTGGAGGGAGCAGGGCCAGGCAGCCTGGCCTGAAGCTGGAGCCATATTCCTGCCCTGACCGACTGAGCCAGGGGATTCAGCAGGCAGCAGGACCAGCGCTGGGGTAAGAGCGAGCAGCCTGAAGGTGGGGGGATTCCCAACCCACCTGCATTCATTCATTCGTTCCCGCCTTCCTTCATTCATTCATCTGTAGGAACCAACTAAGAGGCCAGGCCAGCTTCCCCAGGACCCAGCTGGGGAAGACAGGGAAGAGGGCCCTCCAGGCCATGGGCCAAGAGGGACAGGGATATCTAAATGGGGTGGAAGGAGGTGGATGCTGATGGGTGGGGCAGGTGGGGGGTCACCAGGGCCAGAAGGAAGGTTGAGGCATGACTGTATGTACTGGCCAGAGCCAGCATTTGGCATCATAGTGTCAGCAATGGGGGTCGCAGGACTAGTGAGGGGGACATTTTCAGTGTGTGTGTTTGGGGGGGGGGGGGTCACGAGAGATTATGGAAGACTTTCAGGGTCTGACAGGGAGGTGATGGGAAGAGCCTCGGGGTCCTAGATGAGGACCACAGGGTGGGCCCAGGCAGGAGGCGGGAGGTCAGTGAGAGGTCAGAGTCAATCATGTAGGAATTCCAAGGACACACTGTGTCAATGAAGGGTGTTAGGATCAGGTCTAAGGGTCTCAGGGCCCATCATGGCTACCCTGCCTTGCCCCTCCCTCCGGACTCCAGGTGCGGGGATCCTGGGGGAAGGGAATTTGCTCATGCCCTCATGGGTCACAAACAGCTCAGAGACGACACTGCTGGGCTCATCGCTGCACAGCATCTCAGTGGGCATCTCCTGCCCTTGTATCAGACCCTCCATGTTCTGGTAGTTTCTAGGCCTCCCCCCACCCTCCCCCCCACTCTCCCTTCCATTTGAGGGTTCTGTTGGGCTAAGGGTGTGTGTGGCATCTGATTCCTCCTCCCTCTGGCTTCCTTCCCTTCCACAGGTGAGCACCCCCCCGGGGTCCATGTGCCCGCCCCAAGCCCAGGCAGAGGTGGCCCCCACCATGACTGAGAAGGCTGAGATGGTGTGTGCCCCCAGCCCAGTGCCTGCGCCACTCCCCAAGCCTGCCTCCCCTGGGCCCCCAAAGGCAGAGGAGGTGGGCCACCAAGGTGTCTCATCCCCCAGGCTGCCCCCTGGTGTCCCGGTGATCAGCTTGGGCCACACAAGGCCCCCAGGGGCAGCCATGGCCACCACAGAGCAGAGTGCCCTTCGGCCCCCAGTGCTGCAATTCTCCGCCCTGGGAAGTGCCCCAACCCCTCTGGCCCTGCATTACCATCCTCACCCCTTCCTCAACAGGTTAGTGGGGGGCTGGGCCGGGGGCAATCCAGGGCCAGGGTCCTTGCCCACAAGGCATTAGTGACCCATGAACCCTTACAGCCTCTACATTGGGCCGGCAGGACCTTTTAGCATCTTCCCTAGCAGCCGGCTGAAGCGGAGACCGAGCCACTGTGAGCTGGAGCTGGCTGAGGGTGAGTATGAGTTTGTGTCTGCACGGGGTCCACGTCTGTCCCATACCTTTCCACAGGGAGAGGTGCTGCCAGGGCACAGACACACACAGAACAGCCCACACGGGCTCAGTACTCACGTTATACTCATGTGCAAAACCACAGTCCTATAGCCAGTCCCACACAACCAGTCACCCAAACAAACTACAAAGGGTCCTGGCAAACAGCATGGCCCAGGGGCCACAAAATGACAGCTCCATTTGGATGCACAGCCACCCAGGAAGCAGCCACATGACAACCATCATGCAAGAGACAGCCATGGGACCACAACCACACAGGACACAGACAACCACAGCCACTTAGGACCATGGCCACACAAGAATCAGCCACACAACCACAGCCAGGCATGACACAGCCACATGGCAACGATCACACATCACCACAGCCATTCAGACAGACCACAAGTCACACAACCACCTAAGACACAGACAGGACTACAATCACAATACGAGTACTTCTCAGACCCACGAGGACCCGGGTCACACACAGGGCCACACTCAGAATGAAGACTATAGGGCCAGCTCCCCAGACTGGCAGGGGCAAGGAAACATTCTGCTCTAGGCAATCTCAGCCACTGACATAAAGGTGCAGCCAGCGGCTCAGAGGCCACAGTTCTGTGCAGCCCAGTCTATCCTTGTCTAGATGGTGGAGGTGGGGGGCAGGCAGGGTTGCTAACTCGCTGGGGAGCCACGTGGTGGATCCTACACGTGCATCCCTGGCGTGGAGAAAGCCCCGCTCACCTCCTGTGTGGAAGTCCCCACTAGGGTGCTGGGTGCCTGAAGTGAGGGCAGCAGGGGGCGCCACCTCGGTGCCAACCCCTCCCCTCCTGCGTGCAGGGCAGCAGCCCCAGAAGGTGGCCCGGCGTGTGTTCACCAACAGTCGCGAGCGCTGGCGGCAACAGAACGTGAACGGCGCCTTCATGGAGCTCAGGAAGCTGCTGCCCACGCACCCTCCCGACCGGAAGCTGAGCAAGAACGAGGTGCTCCGCCTGGCGATGAAGTACATCGGCTTCCTGGTGCGGCTGCTGCGAGACCAGGCGGCCGCTCTGGCAGGAGGCCCGGCCCCGCCTGGGCCCCGCAAACGGGGGGCGCACCGAGGCCCGGACGACGGCGCCCGCCGGGGGCCTTGCCACCCGGTCGAGGCGGTGGTGCGCCTGCAGCCCGCAACCCCGGCCTGCCCCAACGGCAGCCCCGTCGGGGCGGCCCGCCCCATCAAGACGGAACAAGCGGCTGTGAGCCCAGAGGTGCGGTGACCTCCATTGCCTCTGAGCCATGAAGGGCATGGGAACTCAGCCCTGGGCCGTCGAGGAAGGGGCGTACCACGCACCGCGCGCACTGCGCTTATTTTGGAGCGAGGTCGCCCGTAGAGGGACCTGTGAGGACTTCCCTTGGGGGAAATGGTCAGGGATCTGGAAGGGCGGGCGACCAGAGGGTCTGGAAGGAACCCTGCAGACCCTCTTATCACCCACCGCCCGCGGGAAGCCGCCTCGCCCACCTCCTCCTCCCCCCGCAGGCGAGGTCCAGGAACATCAACATGGCAGAGCGGCCGTCGGACCTAAGTGGTGCCTCTTTTTTTTTTTCCGGGTTAGGGGCTCACGGAGAGGTGGGGAGGGGCTGGGAGGCTTCCTCTTCTCGCTGGCGGCGCCCCCTCCTGGAAACTCAGGGATACAAGCGCCTTGACGCCTCGACGGCGCGCCCGGTGCGGGGACACAGGCGCAGAGCCCACGCGGGGCCCCACCCCACCCCAAACCCGACCAGGACCCGCACGATCGCGTTAGCGAAGGCTCAGGCGCTCTTGCTTTTGTTTTTCTTTATTTCTTTATTTCACATACACATTAGCCATTCAATGGAGAAGCCGGAGAGAGTCAGGCAAAGATGGTATAACAGAAGCGCAGTGACGGGGGCGGGGCGGGGCGGGGCGGAGAGGGGACAGACGGGCTGGCTGCCTACTTGCATTCCGCTAGGACACTGAAAACCCAGAAAACAAAACAGACAGTAAACTACCCTTGTTTCTTATGTATCTCAGTGCAGAGACGGGGGTGGAGGGCAGAGAGGGAGAGACCAGGCTGAAGGGGGAGGAGAGGGGGACAGGGGACGCTAAGGGGAAGCACACCAAATCCATTAGTACTATATATAGAGATACTCGTATATACTGCGTTTCTTAGCCTAAGAAGAAACTTGTTTGACGGGACGGGCGGCCTTTGCGGTCCGCAATGCTGGTGCTGGTCGGGCGCACGGATCTCCCGGGAGGGGCCGAAGCGGGGCTGGCCCAGGCTGGCTGGCGGGGGGAGGGGGGCGCCCCAAGGGTGGGTGGGGGGAGCAGAGGTGGGGCTAGGGTGCCCCTCGGGCTCTCGATTGGGGGGCGAAAGTTCTCGTGATTTTTTATTGCTCCTTTTATTTTTCTCGCGTGTGTGTGTGTGTGTGTGTGTCGGGTGGGTGGGTGGGGGGTCCGTTCAGCACGGTCGGGGTGGGGAAGTGGTGCGTCGTCTGAGCCACCCGGCCCCTCTGGGACCCAGAGCGCGGCGTCCGCTCCGCCAGCACGGGGTGAGAACAAGGCACTAGGTCGGCCGGCCAGCGCGGGGGCGGGTGCGTAAGGCAGTTGACAGGGCTGGTTGGGGGTGGGGAGGGGGCTGTGTGCGGGGCCGTGTGCGTGCGTGCGTGCGTGCGCAGGCCTGGGCGAATCGACCTGCCCGCTTGGCTGGTCCTGTCCTGGAGCGTCGAGCCTTTCCCGTGCTCCCCGGAGGGTGGCGGGGTGGGGGTGGGAGGAGTGATGTTGAGTTGGGGGCGCCGGGGAGGGAACTACCAACTTGCTGAGCGCGCTCCTGATAATGCTGGTGAGGGTCAAGTTGGCGTCTGGCTCAAAGAAGGGCGCTCAGGGGGGGAGGGAAGGAGGAAGGGAGGGGACATTTGTTCGTTGGCATTGACCTCTGCGGGGTAGGGACTGGGGGCCCCCCGCCGCGCCCCAGGACCGGGAGGGGGGGGTGGGGCGAGGTGGGGGCGCTGGGCCCCTGAGAAGGAGGCGCCCGGAGAGACCCGCGGCCAGAGCAGCCCCGCCGCTGGGCGCACGCCGCTGTCCCGTTCCGTTAAACTCAACAAAGAAGGGATATGCGTGTTCCTAACAAGTGCAGGATATTTAATTGATCATAAACTTATGTATAATAGTTTGTGGGTCTTTAAAAACGTACTTTATAATGTAAGAAGCACCAGGGTTTTATGTTGAATTATCTTAAAAATATTTTTCTCTCGTCCTTTTCCTTTGAGATCTTGTGTTGATTTTTTTTTAAATCAGGTGTTTTTATTTTTTTTAAATTCTAAAATGTGAACGTTTCCTTCAGCCCTCCCACCGAAACTGAGAACGAACGACGAAACAAATAAAAACCCCAGATCATCCTTGTCAACGCAGGAAAACGACTTAAAAAAACAAAAAGAAAAAAAAAACCTGAAACGAACAAAACAAAAAAAAGAAAAAAACACTCAGCTTTCGTTATCCCCGCAAAGGGCGGGGCAGGCCCGGTTCTTTTAGCGTCCCCAGAGCCGCGAGGACATTACAACAAAAATAGAATTTTTCTTAACAATCTCTTAACATACAAAGATAGGAAAACTCTCTGATGCATTGCACTTGGTTCAATGAAAAAAAAAGTTCATTTCCCCCATATATATTTTTTGTGGGTTTTTTTTCGTTTGTTTTTCTCTTCTAACACGTCCCCACATCTCCTGTGGCCTCGCCGCCTCTCGCCTGAGCCTCACAGCGACCCTCGGGGACGGAGCGACCCCCACGCCCTGCCCGCCCCGAGCCCCGCCGGGCGCGCTCCGTCCCGGCCCAGCTGGCCTGCAGCTTCCGACCTCGCCGGGCGGGCGCCCCGCAGACCCGGCTCCCGTGGCGCCCGCCACCCGCCGCTCCGCCGCCCGCCGCCCCGATGGCCTTCGAGGGCACGTGCGGCCGGGCAGGGGGTCCCTTCCGCTCCCCTCTCAGCTCTGACCCTGTTTAGCCAACCAAACTGAAAAATCATTGCACTTTGACCGCGCGTCACGCCCGGCCCACCCGGCCCCCCACCCCGCCCTACTCCCCACGACCCCCGCCCCCAGGCTCCCGTGGGATCCCCGGTCCCCAGCTTCTCAGTCCCCGTCCTCCCCTGGGCTGCAAGCGGATGGGGGCGGGGGGAGGGCCTTTGCTCAACTTCCAACAGAAGCTACCCCCAAGGGCTCGCTACCTCGTGGCTGCCAGCTGGGGAGGGGGCGCCACCCGCTGGCCCCCTCGGCCCCTTCCCAGCCAGCTCCCTCGCCGCCTTCCTGCCCTCGCCTGCTCTGCCGCAGCCTCACACACTAGATTCACAATAAATAAAACCCATAACCCACCCCTGCGTGCAATGTTGGGCTGATTGACTTCCAGAGGATCCTGACCTGTGCTTTGTGTTTTCATACAATTAAGAAAGAGAGAGAGAGAGAGGCACAAGGACTTAGAAGGGGTCCAAGGAGGGGAGATGCGGGGAGGAGGGAGTAAGGCACAGAAAGACAAGCCAGAGGGGCCAAGTCACACCCTGGATCGGGCTGGGCGTGCCCCTGCTCCCCTCCCTCCCAGGACGGCCTTCTGAAGACCCTCTGCACAGGTCCCCAACCTTCCCTTGGGGGAGGAGGGGAGTTGGGGGGGGGAGCTACCTCCTGTGGTGTGTTACCAAATTGTTCCCAAATTGCTTAACTGGAGGAGGAGTTCCCAATTGCAACAGCAGAAGACCCGAACAATGAATGCCCCACCCCAAAATAAAGAGTAAAGACATTACAGCTGAAATCCAGAGAGAAGTGGCCACAAGGGGTGAGGGGGGGGAAGTGGGGGTGGGGGGAGAGAAAACTCCAAAACGCTTTTGAAAAAGGACGACCGACACCCAACACCCTCCGGAGGAACGGAAAGTGGGCCAGCAGGACGCCTACCTAGCGCAGGTGGCGGCTGAGGCGAGGGCAGCAGCGGCTGCCCTTCCTTCTCGCTTGGCTGCGGGTCCCCTTTCTGCTCCACTCTCCGCCCGGCCACAGCAGGGCTGTCTGCGTGAGGGGCAGGGGCAGGGACCGATGGGGTGGCACAAGGGCACCTGCATGCGGGCTGGGGTGTGGGGGCGACTTGGGGCCCGTCTCCCCTCACTGGGGCCATGGCGGAAGGGCGACCTCCCGGGCCTGCCTGTGAAGAGAGGGAAGAGGGGGCCTGTCCCCCTCGGGGACTGGACCTTGGAGAGCAATCTGACTCTTTACTGTACAGAGGGGTCTGGGGTCCTGGGAATCCCCCTGTGGCCCAGGGGAGGGTGGTGGGACACCCTCCATTCTGGGAGCATGAAACTCGCTCCAGGAGATGCCCCCTGTCCAGGGGGTGGGGCTGCTAGCCGAAGGGTGGGGCAGGGGGACTCAGAGGCGGCCCTGTCTCACCGCCTCCGGTACAGGCAGTGAGGGAGGGCTGGGTGGGATCTGGAGGGGAGCGCCCTCTGGACCTGCACCCCTCATCTTTCCAAGCTAGTCCTCTGAGCTCCCTAGTGGAGCTCTGACCCCAGCTGAGGGTGGGGTTCCCCCAGGAAGGACAAGGGTGGGGGACAGGCCCCTTCAGCAAGGTGCTGGTGGACTCGTTTGGGGATGAAGTTCCTTCCCCGGAAGGAAGGCCAGGATGGGATGGGGAGGAAGTTCGGCTGCATCCTTTCTTTCTTTCTGCCCTCTGCTTGGCAGAGTCCGTTTTGCATGTTGCTTTCTGCTTGGCTGCTGGTGCGCAGCTCCGCCCGCCGAGACCTCTTCGGAGGGCTCTCAGAAAACTGGGCTGCTTCGGGGGGCCTGCAGGGGTCCCTGGGCTGGAGGAGAGAAGGGCTGAGTGGCTGACGACGTTTAATTTTTGCTTTTCGGTGGGGCTGGGCTGGGGGATTTTTTTTTCCACGTCTCAAAATTTCTTCTCCCCCTGTTTGAGGAACCTCTTCTTTTCATTTTGTCATTTCTTTTGTCGATCTTATCAGAGGAACCAGGACTGAAGCAGGACAAAAAAAAGGCAATATTGAGAACAGCTGGGGCAGGGCCCTTCTCACTTCCACCTGGCCCTGTGACTGCAGGTGCTGGCCGGGGCCCCTGGAGGGTCCAGCTCCAGCGGAGCCAAGGATACCAGCACCACACAGAGCTCCATCCCATTCTGTCGGTCCCTCCTATGGGAATCCTGTCCCCCCCCCCCCACAAGAGACCTTGCCCCCTAGTGCTACAGTCCAGCTGGCCTTCCCGTGGGCATCGTGCCCAGCGGGTAGGACCCCCGTGGCTGGCGCTGGCACAAGCACAGACCTGGGATCTGGCCATGTTTCCAATTGTTTAAGTTTTTGTGTGGGTCCTGGAGGGTGGAGAGGATGCCAGGCTAGAGCTTTTGTCCCCGGAGGGGTTTGGGGAGTGGGGGGCGGTTGGTGGCCTAGCTTCTTGCTGAGTTTTCTTTCTGTCTCTTTAGACTTAAAAGCAAAAATTCCCATCTGTACACCCGAGCCAAGGTCCCACAGACTGAAAGGCTGGTGAGGGGGACACACATGGCTTCAGTCCCTAACAGTGGTCGTCCTGGGGGAGGGGCCTGGTAGACACACGCCCCCCCCCCCCAATTCTCTAGCCTAAGGCAGCAATTTTCAACCAGTGTGCCACAAGAATTTTTAGTCAGGGACACTGGCCTTTTTCTTCTTTTCTTTCTTTTTTTTCTCTCATTATAAAATATTTTTAATCTACAAACTATACAACTATGACTAATAACAGTGCTTTTTTTCTTAGACTGTCAATTTTTTAAAAAATGATAACAGCCAACACAATAGTAAGGTGTGAATGAGCCAAAATTATACCTTTTTTTTTTTGTCAGATTGGC
Source organism: Myotis daubentonii (assembly GCF_963259705.1). NCBI lineage: Eukaryota > Metazoa > Chordata > Mammalia > Chiroptera > Vespertilionidae > Myotis > Myotis daubentonii. Next base: position 23,038,391 of record NC_081844.1, on the reverse strand, counting down.
AAAAATATGTATTTTTTTGGTGTGCCGCAGAATTTTAGTAATGTTTATGTGTGCCATGAGATGAAAAAGGTTGAAAATTGCTGCCTTGCCCTGGCCGGTGTGGCTCAGTTGGTTGAGCGTCATCCCATACACATGCCCAGATTGCATGGTGTGTACGGGAGGCAACCAATTGATGTTTCTCTCTCTCTCTCTCCCCCCTCCCCCTTCCCCTCTCTCTAAAATCAATAAAAACATACCCCTGGGTGAGGATTAAAACAACAACTAAAAACAAACAAACAAAAAGAAAATTGCTGCCTAGGGCTACAGCACTGAGGAAGGGCCTCAGGCTCCCTGGGGCACATGTCCCTTCTCTTATGATGCCAGCAGGGGGCGCTGCCGTCCCACAAACGGGCCTTGGTGGCCGCTCAGCGCAAAACATTCCCAGGGTGGACACCCCTTCCCCCTTCCCCATCATGGGCTGCCTGGCATTTTCCGTCACCAAAGGCTCTGGCCCCCCCTCATGGCCAAGGGGTAGGGTCGGAGGATTCTCCTCGGTGGTCTACAGTGCCTAGGTATGCCCGGTGGTACCCCTTGGGGCAAAATGGAGGTCCCTGAAAATGCATCTCAGGGCCTCTCCCAGGCTCTGGGTCACAGACACCCATCCACCGCGGCCAAGGAGAACTAACCACAGAGCACACGTCGGGACCTCACTCATTCCATCCTTGCTCCAGCCCCACACAGGGGCCAGGGACAGAGGGTGGCCGACCTGCCCACGGACTCAAATGCAAGGGGCAGTTCAGAGTTGAGGCTCCTGACTGCTACATGTGGCGTGCTCGTCCTGCCGAGGGCAAGGCTGCCAGCGTCACCGGGAGGGCCTGGGGAAGCTGCTTCCAAAGAAGCCAAAAATCCAGACAGAATTTCATGTGGAAATTCCAATATTTAAAGCACTTGTGTTGGTCACACACTTCTGCCTGCAGGCCAGACCTGCCCCCCCCACCCCCCAACCCCCGCCCAGGCTCTGGTTTGGGATCGCAGGCTGTTGTCCACTGTGAGATGGAGACATTGAGTTTTAGTTAGAAAAGGCCTCAGAGGTCACCTAGAACTTCCTTCACAGTGGAAATGCCCTCTGTGCTCTCCATGACAGTAGCCACCTGTGCCTTCTAAGCACTTGAAGTGTGGCTAGTGTAATGGAAGGATTAAACTTTTCTCTAGTTATTGAAATGTAAGCAGCCACGCGTGGCCATGGCTAGCTCATTGGGTAGGGCAGCTGGAGGGCATTTGGAAAAGTGGGGGTTGGGGTTGTCATAGTGACTGGGATGCTACTGGTGTTTACTGGGTGGGCAGAGATGCTACACTTCCTGCCACATGCTGGACAACACGCTCAGGGGAGACCTGCCCGGAGTCCGACCCGTCTATTGACTGAAAGCCAAATGGAGGCTCATGGTGTGTGTGTGGGGGGGGGGGAGGGGCTGGCAAGTTGTGGGGGAAACGAAGCATCCCCAGCGCGGGCCGTCGGGGGATGGGGGTGGGGTCAGCGGCCAGCTCCTGGGCTTCCTGTCCTGGCCTTTGGAGAAACTGCCTGGGTACCCCCTTTCCCCCACCTTGATGCGCTCTGGGACCCTCTTCCTAAAGAGAGGCTACACTGGAACCCTACCCCACTGCCCTAGCTGTGAGCCTGCCCCTGCCCCTCCCTGTGAAAGACAAGAGGTTTTGGGGACAACCAGGTCCCTTCCAGACCAAGCCAAAGCCCTAAGCTGTACCCTTGCAGTGGTTCTCAGCCTTCCGAATGCCGCGACCCTTTACTACAGTTCCTCATGCTGTGGTGACCCCCAACCATAAAATTATTTTCGTGGCTACTTCATAACTGTAATGTTGCTACTGTTATGAATCATAATGTAAGTATCTGATATGCAGGATGTATTTTCAGGGGTCTCGACCCACAGGTTGAGAACCGCTGCTTAGGGTCTCCCGAGTTGCACAGCAGGGGGACAACCACCAGCGCTCAAACTTGGGGACCCCCTCAGAGGGGGAAGACTTGGAGTTAGGGACAAAGGCAGCTCCAGCAGGGTCCCCAGCACCTCCTCACCGGCCCCAGGAACAGGGATCTGCTGCCAAGCACAGAGTGGCTTTTCTGCTTACCCCTCCCTGCTTCCTGAGCCAGGTCCAAAACTGATTAAAACTAAGTAAAAAGCGCTGCCCAGGGAATGACAAAATTGCTAAAATTCTCTTTTCTTCCCTCATTCTATTGTTCTCTCTCCATCTGGTGCTCCAGAGATCAGCTAAAGTCACTGGTTACTGTGGAAACCGACCCCCACTGCACCCCTGGTGCCCACCCGCTGCAGCCGCCGCTTGCCCCCAGGCCCAAGGGCTCCTGGCTAGGCTTGTCCAGCTCTGGTCCCCCCCCCACCGCCACCGCCGCCATGCACACCTGCCTGCTCCCTGCCAAGGCCCAGGCCCCTTTTGGGAACAACGGGGAGGAAAACTTGCCTCATACTCTGACTTGGCCCCACCGTCCAAGCAAAGTGAGCAGAGAAAGTGCAGAGGGAAAGCACTCGGAGGCGGAAATGGGGTGAGCAGGGAGGGCTGGAGGCTGTGGTCCCGGAGAGCAAGCAAGCACGCAAGCAAGCAAGCAAGCAGGGGAACAGCCAGAGCTGCAGGCAGCCGGCGGGCGGCAGGGGGGAGGGCGGAGGGCGGGAGCGCTGGAGTCCTGCAGCCCGGTGCCAGCCCCGAGCTGGGAGGGAGGCCCGCAGAGGTGCCTTCCTCTGGCACCCCCTCCCGCCCTCTGCCAGCAGGGCTCTCCCGGGCTCCCTGGCACAGAGTGGAGGGGGCTGGCTCCGGCCCCTGCTCGGAGCCATTGTTTTTCTTCTCAACACCCCCAAGTTCAAGTTCATCTGGGTGTTACATCATGTCTGGTTGCTCTTGGAAACCAGACGGGTCAGACGTGACTCTGGGGAAAGGGGGTGGGAAGCTGGAGGGGGCTGAAGTTCCCCTCCCCTCCCCTCCTTGCCACTAGGGAGCTCTGAAGTTTGCAGTTTGACAAAGTTTTTGGCTGTTGTTTTTTTTCCTTTTTCCGAGGGAGGGAAAGGAAAAGGGAAAAAACAAAACCTCAAAACCACACATACAAAACTTCTATCCACCAACTTTCTCCGGACTCAGGCCTCAGAGCAGAGAGGGAGCAGGAGCTGACAGAGGTGGCCAGGGCCCTGGGCGGAGGTGGACTTCCCCGGGGCTGAGGCCTCCTGCCCTGGGCTCCCAGGGTGGTACTTTTATAAGAAGAAGTGCCACCCTATGCAAGCTGCCTTTGCCCTGCCCCCGAGGAGGGTGCTCTCTGTGCCCTAAGGGCCTGGGCACTGGAGACTATTCCCGGCCTCTTGGGGACAGGCATGGGAAAGGCAGGACGTGTGTGTGTGTGTGTGTGTGTGTGTGTGTGTGTGTGTACATGCCTGTGCAAAGCAGTGTCCAGGGTGTCCAGCGGGAGGGCTGGGGGTGGTCGGGTGTTTCCTTGTGAGAACTGGAGACAGATGGGAGCAGGACGGGGGGGCTCCAGAAGCTTGGTCACCCTTCTTTCTAACAGGACTCAAGGGGAGTTGGGGGAGGAGCCTCCAGGGCACAATGGGACTTGCCCTGCCCCGGTGCCAGAGTCTCTGGGCACGTGGCCCACCAGGCCAGCTCTGTCCCTCCTCAGCCCACCCAAAGCCAGGGGAGAGGGGAGGGCTGGGGACCAGGGCTTCCCGCAGAGCAGGAGGAGATCAACGAGACAGATGCTGTCCCACCCTGCCTGGGCCTCGCTTCCGTCTTTGCTTCTCTCAGGCCTGGCCCGGAGTGCCTCCAGCCTTGGGTCCTTGGCCCCTTCCCCAGGGCCGTGGTTGTCAGAACTAATTATCCAATTAGCTGGTTAGCCAGGGGGCCTGGGAGCTGCCTGGGGAGGCAGGTTCAGCTGGGCGTGCAAAAGCCTGGATCCTGCAGACCGGCCCCAAGCCCTTCTCCCAGACGAACTCCAAGACCCTGGCCTCTTCCCTGACACCACGATGCCCCCCGTGCCTGCACCCCCTGCCCCCCCCCGCCCATGCTCGCCTCCACACTCCTACCTGAGACTGCTGTGGGATGTTCAGAAAGTTGCCGTCCCGGGGTCCGATGCTGACAAACCGGTTGGCAGAGGAGGCGCCTGTCGCTGCGAATGCTGTGGGAGCAGGAGAGAGAGGACAGCGCCCCGTGAGGCCGGGGGCCCACCTGGCACTGCCCTTGTGGGGCTGCTGAGAGGGAGGCGCTGGGTTAGACCACGCTGTCCAGCTTTAGGCTGGCGGTGGGAAGGACCGGCCAGAGGGGCCCCTTCGTCCTCTTACCAGGAACACACACCACCCCCACCCCCAGCCTCTGCCGGGGCCAGGCGTCCTCTTTCCTGGCCAGGGGTTGGGAGGGGCCCTGGAGACTTCAGCTGAGATCCCACAGACCCAGTTCTCCCCCCTCCCCCGCGCTCCCCCCCCCCGCGTTCCCCCCCCTCTCCCCGCCGCACCCAACCAGGCACTGAGCTGGGCCGGGAGAGCCCTCCTCTCCAAGCACTGAAGGGGGTGACCTTGCTTTCCCACTGGTCCTCTCAGGTCTGAAGAGAAGGGAGGCGGAAGGGTGGGACTCTGGTGGACTGGTCCCACCCTGCCTGGGGAAGGCTGTTCTCAGGCCACCTCTCCAGCAGGGCGGCTGTTGGGTGCTACACCTCTTACTACCCTGGACAGTCCCAAGGACTGGGCCGATGGTCCAGGGAACCGGAAGGGGCCCAAGGGAGGGCTGGGCCAGACGGGACGGGCTTGGAGAGGGACGTAGGAGGTGGCTGCCGGCAAGGGCCCAGGAGTGACAAACCTTCCTCTGATGGGTGAGCCAGGTGCTATGGCCCTGGGTTTCCCCAGGGTCTGAAACAGGCCAAGGCACAAGAGGAAGAGGAGGCTGGAGGCCCTGGCGGAGCCCCCGGGCTTGGGTGCCCAGGGCAACTGTTCTGGGGTCTGAGGGGCAAACGAGCCCAACACCCTTGAGCTTTTCTCAGGAGGAGCTCGGCAAGCTCCTAGGGGAGGGAAGGGGCCCTGCAACCCCAGGAAGGAGGAGACCCCCACAGGGGATTATGAGGGTCACAGGCTGCCTGGGAGCCCCCCACCCCCTGCCCTGTACCACATACAGCCCAGGGACCCCATGCTCACCAGCTTCTGTCCAGAAGTGCCACCCGGTAGCCTGGTCCCCTCTCCCACCCTGCCCACCTCCAATGACCATGACCATGACTTGATGTCTTATGGCGGATGCAGATGGGAAGATGGCATGAAGAGGATGGAGAGGGGGAAAGAACTCAAACCATGAGAGAGAAGGTGAGACAGAGAGCGCAAGACGGAGAAAAGTAGTGAGATGGGCCACCCCTCCCACCCGGAAGTCCTGGCCTGCGGCCTGCCAGCCCCCAGAGCGCCCAAAGCGCTGCCCACACCCCGCCCGCCCTGCCCGAAGACGGCACACCGCCCACCCGCCGCCTCTTCTGTCCCTCACGTCGGGTCTACCTCGGGCCTCCCAACTCAGATTTTTCTCTTCCCCTGGACAAAAGTTGTCATTGGTTTAAAAAAAAGAGAGAGAGAAAGAGAAAGAGATGAAGTAAGCCAAGGTCCAGAGCCCTCCCTCGTCGGAATATCCAACCTGGGGAGGAACTGAGGGAGGGGAGAAGGAAGGGGAGGGAGGGAAAAAAGAGGAACAACGAGAAACCAAATGTGAGACTGAAGGGAGGGGTCAGGGCGGGCCTGCTGCACCTTCTAGAGGCCTGAATGGAGGGGAGGGGGCGAGGCAAAAAGGGAATGGTGGTGGCGTCGCCTTGTGGTCACATTAAATTTTCTTGGTGTGGGGGGGCACGACAAAACAACAAAAAAATCAAAAAACAACAAAAAAACGAAAAACAAAAAAATACAGCAATCAGGCATGAAGATGGCATGGCTGCGCCTCCCGGTCCCTTCCCACCCCGGCCAGCACCCCGGCCTGCGCCCCACTGTGCTCCCCCTCCCGCCCCCCAGGGGCCTGGGCCAGGGGCCAGGGCCGGGAGCAGCGGGCAGGGGGCCTAGTGGTGTGCTGGCTGGTGCGCCTGAGGCCGGGGTGGCCGTGGTGGGGGGCTCAGGTTTGCTCTCATCCGAGCGGGAGGCTCCGTGGCCGTCTAGGCCGGGGGAGACTGGATGATGGGCAGGGCGTGGGGGCTTGTCTGTTTGCAGTGGAGGCTGTCTGGACGGGCTGGGGCGTGTGGTTTCCGTTTCATCGTCCACTTACAAGGTGATGGAGGAGTCAAGGCGGCGCCGTCTGGGGCAGTGCTGGTGGATTTGGAATCAGGCATAGGAAGGGGCACAGGTCTGGCCACTGGAGGCGGCGGCGGTAGCAAAAATGACCCCGGGACTTTGCCCTGGCCGCTACCGTTGGGCTGCGAACAACATAAATAGAGTGACGCATGAAGGCACATCACACACAGACACACGCTCCCCTGCGCGGCCACGCCAGCTCGCTCCTGAGAGCGGGCGCTCCCGGCGGACGGTGCGGAGCAGGGTCCTCTCCTCCGGGCACAGGGTGGGTGAGGGCGGGAGGCCTCGGTTTGGTCTCTCATCAGGTATTTCTCTCTCTCTGTTTTTTGTTGTTTTTTTTAATCTTTCATGGTCCTCTTCTGAAGTTGTGGGAGGAGGAAGGGGGTGTCCGACGGGTGGTTTGTTATTTCTCAGGGAATGTGTTTTCGGTACCAAAAACGTGCCGCCTACCCACAGACCAGCTGCACCTAGACTCTCACTCCTGAAGACCTTCTCCTCTGACAGGAAAGATGCACCAGCTTTCCTCCTCCCTGTGTCCCCCCAACACACACACGAGCCCCCCCTCTGTGGGGGCAAACAGTTACCCCGGGGTGGGTCTGGTTGACCCAGGGAGGACTGCCATCCTCCACCCCACATCATGGCCTGCGGGATGCTGGGCACTGGGGGGCTTGCCTTCGGCTCCAGCAGCCCGAGGACGGTGGGGAGCTGGTCCTTTTGCTATGGAAGAGCCCGGGAGGAAATCCATTGCTGCCATTCATTCCTTAGCGGACATCCTTGTACAAGGCTCTCAGACACCAGGGTGCCAGGTCACTAGATCCGTCCCTTGTCTTTCGTTCCCTCCTGTACCTCAAACTCCTGTGCGTGGCCTCGCGTGCGTCAGCCTCAGAGCTCCCAAGGACCTTGGCGCCACAGGCGAGGCAAAGGTCCCTGGAGAGACCTCCCTGAGCTGGGGGCACGTACCTCCCCCTGCTCTGGGCAGTGTCCCCGAGGACCACCAGCAGCCGGAGCTCAGGGGAGCTGGGCCAGAACTCTTCATCCTAAACTGGCCTCTCTCTCACGGGGCAACGCTCTGCCCTCCCAGCCAGCCAGGTGTGAGACCTTGGGAAGTTTCCCTGCTCCTCCTCCAGCTGGCAGGCCACCCCTGCGGCGCTCACCCCATGGATGTCTGCCCACCTTTCTGTCATCACTGGTTGCGCCTGGACAACGACAATGAGACTTGCAAGGGGTCTCCCCTACGCCGCTGTGCTCACCAGCTCAGTGCCCTGGGTGCCTAGCTCTGTGCCAGGCATTTTACTCGTCTTGTGTTCCGTCTGCCACGGAACCTTCTGGCAGCAGTGCTCGCTCGGGGGTAGTTCTGCTCCCCAGGGGGCACCGGCCGTGTCTGTAGACATCTCGGTTAGCACAACTTCCGGGGGCTGCTGTGAGCCGCTGGTGGGTGGGGGCAGGGAGTGCTGCTCAGCACCCTATAATGCCCAGGGTGCCCCCCCAGGACGAGGGCTCATCGGTCCAAAGGTTCCCAGTGCTGCAGGTGGGAAACCCTGCTGCAAGGGAAGCTCCGCCCTCCCTCCCCCTTTCGCAGCTGGGGAAACAAGGCTCTGTGCAGCGACGTGGTTGATGCAGTCGCTGGGCTGTGACTGGTGAGGCCTGAAGTTCACAGCCGTGTCTGTCTGACTCCATGGGTCCTATGGGTTTTCGCCAGCAGGTGCAACAACCCTCCTCCTAAATCCCAAGGTGCCCAGACTCTTCCTGTCTCCGGAAACCTTCCACGGCTCTGACTGCATCTGACATAAAGGAGGGTCTCCCCAGTTGGGATTCAAGGACCCCATGGTGGAGACCCTCCCAGCACTGGTGCCCTTATAGCCCCTCCTCTCAGGTACATCCCATTGCAAACCGACTGGGGCTTCCAGACGCAGCCTCACAGTTGGGCTGCGCACCTGCTCACTGCAGGGCCCTCTGTCTGCAGTGCCTTTTCCTGCACTTCCCAGGCCTGCTCACAAAACACCGTCTCCCACGTGGGGACCAGCCAGATTCCCTGAACCACCATCCACCTCTCTCTGCCCTGTGGCTCCAGGATGCTCTTGACCCCCCCCCCCCGGGACCTTTAAAGCAGACTGCCTGCCACCCAGGCTCCCCAGCGAGTCACAGGCCACCTCTGTGTGGCTCAAGCCTGCAGCACTCAAGTCCCAGTGACTGAGTTGAATCAACAGTCCCCTCCCCCCCCCCCCCCCGCCCGCTGCACATTAAAACCACAGAGGCCCACGCTGACTCGTGCAGGCCACGCTCCTCTGAACTCTGGCCGTTCTGCCCACCATCCTTCACCTCTAGTGACCAGCGTAGGTCTGACATCGTCCCTCCAAGAGGTCCCTCCTGGACTTGGTTGTTCTTGCCCACTCAGAGGCCCTGACAAAAGCAAGCAGTGGCTGCTGGTCCTGGGCTGGAGACCCTCGGTGTCAAGTGTCCTTTCAGAAACGGTCCCTCCAGTTCCAGACACGGGCCAGAGGGCTCTCCAGCTCTGCAGGGTTGATGCTGAGACACGAGCAGCAACTGCCTTCCCTCCTTCCCACGGCCTATCTGGTTCCTATCTTGCTTTTCCACCAGGGCAGGAAACTCCACAGATCACAGCCTCTCTCCTCTTCTCCAGGCGCCATCCTGAGCCTGGGCCCCTGGGAAGCTGGGACATGGGGGCTTCCGCGGCAGCACTTGCTCCCGGGGCAGCCTCTACCTCCTTCTCCAAGCACCCGAGGGGGTCCCCAGAGCCAGTAGATACCCAGGAGGATCTAAAACACGAATCCCACCCAATAAAGCTAATCCCAGCTTGATATGGCTGAACATCAACACCTGCTGATTTACAACATTTGGTCTCTAGAAGCAACTTCCAACCAGGCTAGGATGTCCCTGCTCTGGTTGGGTTATAGGTGGACGTTTGTAAAATCTCAAGGTCTTGTGACTTGCAGCAGCATCTTACGACCTCACGAGTTAAGAGCTATAAGTGCAACCCGGCCGGCGTGGCTCAGTGGTCGAGAGTGAACCTATACACCAGGGGGTCACGGTTCCATTCTCAGTGGAGGCACATGCCCGGGTGGCAGGCTCGATCCCCAGTGTGGGGCGGGGGGGAGGCAGCCAATTAGTGAGTCTCTCTCATCACTGATGTTTCTCTCTCTCTCCCCATCTCCCTTCCTCTCTAAAATCAATATATATACATTTTAAAAGAGCTAGAAGTGCATGCTAGTGACAGATGAAGAGGAGGGCTTGCCTGGCTGCTCCAGCATTGCTGGTGGAGGCTGAGCCAGAGCCAGGCCTCCTGCCCCTCACGGAGCCCTGGGACCTCTCCCTTGCACTGGTGGTCTCTTCTCTCTGCCAGAAAAACAGCTAACAAGGCACCTTCTTTCTGTTCTTTGCATCTACCCTGAGCGGTGTCTCCGTTTGGCCTTGGCCTTGACTGATGTGGTTCTTCTCAGTCGGCCTCACACTGGGGTCTGAGGCTAAGCCATAGGGGGCACTGGGCATGCCTTCTGCAGACCATCTGTAAAATCTCTGTATGCACACACACATTTTTCTGTAAAGATGACCTGCAACTTTAAGCTCTCACGAGAATTAGGCATTTACTCCTCTGGGCTCTGGATCACTGGTTCTCAAAGTGGTCCTCTGACCAGAAGCAGCAGCAGCTGAGAACTGGGAGAGAAACACAGGTTCTCAGGCCCACCCAGACCGGCTGAATCGGGATCAGGTGAGACCCAGCCACCTGCGTGCCCGCCAGGCCTCCGGGTGACGGGTGACGCCCTGCGTGCTGGCTTCTCCTCTGGAGGTGGCCAAGGGGCAGGTGCCGCCTGTGTGGCCACCGCCTGCCGCGAAGTCAGCTGCAGAGCCTGGGCCCCTGGTGCTCTCCTCCCCCACAGCATGGTGCCATCTCTGGCCTCCTCTCAGAGGCTGGGCCACCTGGAGCAGGCTCACTGCAGACGCCCCCCCTCCTCTCTTGGGCACCACAGGCCACAAGAAGAAACCCAGAGAGGCTGATGCCCAGCCGAGCCAGCCTCCCTGACTAACCAGGGTAGCTGTTCACCCCCGTCTGTAGCTGTTTGTCCATCGTCTATTTGGAGAAAGCACCTGCCCTGAGAAGAGAACCTTCTAGGCCAAATGAGACCTTAATCTTGAACAGTCAAGTCAAGGGAGAGGGTCAGGACTCAGCCGTCAGGATGCCCGGGGGAGGGACCAGCTCTCCGGGCTAAACTGGTCGCCCAGGTTGGTCTCACTGAGTCCCAGCCCCGGCTGTCTCTGTAGGTGAGAAGGCAGGCAAGGCAGGTGGAGGGAACACTCCACACCCCAGAAGTCCCAAAGGGCCTGGTACAGGGGCTGGCAGTTCCCAAGGACTCTGCCGGCATCTCTGGAGAAAGTGCAGTAGCTGTCAGGGGTCACGTTCACTTTGCCCTGAGTGCCCCTGAAGCGAGCAGAGCTTGTCCAGAGAGGTGGGCAAGCCTCTGAGTGTGCTAAGGAGCTGCAGAGCCAGGAAGAGAAACCCGTAAAGGGCCCAGGGGGAAAGGAGCTGGAAAGCAGAAGGAGAGAGAGCAGGAGGGAGGGAAGACGGAGTGAGGAGCCCCCCATCAATAATGCCCCCGCACTTAGCAGACGTCCACCTGTGTGGGGCACCTGAAGGGCCGCCCCTGCTCTCCCTGGGTGTGGTCTGGCATGAGTCTGGCCCTTTGAATGGCCTCCCCACCTAACCTCTCACAGGGGGCTCCAGGCTGGACCGGCTGGGGGACAGGAGCTGGGCCTTCTTGCCATGCAGCATGCTGCTGGGGCGCCAGCACCTTTCCAAAGGTCGAGAGACCACTGTGCCCCAACCCAGCGTGGTCTCCCGGGGACGCGGTGAGGACCACTGTCCCCCTGCAGGGCTGTCTCTGGACCGCCACTGTTTGGAATAATTCCTTTCCTGAGTGACCCCGAATTTCTGCTGGTCAGTGACCTGGGTCCTAGGCTCACTGACGGAGAACAGCAGTGCCCCCCAGCCCCCACAGAGCTCCACGGGAAGCCAGTGTCTCCCAGGCTGAGGAGCAGGGCTGCACACAGACCTAGAAGCAACCTGGAAACCGCCTGTTCAAAGTCCTGCCAACCGGAGTCTCCATGACAGCCCCCGTGGCCAAGGACGCTGCCCAGCACCCCACGATGCCCAGCACAGCCTCACACCACAGGATGATGAGCAACCCCAAATGCCAACAGTGCCACCGGGGGGAGATTTTGGTCTAGAAAATCCTTGCAGCCCCGAGGCTTGAGAGGGGTGTTAGGAGGTGAGGGGCCTGGTCTGGGTGGCACAGCTCACAGGTGCCCTCGTGGGGGAACAGACTGAAGAGAGGGCCGGGAGCCCGAGCAAGGTGTGGGCCCTGCTGCTGCCCCCGCCTTTCTGGACGGTGACAGAGAGGCTCCGGCACGATACACAAACCCCTACCGCAGACCAGAAAACTAAGGTGCCCGCGCTCCTGGCTCCCTGCTGCTCCCGTCCCGGGTGGGCTCGGCTCTCGGGCCCTCTCCCTGTGATCCTGACACAGACGGACAGACGCAGAGATGAGCTGTGGTGGGGCTCTCGGGCCTCTGGACTCACCTGTCCGGTGGCCTGGCCCGAGCCATCTGAGCACACAAACTGCACAAACTCCTTCAGCGAGTCCTGCCCGTGGTGGTGGTGGTAGCGGATGGTCGGGTGCGTGAAGTACGGGCTCGACTGCTGGATGATGGATGTGGAGGGGAAGTGCAACGCTGACGCTGTGGCCCGAGGGCTCCCTGCATGCACGTGGGCGGGAAGAAAAGGGCATCAGGGTGGAGAAGATGAGGGAGACGCCCTGAGGAAAAGGGAGAGTGGGCGGGAGCAGGGCCGGGACCAGGGTAAGGAGAGTGAGGGTCCGGCCTCTGGCGTGGACGTTGAGACAGCACAAAAAAGCCCTCAGTAATCAAGGTAAGTAACATTTTAATGCGTATTTTAAAAAATCCAATTGGCAAACGGGGGCTTGCACACCCATCAGCTGCTTGTCTTGACAAATAAAGTTTGATTGGGACCAGGGCCAGCGTTAACGTGAGGCAAACGAGGCAGGGCCATGCAAGGATAGCATCAGATCCATCTTTTGTTTAAAATGTTTATATTTGCTCTTTGGTTTTTTTGCGATAGTTTTATTTTTTAAGAATATTGCATTAGCTCTAGCTGGTTTGGCTCAGTGGATAGAGATTTGGCCTGCGGACTGAAGGGTCCCAGGTTCGATTCCAATCGAGGCACATGCCGGGTTTGTGGGCTTAACCCCCAGTGTGGGGCATGCAAGAGGCAGCTGATCAATGATTCTCTCTCGTCACTGATGTTCCTATCTCTCTCTCCCTCCACCTTCCTCTCTGAAATCAATAAAAATATATTTTAAAAAAGAACGTTGCATTAAAACATCACTTATCCTGACGACTGAATTTTGGGCGCCCCCTTAGAGTTTGCACCCAAGGCGAGGTCCAGGGCTAGGATGGGAGCCTGGATGAGGGAGGAGACAGACACGACCCCCGCACCTTGCAGGACGCAACGTGCACATACATCTGCGTGTGAGCAGGTGTGCACCTGGCCGCTGCTGCCTAGGCCACGTTCTTGTGTGCTCAGCCCCATCACCCTTGCACATGCGTCCTCGCACACACAACTCCCTTCCCGGCCCAGGCCCCAGCTCTCCCCCAGCCGGTCCTCTCCCTCCCGTCTGTTTCCAATCAGCTTGCTCTTGCTCTTGGTTTCATTAGGGGGCTGAGGAAACTTGGCTTCTCTCTGGAGTTCATAAAAGCTGAGCGGAGCTGGGCTCCCTGCCCCCACGCTGAGGCCACCACGCCCTGCCCCAGCGCAGGCTGCCTCTGGGCTCCCAGCCAGGAGGCCCCGAGGAGGAAGCCGGGAGGGTAAACCTTGCCATTCTCTGTGTCCTATAGAAGGGCCCAGGAGACGGTGGGCGGACACAGGGTTGTGTCCGGAAAAAGTTCAAGCCTCTTTCTGCCAGATGGGTGCCGAGGTGGGGGTAGAAACAAGAGCGGGAAGAAGCAACTGAGGGGGTGGTGAGGACTCGGCTCCCACAACTTCCTGCCTGATTCCAACCCCTGGGGAATGTCGCGGTGTCCTCCCTGCCAAACACCTTCTCCCGAGACTGAAGCAAGAGAGCCCCCACGTCAGCAGCCAGTTCCAGTCCTGGGAGAACAGCCCAGGTGCCACGGGTGATCCCTGGGTTCCCGAGTGCCCTTTCAATCTGCGCCCCGTGCCCACCTGGGTTGGTGCGGGGAGACCGGACCTTTGCCCAGGAGCCGGGAGAGCAGCTGAGAGGAGGGCAGAGGGAGAAGCTGAGCTTTCCCAGCCACAGCTGGCGAGAGGAGAGGAGACCCCGGCAGGCCTGAGGGCAAGTCAGGCCTGTGCACACATCCATGCACACACATCCCAGCCATGTGCACACATGCACTCAGTGCATGCACACACACAGGCACCCGGCACACATGGAAGCATGCACACACAAGTGCACACAGGGAGGGAGAAGCAAGTAGGAGAGCACTTGGGAATGAGGTGAGGAGGCTGGGTCTCCAGTCAGTGCTGCCGTGGGAGGAGGGCCCGTCCCCTCGCCCACCCACTGTCAGACCACAGCCCCGTAGAGAGCTAGGGGCCCTCACTCTGATGGACCTGGCCCCTTCACCTGGCCGGCTGCCCCTCGGTGCTCCGCCACCTCCCCGAGAGTCCCCCTCCGGGCCCTCATGTCTCACCTGGTCTGACTCCAGCAAGCACAGGCAGCGGGTGGTGAGTGAAAGCCATGCGCGGGGAGCTGCCCTGAGAGGAGAGGGCACTGCAGAAGTCCAGCTTTCCTGACTTCTTTAGAGAAGCCGGGCCTGGGGGGAGGAATCAGCAACACAGGGCAGGTTTAGCTGGGCCAGGGCGGGAGCAGGGGAAGGCAGGAAGCCAGCAGCTCACTCCTCTCCTCAGCCCCCTCCTGGCTGCCCCTTCCCCCACCATGCTCCCTCCTGCCACCTTTGCCCCATCCGGCTGTTTCTCAGGCCCCGTGTGCAGCCCAGCCAGCACTGGGTGCCTCTGACAGGAGAGGAAAATGAGGCACTTGGGTGTGCTGGGCCGGGGGTCCATCTTGCCTCCTGACAAGCCGATAATGAGCTCAGGGGGCACAGATGAAAAGGTGGGATCCAGGAGCAGGGGACCAGGAAGGGGCCCGGGGTCAGAGCTGGCCAGGCAAGGATTGCCTCGGCCAAGGAACCCAGAGGTTGGACTGCCTTTGGATGGGGCATTTGTTTTGCTGCCAGTGCCAGAGATGGGGTGGCATTTAGCAGGAGACAGGGGCACAGAGGACACCCCTTTAGGACACTCTGTGCCCAGTGAGCACCATATCCAAATGACACTATGACAGAGCACAGCCCGGGGCCAGGTCCTCTGTGGGGAGCTTGATTCTTCTCTGGGCTGGGCCTCAGAGGCTGTGCCCAGGCTGGGAGGGAGGGGTAAGGTGGAGCTGGAGCAGATCTCCAGAGCTGCCATCTTTGATGCACAAATCAAGTCAGTTTGGGTGGGGGGTAGGGGGCTGCAGAACAGAGAAATAAGAGCCACTTTAACCACAGAGGGAAGAGGCGGGGGAAGGGCGAACTCCCAGCCGCCAGAAGAGGTGTTATCTGGCAGCAGCTGTGTGCCACCTGATAGCTGGCACAGTGAGGGGGGGAGCGCCCCCACCAGCTGTGCACAGCTGTCCCCTAGGCCACACAGTGCCTCCCCAGCTGTTCCCCGTCCTGCAGCTGGGCTGCTTAATTGGCGATTTGTCTCAGCACAGGGAAACAACACAGGAAGCGGGTGAGGAGGAAAAGAGGGGAAAGCGAGGAAGCTGGGGTGTGCCGCAGGACGATGTTGAGAGCCGTGTGTGGCGGGACTGCAGGAAGCAGAAATGGCGGGCTCTGCAGCAGACAGCCAACAAAGAAGAGAGCAGGGCCTGGGGAGGAGGGCTCCTGGGAACCAGGTGTAGGCCGAGGGGCCCGGGGCCACCAGCCGTGGTGGATGTGCCCTTAAGGCACCTGACGCCTGTGGGAGCGGCCACTTCACTGAGGCCGGCTGGGGTTTCCTCAGGGCCCTCAACTGCTGCTCTCTACACCTCCTGGGGTTCCCCAGGGAAGCATCTGGACGCTGCTGGCCCACATCCCCCGCCTGCCTCCAGGGAACCCTGGGAAGAGCACCCCAAGTCATGTGGAGCCATGTCCGCAGAGGCGGGGCTCGATAGTGGCCCAGAGCCTGGTCCCTTAGCCCACGGCCCGGCCCGGAGGAGCCCTCCTCCCTCCTCCAGAGCATTCGAGAGCAGAAGCGGATTCTGTGTCTGGGGCAGCGCCCTCCTGTCCTTTGGCCTTTCTTCTCCCTCACCCCAGCCCCTGCCCATCCACCTGGCCCTTCCCAGTAGGGCCACATCTGGAAAACACCAGGAAGAGCACCGCTGGAGCCCAAAGCCCCCCCGCCCCCAGGCCTAGCAGAGCAGAGGTACCCTGCGCACATCCCACACACGCACGGGCAGTACTCCCTGCACCCCCCCCCACACACCTCAAGGACACACACAGCTGACCAGCAGTGTGCCAAGAAGTATCCTGCAGCCCGCTTCCTCATCTACACCTGCCACAGGCGCGCACGCACTCGGGCTCTCCGGGTCTGCCCAGGCCTCCCAGCAAGACTGGAGTGACCGTGGGTGGGTTCACCAGGAAGCGGGTGGCTAGAGGGGGCTGGGAGGCCTGGGGACAGTTCCGCTCACTCTTCAGTAGCCTCTACTTCTTTCTGCAAAGCTGAGCCCTTTAGCCCAGCAGTTCTCAGCTCAGTCAGCTGGGGAAGAGTCTGCCCTCCCCCAACCCTAGGGGACATTCAACGATGTTGGGAGACATTTTTGGCCATCACACCCGGGGTGTGTGTGTGTGTGCGTGCGCGGGCGGGGGGGTGCTACTGGCATCTAGTGGGGGGAGGCAGGGCTGCTGCTCAACACGCTTCAGTGCACAGGATGCCGCAGCTCAGAGAAGGGCCCAGCCCGGTGTCAGCAGTGCCCAGTTTGAGAAGCCGCTTTAACCCTTTGCACGCCAAGGCGTCTAGAGACGCAGGGATGGTTTCTGTTTCGGACGCATGGCAGTTAACTGGTTATACCACCCGAGACTCTAGAACCGGGGCAACCTTTCTACAGAAATGCCAGGAGAAGGAGCCTGAGAAGGCTTTGGAGGGGAAGCCCCAGCCCCACTGCAGGGCACCGGAGGCCTCCGCCTCCCTCCTGCCACGCCCGTGGCTCTCTGCTGCCCACCGAGGCAGCCAAGCTCCTGGCCTCAGCTCCTTTCTTCAGCCGGCACTGCCTTCCTCTGGAAGACGGGGAGGAGAGAAGCCAGGCAGTGCCACTGACAGTGGGGGAACCCGTGGGAGAGTCGCCAGGTAAACGGAGGGAGGAGGCGAGGTTCAGGGCTGCCCTGGCTCGGGGCCAGGCCTCGCGGCGCCCATACCTGCATCCACATCGTTGGGCCACCCGCTGGACTGGCTGCTGCCAGCCGCTGGGGAGCGGCCTGTCCCGGGATAGAAGACATCGTCGACCGGGCTCTCCATCTCGCTGTCATCAATGGACTTGGGGCGCTTGGTGGTGCTGGGGAAGGAGGAGCGGGATCAGGCGGGCCCGGGGTGGCCCAGGTACTGGTACTCGGGCCGAGGAAGCCTGCCCTGACGGCCCTCTGAGCTGGGAGCAGGTGCCCGCTGACAGCAGCACTGCTGGGCACTCATTCGTGTCCACCCCCAGGACAGCCCTAGAGCCCCTTGGCCCCGCCTGCCTGCTCCTCCTCCATCACCTTCTCCGTTCGTCCTTGATACCATCATCCATCGAGTTGCTTAAGTCAAAGGGGTGGGCAACACCCTCAAATGCTTTCTTGGCCCCACAGCCCCCAGGGTCAAGGTGAGACAACTGAGGCACAGGCCAGGGGGTGCCACAACCCCCACCGTCAGGATAGAAACACGAAGATATTATAATGGTTTGATGCAATATTTAAGCAGATCAAAATGAACACCCCAACCCTCACATGAACCAAAACGTCCAGTTGTTTGTTTGTTTTTTAAAGGGACAGGATCCCACCCTGCCCTGCACGACTGGCCCTGACCAGGGCCTACTGTGTCCACCCCCAAACATCTCTCAGCTACACCCGACCCTCTCATGGCACTGCCCCACCTCCAGGACCTGGGCCCTCCTCCAGCCTGGCTGCCGGTCCTGCCTGGCTGCTGGAGGTGCTTTCTTGAGCACACAGCCCCGGCATTTTCTGCTGAAAACGCGTCAGTGCGTTTTTAGTCTAAACACCTTCCTCTGGCCTCCACAGCCCTCCAGGGAGTGGTCCCACCAGCCTGTCCCACTCGGCTGGGACGGAAGCTGCTCTCTCCAGCTGGAGCGTCCACCCCGTGCCCTTACTAGCCCCCGGTAGGTCCATCCCCGAGAGAGAGACCTTCTCGGACCCGCACAGGGAGCGCCTTCCAGGCAGAGCCAGGCCTTGTGTAGGTCTGCGTTCCCAGGGCCAAGTGCCCACAACAGTACAAAGCAGGACGTTCAGGGGAGAGGGCCAGTGCCCTCCACAAGGGGTGACGTTCTGAAGCACCCAGGGCACTGTGGCACAGCTGCCCACCACATCGGAGATGGCCCGGTCGGGGTTGGGGGGGAGGAGGGGGGAGGCCAGGGGTGCGGGGCTTACCTGGTGGAAGGAGGGGAGGTGATGGACCTCCGCCCCAGCGTCACCTGGTTTATGTTGTAGTAATTGGGACTCTCCAGGTCCGCCAGCGAGAAGTTGGGGCCTGATGCTGTGGCGACAGGAGCTGGGAAGAAGCGAGAGATGACGGGTGAGCCTGCAGGTGCAGGAGGCCCGAGGCTGGGCTCGCTGGAGAAGAGCCCTTCGCTGTTGTTTTTCCCTCCAAAGTGGAGATTAGACATGGGCCTCTCTGGACACCTCTGCTCCCCTCAGCCTGGTGCCCAGGAGGCCGGCAATGTCCCAGGAAGCCCTGTTGGCCCCTGGGCCCAGCAAGACCCCATCCATCCGCAGGGGGCCATCTCCTCACCCCATCCCTGCTGGCTGGGCCCTGGCCAGGAAGGAAGGACTCACTTACTCTGTGAAACTCTGACCAGCTCTGTCACGTTCCAGACCCCGGAAGTCACAAAGCAGTCCTGGAAGCTTAAGTGCCCTGAGGAGGGAAAAGAGCCATGAGTGAGTGGGGGCCAGGCCAGGAGGGGCTGCCTGCATTTCCTCACAGCTCTCCCACCTCCCATTGCTCCCTCCCAAGCCCCAGGATGGCCCTCAGGGGCCCTTGGGTCTCCAGGGAAGAGGGGGTGCGCTCTAGGTGAGTCCCCTTCCCTCCCCTCGAGCTGGCAGCCAAAATCCAGCTGAGGGACAGCTGAGTAAAGGGGAGGAACTGGTGGGAGGCACAGGAGGGCCTGGGGGGCAGGGCAGTCAGGGAGGTGTGGGCAGCAGGGCAGGTGGGCAGGGCACTGACCGTTGGGCAGTGGTTTGATGTCCGCATCTCCTTGCTGGTTTGAACTATCTGATTGTCCGGATTCTGCGGGAGACACAAAGGGGAAGATGGGTCAAGACCAAAGTGCCCCACACACGGCTCCCTCGCCAGCCCCGTTTCCAGGGACACCCTCCTGCAGTGGGGATGCCCGGGCACTGCAAGGGGTTTGGCAGCACCCCCGGCCTCCACCCACTAGATGCCAGTAGCACCCCAGTTGTGACAACCAAAAGTGTCCCCAGACACTGCCCCATGTGCCCTGGGGACAAAGTCACCAGTGGGTGAGCAGCATCGGCCGACAGTCAGGGCCGGGAGAGCTCCTCGGAGGGAAGCCAGCGACCATTCTGCACAGCTGGAATGGACCCAAGGGCTCCCCGTCCTCCGCCCGCCTCAAGTGCCCAGAGAAGCGGCCCCTGGCTTCCCGCACTTCATTAATTAGAGCCAGCCCTGTCTGCCTGAGCCACCCCCACCTCACCTTTCTGCTTACAGGCAGTGCCTGGCAACACGGAGGGGGGAGGTCCGCCCTGACGCTGTCGCCCGCTCTGTGCCAGCCTGTCTGGGCTGTCTCATGCCCCAGTGCCACAGCTGCTCAGAGGGAGCCCCGAAACAAGGGCCCATTGTGCAGCGGGAGCTCACAGAGGGCTGGGGGCAGGGTGGAGTGTGTGTGTGAATATTTTGCTGAGCTTGGGAAAGCCCCCCGCCCCGCCCTCCAGGTCCTCAAAGCTTTGTGTGCCAGGGGCACAACAGGGACCTCCAGAATGCCTGCCTGGGCACGACAGCTGGTGAGAGGGTGGCAGAGGGGGGCCAGGGCAGGTTGCGGGGCAGGAGGAAGGCAGGCGCTGGGTAAAGAATCAGCTGCTTGCTGGGGGACAACATGGGGGTGGCACTGGGAAAACCGGGGACAGGTGTTGCCAGGGCTTTGCCCCACTCTTTGGAGCAATCCTGCCTCCGGGTCTCACCCATCACCCCACGGTCAGTCCACTGGCCGGCAATCTGGCCCCCACCAGCCTCACTGCTGAGCTGCTCACACTGGGGAGTGACCAGCGAGGAGGTTCCTGAAGGGCAGCGTGGGCCCCCACCGGGGCTGGCGGCAGCGCAGCAGCTTCTCAGAGCAAAGGCCCGTCCGCGGCTCCGCTCCTGGCCACCTGCCTCAGTGTGGCCAGCGGGAGAGGACAGCTGCCTCAGGACGGCCTCAGGCCCCCTCCCCCCATCCTCTACCTTATTAGATTAAGAACATTTTTTGATTGATTGATTTTAGAGAGAGAGAGATAGGAAGGGGTAGGGAGAGGGAGAAATATCCATTTGTGCCACTATGTATGCACTCATCGGTTGACTTTTGTATGTGCCCTGACCAGGGATGGAACCCGCAACCTGTGCATAGTGGGCGCCGCTCTAACCACTGAGATACCCGGCCAGGGCACCTTGTTAGATTTTTTTTTAAGCCCCAAAAATAATCCTAGCCCTAGCCAGCCGCTGCCTCTCAGGGCCGCCCTTTCCCCAGTTCCTAACGCGGGAGGGGCAGAGCCTCAGACCAGCTTGTGGAGCCCAGCAAGGGCACAGGCTCCAGCGCCCGCTGCCCGGGGGTCCCTGCCACCCACCCCTCCAGACCTGGGTCAGTGGAGGAGACCCTGATGTCCACCCCACGGAGTGGCCTGGTCCCCCCACAGCGGCGGCGCTGGCCTGCCTCCCGCACGCACACACCCAGCTCAGCGACGGGCCCAGAGAGAGCCGGACAAAGAGATGGCGGTGGAGCAGGACGGAGGCAGACACACGCTGCAGGCAGGGAGACAGACAGGAAACCCTTCTACACCCGGACACGGCCCCAAACGCTGCCGCTGTTCTTCCTATTCGCTCCATGTGGAGAGGCGGGCAGGCGGGGAGAGGGGGCGAGGTGCCGCCACGCGCCTCGGGCGGCGCTGCCCGCTGCTGGCAGCCATGTTCGCCTTGGCAGCCATCTTACGGCTGGCGCCCGCGGCCACCACCGGCCTGGCGCTCGGCTCCGTCCTGGACAAAGGCAGACCCTGGAAATCTGGACCCAGGCTCCGAGGCACAGAAGCCAGCCCTGCGGCCAGGGCCCCGTCCTGCTCCAGCGCCACCAGCTGCTTCCTCCCGACCAGGCCGAGGAGGGGACCGGGAGGGCCGAGGCCGGGGCCTGGGGACACGCTGCTCCCCTCAGGGCGGCTGAGGCCCCCACGGGCAGCCCCCAGGCCCAAGGGCTCCTCTAGTTCAGCAAGAGTGGACCCCTGCCTGCCCCACGGGGACAGTGCTCGATGGCAGCCGCCCGTGCCCACCGTCAGCTGGGGAGTGTGCCTTGGACGGAGCCGGGAGGGGCTGGCGGGCACCCGGCCAGCGGCTGCGGGACACAGAAGGGCCGTGGGCTCCTGGGGCCCAGGCACCCGGGGAGGGGAGAGACACCTGCCCCGCCCAGAGGGGGGCCAGCTTTCTCGCCCCAGGGGCGCTGGGGAGCCATGCCCTGAAGGCAGGGTCTGCTCTGGACAGCCCTCGGAGCACACAGCACCCCAGCACCTGACACCCTCCATCCGGGCTCCCCGGGGGAGGGGGTAACCCCAGGCCTCAGGACAGACAGGAGGGAGGCTCCAGGCCCCGCCTCACGGCTGCTGGGCTTTTATCTGGCAGAATGGGGCTTATCGGAACCACCAGCTGAACAAACACACAAATCCACGGTTAGCGAGAGAAAACCCTGTGCCTGAACCCTTTATCTCCTGTTCGCAGGCCCCACGCACTGCCCCCTGCCAGCAGCACCGGAGGAGACCTGACTGCTGCCCTGCGGCTCCTCTCTCCGCTGCCCCCCCCCCCCCCTCGCCGGATCCAGCGCGGGGTGCCTCTCCTCTGGAAGTCCCTGCCAGGCAGGCTGCGTGCCTGAGCGAGCTCCTGCCACTGGGGAGCCCCCTCCAGTGTCTGCTTCTCACGGGGGACAATGGGCCAGCTGGTGGCCTGCGGACCAGTGGAGGGGCAGGACGGTGTTGGCTGGCACAGGGCGGGCAGGTGCCCGGCTCCCTCTTTTATTCTCTCCCACCCAGCCCACGTCCCGGAGGCTGCCACTCTGATTCCTCAGCCGTTCAGGGTCACGTTCCCTGGCCGTCTTTCCAGCCTCCGCCTTCTCTCTGGCCTGGTCACCAGAGCCATGGGAACCCTCAGCACCGACCCCCAGTGCAGGGCCCCCTGCCTGAGGCCGGCACAGAAACCCAGACCCCCTGCCTGAACCTCCCTTCAGAGACCACAGCTGCCGTAAATTCCTGGAGAGACTGGAGATAGGACAGGGCGGCCGTGGGCACTGTTACCTCCCTCGGCTCCGGACAACTCACCATTTTCCTCCTTCCTGCGCTGAGGACCAGAGAGCACCTTCTGTGTCTACGCTTCCTCCCACGATGACCATCCCATGAGGCCTCCTCCAAACCAAGTTCAGCCACTGTGTCTGGGTGGGCAGGCACCAGGGCCCTGACCCGGGGCCAGGTTTGGGGATGGAGAGCCTTTTGGAGCCCACAGCCTGTTCCGGATGTTGCCAGGGGGTCAGACTGGCTTGTGTTGCTCTGCTGACCGTCCTCCATACGCCCTCCTCTTGGGACCTGAGCTACTCGTGCGCTCCACACCTCCCCGCCCAGGCAGAGCCCTCTCCCGCCAGTGGTGCCTGGGGATCTGGCCACCCAGGAGGCTCCCGGGAGGGAGGACTGTGCGGGAGAAGGTGGCCAATCGGGACTGCCTCCGCGTGGGCCCAAGTGGGCTCCCCAGAGCAAGGCTCTGGAACTGGAGGGGCTGTTCCGCATTCACCTGCACACGTCATTGGTCACCACGTGTCGCTGGCTTGTGGATGGGCAGGTGGCCTGGTGCAGCCCAGACACGGTTGGTAGTGTGAGCCCCTCTTCCTCAGGCCCCTCCGTATCCCCTGGAACAGCAGCAATGCCGCCCCCATACTGCCTTCCTACCCCCACCAGCTCTACCCTCTCAGCCCTTGAAGCTCCCTACTTCCTTCGTTCAGCTCTTCGCCTTTCTCTCTGACTCCGCGCCCCCTCGCTGTCCTTCCTTCTCCTTCACTTCCCCTCTGCCCAGCCCTGTTTCCTCTCCCGATCCTGCCTGTTGGCACATGTGTGCGTGTGCATACGTGTGCATGTTTCCAAGAGTTCTGGAGGGGGAAGCTCCAGCTGCCAGGAAGAGCCCCGTGCTGCACATGAACCCCGACTGACAATGTTTTTATATATATTTTCCAGTCACAGGCAGGGAGATATTTATGGCTCCCACTAGGTGAGGGAGGAGTTCCTGCAAGCTGCAGCGAGGAACACTCTGCCTCAGCTCTCACCCGAGACAAACTCTCTGACAAAAGGCACATGTAACTCGCTGGCCGGCCTCCCCCATGCACATCGCGATGCAGGGAGTTTTCAGGGTTGAGAGGGGCACACAGACCGGGCTCAACCACACCCACCCGTGCGTACCCCAGCACATGCAAACACTCAGGGAGATGCCTCCAGCCACTTTCTGCTGTCCCGCAGGGGTGGACTGCGCTGTGCAGCCAGAGCTGTGATCCCACCGTGGCAGCATGCTCTGGGCTAAGCCCCCGGCCAGATAGGAAACCCCTCTGGCTCTGCCCTGAACGCTGGCGTTTGGGGGCCGGGGAGGACAGCCCTCGGGGTCCACCTGTCCTTCCCCTGGCTCTCCCCAGGCCTGAGGTTCAAGAAGCAGGGGGGGAGGTGTGCTCTGTTCTGGGGTGGCCGTCCTCTGAAGGGCCCATACCATCCAGGAGCTGCTTGGCCCACTCCAGCGTGGCACAGCCCCTCCCCCTCCCCTCTGTGATTCCGGAGCGTCCAGAGCACTGGAAACCCAATCTCAAGGGGAGCCAGAGGCCCGGCCTGCAGCAATCAGAGCCGGAGAATATAACTATTGTGCCTCTTGAAACCTAAGTCCCAGAATCTGAGACACCCTGAGGAGGGGAGCAGGGCGGATGGGGGGCTAGGAGGACGGGTCACAGAGGGGTTCTCCCCATCTCAGCAAACAGGAGACTCGGGACCAGGAAGTCCTTGAGAATGAAGGGCAGCCAGAGGGCAGAGGGGGGGTGGGGCTCAACCTGGGCCAGGTCCAGGGGGCTTCTAGGATCTTCCCCTTCTTCCTGCCACTCCTCGCTCCACCCCCACAAGCCAGCTTGCATGGCACAGGCCCCGGAGCCACCGTGAGGTTTCTCCCTCCTCTGTCATCCTTAGACCCCGACATGGTTGGAGACAGGAGCCTGACCTGAGCACAGTCCTCAAGCTGAGGAGGGGGGCTAAGGGCAGGGTAGGGAGGCACGTCCCCCATATCGCCCTCATCCCTCCTTTTCTCATTCCCCCTCCACTCACAGATCCAAAGGGGTTTTGAGCCTTTGGTTTGAGCCACCTGCGGGGAGGAAGAGGGGCCCAGTCCCATCAGGAGCACACAGGTGGTCTGACCTGCTCTGGCTGTCCCTGGGGCCTGGGCTCCAGGAAGGTCCTCAAGGGTAGGACAGGGTGGGGACAGAAGGTCAGGCCACAGGGAGCTGGCAGGACAGGGCCAGCATCTGGATGGGACATTCCAACTCTTGGTCCCTGACACCAATAGCACTTCCTTCTCCACCTCAACCCAGCCCACCTCCCTGGGTGCTGTGCGGTCCCCAGGGCGCGAGGGACTGGGCTCAGGGCTTACCACCCTGCAGTGAAGCTGCGGGAAGGGAGGAGAAGGCAAGTCCGTGGGTCCATCTGGTGCCCAGGAGACCAGCAGAGTGGGCTCAGATGGCTGGACGCGGGCGAGCATCCCTGGGACCTCAGGGTGCTCCCGGGGAGTGAGGGGCTCAGCATGCTCTGTACCTGCCGGGAGACCTTCCTCAGACCTGCCCCAGGGAGAACTAGAGATGGGACTTGGGCACTGAAGCCGGGGCAGCTGGGTACTCAGTGGCTCTCCCCACGGGATGACACAGTGGCCAGCGAAGGAGAGAGGAGGGACACAGCTCCGTGCAGAGCACAGCACCCAGGCGCTGGCTGGCGCCCAGGCCAGTGTTAACAAATGAGAGCAGCCTTCCCACCCGCAGCGGCACTGGGAGATGCAGGTGGATCTGCAGGAGACCCAGGGCCGGCCCCCAGCACCGCAGACATCAGTGCTCCATGGTCGCCGGTGGGGTGAGCGAGCAGCCCCAGGGCCTGGAAGTAACAGCATCTGGATGTTCTAGAGGTGCCCAGAGAGGGACGAGGTGAAGCAGCCGTTACTGAAGGAGGCAAAGGGAGGGGCCCAGAGGGAGATGGAGGAAAGCAGGGGGCCCAGCCCTGGATCCCTCTCCACCTCCGCCCTGAGCTTGTCCTTGTCCTACCCAGGGAGGTGTCCTTGGTCTGGACCCTGTGCCCACTCAAGGAGGGCACAATGGTGCTCTACCACTGAGGAAACCCCACCACAGGGGGGTCTGGCCTCACCCCAGCACAGAGGGGGAAAAGGGGGCACAGCAGCAGCAGGGTGAGGGGAAATGGAGGTGAGCAACCAGCAACAGTGGCAAGGGGTTCCCCTTGAGCTCACATTGTGAACTCAACCTACCGGCCCAGTGAACTTGGCCAGGTTCTGAACTGTTCCTCATCTGTGAAATAGAGAGACCACGCGCCCACTAGGGTTCCTGGGCGATGCATAAATGAGAAAACAGGTAAAAGGTGCTTAGCCCAGGGCCTGGCTCATAGTAATGGTGGTCCTTCCGCCTGGGCCACCATTTCCCTTCACACCTCCATTGGCTGAAATGCTACTGCTCCCCGGGGCTCAGCTCAAATGCTGACCCTCAGCTCCCGCGCCCCAACACAAACACACAGAGCTCATACTCTTCATGACACATTAAGCTCACCCTAGAGCAGTGATGGCGAACCTGTGACACTCATTTTTTTGGTTGATTTTTCTTTGTTAAATGGCATTTAAATATATAAAATAAATATCAAAAATATAAATCTTTGTTTTACTATGGTTGCAAATATCAAAAAATTTCTATATGTGACACGGCACCAGAGTTAAGTTATGCTGACACGCCGAGCTCAAAAGGTTCGCCATCACTGCCCCAGAGTATAGTTCTTAGAGTCTCACACCAGAGACCATGGCCAGTGAGCTAAGGGGCTCCCGTGGGGCCTGGCCCATTACCATCAGCCAAGAGGGGCAGAGAGGTTGCTCTGCAAGTAAAAGGCAGAGCTGGACACCGTCTACAGACGAGTCCCTCCACCCCAGCAGCAGCTGCAGTAAATGGTTTCAGAATGGTCACCATATTGAAAAGGGGGGACGAGAGGCCGGGGACGAGAAGGCCAGAAGATGGACCAGGCCAATAGGGAAGGGGAGAAATTGCTTGTGCCTCTGGATTCTGAAGGTGTTAGGGCCAAGGCCCTGCTCTTCCTAGCCCAGCCCTGAGGCTACAAAGAGCTGAGGACCATGAGCACAGGCGCTGCCCCACCGATGGCCGGGCATCTCTCCTGGCAGCGCCTGCTGGTGCCACGACTCAGCTGGCAGTTGGAGCCAGCATTCCCAGGAGGGCCTGGGGCCAGAAGTCATGTGATGGCGGGTCCAGAAAAGTGGCTCCAAGCCCCTCGAAGCTTGTCCCCTCCCCAATCTGATGGATAGAGAATGACATTGGAGAATGCCCCCCTACACCCCACATGCCAAGCAAAGATGGGAGCCCTGAGGAACAGGTGCCCACATCCAGCCTAGGGGCCTGCAGAGCTGCTCCCCCATCGCCACCCCCACTCATTCTATTTTTGGTGCTGCCCTTGCTGGCCCTTTGAGCTGCCCAGGCCAGGCCAGGCTAGACAACCACCCCCACCCCCAGCTGATCTTAGGACTATTAATAGTGTCCTTACCTCCCAGGACCAGGCATTACTCCCCATCCCCTAAATACACTTGCCCTTGGTCTAATTATTTGTAAAGGAGCAGCGGCCTCACACGCTAATGCCAACCCCGGATGAGAAAGGGGAGGCGGACGTTCTGGAGACCACTTGAGTGACAGACAAGTCTGGGATGGGCAGGAGTTTGGGGAAAGGAGAGAAGGAGGCATTAAATTCCAGAGCAAGAGACAGACAGAAAGACAAAATTAAAACTATAAGAGAGAGAGGGAAGGGCCAAGATAGCAAATCAGAGCCAGAGGAAAGCAGTTCAAAGAGAGAAGGCTGCAATAGAAAGAACCAGAAGAGAGGAGGGTTCCCAGAGAGGCGAGGAGAGGGGGAGGAAGCCGAGAGAAAGAGAACGCAAAGGAGAAGAGGACTCCTTTTTTTAAAAAAACAACACCCCAAAGGGGGAAGACTTTCCTAAAAATACTCAGGAGTGGCTTCCTGAGCACATTGCTTGGGCTGCATCCAGCTGCCAGCATCTGCCTGAAGGGTGCTCAGCAGGGCGAGGGTCTGGGGAGACCCTCTGACAATGTTTTGGGGAAGCAGAGCACCAGGAGGAGGTGCAGAGAAGGGAAAAATAATTAAGAAAAAGAGGGTGGTTCGAGAAGCAAGTCCCCACGGAGAGGAAATCCACTCGCAGGCCTGTGTAAGGGAAGGCCCCGCACTCAGCACCGCCTCGCCTACGGAGCGGGGGCTGAGTGGGCCGGCGAATGGCAGGGATGAGGGAGGAGAACACACCTCTCTCCACTGACCCCACGGGGAAGCAGGAGCAGGCCAAGGCCACCTGCCGCCCAGCCTCAGATGCTCTACCATCCTCAGCCCCCTAAAGGCCAGCATCTGCCTCCCAGGCCGGCGGCCCTACAGGAGTGTCCTCTGCTAGGGACTTGCCTTGGAGGGGGAGAGAGACTCTGACTCACAGAAGAGTAATGACCGTAAATGCATGTCCAAGTGGAAGCCCAGCAGCCCTTCCATTCCAATCCCACCCAGACTGAGGGCCTCCGGCTGGGCCAGGGCTGCGAGAGTGGGAGACGCCCCAAGGACCTGGCCACCAGGCTTCCCAAGCTGGGGCGTCCTGGCCAGGAGCACCCCGTCTGACCACAGCCCTTTTGGGGTCACGGTCTGTTGGTGTTTTTTACTACTGTGTCCCTCACACCTCAAAGCACAGCGGCAGTGGGTAACAAGACTCTGAAGAGACCCTTCTACATGCTTCGTTCAACCGTGGCTACACTAACCACCCAGGGGACAGACGCACCAGGTAGCTGGCACCTTCCCCTATGAGGAGAGGACATCTTTCCTGCAGACCCAACCCTTAACACTCACACCCAAGGAAGTGGGCCAGTGCACAGGGCTGAGCACACTGGCCCCCATGCCCGAGAGCTGGGCTGACATTCGGAAGGACCCAGCGTCTCCCTGTGAAGGGAAGACACCCCACCCTGGAGGCCTTCAGGCAGCCACTGTCCAAAAGAGACATGAGGAATTTGGACCATTGGCTCCAACCTGGAGCTCTGAGAACCCAGGCTGGGCAGAATGGGGTGGGGTGGGCAGGTGGCCTCCCAAGACACTGAAGAGCTCTGGGTGCTGGAAGGAGCCAGCACCTGGAATCAGGAGCCAATTCCTAGACCTGCTGCTATAGGGCACCCAGCAGGTCCCCCGGGACTCCTCTCACTCCTCCCTGTGCCGCACAACTCAGGCTTGCATTGCCTCCGGCTGCAGGGCGAGATGAACGATGTGAGCAGAGGATGAGAAGTGATACACTATAAAGCGCCAAACATACATATGGAAGGCATGATGGGTCCAGGCGGGGCAGCTCCCAGGAGCCTGTATTTCAGGGTTGCTGCGAACCTGAGGAGCAGCCCAGGGGCACCTTCCGGAAGCCTGGGTGCCCAGTATACGGAGCCTGGCACCTGGGAGGAGGCAGCTACCCAGGATCAGGACTGGGCAGTCCAGGCTGCTGAAGGGACAGAAGCGATATCCACGTTGTGAGTGCCAAGTTCCCCACTCACCACGCCCTGAAAGACCAAAGGCGGCTTCCCGGGGCAGCCGGGCGGCGGGGCTCACGGGCCGCACCCCAAGCGAGCCGCGCGCTGCACTCCCGGACGCCGCGGCTAGGTGGCGCAGCGAGTTAACACTAGCTGCCCAGGGTCGGCAGCGTAGGGGCCGGGGGCGACGAACCTGGACACCGCCCGCTCGGGTCTCCAGGGGCCTGGGTGCCCTTTGCGCACCGCGAGGCCAGAGTAGGAAAGGGAAGGACCCGGACAAGCCCGGGCCACTCGCACCCCGGGTTGTGCTGCCCGAGCGGCTCCCGTGGCTGCGGCTGCCAAGCACATCCCGTGATGTGATGTGAGGGCCGAGCTTCCCGTTCTCATTGATTAGGAACAGCTTGCGGTGCGGGGGCCGGAGAGAAGGGGGCCGGGGAATGGCAGGCGAGGAGAAGCGGGAGGCGGGGGGCTGCCAGGTGCACGGCTGGGGGGGGGGGGAGGTGTAATCCACGGAGCCCTGGCCCACTCTGCGCAGCCGCCACCGCGGCTCTGAGCCCCCCGCCCGCCTCCCCCAGAGCGGGGGCTGCCCTGGGTGTGGGCGAGCCTGCGGCGGCAGGACTCCAGGAGTGTTCCCCACACGCCCACACAGTCCCCACCTTTGGGGGACCTGCCTCTGCGTTTGATAGACGCTGGAAGAGGAATAGTTCCTTGTCCCCTCTACCCTCTCAAAGGGTGAAACATGGAGATTAGAAGTCGGAGATCAAGAACCAAAGAGAGGGAGCGAAATGCGAAAAGTCAGGAAGGGAAAAAAGAACACCACACCAGCGCGCTCTGCAGTGGCGGCGGCCGGGCAGGCACACCCTCCCCGGCGGGCACGGAGAAAGGTCCCTTTGTTTAGCGGGGAGGTTAGCTGAGGTGAGGCTGCCCGCCCCCCCCGCCCCCCCCCCCGCCCCACACACACCCCTCTGGCCCTGGCCAGTGCAGATTGCTTCTCTGGACTCCGGACTGAGCCTGACCGCTTCTCTGGCCCCCCAATCCTTCTCCCAATCCTCCTGCCAGCCTGCGGGGCAGCCGGAGAGGACTGCCTTGCCCAAGCACCACGGGTCACATATATGGGGCTGGGCTGGGCTCCTCCAAAAGGCCCCCTGGACACCACGCTGCTGGCCACTCGCTGTTGGTCCAGACTGCTCTTAAGCTGCAGGGTTTGAGGGGCAGGCTCTGCAAGCGGCAGGCCCCCCACAAAGGCATGGCCTGAGAGGGTGGCACGCGCTAGGAAGTGGTGCCCAGGAGGCACAGGGTGGCTGGCCACGCCCCTCTTGCCCACAGGGAGGCCCTGAGGCGTCTCCTGTACTCATTCCAGATGGCCCTCTCCAATGCCCTCAGGCTGTGGGCTCGGGGAGGCTGTACAGGGCTCCCTCAAAGTGAGGACGGGGCTCTGGTGTTGGGGTCACTCTCAGATGAGAGGCAGGGCCTGATATCACCTCTTGGCTCCCTGAGGAAGGACTAGAGTGGGGTGATAAAGGGGGGCTGAGAAGTCCACCCCCAGAGTCTATCAAAACCGTGACCAAAGAGGGAGTGAGCAGAGGTGGGAGGAGAGAGATACTGAAACGCATCCCCTTTGCTCTGCAGCACACCCCGCCCCCATGCCCCTCCATTGGCTCAGGTGGGGGAAGGGAACTGAGGGATGGCAGTCCCCCAAGCACTGTCTGCCTTCTGCTGGCACCTCCACCCTATCCACAAGGGGTTCTAGCCACTTCTGCAGGGAAGTAGGCTCCCCAGAGCCCTCCAACCTTCCAGGCAGAGCTCGGTGGCTTTACGCTGGGTCAAGTGCACCCCATTTCCAACTCCTTCCCGCTCCCTCCCACCCTAAGCAAGGGCAGCAGAAAACCTGGAATGGGGGATTGACCGGGACCCTCTGCTCCAGACAGTTCACTGGCCTCATGCTGGGTGGTTACCTGCTCCTTAGGAGACCCAGCCTCCTATCAGCAGGAATGGAAAGCGAGGTGGTTAGAGAAAGGGGGAGGAGGAGTGGGGTGTTGCCAACCTGGCCCTCCCTGGGCCTCTGGCCTAGGAAGTGGGGGAAGGGGAAAAGGGAGAGGAGCAGCAGCAGCTGGAATCCCAGGGAGCCTGAACTATCCTGCAAGAAGCTGCAGCTCAGATACACAATGTCCTGCCAAACCCCAGGCCTTTTATTGAATTAAGGCAAGACAGACTTCCCAGATTTTCCTGTGTGCGAGTGCATGTGAAAACCCTGCTGTCTGTGGATCCTGGGAGCTGGGAGCATGTGTGTATGCGTGCACACATGTGGATGTGTGAACGCTGATGGTGGGGGAGGAAGATGAGAAGATGCAAATGCTGGAAGGATGACAAAGGTGGGCAGGAAGACTTAGGAGAGTGGGGACCCAAATATTCTGGAAAAGCCAAACTCCAGACCAGGGTTCTCAACCCCCAGCCCCGACCATCCTGGGCGGCAGGGCTGCCCTGTGCACGGTAGGGTTTGAGCATCTCTGGCCTCCACCCACTAGATAGATGCCAGGAGCATCATGCCCCCCTCAGTCTCCTCTCATCATTGCCAGCTGTCCCCTGGGGGCAGAATCAGTTCTGGTGGCACCCTCTGCTCCGAGGCACCAGATGAAACCGCTTGTGCATTTATCACCAGTGCCTCACCCCACCTCTCCTGTGTGGGGCTTAAATGGTACCCCAGTGTGCTTGGCTTCCCCAGTGGCTCACATCTGGGTCTTTTTTTCTGAGACATTCTCCCCACCTGACTCATCTGGCCAGAGGAGACCTAGAGCAACCCCTGTTTGGCGATGGTTTCATAAAGCCGCCTTAGACAGGGGAAACGGGAAGCTCAGAGCACCTGAAGTCATGAGCCCGAGGTCGCGCCTAGGTCCAGGCGGAAGCCTGAGCTCTCCATCGCTGGGGCAGAGACCACGGGAGGTGGGGACCTGTCCCCAGGAGACCACCCCTCCTGCATGGGGGGTTCAGGGAAGCAGGCGCTGGGGCCTGGGGACAGCTCAGCCCCAGTCCAGGCCGGAAGGGAGTCACCTGTGATTGTCGTCCTGGCAGGGGTGGGGGAACCCAGTCCCAGCAGCCCTTCTCCTCTCAAGCCCAAGGAGCTCGCCTCTCTCCTGGCCTCCAGGAGCCCTGAACAGCCCCTTTCTGGGAAAAGAGCCAAAAGATGGGAGAAGGATGTTTATAAGCTGCTAAAAGGGAAAAGGAAAAAAGTGGGAGGTGGGGCGAAGAGGCCCAGGCCTCCAGGTAGTGTGGACTGGGGCCTCAATTGGGAGGAAGGCGGCATTCCCCAAGGAGTCCGCCATCCCCCTAACCAAGCAGGGTAGCACCCCCTGCCCCGCCCGCTGCATCACAACCAGGCTTAACTATGCACACGCAGGGGTCTCTGGCCCCAGGGTTCTCTGCCAAATAACAGTGTCTTGACATTCTTATCCTGACACACAGAACTCAGACACTACTGCTGCTAGCTGGCTCCCCAGGTCAGCCTGGGTAGGGCAGAGCCGGGAGAGGGCACAGGGCCCTGGAGAGCCCGGGGTTGGGGGTGTGGCAACAGGAGCCAGCCTCGGAGGGAGCTAAAGCTGAGTCCCCAGCTCATAGGGCTCAGCACACAGCTAATGGGAGGCTGGCAGCAGCAAATTGTTGTTTACTTTTAATTAAGTAAACAATGTCGGCTTTCCGCCTCCTCCCCTGCCATCCCAGCCAGTAATTTGGGGGATGAGAATGGGGTTGTTTCCTTCCTCCTGCCGTCTTCCCTCTCTCCAAGCACTCCTGCTTGCTCCCTGCTCTGCATTGCCCGCTGGTGCAACTTGCAAGTGCAGGATGGAGCCCCACCCCAGGGGTGGTGGGGGCAGGAAGGTCCGGGCTGACCCTCGGCCTGCTGGGCCCAGCATACAGCAGGTTCCACCTCTGGGTTTGCCAGAGGGTGGCAAGGGCCACCTTGCCCTGAGAATCTCTAGGCACTAAAGATGTGACCCATTCTTTCTCTGCCGCCACTCCCTACAGCCACCTCAGAAATCCAGAAAACGGGCCAGTGGAGAATCTGAGCAATGCAGCAGCAGGGACCAAAGCCCCAGGTGAGGGAGAGATCTTCCCAGGAGTCAGCTAGGTCTCCCTCACAGGTACCCAGCAGGTGGAACCTCTGGTCCACTCCAGCAGGCCCGTGGCTGGTGGGTCTGTGGGCAGGAGCTCACTGAGCGGTTGGTACCAGTTTTCCTTGGAAGCAGGGCTGACTTCATGGCCGTTATTTCTGCTGTTCCTGTCTGGAAATCTTTAATTTTTTGAATGAGGGGCCCTGCATTTTCATTCTGCACTGGGCCCCACAAATTCTATAGGTGGTTCTGCTCAAAGGCCCGAGTGAGGAACAGGAAGAAAAGAAAACTAGTGGGCCTTTCACCGCCTGCCCTGGCCTGGGGTGTGAGTGAGGCGCTCTCCTGAGTGGAGGGGCAGGGAGGAGGGGCTGAACCCTAAGTCTGGAGGGTGGGGGGAAGAGGCTGAATTTCAAGCGACTCCACGCAGACAGACAGACAGACAGACTGGGATCTGTGTGGAAACAAAGTGCTCCTCATGCCCCTTCTCAGTAAGCCTCTAAATGAGCCAAATGCGGCTGAAGTGAGCGGAAGGGAGAAGAGGGAATTCGCTCCGTCCCCTCTCTGCTGCCTCTGCCTCCCCAGGATCCAGCAGTGGGGTCCGGAGCCAAGCCTGGCCTTGGCACTGACTTGAGTCCCCTCCTCCCCGAGAGTCTAGGAGTCTCTCCAAGGTGTTGGGGTGGGGGGAGCTGAGTCGTGTGCAAGCCCTGCTCCTCCCTCTGCTTCCCAACCTCCTTCCGAAGGGCGGGGCCTGCAGCCGCAGAGTTGGCTGGGGCTGGATGCAATTTCAGCTCAGAGCCCGGCTTCCTGGCTGGAAGCAATTTTCTCATTAGGACCCCAGGCCTGCCTGCCTGCCCGTTGGTTCTCAGCCCTCACTCCCCTCCTGTGAAACCGCACCCCACAGGCCTCCCCACAGACCACTCACACGCACAGGGAACCACACGTGTGCGAGCTGGAGGGGCGACAGTGGGGTCACTGAAGTGGGGCTGGGTGCAGCAGAGGTGCTGGTGGGTGCACAAGCCCGCAGCTGGGAAACTCGGGGCAAGGTCAGGGCTCCTCGCCCGGCTCCTGGCCGCCCACTTCAGGTTCCTGCACCCGCCCTGCCTGTCACGGGGAGAGAGAATCCCAGACCCCAGGATCCACAAGGGAGCTCGGGGAACCCAGAGCCCCGCGGAGCACGACACCCCCAAGAGAAAGCCCCGCGCGCTCCGCCGGCTCCAGCCCATCCCCTCCTGGCTCCGCGGGGCCGGGGTGAGCAGATGGGCTCTCGGGAGGCAGGCCCCCTCCCCCAGCCCAGGCTGCTCCGAGTGGAGGGTGGTCTCCAGCGAGGGAGGGAGCACCGAGGCCCTGCGAGGGGCGGCTCCGCGCTCCGCAGACACATGTGGTTGGACTTAAAAAGCTATTAGGGAGCGAGGCGCTGGCGGGAGCGCGGCGGCCCTCGCACCAGGGGCGGAGGGAGGGCAGATGCCGAGGCGGTGAGCTCAGCACCTCCCGCTCCCTCCCTGGCGCCCCCCCTACACACTCCAGAGGACTCGGGGGACCCTCACTCAGCAGGAGAGCAGGGCAAGCCCTCGGGGGAGGGTAGGCAGGCTGCGCAGCCTGGGTCCAGGCACGGAGCTGGGGGAGCGCTGCCATCTGAGGACTCCAGCCCAGTGATGGCGGCTGCAGGGGCAGGGGCAGGGGGCAGGGGGCAGGGGGCTTGGCTGGGGCCCCGGAGGCACAGGCAGGGCCTCGGCCTTCCTTCTGCTTTTTGGGGTGACGGCGGCTGGAGGTCCCGTAAAGGGTGTGCGCGTGTGCTTGGCAGGGCTGGGAGGGGGTTATTAGGAGAGCAGGAGAGGGAAGGGAAAAGTGGGCCCCACCCATCACGAGGCCAGAAAGACCGGCAGAAAGTTCCCTAGAGCGGCCAGCTTGTAAAAAGCTCCTTTTCTTTCCAAATTATGAACATTTTTTTAACGAGAGAGGGGGAGGGCGGTCAACCCCAGAGCAGCGATCTAGGGCTTCATCAGGACCCTGTGTGACCGTGAGTGGTAGGTGACTGGAGGCGACAGGACCCACCAGCAGACTTTCCACCGTGTTCTCCGCGCTGGGGCCCCGGCCCTCACCCTCCGCAGGTCCCCTTATTCTCAGAGACCTAACCCCCCTACCCCACGCCTACCCCAAAGAGGGCCCATCCCTGTGGTTACGGACCAAGGTGGGAGCCAGGAGGGGGGTGGAGGCATGGGGAGCAGGATCAGATCTGGGATTGGCAGGCCACTTGCTAAGAACCTAGCTCCATCCCTTAGGCGGGGAGGGACTCCCTGGGGTGCTAGTAGACCTGAGGCTCTGAGTCCCCAGGGGACCTCAGGGAAATGTCCCACCCAAAGCTCTTGAGACCCTCTGAGCTCCTCAGCAGTCCATCCAGGCTACCCCCAGCCCCCCAGGAAGCAGTGCGGAAGGGGGAGCGGAGTTACACAGCGCCTCTGCGGTGTGGCAGGCAGGAGCTGGGTGTTGCGAGACTTTTAATCTGCCCGACAGCCCCATAGGGTGGCTGTGACTTCCCCCATTTTTATGGATGAGAACATCAAGGCTTCGCGCGGGACAGGCCCGATCAGCAAGAGCCCTGATGGATGGACTCCACTCGCCCTCGATGGCGATGGCTCCGCAGCCCCAGGGGCTGAGCTCCCAGGGCTTTCCCTTCTTGGCCCAGATCCACCCACAGGAGGGATGGGAGCTGTGGGAGGACCCTGGGCAGGCAGCAAAGCAGGGACAGCTCTGAGCCCCCGGAGTCGGCTGGTGGGGGAGGAGCTGACCACGGAGCCTGAGCCCCCATTGCGCTCAGGAAACACGCAAAGAATGTAGCTGGCAGCGAGCCAGTGGGCCAGGACCACAAAGAGGCCTTTGTTTTAGGAGGTGTCCAGGGAGTGGATGGACAGAATGGCAGAGGTGGGGGCAGTACCCTTTGGGGTGGGACTGGAGGATGGCAGCAGTGACTGTGCTGTCCCCACACACGGTCCCCCCTCTCTCTCCCCCACTCCCCTGGCCCCCAGAGGGTTCTTGTATCAGGCCCCAGACTTCAGGGGAGGGAGCCGGTGGGGCCAGGTTCCCCCCCTTCTCGCTCCTGACCTCTCTGGGCTTGGAGGGGGTTACTCTCTCCCAGTTCCACCTTTCTGAACCCCAAAAGTCACTTCCCTTATAATGCGATGCTGCAGTTCCTAGGGGCCCCCCTGACCTTCTCCTCTGGCTCTGCCTCCCCACACGTGCTGGGGGTTTTCAGAGCGATGATGGGGGCTTGGGGATGGTGAAGGGGCTCCCTGACCCTGCTCCCCGAGGTGTCCCTCCTTTCCACCAAGGCGGAGGAGGGAAAGGCTTGGAACTCGGTCCCTTCTCCTCCCTGCTCTGCAGTTGCAGGGTTTCTCTGGCCCCTTCTTGGCATCTGGAAAAGTTTGGGAAACTTAAAAAAACACACGTTTTTTGAAGAGTTTGTCTCTTGCTCCCCAGCCTTGCCAGGGAGCCACAGCCAAGAGAAAGAAGGAAAGGAGGGGCCTGGGGGAGTGGGGGACCGAGTGGAAAGTCAGAAGAGAAGAAGAATAGGCGGGAAGGTGGAGAGCACCCTGGGGTGCCCCGCCAGCCAGCTAACCCCCAACTGGGTTTCCTGGGCCCATAGTCCCTAAAGTCCAGCAGAAAGACCCTCCCCCATAAAATGATGGCAAGCCCACTCAGGAACACCAGTTCCCCTTAGCATTCTGCTCAGCACCTTCTGAGGGCTACCCCATGCCAGACACTGTGTACCCCCGTGGCTGTGGCCCCCACAGACGGAGGGTGGGCCCTCATGTCTTAGGGTGCACAACCAGAGGCAGTTTCTATTTCCCAGTGAGCAGGATGAGGGCAACATGGGACGCTAAGGACCAGCAGCAGGACAGGCACAGGGATCAGTGTCTCTGTGTCACATTCTCCCTCCTCTGGGGTGTGTGTGTGTGAGTGTGTGTGTGTGTGTGTGTGAGTGTGTGTGTGTAAATGGGGCAGGGACTGCCCCCAGGAGCACAGAGCAGCCTGGCTGGGCTGAGATGGCCTCCAGTTCTGGTTGCTCAAGGGATAGGGTTAAGGGTTTGTTTGTTATAAGCAGAATTCTGGGTTCGTCCCAAGAAAGGGTCACATGTGACACATGGCCGTTTCTCTAGAGGACCCAGATCATCTTGCCTAAGTCCGGAGGGCGTCCCCCTCACCTGACACGGCCCGCCGCAGAGTCAGGGCCAAGGGTGAGGCAGGATCCTGCCTTGCATGTCCCCACCTGGCAGCCCCTGAATCGTCACCAGGCCGCCCTCAGGTGACCCCCCCTGTGCTAGCGGATGCAGCGTTCAGGGGGGTTCACCTGGAGGGCTCCCTTCTGAGCTCTCTGCCGAGGTAGCCAACACGGTGCGTCCCCAGCAGCACCTGGGAGCTACTTGGAAATGCAGATACCCTGTGGGACGGCCCAGGGATCTTTGTTGTAACAAGCTCTCCAGGGGACTCTAATGCAGGCTCTGGCGTGAGAACCTCTGGCTCAGGGGGAGGATCCTGACTGCGACTGTAAAGGAGGAGGAGAGAGAAGCAGAGAGGGTGCGCAGAGCGGCAGGGGTGACCAGGGCAGCGCCACCTGGGCGCAAGGGGCGTTTGGTCCTAAATCCTACAGGCAGAACGGAAGCAAAGGACAGACAGACAGAAGGGAAGTGGTAGCGGAGAGGAGGGCAGTGGGCGGGAATGGGGTCTGCAGAGGAAGAAGAGAATCCTGCAGAGGATGGGGGTGGGAGGGCTGCCGCGGTGGGGAGGGGGCTGTGTGCTGGGGAAGCTCCTCGGGCTGCCTGAGCTCCCGGAGCCACCCCGCCCCCTCCAGGCACCTGCTAAGGCAGCAGCAGCGGGTTGTGTTTCTTTAACCCCTGGGGCCTGTTGACACAGATTAGTATCGCTGGTCAGGGGTCAATAGGGAAGGCTCTTGAGGTCAAGACCTGAACAACTGGAGTTGTAATGAGCCACGTGGGGAAGAGGCCCAGGGAGAGGAGAGGGAGAAGTGGGAGGAGGAGGAGGGCCTGGCTGTCGCCAGAAGGGGGGCGGGCCACTGTGCCTCCAGCTCGCCTGGAGAACCTGCCGGCTGGGGGCTTGGAGAAAATGGCTGTGGGAGAGATTCAGTGCAGAGAGGATCCAGTTGGAGGAGAAGATGAGAGATGAAGGATGGCCGCAGGGGACCACTGACCGGTGCAGATGACATCCCCTCCCTGCCTCTCTCCATCCCCCTTACCAAGTGGGCGGGCACACCCCTGCTCCTCCCTGGGCCTGCGGTGGGGTGGCTGGGGTGGCACTGCACCCACTTGAGCTGCCTGCTTGCCCTGGGCCACCTGGCAGAGCCTGTGCTGGGTGATTCATGTAGAGCTTGAGTGAGGCCGGTGTGGGGTGTGGGGGGTGTCGGGCATTGTCCCAACACCCGGTGGGCCGGCTTCAGCCCCACCTTCTGCAAAGGGATCTGAGGCACAGCACCCACCCAAGCCCGGGGCAGCGGCTCCCCAGCTCCTCTGCTCACCCCCACCCTGGCCGCAGGAAGGTCTGGGAGGGGCACGAGGTGCTCCAGGCCAACGCCCCTGGGCCCTGGAGGCTGCTCTGGGGGCTACCTCCAGAGGGGCTGGTTCGGATGGGAGGAAAGAACCACCCCTCTGCAGTTGGAGGAGCAAAGGAGAACAGTAAGAAACTAGGTCACATATGACCTGCTGTTCACCTATTTGGGTTAAAGGGGGCTGGATTCTCTCAGAGTCGCCTCTGGAACTCCTGGAGTCCCATAACATACACCTCCTTCCATTGCTCCCGGGGAGCCGCGGGGAGCGGATGCGAGGACACTGACACCCCGGGGCCCAGAGGGTGAGGGAGGCACACTGCGCACGTATGTTCGCTTGTAGTTCTGCACAGGGACCAGAGTGGGTACACACAGATCTGCGGCACTCGGGAAAAGCGAACAGGGGGCCTCAACATTAATCCCACACGTTTGCTAAACACCTTTTACCTGCTAAATGCCGCAAACACAGAACCAGAGAAGCTGCCCCGAGCAATCTGCCTGCCGCTGAAAGCTGGGTGTGTAATAGACAGAACGCAAGCCCCACCACCACCACGAAAAGGAGGGCTGGGCTCCAGGGGTGAGAAGTAAGGTGGGAGAAGTCTGCACCAAGCGGGGTGGTGACAGCTGGGCTGGGGTGAGAAAGACGAGGTGTTTGGACAAAGGGGGAAAGAGAAAGGCAGACTGGAGAGAAATGTGAGCAGAAGCCCGGAGTCACAGAACAGCACGGCACCCGCAGGGCCTGCGGAGAGCTCCGCGTTGGAGAATACATGGTATTGAGGGCGCAGTGGGAGGTGATGCTGGATGGTCAGCAGAGGCCTGACCGTGAGAGGCCCTGGGTGCCTGCCTGAGCACATAGCACCTCTGGGAGAGGGTGGGACCAGCTGCCTGTGGGACCAGCTGCCTGTGGGAAAAGGGTGACAAAGCTTCAGACAAGGACAATTCCCCTTCTAAGTATATACTCAAGAGTCACAGTCGTATGTCTGCATAAACACTTGTTCACACGTGTTCACAGCAGTGCTGTTCACAATTGCCAAAAAGTGGAAACAACCCAAATGCCCACCAACGAAGGATGATGAACAAAATGTGGTCCATTCATACAGTGGCATATTACTCGGCCATAAAGAGGAAGGAAGCTCTGATATGTGCTACAAGGTGGATGAACCCTGAAAGCATTAATCTCAGAGAAGGAGCCAGATACAAAAGACACATGGTGTATGACTCCCTTGATATGAAATGTCCAGAACCCGTAACCCCAGAGACAGAAAGCAGATTAGTGGTTGCCAGGAGCTGGGAGGAAGGAGGAATTGCTAATAGGTATGGGTTGTTGTTGGGGTGTTTTTTTTGGCGGGGGGAGGGTATAACTGTTCTGGAATTAAACAGTGGTAATGGTTGCACAGCATCGTGAATTCACGACATGCCACTGAATCATACAATTTAAAATAGCGGATTTTATTATGTGAATTATATTCCGATCGAAAACAAATCCGGACGAGAGAAGAAGCTGGACTCGGAGAATGAGGGTGACGGCGAGGAGGCAGGGATGCTTCGGAGCCACCACAGGGCCACCTTAGCTGGGCTGTGAGGGCTCCTGAGTTTGGGTAGGCGGTACCATCCCCAACTGAGACAAGTCGCGGGATGGAGAAAAAGGAGGGGAGCTGGGGTGTGGTGAGCTCACTTACCGACACAGGGTGGGGGATGAGCCAGATGTCGGCCTGGAAGCTAGCTAGAGAGAAGAGTTCGGCGAAACCAGGCCTCAGATAAGCCAGGGCATCAGCCGAGAGGGGCAAATGTGCACAGAGGGGACAGGCCCCAGACGGCAGTACCCAGTGCATGGCCTCCGGCGAGATACTTCTGTCTACCGAGGCCCCGCGCATAACCTGAGGATTAGACTGTTGGAGCTGACTGCAGGTGAGAGCGCAGAAAGAAGACAGAGCAAGAGCACCCGGGCAAGGCACACGGAAAGAAAGGTGTGGGCACCCAGGGACAGAGAGAGTGGCCTGTCTGCCGTGGGTCCGGAGACCAACCAAACCACGGGCAACTGCAGATGGGAAGCCAGGCCTGGGAGAGCAGGCCAAGGGGCAAGTTCTCGGGTCCCTGGCCAGGGACGGTGGGATGTGTGGAAAGCGAGCTTCTCATCCTCAGAGCCTCCTGAGCCTACACCTCCCCGGAGCAGCAGCCCTGCCCATGGTGCTGGGCCCCAGAGCTCAACACATGGCACCACTCAGTGGTTTCTGGCACCGGAGAGGAATTTATTTCCTGGACGAAGCAGCCAAAATTGTTCTGCACCTTTGTTCGCGAGCATGGTGCAGTCGGAGCCGACATTTTCTAACGGGGCCGGGGAAGAGCAACTCAAAATGGATTCAGGGAGGGTGTTGGCTGAGGAGAGAGAGGCTGAGAGGCAGAGCATTCCGCGGTCCTGGAAGGCGGATGGCGGGAAAACGGCCGTGGCCCCGTTTATAAAGCCCAGCACCCCAGGGTTTTTAGTGAGTTTGCTGTAAGTCAAATCCTGGAATAGGTGAGCCACCTGACACTTAAAAGGGGGCCAATCCCAGGCAACAAGTCTTACTTTAAAAATAAGGAAGGAACAGGGAGTGCGTTTGCAGACGGTGCTACTTAAGAGACAGCCTCGCGTCCAGGGAGAAAGGGGCTCCTGTTCGTGGCTGGAGGAAGCGACGTTGCTCCGGGGAATCTAGGCCGATCGGCCCACGCTGGGTGGGAGGAATCCTTCACTCCACGCCCCACCTCTCAGGGCCTCAGCGGCGAGGACAGGCCCACTGTCCCCCTCAGCGGCGAGGACAGGCCCACCGTCCCTTTTCAGCCTTCTGAACGGCCAACCCTGAGCCGCTGTGACCCGGTGGCTTCTCTTCTGATGTTCATTTTGGCCCTTAAAGAGCCTGGGCCTTGGGCCCTCTCCTGATCAGGGCCTGTGACTTAGGCCAAGACACTGTCCCAGAAGCCATCCCTCGCCTCTCTCCTCCCTCCTTCCCCTCTTCCCTTTCTCTCTACCCCTGACATTCCCACACGGAGACGTGCACAGACACGAGGAGATGCCCTCGTGCACAGGGATCCACGTAGAATCACAGCCTCACAGCCTATTTACAGACGTTTTACCAAACAAAACATCAACTCCAGTGTTTGACAGGGGGCTCCTCCCCTCTTGTCAGGAGCGCTCTCTCCTTAAAGGGGGTTTCCTGCGATGAGCAGCAAAAACCTCAGGAAGGAGAGACGGAAGAAAAGGAGCACATGGGAGGCTGGAGAAGGTAAAATTATAAGGTTGAAGCTGTCAAGGCAAAGAAAAGGGGAGGGGGGAGCGAAGCGACTCCACTATTAGGGACTCGGTGTGAAACCCAGAATTCACAACAGCTGAAAACCACTGTACTCTTCAGAAAGCAGACGCGGTGGCCGAAGGGCTGGGCGGGTATCAGAAGCCACCCCATGCACAGCCTACACACAGACAGCGCACACGCCCTAAGATACAGGACTGAGTGCTGCACCCACCCGGCCCAGCCCGAATCAGCCATCCAGTCCTCTCTCCCAAGGGGCACCTAGGATGGGGCCAAAATTGGAAAGAGAAGTGGGAAAGGGCCGCCGTGCCAGCCCATAGCAGCGCCCCTTTTGTGTTCAGGCGTGGATGGTGGGGAGAGGCTCCTGTGCCCATCCAGAGAAGCAGGCACTGAGGGTTACCCGTGAGGCCTCCATCCGGCTCAGCTCCATGCCTCAGAGGGGAGGCCGGACTAGACGTGTTTTCTGGAGAAGCCATGGTGTAGCCGGCGCCTTTGCAGATGGGAGTGGGAGGGTGAAAGCCCTTCTCAGCCATGCACCCCTCCCCGTGACTCCTCCCACCCAAAGGGGCCGATGAGGCTGGAGCTGGGGCAGAGGGTCTGCACCCTTAACGCCCAGATGCCAAGGCGGGCAAGGAGGATACAGGCGGGTGGGGAGCAAGTGCAGGGTCTGCCAGGAAAGCGAGGGGAGAGGACTGCGGCCTCTGATACCAACCACGAGATCACTGCGCCGGGGGGGGGGGGGGGGGGGGGGCTGTCGGCCTGGGGTGCCTGTCCTGCCAGCCCAGCGACAGTGCTCTCTGCTGGGCACCCTGCACTGAGATCTCGGGATATAGCACCAGGGAGTCAGTGAGCCCTCCTGGGGCCTGCCCTGCCCTTCCCACTCCTTTCCTTCCCCACGGAGACACCCTGACATGAGGGCAGGATCATCCCCTGCTGTGGGGGGCCGTCCCTTTTGTTGGGGGACAGTGACATCCCTGGCCTCGGCACTAGATGCCAGTAGTGAACACACACACACACACACACACACACACACACCGCAGTGACAACCAAAAATGTCTCCGAACACCACCAGAATCGCCTCCACCGAGAGCCTCTGTGCTACAAGATCACCCGTGTCTCCTCCTCCTGGGAGCACGTTGCCCACAGCTCTGGGCTGGTGACGGCACAGACCAGGCGCTTCTGTTTGTCCACACCAATCAGTGGGGGCTGGCGGCTGCAGAGCCCCTCAGAGGACAGCCATTGCCCCACTCTGACAAGGGCCACCTCGTCTCTGCCATTCTGAGCCTGGGAAGGCCTGTCCCTGCAGCACCAGCCTGGGGCCTGTGAGTCAGGGGGCCCGGGGCTCCCCTGCCCTCCCCGTCCTCAGCCCTGTTGACCTCCTGTGTCATGCCCGAGCCTGGGTGGAATCCAGCCCCCCTTCGGAGCCTGCCCAGCACCCAGGGAAGGGCCGCTGTCCCTGCACTATATCAAAACACGGGGCTTTTAATAGCAGCTTCCTGTGGGGCTGGACTCCCCCACCCCTTGCCTCTCACTCAACCCTGCTCCTGCCGGTGGAGCCGCAGCGCCCTGTAATTATGGCAATTGTAATCTCTTTTACTAACAGGTAGATTAATAGCGAGGCAGGTTCACAAAGAGCCCCAGAAGGAGCTGCTCAGCGGCTGAGCGGGCGGGAAGGGCCTGACACTCCACAGCGAGCGCGTACACAGCCGACACAGACACTCGCTCCATCACTCGAGGCCCGAGGGGCCCAGGGCCTGGAGCCCGTGGCTGTGTCCCTGGGTGACCTGAGTGCTCCCTGGGTGACCTGAGTGCTCGCTGGGTGACCGAGGGCAGGCAACTGCACTCTCCCTGGGCTTGCTTGTCCTCGTGGGAGCAACGCGAGTTTGACCATCCGTCGCCAGCCTCGAAGTTTCCTCTAACATCCTCAGTGTGGTTCGCACTGACATTTACACACGCACCCAACCAACACTGGTACACACACACACACACACACACACACAGACACCCACAGGGTATCACATGCTGAACACCCACCGAGGAAGAGAATAGACCAAGCTTCATAAACACCCTTGCCCCACCCATGGCAGGCCCTCTAGGAGCAGGATGCCGGCGCTGCTGCCACAGAGAAGGAGGGAGGAAGCTTCTGTTGTCTCTCCTGACCCGCAGAACCCCCTCCCTGCTGGGCCTCAGGGGTCAGGGGTCAGGGACCGGCTCCCACCTTGCAAGGCCTGAGGACAGTTAAGTTCTGGGAAGATGGAGCCTCAGGTAGATGGGGTGAGGGACAAGGGACACCAGAGACCTGAGACGTTGCAGCCTTCACGGGCCAGAAAGATGTAGAAAGTGAGGGGAGGCCCGTGTTCAAGGTGAAGGAGAGCACGTGTGCATGTGGGATGTGAGGGTTACACAGCACGAGCCAGGGGAGGGAGCCGAGAGAGCACACTCACGCACACAGGCATGCCTAGAGGGAGGGCGGCCTTTGCCCTCCCTTAGTCTCCCCTTCAGTCATAGGAGGACGCACACCTCACCAAGCAGGCCTACTGTCCTGGCGGCAGACAGACAGACCTCAGGGATCAGCTGCTTCCTCGGGAGCTCTCTGGATGCACGCTGGCGGCCACCGTAGGCCTGCACCTCGGGGGGTGGCGCTAGGGGTGACTGCCATTAGGACACCATGGCCAGCACCGGCTCACTGCCAGGAATTACCCGGGCTCCCCCGCCAGCTCCTGGGGGCCCCGAGGACCCCTTCCCTTGTAGCAGTGCTTACAGAGAGAGACCTGAGAGGGGAGAACC
This sequence comes from Myotis daubentonii, assembly GCF_963259705.1. Lineage (NCBI taxonomy): Eukaryota > Metazoa > Chordata > Mammalia > Chiroptera > Vespertilionidae > Myotis > Myotis daubentonii. Next base: position 22,994,030 of record NC_081844.1, on the reverse strand, counting down.
TCAGACTCACATAAAACTGGGGGTTTGCGGGTACAAGTGTGTGGGGTGAATCCAAGGTGAACTCTTACAGAGGACGAGAGCACGTGTCCATCGGAGGACATGTGAGCTGATGCAACCGACATCCACCCATTCCATGGGGGGAGCCTGGGCTCCTAGGAAGCGCATCCTGATGTGATATGACAGGATAGGTGTGCAACGAGTGCGAATGACGGCAGTGTCTTTCTGGGGCTCTGGCCTGAACAGGGTGCAGCCGGGGATGTGGCAAGATAGGCCCTGGCGTGCCGTCCGCAGGAATCACATTTCCAGACGGCAGCGTAACAGTACACACGAAGCGTCTTCACACGAGTCTACACCCTCGGCCTGCAGAGTCGCTGCTGGGAAGCCTGCGTCTGAAGTTCATAAACAGAGCCCCCAGATCTGATGGCCTCCACAGAGGGGGGCTGCAGCGGCTCTGGCGTGCTGAAGTCTCAAGCACGGTTGTTCGCTTTTTAAATAAGCAGGGTTACCTTTAATAACAAAGGGTAGTTTATCATTGTCAACACGAGAAGGGGATAGACGTTACTAGAAATTTCGAGAATTAGGGCCAATGCAGCTAATTGGAAAAGATGCCAAACCACCACAAATCAGTTTTGAAAAATTGTGAGATGGCAGAGTACACAATAGTGTTCCGTTTTAAAAGTAGCACCCCAAAGTGTTTTTTTATCATAAACTCCAAATAAGAAAAATAAGCCCTAACCGGTTTGGCTCAGTGGCTAGAGCGTCGGCCTGCGGACTGAAGGGTCCCAGGTTCGATTCCGGTCAAGGGCGTGTACCTTGATTGGGGGCACATCCCCAGTAGGAGGTGTGAAGGAGGCAGCTAATCGATGTTTCTCTCTCATCGATGTTTCTAACTCTCTATCCCTCTCCCTTCCTCTCTGTAAAAAAATCAATAAAATACTTTTTTTAAAAAAAAAAAAAAGAAAAAGAAGTATGTACATGAATAGGTATAAAAATGCAACAAAAGGTTAATAGTGGCTCTTTAAGTGGTAAAATTTTGATAAGATTTATGTATCCCTCTAGGTTTTGTGCTTATTTGGCATTTTTATGATGATATAAATATGCACTAATCTTATAATCAGAAAAAAAAATAGCTTTTTTAAAAACAAGGGATGGAGGAGAGACTGCAAAAAGATCCCCCAATTGCAGAAGCACATAATAAAGCGATGGCAAACCACAGCTGAGGATCCAGCCGCATTTCCGTGAGCCAGTCAGATTTCAGCCTCCAGAACCTGCATGCTCAAGGGGACTCCGGGCCAAATGCCACAGAGCAGGAAGGAGGGTGACACCCCCAACCACTGTCACGCTGGGGCACGTCACACTCCACAGGCCACACTCCCGGGACTGGGCACCGGGCCGTCCCTCCACTGGACAAGGGGAGCTTGGGAGGAGAAAACAGCTTTCCAAGAAAGTCCAGGACAGGCACGTGGGGCCTGAGGAAAGAGACTCAGGAGCAGAGAGGCAGTGGCTGGCCGGAGTGTCTTAAGGTGGAGACGGGCGTGCCGGGAATTCACTCAAAAACTAGTAAGACCGACTCTGAGGTCTGAGACAAGCGAAGGGGCAACCACAGCGGAACAGGCTTTGGGGTCGGTGCGGAGCCGTGGCTGTGTGCCGCAAGTGTGTGAGAAACGCACCGTTCGCATTCCTTTAATAATTCATTGCTAAGAACCAAATCCAGCCGCCAGAGCCGGGTGTACATGTACCAGCTGGGGGACGGCAGCCATGTTCGCCGTGGGAGGCGCGGGCCAGAGGGGTCCCCAGGAGAGCCAGGGCAAGAAGAGCCAGCCGCACATCTCCCTCCGTCCGCAGGAGTCACCGGCGGCCGGGCTTCTGGCAAAAGGGGAGGCTCAGGGCAAAAGGCGATCCTGATCCCGGGATGCTCCCTGCCAAGCCAGGCCCAGGGCATCCCTGAGGCCAGTGGAGGAGAGGCTCTGACATGGAGCAGACCCTTAAAGGGTGAACTCAGGGGACACAGGCCGTGCCTGTGGAGGACGTGGGCTGGGGGCCTGCATGCTGCGAGGCCAGAAGTGGGGACCCCCCTCCGTCTCGCTGGCCCAGCCGAAAAGACAGGAAAGGTCTGGAGGTGGGCAGAGCAGGCTGAGCCGTGGCCTGTGGCCCACCCAGCAATGGCCCCTTTAACAAGGGGCCAGGGAGTAGAGGGGGGAGGGGGGACCAGGAAGAGGGCTGCTCTTTCCCCATTTTCCTGACGCCTCATTCTCAGAAAGGGGAAAAAAATATTTTTGCAAAACCAAGTCCCTTTCAAACCATTAACCCGTAGCTTCTCACTTGCATGCCACATCCCTCCCAGCCTTCCAGAAGCTTCCACCACTCCTCGCCTATCAGGATTTTCCCTGTGCGATCCCCACTCAGAAAGCACACCAGCCACTCCCCCTGCTGTACCCCCCTTTTTTTTCCCTCAGCCCCATTTCTGATCAGGACGTTTCGTGCCTTTACGTCCTCTCAAGGAAGGGCCCTCCGCTGCTCCCCATCTGAAGAGAGCTCCCTATTCAGAATGGGCTTGCGGGCTGGTATAAAACCGCACGCGGGTGAGAGACAGATGCAAAGGCAGGTAAGAGACGGTCCCAGCTCCAAGATTTCAGCCGAGTGAGGGAAATCCACAAAAGCGAATACCAAGTGTCACAGGGGAGCAAAGCCTCCCAGCTCCCAGCCAAGGCCCGCGACCACCTTCCCCCGCCTTTCGTGCGAAACGGGCTTCACCAGCTGACGGCCCACTCCTGCGGCAGACTCTCCAGGGGGGCCTGCCTCCAGACGAGACACAGGAAGGCAGGGCTCGCCACCCTGGCAATGCCACCTCGGGCTGTGCACCGAGGCAGCCCCCACCCGCCTCTGCTCTCTGTGCGTAAAGCCAGGGAGTGGGCTCCAGCTCACCAGGGCATCCCTGCAGCCCGAGCTCTTTGTTGGAGGGGAACACAATTCAAGAGGCCTTGCCAAGCCAGGCTGGCATCTGAGTAATTATATTAATGAATCTCTGAGTTACAAAATCTAATATTAGACGGTGGCTGCAGGACCATCATCCTCAGTGACTGTCCCACGTGGCCAGGAACACTCCTGGGCAGCAGCACGGCTTGAACAGACTGTGTGTGTGTGTGTGTGTGTGTGTGTGTGCACGCACGTTGTTTAATTTAAAAGAAATGCATGCTTTTGAAACTATGCCCGGAGATCTGTGCGCCGGGCCCACTTTATAAACCACAACACCATAAATAAGTGAGAGAAATCTGGCCGGTCCTAGGGCCGGGGCCTCTCATTTGGCCCTATCTCTCGCGCTGGCAATCCCCTGAGGATTACCACTTCGTGGCGCAGTGGCCTTTGTGTCCGAAGCCAGCACCGCTCCCCGCTGAATTCCCCCTGGCGCGGCAGCAGGGCCTGGCCTGCAGACCCGCGGGCCTGCCTCCCCGTCCGTGCTCATTAGCTGTGTTGATCCCAAGTCCAAATTCAAAAGTTGGGCTTGACACACAAAGGGGCAGCCCGAGGCCCAGCTGATCCTCCTCTCTGGCCAGCTCCCCAGTGCAGACCAGCGCTCCGCACCGCCATCTTGGCCATTGTCTGCCGCCCCGTCCCAGGCAACGGGAACGGCGACCCAGTTGGCCACACGATGCGTGTCGTTAGGTCTAGAAGGTGCCAAGCAAACTGCAGCCGCATAATAAACGCAACACACCCTAAACACAGGTAGGTGTTAGCCACAGGCCTGCAATGACATTTCATGTATGTTAGGCACAATGTAATCGACCATCAGTGACATCAGGTAGCTTATAACCCAGATCCTGCGAACTCCACATGCCAGCATAGGATTCATCTGTACCACTTATGAAGTCTCCTTGGGTGGCAGAGTCCTGCCCTGGTGGCTGGGTCTGGGAAGTGGGCTTCATGGACTGGTACATTCAGAGGCCCCCATGGGCCTGGTGGCGGCAGTGGCCTGCTCGCTACTCAGGAAGAGCTGGCCTGAAAGGTGGGGAAAACGGGTAGGTCTTATCTCTCAGAAACAATAAGGGTCTGTTGTTTAATGATTTTTCCATTGCTACTTTTTTTTTTTTTTTTTTAAGATAACAGGCAAAAATGCCCCATGCCTGGCAGGGCGCTTGCTCGGCACTGTCTTAGGTTTGAAGGGCTTCCGAGCTTTGAGAAGGAGGAAGACCCTCTCAGAAGCCCCATGATTCCCTAGAAAAGATCCCTCAGCCCCAGAATCCTACATGCAACCAATCAAAGCACAGGAAAAAAAAAAAAGAGCAGCAAGAAATTCAGAGACGAGGCCAGGAGACCACTCTGCTAGCAGGGGTGGGGCGTGCGTCCTGAGGAGACACATGCAGGCTCTGCTCACCCTCCCTCCCAGGCAGGGCCTCTCCCCCTCGCCACGACTGATTCCTTGTGGAGGAACTGTCCTGTGCCCGCAGCACCCCCCACCCGGTTGTGACAACCAAAAGTGTCTAGAGCAGTGGTTCTCAACCTTCCGAATGCTGCGACCCTTTAATACAGTTCCTCATGTTGTGGTGACCCCCAACCATAAAATTATTTTTTAAATATATATATATATTTAAATATATTTTTTTGATTTTTTACAGAGAGGAAGGGAGAGGGATAGAGAGGTAGAACTATCGATCAGTTGCCTCCTGCACTTCCCCTACTTTGGATGTGCCCGTAACCAAGGTACATGCCCTTGACCGGAATCGAACCTGGGACCCTTGAGTCCACAGGCTGACGCTCTATCCACTGAGCCAAACCGGTTAGGGCTATAAAATTATTTTTGTTGCTACTTCATAACTGTAATTTTGCTACTGTTATGAATCGTAATGTAACTATCTGATATGCAGGATGTATTTTCATTGTTACAAATTGAACATAATTAAAGCATAGTGATTAATCACAAAAACAATATGTAATTATATATGTGTTTTCCGATGGTCTTAGGCGACCCCTGTGAAAGGGTCGTTCGCCCCCCAAAGGGGTCGCGACCCACAGGTTGAGAACCGATGGTCTAGAGACTTTGCCAAACGTTCCCTGGGGGGTAGAGAGCTCCCGTTTGAAAACCGCTCTTCTAGGGTGACCAACAATCCGGTCTGCGGGAGACAGAGGGGTTTCCGGAACAAGAGTGCCGAAACCAGGAGACTCCTGGGCAAAATGGGACGAGCTGGTCACCCGCCCTGCCTCCTTCCCAATTTCACCTGCCAACAAACCTCATTTCCTCTCTACCCTCAGGGATGAGGAGAGGAGCTTTACCATCCAATATGAAACTACCTCTCACACACCGACGAAGATTACACCCCACCCCACGGCTGCTTCTGTGGCCAACGGTTCTCCTTGTCGCCTCCTTCTCCCCGGTGCCATTTCCCAGCACCATGACTTCCACAAGGCTCTCTCAGCCGCTCACCAAATTGCTCACATATTTCTTCGGTTACTGAGGCCAAAAGTGGCCTAAAACCTCTGGTAGGGGAGGGGCCCCGCCCCGGGGAGGACAGACGGGGGTGCAGAGCTTTGGTGTGCCCACGTTCAACTCCCCTTTGGCAAGTGGTCCCAGAGCCACGGAGAGGTCACCTGGAGGAGGAAAGGGCAGAGAGAGACCATTTGGCTCCCCTGTTCTCCCTCACACGGGGCTGAGTCTCACGTGACCTGCTACACGCGGGGAGGGGACCCGAGACCCTCGAAAGAGGAGATGAAAGGCACATTTCCTGCCCTGGCTCCAGCAGAACATCTGAGAGTAGATGGCCTGTCTCATCCTCCCTGTCTTCCACCCAGGGGACCCCACCCCACTCATCCCCGGCTCAGAACCTCCCACCCAAGCTTTCGATCCATTTGCCTCCCTCCCTTTAAAGGACTCTCTCCACTTGGTCCCCCGGGGAGCATTCTTGTTACTATGGAAACGATGATGTCATGTGGCCTGGTGAGGCTGCAGGGCCCTCCTACTACCCCCTAACTAGGTACCATGGCTGCCTACGTCATCACTCAGAAATTTATAGCCCAGCACTGGGTATTTATAAGGTGGCTCTGGTGTGACCACAGATACAATGTAGGGCTGGTGGCTATTTATAGCCAGAGGATATACACTTATTACACCCCCCTTTCCTGTAATCTGGGCCACGTGTTATATAACTGCCATTATGCAATAATGCCCATTATATAATAATTATGCTCTAATGGGGATATAATCTGCCGGCATAATAAGGGCACACTCCCCGAGGGCTGTGCTCGGTCGGCCTCCTGCAGGCCACCTCCAGGGATCTCCTGATCTCTCCGCACACGGCACCCAGTCCAGAAGAGTCACCAGGTGTCACCCTACTCCCGCCTGTCATCTGTAGCCTCCCCGAGACCAGGAAGCCCAGCCGCAAAGCTCTCTCCAGGTTCCTTCTCCCTGTCCCGTGCCTGCCCCTGGCCTGCGGGGAGCACTCTTCTCTCCGCAGTATCTCTAAGCCCGCCACAAAGAATTGTGATGGGTAAATCCTGGGAGGCGGAGGGACACTTCACCCCCATTTTAAGAAAAGGGTACGAGCAGCAACCACCCCTGGAAGGAACCTGAAAGGCCTAGAAAAGCCTGAGGACGACGGGCCAGTTGGTGGAGGGACGATCCTATGGCAACAGCTGGGAAGCTGGCTCCAGGGGTGAGAGGCCAGAGCCAGGCCTAGTGAAGCCGGACAGGCCACTTATCAGTGGCCCCTTTTCCCCTCAGCACCCGCCCACCCCCATGCCTTGAAGGCTGGGCCTTCGGTGGGATCTCAGCACAGGCTGAGGCCTGAGCCCGGACTTCCACGGTCGGAGTACCTCCATTCCACTGGCGGCGGGAATGCCCCAGAGCAGGGTCCTGGCCACTCGGACACCAGCACACGCTGTGCTAGTCGCCCTGCTCCCAGGAAGGAATGGCAGAAACGGCCGCCTCGGGGGCCAAGAGGACAGGAGCGCTGGCTCTGCACCCGGGGTGACGGGACACAGGTGGACTGGGCAGAGGCAACGTTACGACCACAGTGGCACTGGATGGCGCCAATTCAACGAGCCCAAACGTGCCGTCTGCTCTTAAACTAGATTCTCTTTAGGTTTAAGTTATTTGCTATAGGAACTGATGAAAAATATTAGAAGAACTTACACAGATTAGGGAAGTAAGTTTCTCTCTGGTGCAGGAGGGTGGCTTGGGAAGCTAGCCGGCCTCTTACATTTCTCTATTGTTTGCATTTTTTACAAAGAGTGTGTCTTACTACAGTAATTAAAAAATATATATATCAATCACCCGGCCGGCATGACTCAGTGGTTGAGCGTTGACCTGTGAACCTGGAGGTCACAATTTGATTCCCAGTCGGGGCACACGCCCGGGTTGCAGGCTCGATCCCTAGTGTGGGGTGTGCAGCAGACGGCCGATCCTTGATTCTCTCTCATCACTGATGTTTCTATTTCTTTCTCCCTCTCCCTTCCTCTCTGAAATCAATAAAAATATATATGTAAAATACATCGTTCATAAAAGGGAAGTGCTGAGGCTCAGGCCACACGTCTGGGCTCTGCATCCCGTGCAGAAACAATGCCTGCTGCTCTCGGGTCCAGGACGGGCCTGGTAAGGTCACTGCCTCCACACATGGGCCTGAGTCCCTGTCCAGCCCCCAGACCAGCAGCCCTGGCACAAAGACCACGACGCAAGGCATCAGGAGGGACGTTCAGTCGGAGATTTGGAGGGGCTCATGATTCCTGGGGCGGGGGGGGAGCCCCCAGTGGCTTCGTCCCACGATCCTGCTGCCAAGAAAGGGGGAAAACAGTACAGGACGTGCAAGGGAACAGCCAGGGCGCAGAGGTTCCGTCACCATGTGAAAAAAGGTCACTGAGGTCCTAACCTGGAGGGGAGGCCAGAGCTGAATACGGGCGACATTCTGTCTGATCCCTCCGCTTCTTCCGGGCCAGGGGCTCTCAGCCGGGACAATTCCGTCTGGAGCTATTTCGGTTGTCACACCTGGGGTGGAGGGCTGCAACTGGCACCTCGTGGGTGGAGGCCAACGGATGTTGTTAAGCATCCTGCAATGCACAGGGCGGTCCCGTGACAGAATGATCTGGCCCTTGAGTCAAAGTGCCACGACTGGGAAACCCGGCTCTACGGGGGCTGCTATCCCTGGTTTAGAGGGTAAGTCCCTGTCTTATTAGCCACGGAAACGGGAAAATCTCTGGCCACAAACTAACCTCTCCACAGCCCAGCCCCTCGACACGCTGGGAGAGGTTTTACGCATACACAGCCCCAAAGTTTGCAAACTTTGAGGGGTCAGGGTGAGTGTCTACGTGGAAGAGCATATCAGACAACGAAGAGCAGATGACTGCAAAATTTCCATTGATCGGCTGGTTAATTAGGATAACTACCTGCATTTTTATTTCAAACCACAACTCCAACCAGGCTCCCAGGAAAAGGGCATGACAGAGCAAGGATCAGGGGTCCCAGGACCCAGCTGCGCCCGCCTGGCCCCACGCCTGGACTTCCTGGACCCTCTACCTGCCCTCTCCCATGCTCCAGGCGGGGGGCCGAGAAGCTGAGCTGGCCGAAGCAGGGCAGGCGTTCAGCCGACAGGCCCTGTCTATGGAATGATGCTTCCTCCCACGTGGGAGGCAGGGGCTGGTGGTGGGGAGGGAGGCCTATCCAGGCCAGGCCAGGCGCCCTCTCTCTGTCTCCACCCCAACTGCTCAGCCGGCTGGGGGAGCCCTTGAGCTGGCTGAGCCCCAGGCTGGGCTCAGCCCCTCCATCACAGCTCTTAGAGAGCCACGGAGACCATGGGGACCCGCAGTGAAGTTCAAAGGCGGCCAGGCCCATGGAGGAAAGCCGAGGTGCTCACTGACCTGGAACTTGGGGTCCTTCTGCCAGAAACTGGGTACCTCGACATCTGTGTACTTGGGTTCCTGTCTCTCTACAGTGGGGATGATAAGACCCGCCTTGCCTATATCACCCGACCATCGACCATCGTGAGGGGGGACCCAGCTCAGCCGGCTAACAAAACCGGGCTAATTCTTCCCGTCTTTCCAGGTGTGGTTCGAGCAGGTCATCTTCCGGGACGCCTCCCCGGTCCCCGGGTCTGGTTCACCACCTCCTCACGACACACGGAGCCGCCTGAGCACGCACACACGTGGCTGGGAGCTCGGGTTTGAACCTAGAACTGGTGTGAGCATCTCAGCGCGTCACATACGGACGGGACTCAGCACGGAGCCTCCGTCATACTGGGCCTTCGATGGAAAACTGGAATGAAAGCAGGACACGGAGACCACGGGTCTGCCTCGCCTCCCTTGACAGGGGACAAAGAGCTTGGGGAGCCTGGACAAATGGGTGCCCCTTAAGTTACTGGATGCCCCAAATAACAGCAATGCTGGCCCTGACCCGGGCCGGCCGTGGCCTGCTAGGGCATCATTAAGACATCAAAAGTGAAACTAGAACCCCACCCCCACCCCCAGCAACAGACAGGCCATGGTGGTGGGCAGGGGGGGACAAGTCACTTGGGAGCCAGGCTCACAAAGGGCAGCCCCAAAATATTAAAGAAAAACTCCCCCGAGGGCCGGGAAATCGGGAAGTAAGGAGCCCAGGCACCCAGGGTGGCAAGGTCCAGTCCAGCCAAGCCTCCCTCCGCCTCTGGGACCCTCCTGCGATGCCGGCAGCCCCTCAGCTCAAACACGCTTAAGATGGCGCCGGCGGCCTGTGGGGCCAGGCGCTTGTTGTGCTATTTTCCACGGTGCCCTCGGTGCCAAGAAAAACCTATCATCAGAAATGCCATCAGCTATATTTATCTATCGCTCAGCCCCCCAGCCTCCTCCTCCCGTCTGCCAGCCAGGCCCTGCGGAGCCCCCCTCACCCAGTGGGCACACTTCCCTGTTGCTGACGCCCGTGACCACCTGCCCGAGCCTCGCTCCCCAGCGCTCTCTTCCCGAACCCCTGCAGTCAGGCCTCCTGCGGGCATGAAACCCTTCTTCCTGGTATGTCAGGGCACGCCCGCGTGGGCTCCCGTATGCACCTGACAGGCACGGGGCTGGTGTTTCTGTCCCCAACCACGGGCAGGCAGGGCTGCCTTTGGCCCCCTTTCAGCCATAGCTCCTTCCCTGCTTGTCAGAGCCCTGGCAGTACTGGCCTGTCCCCAGAGTCCTCCACAGGCCATCGGCTGGGTCCTCTGGGAGGGGTGCCCACGCTGAAGTGTCGCACAAACTGGCCATCCTGGAGAGATGGGAGGCACAGGGGGCGAGAGCAAGACTGGGGGGTCGGGGGCTCGTCCCAGGCCTGTGGGCACCATGCTGCTGGGCTGGCCTTTCACCCCCCCCCAACGACATCACTCCCTGAAGGAAAGTGGGGAGCCCCGTCTGCATGTCAAGGTGCTATGAATATCAGAGGAGTGTGCATGCTGGAAGGATGCCCACCCCCTTTGCATCCAACCAAGAGGGAACGACAGAATCTGGAACGAGAAAGGGAAAATGACAAAGCCGAGGGTCAGGACGACTCCCGTCCTACTGCCGTGAGCAGGCCTCTGCGAGGGGCATGTCCCTTGGGGCCAGCACTCCAGAACTTTCCCTGGCCAAGCAGTGGGACTCCCTCCTGGCCCTGCCCACCCTCAGGCCCAGCACAGAACATATGAAGGTGAATCAATGACTATATCCTACCCCCCCACACGCACCTACTCCTTACTTGCAGGGGTACTCTCACTTCCCACTCCAGCCCTCTCCACGGAAGGGTGCCCCTGCCTCCGAGCCCCCAACTCAGCAAGGAGTTCCAGGGAGCCGACCCCTCTGAGAATGAAGCAACCCAAATAAAAATTTTAAAACCCAGCAGCTCTTTCTCTCCTGCCCCCTCCCCCTCCATTGGCAAATGAAAACAAACAAGAAATCAAAGAGGCCTTTTGTGCGAGCACCGCTCTGACACGGCTGGGGCCTTTGAAAGGACTTTTGAATCGGACACTGAAGGATAAAATAACTGAAGCGTGGCAGCTCCTGAGACGGGGGGTGGTGGGACGGACGGGCAAAGAGAAAAAGGGGTGGGGAGGGAGCCGCCTTCTTCCCTGGACAGAAAGGGGGACGTTCAGCTGTGCCTCCTCCCCAGCTGCCTTGGGACACCAGGACAGAGGGGGACCATGGCACAGCCCTCGGACCTTCCGACCCACCCTTCCTAGGCACCCCAGATCTTTGCAACCCTAGAAGATTGCCCAGATGGGCCCTGCCTCCCTCCCCTCTTCACGGCCCACTGGGCGCTGCCCCCGTGAAGCTCTGCCGGGTCTTCCCTCCCCTCTACATGGGTCAATGCACAGTCCTGGTCGGTCGGTCAATCGGTCGGTCGGTCGGTCAGTCAGTCGTGCCTGCACGATGGTGCCTCCTAGAAGTCATCACCAGGCCTTCACCCAAACCCTGCCGGCCGCACGCAGGACTCTCTCATTCTCAGACCGGGCCCTGCTCACAGTAGGTTCACCAAGCGCACATTCATGAATAAAGGAAATTCGACCATCCTTCGGCGATGCCAAAAAGTAAATCAAATCCTCAGGAAGTCCTTCTGCGCGCCTGGACCCCAGCCCTCCTGCCGCAGAGTGGGCCCTTTTCCCCCGGGCGGCGGTGCAGCACAGCTGGTCACCAGGCTGGGGTTATAGGTACCCTCCCCTCCGGCTTATTCGTGGCCCATCCTCTGCCTCACACATCCCTCAAGCTCACACAAGGGCGGCTCTTTTCTTCCTGGAGCTACAGCTTCCAACTCAGCCAGCAGAGTGAGCACTCCCCCAAGACCCCCTGTGCATCGCAGCCAGCAGGGACCTCTACCTGGTTGGGTGGTGGATATGCAGCGGACGAAGGGAGGGGAGCAGATAGCCAAGGGGGTTCCACCACAAGACCAAGCTCAAGGGCAGGGTCTGGGCATTTCGATCTCCTCTCTGAGGTCGGCCTGAGCCCCATCACCCTTCCACACCACTCAGAGCCAAGCACCCCATGTCCCGTGAACAGAGCAAGGGCAGCCTGGGTCAGCTTCACAGGCATGCGACATGGGCAGCTGCACAGGCCCATGCTCTAACTGTTGTCGCGCTGCAATCCCTAATCATTTTGAACGGGGAGCCCCGCGTTTTCATTGTACACGGGGCCCCGCAAATGACATAGCTGGAAGGCCCTGCAAACCTTGGAGCAGCTGCCATGAGATCTGATCACGCCTGCCGTTTCTGCGTTCAAGACAGAACGCTCCAGTTTAAGAAGGCCTCCAGGTAACCAAAAGGAAGGGCACAAGAGGCTGTGCCAAACGCGGGCGGCGCGAGAGAATGGCAAGTTAGGTCTGGATAAGGAACAGCTTCCGGGGGAGCGAGGTAGAAAGGAACCCCGAGAGCTGCCTGAAGCATTTGAAAGGCTGCCCTGTTACACCTAAGTTGTCCCTTAAGACAGAAAAATGAGACCTACAGGTAAAGGGAAGAAGACAGCCTTGGGGTCACATCATGGCAGTAATTGCAACAGTAACCCACTGCTTGCCTACTATGTTGCCCCCCCCCCCCCCGGATTAGACGAACAGAAGAGTTTTACAACCAAAACTGAACAATAGCGACATCTCTTCCAGGATGTTCTAGGGGTTAAACGATAGCCTGTATTTCTTGCACGGTATGAATCTAGTTCCTGGGCCTTGCAGTCTTTGCTGGCCCTGACACCAGATGGCGCTGCCTCGAAGCCGCAGACCAGTGGCATTTCTGGGGCTTGAAAAAGGAGGCACAGTGGCCATGGCTGGAGTTCCCCCCCCCCCTCCACACACACACACAAAGGGCAGCCGGTGCTCCTGTGGCCCTTCCCACGAATTTACACTAGTGCCACCAGACGGACTGGGCGTCCAGCAAAGGCTTGGGGGAGCATTGCTGGCATCAGCCATATCTTGGCACGGCTGATGTGGCCAAGTGATGGCCTCCACTACCCAGGAAGGAGGGAGACCAGGAGCCCTCCCTCAGTCCCCCAACCAGTGCTTACCGACCAGTGCTTACTGACCAGTGCTTACTGAGCAGTGCTTACTGACCAGTGCTTACCGACCAGTGCTTACTGACCAGTGCTTACTGACCAGTGCTTACTGCAGAGTCCCAAGCCCGGAAGCAGAATGCAAAAACCGGGGAGATGCTCTACCTGAGGACGACCCTGCCCCTGAAAAAGTTCACTTAGACACATCCTCAGGTGCTAAGCCATTTCCTTCCACAGGTAAGGCCTGGCGGCGAGGAGGGGGCAGATCTCCTTTCATAGCAGCGCACTGACTGACGCAGGGAACCGGAGCCTGCAGAGTCAGACGGGAAACCCTACAGGACAAGTGACCTGGTTCCTTTAACGACAACCCAAAAGCTGCTAGAAAAGAAACCAAGAGAAAGAGGAAGAGGAGGAGGGTCACCTGGAGATTATATCTTGAAAGACGGATCCACCCATTGCCATGCATTGACCTGATCTGGATCCAGATCCAAACAAACAAAATTAGGAGATAATGAGGGACAAGTGAACACTGATGATCAGATCGCACTAAAAAAAATTTTTTTAAAAAATGCTGCTTTTCTTTAGGTGTCATGGTGGGACGATGGGTACGTTTTTCAGGAATCCTTCTCTTCAGAGATGTTGCAGAAATTACATTTAGAGATGAAAAGCTCCACTGCCTGGCTTTTCTTCCAAACAACCCAGCGTGGGTGGGCAGGGGGGGTTACGGATAGACAGAGACTGGCCACCAGGCGACAACTGTTGGCACTGGTGGTGTGGGATCCTTCTACCGCACACGTCCCCGTAAGGAAAAAGCTGAGATAGAGAAAATAGACACCACCCAAACGCGTGGACTCCGCGGGCCTCCACCGCGGGCCTCCACCGCGGGCCTGTTGGAAGGACCTGATGGGGAAAGGCTGACACTTCCATTCGGTGAAGCAACTTATTACTTTCAGGTTGTTCTTCCTTCCTGGGTTAGGAAAGGTCTGGAGATGCCGGTTCACCTTCAGAACCCGAGGAAGCTTTGGAGATAGTCCGCCAGCGCTTCCAGACCAGCTCGGCCCTCCTTCCTCACGCAAGCGGATGCCTCCCGGCCCCACGCTCATCTCCACCTCTGGCCACTTGCCCTGGGACACCCCCTCTGGATCGAAGGACATCACCAGACACGCACCACCTCCTCTTCCCCGCGGCAGTGCTCTCTGACCCTCCTCTGCCTCAACTTCCCTTCCTAAGTGCGGTAAACGGCAAGATTTCTAGAAGGAAGGATGCCCTCATGGAGGACACAACACACAACCTTCTGGACCCCGTATGCTGGGTCCCGACATCACACTTGCGTCCTTTGTCCCCTCTCAACCATGCCATCTCTTGAAAGCGTCATGCGAGGCAGAACAAGGGCTCAAGAAAGCCGCGATGACAATGGCGGCCAGAGGCGAAGCCACTCCCCCACACTTTCCACCATGTCAAGTTGGCTTGTCATCAAACCCGGCACCATCCGCTCAGCCCAGATCAGGTTCTTCAGCCCAGTTTTAAGGAAAGAAAACACTTCTTTTAGAGTCCAAAGTAATGCTTGTCCGAGCCCTGGCCACCCCACCCGTTCCCCCAGTTCATACTGGGAGGAAGAGCAGGCCTGCGGGTATGAGCGTGGAGAAGGCTGGGCTGCCACATTGATGCCATTTGGGGGTTCGGCCAGAAGACGTTTCCTAGCAAACTGGGGTGACTTGGAGAAGCCGTGCCTGCGCCACACCATCCCGAGACCATCTACTCAAGGCCCAGTGGTGGCCCATGCCACACCAACTCACCCTCACTCTTTCAGGAAAGCACCCTTGAATTAAAGCAATTCCAGCAAGAAAAGCCTTCATTGAAATTCCCTGGAGTTCCAGGACCTGAATTATAGACACATTATTTTTAAAAATCCTTAGTTCTCCGCTCAGCTTTTGCCAAGGAACTCAGCCAGGACAGAGGTGGCTGTGGCTGCATGTGATAGGGCAGCATGAATTCACTCATATTCCTGGGCTGATGACCTCATGACAGCTGGGGGCGGATGGGGACACCTCTCTTCTCCTGACATCTGCCTGGTCAGTTCAGGAGAGAGGAGGCTGGCCCCGAAACAGCCTCTTTCCTCGCACAAACTTCACCCGACCTCGGCCCCATCCGTGGTGGCAGCAGTCAAGAACTTGGCCTAAAATAAAGGAGGCCAGGAACACAGCTCAGCTCCAGCGGCCAGCGTAGAGAGCGGGCAGGAGGAAACGAGCGCAGGAGGAAGATGCATATTGATTTCTGTCATAGAGACCCTGTTTCTAAAATCAAAAGGTACAGAAACCCCGCGTGGAGGAGGTTCCTGGCAGACACAAGCTGGCGGCTCTAAGCCTTCCCCAAGCCGCCTCCACCACCACTAGGCACACACACACACACACACCCCTCTGACTTGCTGTATAGACAGAGAACGAGGGAATAACTTTTTAAATTTCTTTGGTCTCTTTTTCAGAAAGAAAAAGGATGAACAAGGGAGAAAACTCGCAGTTGGTCATTCTTCATGAGGATTCATGATAGTCACAGGGGCAGGTGCAGGCCTAGAAAGATCCGCAGAGGGAGGTGGAGTTGGGCGGGGGTACGGGGGCCTTCTGCCTCTAACCAACTACCAACCCCACCTTTCAGGACAAGAGACAATGAGTAAGAAGAGAGGCCTCAAGCACCACCTTTTCCTCCCCCCGCTTAATTCCACATATAAACTTTCAGTCGAGGTTCCATTCCTGACACAATGCTGAAAGCTCCCCAAAATTTCATTTCTGGATTAAATCACACCACTCCTCCCAACTTCCCAAAGAGGCAAAGGGGTGACCACAGGAGAAAAGTGAGTTGCTTTTCTTTTTTGTGAATGAACAGGAAGGAAGACACACACACACACACACACACACACACACACACACACACACATACTTGCGAGGAAAGAACATTCACTCGAGTTGAAGTTAAGCCACATTCTCTTCCATTCGCATAAAGAGAGAAAGAAGGAAAAAATACTGGGATGGTGGAAAGGAAAACACACACACAGAGAGAAAGGTTTGGTAGCCCTCTCATTACAAGTTGGTTGGGCATAATGTAAACACACTTCTGCCTTGCTTAATCACAGAGTGCCGCCCATTTAGGTTTCAAAGGCGGCAGTAAATTGGGCGTAGCTGAGTGGAGGCTAAAAATTAACCAGCCATCTCTGTTTCAATTTGTAAGAAAACAAAAGCGGAAAGAAATTATAAAAAGGGAAAGGGGGGGTAGGGAACAGAAGGGGAAAACTGAACCACCCTGACCCAAAATGCAGAGTAAAATTGGAAAAGCAAAGAGAACTGGAACTACTTGGAACAGAAAAAGAAAAGGAAATTTTACAAGTTTTTTTGTTGTTTTTTTTTTTTACTTTCTTTGCTTCTTTAAGATCTCTTCCGTGCTCCCTGGCATGCCTGTGCCCCAAAGCCTCTCTGCCCGCCAGCAGAGGTGCGGGGAGTGTGGGCACCCATCCTGTTTTCTGGTCACTTCAGCGGAAAAGAAATCAGGTGAAGGAGAAGAGCATAAGACACCTCATGCTCCTTTTCACTCTCTATGCAATCAGATGACTTTCTGACTCTCCGACAGCCCAACCCCAGGCCAAAGAGCTCCTGCCCGGGCTTCTGGGCCCCAGAATCTGCCCACCTCTGCCTTCGCTCCTCTTCTCTATTCCTTCTGTCTGTAACCGGAGGTTTTACACACCCCTCTCTCCACCGAACTGCTGCCCACCCCGCTTGTGCCAAATCCGGCCTTCCCTGAACTTGAGGGGAAGCGGCAGGAAAGCCAGCACCTGCCCCCAAATACTTCTTTGGGCTCATGTTAAATCAGAGCAATGAGTGGATTTTTTTTTTTTTGTGGTGGTGGTGTTTATCACAAACTCTCACCATTGCAGGTAATTCTGGGACATCATGGCCCCAGTCCTAAGCCCTGCAATGTCTTTTGGGTAACATGGTCCTGCAAAGATGCAGATGCACGAAAATCGAAAATCAGAACATGGCAAGGGAGCCAAGGAGACAGAACAGAGAGGGTGGAGGGAAACAGAAGGAAAAACTGAACATCCGGCGTGCTGCAGGCCTGGGCAGGACAGGACGGGCGGGCGCCCTGGGTCGGTCCTTAGGGTGTATCATTCGGAGAGAAAAGCAACAATAAACAGGACAAACGCCAGCAAGTAAAATAAAATGGGGGTTGGGGGTGGGGGGACCGAGCGTGACCTACCCGGAGTGTGGACAAAGTAAGCCAGATAAAGATCCAGTTCTTTGATTGTGACTCCAATGTGGTGTGGCTGGACGCACAGACCGGGGTTCGAGCACTGGGGCGACTTGTAGAGCCGCTCCCCGTCAGTACTTTCCAGGGGGATCCCCTTAAACAAAATCACCATGACCAGGTCCAGCCGCCACACCTTGTCGGCCTGGCGCAGGCAGTCAATCCGCCGGATCTTGCCCTTCTGGTCGGGGTTGGAGAGCACGCAGCACGGGGGCTTCTTGCCGGTGATGGTCAGCACGAAGTCCTCGCGGAACTCGGGCCGGATGTCTTTGCGCAGCTTGGCCAGCAGCCGGGACGCCCACTTCTGCTTGATCTCGGGCTTCTCGCCCAGCAGCTCGTCCTTCACCGCTCGCTCCTCGTCCTTCGACATCCGCTTCTCGTGCTTCTTGAAGTACTTGCGCTTCCGCGCCTGCAGGTTGAACCAGGTGTAGGAGAACGCGCGGACGTGAGGCAGCAGCGCCTCGATGAACGGGTGGAACTCATCCTGCAGGCGGCAAGCCGGGAGCATGCGGGGCGAGGGAGGACGGGACGGGAGGAGGGGAAGACGGGGTGAGGGGGAAAGAGAACGGGAGACACGCGTTAGAAGGGGACGCAGGAGAAATCCCCTTCGCCGCCTCCTCCTCCTCCTCCTCCCACCCGCGGCGATTTCCTCTTGCGATTGTTCTACGAAAGTGCAGTCTGGAGGCACCACCAGCCCGGCCAGCCGCCTGCGCCCATCGCAGCCTCAGCAGCCAGACAGAGGCACCGGGCGCCTGAGCGCACACCTATTCTCTCTCTCGCTCCCCCTCACTCGCTCACACACACGCGCACACACACGCGCGCACAGACAACGTTGCGGTCCACACACACACGCTGCTGGTATCCGCGCCAGGCTCTGTCGCGCCCATGACATCTCCATGTTCTCCCGCAGCCTGGAACGCGTGTCGGCGCGCCCCGACACGGGGTCCGGTCTGCACGGGCGCCCGGGGACGCGCACTCGGGTCGTGTGGGTGCCGCCTCGCCCCCAGCGCCAGCCGGCTCGTGGCCACCCCCAAGGAGAGAGAACATGCCATCCGCCAGCGAGCGCGCGAGGAGAAGGCGCTGGCTGCCCCCTCCCCACCTTGTTTTCATTCTCTCCTCTCCGGCTCCCATTGGAACACCCACCCCAGCATTAAAAAAAAAAAAAATCAGATCGAAAAGCCTAAATATGTGATTCCAGCTTTGTTACCGACACCGACACTAATGTTAATCGCAGTCATAAGGAACAAAACACTCCTTGTTAGCACAAATAAGGTGGTTGTCTCGGCCACATGAGGGTTAAAAGCTACGTGGGGCGTCCCGCGCCCTGTCCCTACTGACCCCTTCACCCTCTTTCCCACTCAGTCAGGTGACAGAGGGCCGGGCTCTCGCTTTGGGTTTTTTTTTTTCTTTTTTTGCTTGTTTGCTTGTTTGAAGTTTAAATAATAATGGATATCTGCTTACAAAAATAAAACTGGAAAAAAATTAAATAATTACCATGGATCTGAAGCACCCGGCAAAGCCCAACGCCCGATTCTGAGCTTCTGGACTCAACAGAGTTGTGAGTTGGGGGCGGGTGGGGGGAGGGGGAGGAGGAGGAGCAGGGGAGGAAGGTAAATGTTTTAAAGGGGGTTATTATTGGTGTTCTGGGGAATAGGGGCCGGGCTTGGGTGGATTCTCAAACCCTTCCCCCTCCCCCCCCCACGCTCCATTGCACAGAAGGGGAAAATTAATATTTTTTTTGAAAAGGAGCAAAAAGAAAGAAAGGTCAGGGATAGCAAGCAGAGAGAGGGAGCAAGCCGGTTGCCACACACAGCAGGTAAACAAAAGCCAACAAAAAAAAATTCTTTTTTTCAATTTCACCCCTTGTGCATCCCATTCCAGTTTTGTAAAACAGAGAGAAAGATGCAAATTTTAAAAATCAGAACCTACTTCCCGACATCCCCCCCCCACCCCGTAACACACCCTACCCCACCCCCCTGCAAAACAAAACAAAAACAAAAACCAGGAGAGGGAAAAGCAGCAGCTGAAGAAAAAGGCTTTCGGCTTTGGCAGCCGCACAGGGTGTAAACTTGGAGCTGCTTCCCTCCGCCTCTGAGCCTGATCGCAGGCGAAGGGGGAGCTGCAGATCCCGGGGAAGGGGACGAGTTCGGACCGGCTGCAGACCGTGGCTGGCAGACGGATGCCAAAGAGAGAGGGAGCGAGGGAGGGAGGGAAGAAGAGAAAGAGGGAGAGAGCAAGGGAGATGGAAATGGGATGGGGCCGTGTGTGTGTGTGTGTGTGTGTGTGTGTGTGTGTGTGTGTGTGTTGGTTGGGTTTTGGATTTTTTTTTTTTTGCTTCCTTTCTCTTTCTCTCTCAAACTCCCTCTCTCTCCCCTTTCATGCTCAATCCCCATCCATTTGCTCTTGCCAAAGCCAGTAAAAGGGGGGGAGGAGGAAGAGAGAGAGAGAGAGGGGAAGAGAGGGAGAGAGAGAGAGAGAGAAGGATCCACCTATTTGGCAATGAGACACCCTCGAGCAGCCAATGGCTGCGTCCAAGGGGAGGAGGGAACCGAGCGAGCCGGGAGGGTGGGGAGAGCCCCCGGCAGTTGGAGACCAAAAACAATTTGCCCAATCGACAAGTTCACGTCTAATGAACAAGCGAAGTCCAGCAGTTATGAATTTTTCATTCTGGGCGCCCACCCGGGTCCATTTGGCAGTGGCCACCCAGCATATTTGGGGGTGGGGGGTGGGTGGAGGGTGGGCTAGGATCAAGGAAGACTAGGAATTTTTTTCTTTTTTTTTTTTTTTTTTAAGCCAGAAAAATAAATAAATAAAGGCTTGACTCTGAGCAGGCTGGCGGGCAGGCGAGCGGGCGGGCGGGCGCCCCAGAAGGCCTTGGGGAAAGCAGCTGCGCCTTCTCCCTGTGTTTTGGTTTCATTCTCTCTCAGCCTGCAGACTCTCCCTTTTTCTGGTCCGATTTCTTTTTTATTTATGGAGAGCACAGGGGCGAGTGGAAGTTCTCCTCCTTGGCCATACACACGAGCGGGGCTATGAATAGAAAGAGACGAAGAAAGGGAGCTCGGAAAGTGTCGATGCCAGCAGCACTTCCAGGGCAGGGACCTGGCGCCCTGGGGGCCGCCATCCCGGCCACCCCTTCGTCCTGGGGCTGCGGCTCTCAGGGGCTCTCAGGAGCACTCCCAGACCAGGCAGCCCCCCCGTCCCCCTGAACACCCCCCTCCCCAGCCCCCAGCGAAGTCGGCTGCCTCCCTGGGCCCACACCCAGCCACGCAAGCTCCATTAACGGTGGCAAGGGATGCCAACGCAATGCAGCTCGGCTGGAGAAACTGCAACAGTTTATGAAAATAGCCTCCTGTCACAGCGCTCCACTCTGCCGACAAGCACTCCGTGCAGCCACAAACACAACAGCCAACCCCAGGGAAGCGACAAAGGCAGGAAGATGGACACGACTTCCCAACAGTCACCGAGTCCTACTGACACCTCCCCCCCCCCACCACCACCACCCAGATGCTCAATTCTTTGCTTTTCCAGCTCTGTCCCCTCCACTAGACCCATATTTAGTGTTTCTTGGTTGGAGGAGGGGAACACTTACCTGTCCCCCAATTCAGTTTATACTAAAGGGCCCGAATCATATGGAGCAAGGTGCAAGAGCATAAAGTAAGAAATCTACAAGATGGAGAGAGGGCTAAAAAAGGAAACAACAGCACAGCAAGGAAAGGCTCGGGCAGGAAAAGTGAGACAACGTTGGGGAAACTGAGTCACAGAGCAGAGGCTGATGGGGAGCTCCTGTGTCCCCCCCACCACCCCTGCTCTCCTCCCAGGCAGGAAGGTCAGAACGAGGGAGCCAGAGGCTCCCGGAGGGACGATTGAGCAGCCCTGCCGTGGTAGGCCCTGGAGAAGCAGTCAGGAGGAGACAGTTATTAAAGGAAGAGCAGAGAAGGAGAACACGGAGAGGGAGAGACTGTCCCTGCTCTAAACCATCCCCATAGCCGCCCTCTCCCAAGGTGAGGCTCAGCCCTCCGCTGGCCAC
Source organism: Myotis daubentonii (assembly GCF_963259705.1). Taxonomy (NCBI): domain Eukaryota; kingdom Metazoa; phylum Chordata; class Mammalia; order Chiroptera; family Vespertilionidae; genus Myotis; species Myotis daubentonii. The sequence continues at coordinate 22,972,774 of NC_081844.1, read as the reverse complement.
GGAAAAGAAGGGTCGCTGCTCACTCGTGCCCCTTTCTTCCCCACCTGAAACCGTGTCCGCCGAAAGGTTGGTGGCGGGGAAGAGCGGGGTGGGGTGGGGACACACAAGTAGCCCCTAGACTTCCGCTGAACCCTGACAATGGGAAAGGTGCCGCCCAGCACCTGCAACCTCAGTCTGGGCCCTGAATGGTGTGACAGGAGCTCTGCGGTGGCTGACCCCGGCTGCCAGGAAGAGGTGAGAGGGCAAGAGGCAGGCGTCATTGCCGACAGGCCCCTGGGGTTGGGGGTTGGCATTCAATAATTAACGTCCTGTTAATAACCAGCTTTGGTCCAATTAGCCAAAGATGTTAGCCGGGTGACATAAGATACTCTCTACCTCGAGAGAAGCAACCTTATGTTCTAAAGTCAAGATGAGATGGTAGAAACTACAAGTGAGTTTGTGTTTGTCATGGGGGTGTTTTCTGGCATTTTGATTTACACTAAATATTAGGCAGTAGACAGAAAATGGCCAACGTGAGCCTCCTGGAGGATTCTGGCATGTTCAGTCTCACAGACCACAGTGCCGGGTGGAGGAGACACGCGGAACATGGTTGTTTCTGAATCTGGTGGTACAACTGGGTAGGTGGTAGGGAGATGGCAGATGGACGGATCCACATAGAAGTTGGGGAGGAGATCCATGGTTCGCTCCTGGCTGGAGGGAGGGGTCAAAGGTTGATGGAGAGATGGGACATAGAAGTGGCTCAGGAGGGCCAGGGGAGGGTCCCAGGGGAGCTGCAGGGACCCACACAAAGCCCATGGCGCCCCTTCAAGGCTCCTTAACCCGAGGAGCCGCAGGCCCTTACCGGGGAAGCAACACGGAGGGAGAACAATCGCCAATTGTCCTTCTGCCAGTGGCCTTAACCTTGAAGGTGGGCAGAGAGGATTCCCAGGCGGTGCTCTTCCCTCGCCCGGTTCCCCCAGTGTGGAAGAGCAGCCAGGGTCTTCCCGGACGCTGGGGGAGGGAGGGCAGAGGGCTCCCTCTCTCTCCTGTGGGCACACACACGGAGAATCTCACTCGGGTTCCATTAGAAGCACTGGGCACACCCCTCCCCCTAACGCTGCAGCCCCCCCACCCCGGCATGCCACTGGTGGCTGCTTTGGGCCCTGGACACGCCCCTCAGGAGCGCCAGACAAAAGGGGACTGTCCCCCTTTTGTTAAGAGAGTGGAGGCTCCTGTTGGAAGATTACCTGTCCCAGACCCAGACTCCCCTGCTCCTCTCCTGCGGCCCCTTCCCCCTGCATGGAGCTCAGGCTCTCAGTACCCCTACCTGAGCCAAGACAAAAAAAAAAAAAAAAAAAAAAGCCCCCAAGGAGTCGAGGCTTCTCCAGGAGTTCAAGGGTTCAGGGGATGGAGGGAGCAAGGGAACAGCCAGGCCTTGGAGGAGGAGAGGGGAAGGGGGAATGGAATGAGAGAAAACAACCTAAAGCGAGGGGAGGGGAAGCCAGTGATGCTGGCGAGAATAGTGTGCGAAAAAGAAAATTAACCGTGGGCAAGCGGAGAAGATAACGGAGAAGTGGGGATATCTGGGGGTATTTTCCCCATTTAAAAGAAAAATCGGGAAGCCAGAGGCGAGACGTTACACATTCGCATGGGCTTTGGTGTGCGGAAAGCAAATGTTCTGCCTTTGTGAGAGAAAGGCCTCTCTTGTTATTGCCCAGTATATAGAATTTAATTTAAAAAAAAAAACAGCAACGGTTTCAGTAAAACATTTCTAAAATAATACCCATGCTGGTTGCAGCCATCCCTAGGAGAAATGTGGCCCAGAAAGAACAGGACTGAGCAGGCCCAGGAAACCAAGCCTGGAGAGAGAGAGAGAGAGAGAGAGAGAGAGAGAGAGAGAGAGAGAGAGAGAGAGAGAAGCTGGGCCCAAAACTGCAGAGAGAGAGACGCACGAAGATGGAGGGGGAAACGAGCAAGGAGAAAAGACAAGGGCTCCGGACAAGGGAAGGGGGAAAAACCTCGCTGAGAAAAATGACTGCTTCTGTCTCAAGAAAGTGAAACATGTGGTTTTCCAAAACTCCACAAAACAAATGAGGCCTTGTGGGTTATTTAAGGGAAAACAGAAAAAGACATACAGAACCTCACTCACATCTACAGGATTCAAATGTCTTGGAGGAAACAAAATAATTTTCCCAGTCTGAGATAGGCTTCTTCACTGGCCCATCCCCGCCACTGGTGGGGGAGACCTCTAGAAGCAGGAGAAATTATATCTTCAAAGCCAGGGCCTCTGTTTAGAGGGCTCTTTAGCTTTTTTTAAAAAAAAAAATCCTATTTATCCACATCCTGATTGCTTTAAGGCCTAGATTTATTTTTTTTAGACCCTGGACACATGCTAATTATATATATATATCCATGCTAATTTGGATAACTCCACACAGTTAGTGCAAATAACTGACAAAGCCTACATAGAAATTACCAGATATTTCAGTATCCATTTCACTGCCGCATATCGCGTATAGGCAGCCTGGGTGAAAAGGGACGCAGGAAATTTTAAAAGGCCACCAATAGAGCCCCGATTAGTTTTGCCCAATTCCTGGCATTTTATAATTCGGCCTTGGCCCCAACCAAAAAAGCAGGCTCTGACTTTGTATCTCTGAGATCTCCCATCTTGTTCCACGGCAGAAGGGACGCAAGAAGGAAGTGGCCAGACTCACTCGGGGACAGAGATGGAGAAAAAGACAGAAAAAGGAAGGGGCTCCCGGCTGCTTGTCCTAGATGGGGGTGGGGCCGCCTCTCTGGGGGGGGGGAGGGGGGCAGGCTGGAAGGGACTCCTCAGCCAGAGCAAAATCATCCAAGAGTCTGGAAAAGCCAGGCATGGAAACCAGAAATGCACATTGCGAGGAGGCTCCGAGAATTTGGACAAAGCGGGTTTTTGGCTGCCTTGGGCCTGTTTTTCTCTGCTCAGGAAAGGCGGCCCCAGCACGGCTTCTCCAGCGTCCTCAGCCGCAGGCTGAATGGATTTGCCCCACACCCCAGTGCTGGGTCTAGGACAGGGGCTGCCTCGGAACCAGGCTGCACACTCCTCTCCTATAAAACCGTCCCCCCCTTTTCCCTTCCCTTTCTCCTCCTGACTGCAAACCGGGAGCGGTGGTCTGGGATCTGGCCAACAGGCAGCCTCGTTCTGGCTCTAAACACCACCCTACTCCAGGCACATCTCCCCTCACCCTCCTGGCACCGAATGAAATAGGGTAGGGACTGGGGACTGAGGGAGACAGTCTATTCTCTCTAGTGCAACTGGAAATTGTTTACTTTCATCCTCTACAGGGAATAGGAAACAAAAACCCTAGTCTTTAATTCATTATTTAGCTTGAAACTTCCTTGTGTCACCAAATAGAAGTAAAAGCTGGGAAGGCCAGGGCCCTCTCCTGGGGTGGGGGTGGGGGCTACACGGGGATGGGGTCCCCCCAGAGCTAAGAACACACAGGACAGATGACAGACAAGGGCTGTGAGGGGCAAGGGCCGTGGACAGCCTGAGCCTCGCCCACCTCTTGAACCTGGAAAGACTCCGTCCATGGTGGCCAAAGACTGGGGAAGAAGGAAGAACCCCACAGCCTAGCTTTACAAGTTTCTCTAAAAAAAAAAAAAAAACAAAACCAAAAAAACTGAGAAACTGACCAAAGGCCCAGGAAGGGGAGATGAGCACACGAAGGTGAGGTCTGTGCCCAGCACAGTGTGTTAATATCTGTGGGGCAAGAAAGAAGGTCAGAGCAAAAGGCAAAACGTTGAAAACTCCCAGGAGGCCCAGCTGCCAACTGCAGACCCCAGAAAAGGCTTAGGGATGGATGATCCAGGGAAGATGTTCCTCTTCCCCCCGCACCCCCCCAGTCCTGAACCCCTGAAACTCCTCCTGCAACCTTGCCAGGCCCTTGCCAGAGCTCCGCCAGGACCTGCTGTGACACCCCAGTTGCTTTGCTGGGTCTATTCCTCCGGCCAGGCCACCGGAGAGAAGGCCTGGGTGAGAAAGGAGTTTCTCTCAGCCCCCTTGCCATCGCCCGTCTGCACTTCAGTGCCCTTGGCGGAGAGAGCCTCTTTCTTGCAGTTGCTTCGGCAACGTGCAGTGCCCAGAGCCCCCCAGGCAGAGTGCTGGGTGGTCGGGATGGGAACAGCCGGGGGTTTTTACTGCTCCGAGGCCCAGGGGCTCTTGCTGGGTAAATGGCCTCCCCAAAATGTACCATTTTAAAAGTTGGAAGGAAGACGTTTTTCAATCCCTCAGAATGTATTGCTCCCACAACTATTTTATTATCAGGCTCATTGCCAGGGAAACCGGAGAATCCTCATTCCCCCGGTGTCCGGCCCCTGCGGAGGCTGGCACCCGGGCGCCCGCTCGCCCGCTCGACCGTGCCTACCTCTCCGCACAATCCGCTGCTCCCCGGCTCCCTTTCTTTCTCACCCTCTCTCCCCCTCTGTGTCCTCCAGCTCCAACACAAACTGTTTGCACGGGAAGTCTCCTTCTATGACCCGATTCAGCACACACAAGAGAAAACTGTGGGCGACAGACCCGACGTCCTAACGAACTTGAGTTAATTAATGCTAAGGAAGAAAAGAGGCGCCCTCGCTCTGTTGAATCACGGTTCACTAGCCCTTTCAGTTTGCTGTGGGTGGAGGAAAAAAAAAGAGGCTTTTTGGTTCAAATATTTTTGGGGGGCGAAGGGAAAACAAAAACAAGGCAGAAGGGCCAGGGAGGGCGAAGCCGTCAGTACCTGCCGGGAGGAGCAGCGGCGAGGGCGGCTGCAAAGTCCTCCCCCAGCTTCTGAACCGCTGTGCTGGGAAGGCCAAGGTGGGGGCCAAGAAAAGGGAGGGGGTCATCAATGGATTTGCAGGCCTGTTCAAATGCATCGCTGCAAAAAGGATGGTCAACTAGAAGATACATATATATTTTTTAAGTCCAAACCCAACAACTCGATTTGAGCAGAGCCGTGAAAATGTTTTAACAGCGCAGAAAACTGAAGTATGGATGGCAGGCATACAAAAAATTTAAGTGTGCGGAAAAAAAGAGGTGGTAATGGGGGGGGGCAGGAGAACAGCTGCAATTTTGCTTTCCAGATGTTGACACCAAAATGTAATTGGCAAGAAATTCCCTCCTTACCACTTTTTATCCTTTGGTTCTGAGACGTTCAAATCCTACAGCTAGACCTGGGTCTGCAGCTAGTCTCTCGGCACCGGCACACGTGGATGGGTCTGGAAGCTTTATGATCAGCCCACTAATTTTTACAAGCCCTTCCACCCATCCCTTAGCAGGGAGGCCTGGAGGACATTCTTTATTTTAATTATTATTATTGTTTTCTAACGCACAGCCTTTACTACTGAGGCTGGGCCTCCCCCCCTCCCCCCCCCCCTTTTTTTTTTCAAAAAATAAACTCTTTCACTGAAGTGTGGCCCATATAAGGAAGAGTGCACCGGTCTAAGTCGGCCGCACAAGACATTTCCACAAAGTGAACACACCTGTGTCACCCCACCCAGGTTAAAAACTAAAACACGTTCAGCACGCCGAGTGGGCCTTGCGTTTTTAAGCCGTGGGGTTCTCACAGCATGTATGCCTTAGACACAGCCCCTGCCCGCACCATAGTTTCAAATTTGAGCACCGAGGCCCGTGCACGTGTCAGAGAGCACCGTGCACCCATAGGATCACAGGGAGGGGTAATAAAAAGACGGCAGGCCTTCTCACCGCTGCAGAGGGGTTTCCAGGCCCCTCTGTGGCTGCCCAACTCGGACCCCGTCAACAGGAGAACCAACGGAGCAGCAGGGTTAGCCGATTTGCAGGTTGTGTGTGTGTGTGTGGGGGGGGACAAACAGGGACCACCAAGCAGAAAAACCCCGGTATGGATGGCACGCATACACTTGGATGGAGGGGGAAAGGGGCTCTGCAGTCAGGAAAGGCTGCCCTCAGCCCAGTCCATAAAAGCCGTGCACGGAGAGGAAGGGGTGGCAGTGGTGAGAGGGGGACCTAGGGAGCGAGGGAGTCCTGGGCTGGGGCTGCCGGGAGGGAGGGAGAGAGGGAGTGAGGGAGGGAGGCCCAGCCCTGTGGCATCTTCCTCCCCCTTCCCTGGCTCCAGCCCCAGCTGGCTCTCCCCCCCCCCTCACTTTCACTGGCACTAAATTTACTTTATAATTTTAAAATTAAGTTTCTTAAAAAAAAAAAAAAGCAGGAAAGAGAAAGCATTTAAAGGCAAAATACCTCCCACAATACCTCTGGGGGTGGGGGTTGCTTATGTAAAAAGACAAATGCAAAGGATCCCTAAAAAGTCCAAACACCGAATAACAAGGAGAAAAGAGAAACACACTTAATTAAAAACACCTGAACCAAATAAATAACTCCCTCCGCAAGGCCAAGGCAGCGCACGGCCGCTGGTGCAGTGGGCACCAGCCCTCACCCCCATCTCTTACCCCCTTCCCCTCTCCCATTGTGCAGCCATGTCTCCCCCAAGCACCATGGCAGCCCCACGCCTGGGGGAGAGCCTAGGGCAGCCTTTTAGCCTCCCGCCAGCCTGGAGCAAACCCATGCAACCCTGACAAAGAGTTCCTTCCTCTATTTTCCACATCCCCCCAGGCCGGCCGTGCCCACGTGCCCACGGAAGGCCCTGCAGCCTGCTCTCTTGCTCCAAATCTAGACCCTGTGGGTGGTGGCACCGTCCTGGGGCGGTGGGATGGGCACTGCCAGGCCCATCCCAAGCGCGTAGCTCTCTGCCCTGCCAAGGAGGGCTCTTGAGGACCGCGTTTTCTTTACCTCTATCCTATGGGGCTGGAAGGAAAAACGGTGCCGCTTAATTTAAAATATGGTGGGCTCAGTGGTTGAGTATCAACCTATATGACGCAGGAGGTCACAGTTTGATTCCCAGTCAGGACACATGCCCGGATTTCGGGCTCGATCCCCGTGTGGGGCGTGCAGGGGCAATGATTCTCTCTCATCATTGATGTTTCTATCTCCCTCTCCCTTCCTCTCTGAAATCAATAAAAATACATTTTTTTAAAAAAACATGACATGGGATCTGAGCTCTCTGATCTTTAGAAACACTTGATTACCTGATCCTATGGTGGGGGAGGGGGTGTAGAATAGGCATGGAGACTCCCCCACACATACACCGGCTTGACTCTCCCAGCAGCCCACTGCCTGGGAAACGTGCCCTCGGCTGGCACGGGGGTACCAGAGCCCGACTCCTTTCTTCCTTTCTTTCTTTTTTAAATCGCTCTAGCGCAAACTAGGCAGTGGGTCAGGGCCCAGAGGCGGGGAGGGAAGCGGAGAGGGTTGTCTCTGAAAGAGGGTAAAAAAAGAAAGCGAGGCTCCAACTCCAGAGGAGAACGGCCCGCCCGCCGCTGCCTCCCGCCGCCGCCACCGCTGCTGCTGCAAGTTTCCTGGCTTGTGCCAGTTTGGGGATTTGCGAATCAGACCGGAGCGGAGGGAAAGGCTGGTGAGAAAAAAGCTCGCAGGGAAACGAACCAGTTCTGCCTAAAAGCACGCTTCCCGCTCTTAAATAAGACAATGCCGAAGGGAGAGGAAAGACAAGTGATTTCTCACTCTTTAATTATTCCAATGCTGAACATTATTTAAAAAAAAGAAACCACACACATTAACCAATGTTATATTCTAACCCTCAACAAAGCTGGTATTTTTCTCTGATTATAGATTTGCCGTGACAAACCCGGGCTCTGAGGAGAGGCAGCGCAAAAAAACGCGCGCCTAAATGAGACACAATTTTATTAAAATCATAATAATCCTTGCGATCCTACAGTGCCTGTTTGGCGGCAGAGATCTCAGGTGCCCCACGCCTGGCTCCACCGGGGAACCAGCAAAAGAGCTCGGGAGAGAGGCAGGGAACGCTCACCAGCTCCACGGAGTGCCACGGGCACGTATTTTCCTTTCCTTTTTTTTCTTTTTTTTTTTTTAACAGCCTGTTTCCATCATTCAGCCTCTGTCTCACGCCTTTTTGTAAAATAACAAAACTCCTTTAACATATTGTTTTAAAAAAGAGGGGAAAGATGACCCTACATGAAAGGGGGAGAGGAGCTAGGTGTGGTCTGGGAGTTCGGTGGGGTCAGGGGAGTTGCTGCTGGGAGGGCTGGGCTGCCTCTGGGTCCAGGGTGAGAGCCTGCACTGGGGGGTCACCTCCCCCCACCCGACTGGAGCTGGGTGAGTCATCTGTACGTGGAAAAGGTAGAGGACCTAAAACCACCAACTGGAATTTAAGTAATTGGGGTGATGAGCCATCGGTTTATCACTGGCTTCCCGGGGCGCTGGCTGGGCGGCCCCGGAGGCTTTCTCTGCAAGTCGGGGGGCTGCTGGAGCTCGGGGGAGGCTCGGAGGACATCAGCGGGTCCGTACCCTCCTCCTCCAACAGGTTAAGTCAGGCCCACAGAGCGAACACACGATCTTTTCCCACTTTTCCACCCGCTCCCGGGCCTGCCCGGGAATTGCAGCAAAATGGCTGGTGGCAATGGGTGGGGAGGCCTTAGCGCCTCGGAAAGAAGTCCGCGCTGAGAGGGAAGACCGCGTTGACCAGAGGGGATCTGGGGGAAATTATTTTTATTTTTTTTTTAAGTTTCTTGGAAGCGGCGCAACCCCTGCGGCCTGAAGGCAGAGGAGAGGGAAAGGGAAAGCGCATTTTCTGCCACTTAGTCACATTTCTTCCCCGTGCTCCATGGAGGCCAAACGCCCCCAAACCCAGCCAACCCTCAAAACAAACAAAAATCTCCCGTGGTAAATTTCCCCCGCCCTTATTCCCCAAAACGAGGCTGCTTGGGGATAAATGGAGAGAGGCTCCTTCTAGGCCCGCGATCTGGAGGCGGAGATGTGCGCAGTGCCGCGTGGAGGAGGGCCGCCCGCCAGACTGAAACCCCCAAGCTGCCCTCAGGTTCTGGGGCACTTAAAACAGCCACAGAACAACAGGATTCACCAACATCCATTTCATCTCCAAAGCCCTCTCCTGCAGGATCCCGTCGGTATCAGGGTGAGCACAGGCGGAGTGAAACTGAGGCAAAGGCACCCGCGCAGGACTGGCGACTGAAGCGACTGGAGACTGAACCCGCCTTAGAGACCCCAAAAAAACGCGCACCTCCACTTGAGCCCTTCCTGGCGGTGGCCTTTGATGTGGCAAAAGGCTAACACCCCACCATCCAACCAAGCCAGCCCGCAAGGCCTACTGGAGGCAGTGTTGGGGTCCCTGTAAGGTGCGAGGACCCGGTACTGTGGGCAAGAGCGGCGCCTGAACAGTGCGGGAGCCCCCGAGTCTACAGAGCAACTGTTTTCTGTGGTCCTCATTCCTGGATCAAGGCCTGGAGCATCAGCTAGAGCGAACCAACCCCGACCACACGCACTTCCCAAAGGAGCGGCCTCCAGGCGCCACTTCCCACCTTTCTCCTCTTCTCGTGCACGCGCCCCTACGCAGAGCCCACTGGTGGCCAACGGCACTCTAGAGCCCCAGAGCCCAGCTGCCCACACCCTGGAGACGGTGCTGTCCCCTCCCACCCTGTGGGACACAGTGCAAGTGGCCGCGACTGACAGCACCATGTTCTGCAGGGTGGGAAGCACACAGCCTTCCCACAGCCTGAGCCCAGGAGAGATTTCGCCATGACCCCCACCCACGCCTATCCCCCCTCCAGGCATGAGTCAATTGCAGGGGGTCTGGGAAATGCCATGCACACACACACACACACACACACACACACACACACACACACAGCCTGAGGTCCAAGGAGCCCATAGGCAGTGGGCACCTGTCGGTGAACACACGCAGGGGGGCTCACATACAGGGCACGGGCGGTACATCTCTGCTAGGGTTTGCACAGGCACACAACCGTGGACTGGAAAAGCTTGGGGCCACGAAAGGGGCTGAGAAGGGAGGTGCGGGAGGACCATGTAACTTTCTTCAGCCAGGTTGGGGCATCAAAGCGCTCTGGTTGGGCAGTGGGGCCATCTAGGGAATCCTGGGACACCCCACCTCCCTCCACCACCACCTCTGCTCAGCAATGTGTTTCTATTTTAAGATATCTCACACCCCTTCAAAACCCACCCACACTCGCTCCTGAGGTCCATGTGTGCACAGGGACCCGGCCTCCACGCCCTGGGCACCCTGGGCGCTCCTGAGGGGAGGCCAGGAGAGCTGGGAGCTGGGAGCCTGAGCCACCAAGCTGGACTCAGGGGGCAAATGGGAGTTGCACCCTAGAAGGGAGGGCATGAAATGGTCTCTTTGTGGAGAGGAATGGAGGCCGTCACTCAGGATTAATTTAAGCAACAGCAAACACACACCAAAAATCGGGTCTGGCCGCCAGCACCCACCCCCGGGATTGGCGATTGTGATTCGGGAGGGCTGCGGGATGCAGCAGTGCGGCTCAGCCTTTCCGGAGCGGGTCCCTGGCCTAAGGACTTGCAGCCGCACAGTCAGGAGGGGAAAAGCTACTCCCGCCTGGCCCCAAGGCTCAGCCTGGGGAAATGGGTTCTGCAGGTTTGGGAGAAAGCCGAGTAGGGGTGGTAAAAATCCAAGTACAGACGAGAAGCGGGGAAGGGGGGGGGGGTTCTTACATATAAATATATATATACATTAAGGTACAAATTTCCAGTATAAATATAGCACATACAGGGGCGCTACCAGGCAGCTCTCGGGGACGGCTCACCTGCACCCAGGGGCATTTGGGAAGACTGGCGCTCCAGGAGCAATAGGGGTGGGACCAGTCCTCCCCATCCCAGTCTCCTCCCCGATAACCCGATGTGGCTTTGGCGCCAGGTGCCCAGGGCGGCCTGGCAGGTGTGCGACTCACGTGAAACACATGCATGCGCAGGCTGGGGAGGTGCGGACTCACGTGGGCCTGGACCCACGTGTGTGGGCATCCGACCGACCCACCTGAGCCTGGGACCCCCATGAGGGCCTAGGGCAGGGCAGTGCCTGTATCCTGAACATGGCCTGGGGGCCAGAGTGGCCTCCTGTGTGTTTGGGACGCCATCTGATGTGGGGCGAGGGAGTCTTCATGGGCTGTGTGCTCCCCAGCAGTCCCATTGGGCTGTCAGGCCTGGGTGTGCATATGAGCTGGCGGTTCCTGGGGCCCCTGTCTGGGGCACTGGCCAAGGGCATGCTCAAGACCCCTGTCGGTGTCGCTGTACAGAGTGTGCTTGTGTATGTGCCCATGCCAGAAGGAGGGCCCGCTGGAGTGTCAGACATGGGCACGCATGCCCCCAGGTGCCCGTGGAGGCTGCCACGCAGAGCTGTGCGCATATGCTTGCAAGTGTCCTAGAGGCGGCCACGTGCACAGGAGCCACCATAGTGGCTGGGCCCAGCCTGGATCTAGCCCAGCCGTGGGCAAACTACGGCCCGCGGGCCGGATCCGGCCGGTTTGAAATGAGTAAAACTATTGAAAAAAAAGACCGTACCCTTTTATGTAATGATGTTTACTTTGAATTTATATTAGTTCACACAAACACTCCATCCATGCTTTTGTTCCGGCCCTCCGGTCCAGTTTAAGAACCCATTGTGGCCCTCGAGTCAAAAAGTTTGCCCACCCCTGATTCTAGCCCCTGAGCCGCCGGTCAGGGGGCAGGGCCTGCCGGGCCTCGGGGAGGATATGGTTGGGGAGGATATCCTTGGAGCCCTGTTGGTTTTGGCCCTGGCAGCTCTACTGGGGGAAGCCCCGAGGAGCACGAGCAGGCAGGCGGGGGAGGAACAAAGAAGGAAAAAGTGAGGGAAGGCAGACAACACAGGAGGAGGAAGCACCCTGGAATGCGGAGGGCCGTAGGGAGTAGGGGTGCAGGGCACCAGCGGCTCAGGCTTGGGACTAAAGACTTGCCTGGGAGCCCGTGGCTGCCACTCTCCCTACTCACACCCTATACCTCCGTGGTACAGAGCTTTTGAAGATCCAGAACTTCTCTGCCTTCTGGGACCCTGGCCCCAGCCAATGGGCTCCAACACACAGTCACTGTGGGCTGCCAGGAGCCAAGTAGTATTTGGGGTGGAGGGCATGGCTCAGATTTCCTCCGCCTTGGGGCCCCTCCCCCCATTTCTTGGCTGGGCTGCTTAGAACCTCAGTCTTCCCATCTGGGGAATGGGAAGGGAATGCCCATGGGGAGGACCAGGAGAGGGAGCCTCAGGTGGATGGGAAGGAGTTGAAAAGCAGGATGACCGGTTTGAGTTTTGCTTGCCCCTGGGGGCCTGGCTAAGTAGTTCCTGCCACCCCGCTTCTCGCCCCATGACCATGGCACTTGACCCTGAGGCCTCCGTTCCCCCCTCTGTAAAGCAGATTGCTCATACCTGCCTCACATAGGGTGGTTACAGGAGGTCTCGTGCGCCCGCCCGCTGCCCTGGCATAATTGCTCTGGAGTTGGTAGCTGTTATTTTTATTGTGAGGAGTCTATGGCTGTGACAAGCTGTGACGCTTGGTGTGATCGTGCGAGGCTGGCTGTGTGTGCGACTGTGCCGCTGTGTGTGTGTGTGCGTGTGTGACAGGTTGTGTGTGAGACTGTGCGTGGACGACAGATTGTGCCGGTGTGCAGCAGTGCCTGTGACAGGCTGTCACTGTATGACAGACTGCGGGTGGTGGGGTGTTGCGAGTACCGACTGTGAGTGGAGATGAGGGGGTATGTGGGGCTGGGCCGGGGTCCCCCCACAAACCGACCTGGGTGAGGGTCTGGCTGACAGTGAGACGGGAGGTTCTTGGGGACTGGGGGGGTAGTCCAGTGCCCCTGGGGCCTTGGCCTTTCCATCGTGTTCATCAGGACCCCATCTGCTTGCAAACCTCGGGTGGTGACAGGTCAGAGGGACCCTATGATAGAGCCTCACCTACACCTGCTGCGTCAGCTCCGGTGCCTGGGTCTGTGGGATGCCAGGAGGGTCATCAGTAACCTTGGGGCATCATGGGCCCCGGGCCTGGCTGGCTTTGGTGAGGGACACACACCCGGAGCCTGTTCCCCACGCTTTTCGCTGAGCCTCAGGCCTGGGCAGGGCTAGTGAGACCAGGAAAAGGAGGGATCTGGGGAAAGCAAGAAACGCTGGGAGAGAAATTGAGAGAGAAGGTGAGAAAAGACATTCCCCTGGTTCTCTGGAGAACCCAGAGCTGATCAGGGCCAGGGCCTCCAGTCAGGTAGATACACATCAGGTTGTGAGGTCAGGACTGGCAGCCATGCTCTGACAGGCCCTGTGCTCAGACCCTATGCAATTTAGGGGCTCACTCCTCAAGTCAGTCCTGGCAGAGGGATGAGAAGAAGCAGGCATCCTCCTAACCCAGCAGTTTTCAGCCGGTGTGCCACACACACTGGTGTGCGGCCAGGTTTGCACAACAGGCAATGCCTGACTGTGAGGTCAGGGGCACTGACCTCCATTCAGCGGTTCTCAACCTGTGGGTCGCGACCCCTTTGGGGGTCGAACGACCCTTTCACAGGGGTCGCCCAAGACCATCGGAAAACACATATATAATTCCATATTGTTTTTGTGATTAATCACTATGCTTTAATTATGTTCAATCTGTAACAATGAAATTGGGGGTCACCACCACATGAGGAACTGTATTAAAGGGTCGCGGCATTAGGAAGGTTGAGAACCACCGCACTAGACTGTCATGTGAAAAATGACAACCGCCAACACAACAGCGATCAGGTGTGAATGAATCAAAATCGTACCCTTTTTTTTTTTTTTTTTGTCAGATCGGCAAAAATCATATTTTGGGGTGTGCTGTCGTTTGTGTGGCATGAGATGAAAAAAGGTTGAAAATCGCGGCCCTAATCAGTGTGGGATTCCACTTTGCACACCACTCAGGCCCACCACTTCCTTCTACAACTGGAGAAACAGACTCGGAGAGGGAGGGGACCCTTCTGAGGACCCACGCACGCCCGGGAGACCTAAGAATATCGGTCTCCAGGCTCTGAGAAACCTCACCAGCTGGAAGAGTCCCAAGGCCCACGGGCCGGGGGCAGCCCCCTGCGGGCCCCGCCCTCCCCTTGGTGTGTCAATATGTGTGTTGTATGTGTTAGGGTGTGCGCTGTGGTCCACAGCTGTCGTGTGCCTGTGTGTGTCCCTCTGTCGGGGCAGCCTCTGTGTGTCTGTGTGCCCATTCGGGCCCAGCCCCTGCCACTGAGGGGGGAGAAGCGTCAAAGCACACCCCCCCCCCCGAAAGTGTGTCTTTGATACTTGCAGCCTCGGCAGCGAAAAGCAAGTTTCCACAGGGCCGTCTTGGGCTGAGGCCAGGCCGTCCTCAAATAACATTTGAAGTTACTTAGCAAACTTTGTTTAGTGCCGAGAGAGGCGCGGGCAGCGGGCTGGCGGGGGGGGGGGGGGGGGTGCGGGCAATAAACCGGTTCCTCCAAAGTCCCTTGGCCCTCTGGGGGCACGAGTGCCCAACGTGGAGCTTGGTTTCCCACCTTAGCTCTAGGGAGGAGAGCGGGAATCTGGAGGCCTTGGAGGGAACTTGGGGGAGAGGGGATGGGGCATCCCACAGACGTAGCCGCCCTTTGGGAAGCACAGGCTCTGGGCTGGGGCAGAAATGTCCACCCTGGTCTCCTGGTGGCCCAGAGACTGACAGGAGCCCGTCAGAAATGGGAGGGTCCACATCTTCTCTGCCACCCTTCCCTGCAGCCCCACTCCAGGCACGAGCTAGCCTGGAGCATGTGTCCCCTAAACACACACATAAGCACCCAGAAGCCCTGGGTGCCCCCGTGCCTGGCCCCCCGCCTCTCGCTCCCAGGCAGGGGAGAAGGCTGGAGAGCCAGCAATGGCGATGGTGGAAGGTTTGAAAGTGAAATTGGCGCCTCTGGGAGCGGGCAGGGGAGGAGATGCCAAAATGGTGAGCCATTACAGGGAAGAAGGAGAGGGAGGGAGGAAGCCGGCAGGAAGATGGGAGCCAGGCAGGCGTCGTCACCAAGCTCCAGGCTACAAAAGGGCAACGAAAAAAGCAGCCCGGGCCCTTCCAGGGAGCAGGCCTGGGGGACAAGCCCCAGGTGGCACAGGACAGACAAGGGCCAGGAGGCACCCAGCGCTTCCCCACCCCCACCCCAAGCTTCGAAATGGAGACTGGCAGCAGCAGCCGCTCGGCTCTGCCCGGGCATGGGGTGGGGGGTGGCGGGCAGGCAGGGCGCCAAACCAAATGCCACCAGCCTGGGCATGGTGGTTGCCAGCCCACAATGTCGACCCCACCAGCCCCCGTCCAGAGCCCTTATGCCTGGGGCTTTGAGGGTAGAGAGGGGGGGGGGGCCAGCGAGAACCGGGGGTCCAGCAGACAATGCCAGGTCTCCCCAAGCCGTGGGCAGCTCCCCAAGACCCTACAAAGATGGCGCTGCCTGGCACTGCCAGGGTGACGGGCTTTGGTAAAAATAAACCGGCCCGCCCCGGGGAAGCTAAATCAAGGGGCCCAGGTGGAAGTGCCACTCTGGGCCGCCAGCTGCCCCACCCCACCCCCAAGCGCAGAGTGGCAGGGTTGAGAATGCCCAGTGCCCAGCGAGCCCCGGTTTCTGCACAGGAGGGGCGCCGGCCATCTTGTCCCCAAGTCCTGGGCGGGCAGCGTAGGTTTTATCCACAGTATAGATAATGGGAGACCTCAGGCTGCAGCAAAAACATGTGTTCCGGGAGGACGGTGGCGGGACTGTGCTGAGCCACAGACCCTTTACCCCCAGACTGCCCCTGTGAGGGGGAAAGGGGCCTGCACTTCTCCCTCTGTGGCAGACAATGCTGAGCTGAAAGTCAGCCTCACAGGCCACCTCTGCTGAAAACGCAGCTGCCGGGCACGTCAGCAGGTCCTGGCTGCTCTCCTCTCCCCATACGTCGCCCTCTCCAGTACTGGACACTCGCTCACTGACCGGGTCCATTGTCTGCCCTCCCAGCAGAGCTGGCACCTTGGCCGATGCTGCTCCCTACCGAGCCCCCGGGGCCCAGAACGGAGCCTGGCACCCAGGAGGTGCTTGGTAAATATTTGCCGAAGGAATGCACAGGCCCCCGCCTGCACCCCCAGCACACAAGCTCCGGCTGGGTGCCCAGCAAGGTGTGGGAGAGGGTGTTGGGCCCCCCTGGGGGTGAGGGCAAGTCTAGCCAGTGGGGGTGAAAAGGAGGTGGACAACCTTCCACTCTCATTCTGAGCCCTGGACAGAAGAAGATCTGAAGGTCGGAGTGGTAAGGAGGGTTCAAGGGCTGACAGTGGGGGCCAGTTTCAAACGGGGGAATGGGGACATGCAGGATCACGCTGAAATTTGGGAAAGGTCGGAGAATAAGTTGCCAGTCTTTCCCATCAGTAGGAATTAGGATGACGGTGATCAGAGAAGGGGCCTGGCTCCACCACCTCCTAGCCCTTGTCCCTGACACTGGATGCTCTTTTCTGAGTTGTTTTTCATCTACAAGATCAAGCACTTCCTTTACGACACACGCATTGTTTTAAAACACGTTCTGTAAACCAACTTCTCTAATCCTTACCACAGCCCTGTGAGAAGAAACTGAGGCCCAGAGAGGTTGAGTGACTCGCCCAAGGTCACACAGCTAGTGAACAGCAAAGCCAGGTTTCAAACCCGGGAAGTTGGCTCAGAGGTCCCACGCTCAAAATAATGTGCAAACGTCCCAAATGTCAACAGTGCTGAAGTGAGAAACCCTGCCCTGCTATCACACACACACACACACACACACGCACACACGCACACACGCGCACGCGGGCACAGCTAACCCTGCCACACCTGCTTCACGTGGAGGGACTCGGGGAGCCACGCTGGGAAGGCTCTCAGCCCAGGGGGCCACCCAGTGAGCACACAGCACACGTTAGCCATCACTCTGATTTTTAGGAGAAACACTCGTTTCATTGTTATCCTGCAAAAGGCTTCCTCCCGGTGTGATTCTGCCCGCTGTCTTTCTTCGCTCTTTCTCCCGAGTCAGAAATAAGGAGTCAGAGGCCAGAGGACGAGTGAGACAGTCCTGAGGAGGAGAGTCTCAGGAGCCAGCCTCACCTCCACCCCAGCCTGTTCTGACGGATGCCAGAAACAGGACAGTACGAGTGGGGCCCTCGGCCACTGGGCCTACCTCTGGCCCCACTGCTGAGCCCAGAAGGGCTCGGCGTGTCCTGAGCAGGGGTGGCACGTGGCCTCCCAGGCTTCGACACACCAGCGCAGGGATTCAGAGCTTCAAATTCCATTGGAAGAGATCGGGGTGGTTGAATCCGCTGCTCAGAGACAGCCAGGGGGCCAGCAAGCAGAGGGGCGGGATGAGGAGGGCGGGTCTCATCTCTCAGGCACCATTTCCAAGCAAGACCAGGTGTGACCCAGGTGTGACTGTGTGTGTGGGTGTGACCCTTGTCCCTGTGTGCTGGGGCAACACAGGACTGTGTCCATGCCACACCATGTGTGCCTGGACCTGGAGAGCAAGACTGTGTGAGACACTGTGTCAGCTGGCCTCCTGTGTGCGTGTGTGCGTGTGTGTGTGTGTGTGTGTGTGTGTGTTACTATCTGTCTGACAATATATTAGGGCTGACCTTCTCCACGTTGGCGCTGACGACATTTGGGGACCATTCTCTGTGCTGGAGCACCCTGTGCACTGTAGGGTGTTGGGCAGCATCCCTGGCCTCCACCCACCAGGTGCCAGTGGGCATACCCCCTCCAAGTGCGACGACCAGAAGTGTTTCCAGACACCGCCAAGTGTGTGTGTGTCTCACCGAGTGTCTCCGTGTGTTATGCGTGCATGCGTGCGTGGGCTCGTGTGTGTCTCACGGTCGTGGGGGTGGATGGGCGCTCCTGTGTGCGTGTCTGGGGGTCCGACAGCATGACTGCATGCTCATGCCGTGTGCTTCCCACTGAGAGTCTTTGGGTCTGTGCACTCCTGTGTGTTTGGCAGTAGCGGTGTGTCTGTACTGTGTGTCTCGAGGCGCGTTATTGTATAACCATGTGTGCCTGCGGGTCTCCCCCCACAACAGTGTTCCTGAGCCGATGTGTTCAGGTGTGGCTGGTGTGTCGAGGTGTCCGTGTGTGAAAACAAGCATCTTTGTGTGGGGACACCTGTGTGTGCCTGGCTGAGGGAGGGGTGCCGTGCGAGGGTGTGCTGTGCCTGTGTGTGACAGCGTGGCTCTTTGTGCCGGCGTGTGCCAGGGAGAGGGTGCGACTTGGTGTGAGATGGACCTGAAATAAAGCCCCGAGGTGATCTGACTGAAGCCCGTATTTGGACAGACCCTCCTGGGTGATTTGGCCCCTACCCCCAGCTCCTGCTGCCTCCTGAAGCCAAGGAGGTGGGGTGTGCTGTCCCTGCCTCTGGCTTGGCTCCCTCCGATTCAGGTGGGGACAGACCCCCGCCCTTTGCCTGATCCGTGCCAGGAAGGCTGGCACCAAACTGTCAGCCAAGGGAACAGGGTCCTCAGTAGTGGTGGTGGCACTGCCCCCTGCCCACTGCTGGCCACCACCCTGGCTCCCTTCAGGGTGAAGCCCAGTGGGGGGAGAGCTCCCCAGTGCAACCCTGGCTTCTGATTGGCTACGGAGCGCCGCAGTGCCCGCCACCCGCCTCCCCCTCCCCGGCTGGCGCAGCCACATTGGTAGTGGTGGCAAACGCAGCTCGGAGTTCTGGGCACAGCTGCGCCTCACAGAGGCCTGCCAGCCCCACCAGAAGCCAGACACCCCAGCTCCGTGCCCCCGACCCCTCCCCACCCACCCACCCGCCTGCCCAGTCACCGGCAGCACAGTCACCCTGGCTGCTGCACCCTCAGGCTGCCAGGACCAGTCCCCCCGCCCCAGCCCCCTCACCCACCAGGCTTATGCCCCCTTGGCCAAGCCCACTCAGGGGGGGCCCAGGCCCCTGCACATGGCCATTCCCGCTCTCAGAGGGGCTCTTCAGAAAGGGGGAGGCAGCAGGGGGGGCAGGGAGAGGGGGAGCTAGTCCTTCTTCTTTTAGTGAACGCGCCCAGAGCTGGAGCCAAAAATCGAGGAGGAGAGATATTCAGACAGAGCCAAGACGCGTTTGGCAGGAGAGAGGGAGAGAGGGAGCGGGAGGAGGGGAGAAGAGAGGGAGGAAAGAGAGACGGGGGGAGAGAAAGAGGGGGCCTCAGTTTCCAAATCCATGCTCTCGGAGCCGTGGAGGGACAGCCCCGGGTGTGGGACCCAGGGCAGACCCGGCTCTGGGGGTGACGGGCTCAGGCCCACAGAGACAGCCCAACACCCCAACTGGCCAGGCCAGGACAGACACAGGCAGAAGCCAAGATCAATGCACACTGGGCAGACAGAGGGAGGCCTGTGGGCGGCCCAAACACATACCCGCACCTCACCACACAACGGGCTTCTGTCCATGACAGGCCAGGGGCACGGGCAGGGCCCACAGCGGGGCCACCGCGGCTGCCCAACCTCATGGGAAGCAATGGAAAGGCCGGCATGCTCCCAGCCGCCAGCCTGACCGCCAGAGTGGGCATTTCACACTATGATGAGAGGCGGAGGGAGGCCAGCGAGAGGAACTCGTGTGGCGCGACACACATGGATGGTCACAGGGACAAAGCCCAGCATGCACAGTGCCATGGGGGCAAGACTCATAGGCACAGCAACGACACGGATGCCCTACAGATCGACGCAGACAGGTCGACGTGCGTGGTAAAGCACACGGATACAGCCCTTCCTGGGGTGGTCAGACACCCAGTGGATAAGAGTTGTACAGGGACACACCACAGTGGTACTGGAACACAAAGACCAGCTCAGCCACCCGACACACACAGTGACACACACCCCGGCACCTAAATACATGGAGATGGAGCTTGGGGTGACCCTCAGACAGGCAGCACCCAGCAATGGATACTCAGAGACACGGAGACACTTGAAAAGGGGACCTGCACAGACACACGCGGCCACAGGGCTGTCCACGAGAAAATGGGGGCTCTGAGGCCCAAGATGCCGATGAACACGCTCAGATCTGGGAGAAGCAGGTAGCCACTCACAGCCTCCACGTTCAGAGCTTTGGGAGCGGGAAAGTGAAGGCCTCCCTCTACGCCCACCCAGCTGGAGCCCTGTCCTCAGCGCTGAGGGAGGCACAGACAGCCCAGACCCCTCTCCTCTCTTGGTCCAGCTGGAGGAAAACGCAAGACCCCAAGTTCTTCGTGCTTCCAGAGCAGCGGGCAGGGACCAAGCAGATAAAAGGCTGGGCTCCCAGGGAAGGCCAGAGGTCAGACACTGAGCACCAGGGGGATTTTGCCACAGCCACGGCTGCACGCCCACCCTGCACACACCCAGGATACCCACCGGACCCTGACAAGCGCTCACACAGGGTCCCACACGTGCGTCCTGAACCCATGGTGCACCCAGATGACGAGGCCCAGGTGCAAATGTAGAGAGGACCCTGGAGCTATAAAGGTGCCCCTAAAGCCACCATCAGGACCCACCCTCAGCTCCGGGCTCTTCGCCCTTTGCCCCGTTCAAATCTGTGTGCATACACACTCCTGCACACTCCGGCCCAAGGCCCAAGAAACCGGACGCAAAGTGGACCTGGTGATGACGAGGGTCAAGATTAGGGAAAGGGCGAAGGCAACCAGAGCCCCCCAAGAAAGGCATCCGGTCCCCAGCGGCCCTGTCTCTTCTCTCCTGCCCCCTGCTCCCCACCACCCCTGCCTTGGACCCCTGCGGCCCTCTGCTTGGAAAACAAATGACCACAAGTCATCCTGCCCCTTGAGCCTCTGCTATGTGTCTGAGCCTAATCACAGCCTGAAATGCAGGCACTATTATTGCCCAGTTTATAGACCAGGAAAATCCTGTGCTTCAGGTCACAGCATTAGAAGATACAGAGCTAGAGCTCAAACCCTGTGCTCTTACGGTACAGCCCAGCTCTCACCCTCGGCTCCGTCTTCCATCTGGGAACCCTGCAGTCTACACAAGACATTCCTAGCTGGGCCAGGACCCCCGGCTCCAGCTCCCAAGGAGAGGGGAGCACCCTACCCCCTACATGGCTCCAGCAGAGCCCTCAGCTCCGAGCTCGGCCCAGCCTCAAAACATCTCATGGAGCCCAACCCAGGTCCAAGAGCGGCCTACCCCATCCCAGTTCGTGCTGCACACACCTCCCACCCCAGCTGTGGGCATTAAGCAGGCAGGGCCACTGCTGAGAGAAAAATGTGCATATAAAGGAGGCTCCATGTGGGTTCGGCACGGGGAGCAACAGCTTCATGGGGACAGAGAGGTGGCCACAGTGACCCAGGGAAAGAGCTGAGCGAGACCCCCTCCCACCCCCGTCCCCTGGAATGACTGTGCACGGCTTCACAGAAATAAGGGTACAAAAGCACCCCGCTGCTCGTGTGGCCATGTGGCACGGAATGTCGGCAAGCGTGCATGTCTGAGAGCATGTGCCTATCTGTGTACACACCTGGGTGACCCAACAGCATTGTGGAAAAGCGTCCCTCTATCCGTCCGTCCGTCCGTCCTTGAGTCTGTGTGAGCAAGCGTGGGGGTGAAAACATACCCGCGTCGGTTTGTATCCGAGTGTGACTGGGAAGTATTGTCGTGTGTCCGTGAGCCGATATCGATACACACGTCTCATTTTGAAGGATGTGTGTGTGCACGTGTGTGTGTGTTTGCGTGTGTTGGGTGGGGAGGGAACGCAGGTCCCCGTCTCCTGTGTCCATAGAGTTACCAATGGCCCTGTGTCTGGACATCAGTGTGAGCAGGTCATGCATACCGCCAGCTTGGTGGCGGCGGCAGTGTGTGTGTGTCTACATTCTGGTGTACGTCTGTGTATCTGGAGGGGGAGTCCCGTCCATCTGGCCCCTCCACTGAGGACTCGGGTCTGCAGCTGTAGTGGGCTCCAGCAGCTCCAGCAAGCGCCGCGCCCAGCCGCCCTGGATTTCGATGCTTTTTCCAGAAGGAGATTTCCACCCCCTTCCCCCTCGCCCACAGCGCCTTCCCCCCGCCAGGGCCCCGCTGCTCCAAGCTCGTTCCTGCTCAATCATTTATTGACTTTAAAATCGAAGCCAATTCTGGTTTGAAAAAAGAAAAGGGAGAGAGAGAGAGAGGGAGAGATGGAGGCCAGAGAGAGACAGAGAGTCCGAGATGTGTGGAGGAGGGGGGAGCAGAATCAGAGACAGACAGGGAGAGACAGGGACAGTCAAAGATATAGAAGGATAGAGACGGGGACAGAGACAAAGGAAGAGAGAGAATGAGAGAGAGAGGATGGGGGGGGACTATCAGAGCAAACTATGGAAGC
Source organism: Myotis daubentonii (assembly GCF_963259705.1). Lineage (NCBI taxonomy): Eukaryota > Metazoa > Chordata > Mammalia > Chiroptera > Vespertilionidae > Myotis > Myotis daubentonii. The sequence continues at coordinate 22,950,644 of NC_081844.1, read as the reverse complement.
AGAAAATTTTGTAAAAACAGACTCTGGATCTAAGAGATGTCGCTCTCAGGAAGGACAGACTGCTGACCCGCAGACTGCAGCCACCCGCCCAGCCACCCCGGCACACTCGCAGCCTGGGCCTGTGGCGGAGCCGAGTCCTCGCTCCCTTCTGGAGTGTCACAGAGTGAAGCCCTGGCCATCCCCCCGCGCCTGGGGGCTGCCCAGCCCCTTCCTAGTCTTGGCACAGTGGACCGGCTGGCATTTTCTTTCCCAGGGCACTGTGACATCTGAGGGCCTAGACTCTCACCCAGGCCTCAGGGGCAGGCCAGGAAGCTGGGCTGGCAGCAGGTGGGCAAGGGGCTGCTCCCGTGTGGCGTCTTGGTCCCACCAGGCCCTACACACCAGCCAAGCAGGCCTCCCAAGCATAGCCCCAAAGGCAGCCACGGCTCAAACCCAGCTAGATGGACAGGAACGTCGTGTGGAAGCCCAAGATGGGGTGACTGGCCAGTCAGAGGCACAGAGGTAGGGGGTCCCCAAGTTGCTACAGTGGTCAGAGTGCCTGCTCACACCTGCACTCACACTGTGATACACATGTGTAAACATGCACCTCACGAATACATACTCACACCTGTACAGGAAAACCTGCTCCCTGGGCCCCCACACACATCCATGCCACACAGGCCTGCCAATGCCCAGCCCACTGGAGCCACACACAGACTCCAAGATCAACTGAGTCAGCCTCTCTCTCTCTCTCTCTCTCTCTCTCTCTCTCTCTCTCTCTCTCTCTCTCACACACACACACACACACACACACACACACACACACTTGCATCTTTGCATCTGTTGATAGAAGAGTGGGGTGGCCATGGCTGACACTCATCCCAGACATACCCTCTTGCCCCTTGCCACACGCCAGGCCCACTAGCAGCCATATTCACGTGGACTCCCGCTCCCAGCTGTGGGCACACTTGGCACATGGCTGACAAGGCTCAGACTGGCAGAGGGAACACTGGGGACCCCAGGCCTGGTCTAGAGATTCCCCACAGACGCAGGTCCCGCTGAGAGTCACCGCTGGGCAGCCCCCAGGCGTCCCGGCTGCAGAGCCTGTGTGGCCAGCCTAGGCCTGGCCCTGCAGGCAGCGTGGCCAAGGCCGCTGCGGGACTCTGGTCAGCTCCCGTGCCCTCTGCGAGCCCGGGGAGGGGCAGCAGGGCAGGCACCCAGGAGCCTTTGCCTCCGCCAAGCGCTGCTCAGGGAACTTCGCTGGAGGCGGGACGCGCTCTGCAGCGCGCCAAGGTCGGCGCTGTTTTGCTCGGGGTTGGCCCGACGCGTGGTCGCAGCACTGTCGGGGCGTCCACGGCTGCCGCCCGCCCTCCCGCCTCTGGGTGGCGGGACGGTATTCCCCCGGCCCGCCCGGTCCGGCGCGCGGCAGCCCGGGAAGCGGGGACCGGAAAGTTTGCGCCGAGGAAAGTTTGGAGGGGGGCCCGCAGCGGCGTCGTCCAGGGTCGGCGGAGAGGCGCGGCCCAGGCTGGCAGCAGGCCCATCCCTCCCTCCCCTCCTCTTCCCTCCTCTGCCCCTCCGAAATTTGGGAGCCCCGCCATTTTCTTAGCCCCGCTCCCATGTGAGGCCTGAACAAAGACTTTGGGGAGACGCCCGGGCCGCTCGGCCCGCCCTGGGCACCCTGGCCGCACACAGGGGCCGCTGCCACGCACGCCGGCCGCTGCCACCCTCGGGAAACGCTGCGCCCGCCCCTGGGCGCAACACCGGACCCGGTCCCGGCTCTGCGCCCTCGGGGTCACCCTCTGCCACTCTCTCACCCCCGCAAACACTGCCAGAGGCCATGCCGGGCGGGTGCAGCCACCGTGGCCCACAGATCGGCGGGAGTCCCGTTGCCCACCGCACCCCAGCCGAGCGCGCGCGCACGCACACACACACACACACTCACTCGCACTCCCGCTCCGGGCAGCGCCACGCACGCAGCCGGCCACCCCGGGAGACCCCCGTCGGGGTCTGCCATGGGCCAGGGTCGCCGGCGCACGGGGGCGCCAGCACGCGTTCCCGGATTCCCCAAAGCACGACTTGCACCCCTCGGCCGCCCGCGGGCTCACTCCCCCGGCTGCCGCGCGCCCCCTCCGCCCGCTCGCCCCGCCTGCGCCGCGGGGCAGCCTCCTGCGCCCGCTTCCCTCCCCGGTCGCGCGGGGCGGCGGCCGGTACCTGGGTGAGGCAGTACGGGGAGTACATAGCTGAGCGCCCGGGCGAGAGCGCGGCGGCCGGCCGCGGCGAGGGGAGGCCCGGCCGGCGGCGGCCGCGCTCGGGCTCCGACTCGGCTCCTCCGGCCTCCGCCGCGCGGCGCCCGCCCGGCCCGCGGCCCCGCGCTCGCCGCTCGCAGGCTCGGCCCCGCCGGCTCCGGGGCCGCCGCCGCGTTTGCCGCTGCCTCTCGCGTCCGCCGCCGCCGCCGCCGCCGCCGCTGCCGCGCGTCTACTCCATGCCGCCGCCGCTCGGCCGGTCACCCTCGCCCGCTGCCGCCGCCGCCGCCGCTGCCGCCGCCGCCGCGCTGTGAAAGTGAAAGTTTAGACAAAGTTTGGAAGCGGCGCACTCCGGGGAGAGGGAGCGGGCGGGCGGGCGGGAGGAGGGGCGCGGGGAGGGGCAGGCGGGCGGGAGCGGCGGCAGGCGCTCACACACACACACACACACACACACACGCACAAGCGCACACATGCACGCATGCACACGCGCGGGGGCGCACACCGTCACGGCCACCCCGACACGTGCTGGCCCGCGTTCCAACGCAGACACACGCTGGCACACAGCGGGGCTCGGACCCCTCCACACATGTCACGTACAGAACATATTGCCACACGTTTCACGTTCGGACAACAAAGCACACACAGCGTGGGCACATACCCGGGCACACATTCCACACCTGCACACACACACACACACACACACACACACACACCAGGTCAGGAAACCAATCCATGATCCATACGCTGATATGCACACAGGACCCCCATCACAGGATGATACGGGCACCCACGCATTCCAACAAGGAACCATGTTTAGACACTGAGATACAGACAGATACACACCAACATGGGCCTCACACAGATACACAATAAGACATACACACAGCAGGGCCTGCTGACATGTACAGATTCACGCTGACACACAGACACAGGCATGATCACACAACCACACCTTGACATGCTCCAGGCAGTCAACTCCTACACATGGACACAACACAAACGCAAAGCCGCACCAAAATATCTTGGTAGTTGTGGTGACACAGAGGACACACCCAGGCGCACAGAATGACACTGATAAAGGGAGACGCACGAACACACCTCACACAAGCACACACCATCAGATACCTGGACATACATCCAAACAACACCAGGAGAGCACCGAGATACAAAGTGACACTGGCAGCCACAGCAACACACACACACCACACACCTGGAGCCCAGCTATGCCCTGGGCCTCGGGCACACGGAACAACAGTTTTGATACCCAGTCAACTAATAATGCCCCTCATGGTATCACCAAGTCATGCACACAGGTGCCACACACATGCACCCAGGCCCCTCCCACACACAGCAAGCACATATACTCATCCTTGGCTCTGATCATGGACATACACAGATCTAGCAGAGGCTGCACAGCCCAACCTCCAGGGATAGAAAAAGGCATGGAGGCCTCAAGTCCATGTGCACACCCTCCCTGGTGAGGCTGTAGTCCCTCATGTAGGCCCCTGACCCCCCATTTCCAACACAGAAATGACCTGGGGTGAGATGGTGCTGGGGGCCCTGGCGTGGGTGCATGGGGAGCCCTTGGATGACCCCCGTGGTGGGCGGGGAGGTGGTGCCACAGCCCCCAGGCAGCTCCTGCCAGGACAAAGCTCCCTCCTGCTGCCAGGTGCAGCCAGCACCTTCTTGCCCTCCTGGGCCAAGAAGCTGTAGCAATGCTCAGCTATGCATTGTCTGTCGGAGGGGTGTTGGTGCCCAGGTGTGTGGGGGTGCGGGTGTGTGTGTGTAAAAATATCCCCGAGGGGGAGTGCTCCTGCTCACACGAGACCATTGAGGCAGGGTGGCCGTAGTGTCCGCAGGTGTCTGGGTGGGTCTGGGTGTCCTCTGGGGGGAAGAGACGCTGGTCAGTGGACGTTCAGGAGTCCCTTTGTGTGGCCCGGTGTTGTGTGGTGGTGATGTGGGTCTGGCTGTGTGCCTGGGAGATGTCTGTGAGTCAGAGAGGGTGAGCATCTGTCAGGCCCTGTGCCAGGCACTGGGGACAGAGTGAGGACCAAGACAAAAGACCTGGCCCTGGGAGGCTGACATTCTAGTGAGAGTCAAGTGTAGCCGGGGTCTGGGTTTGACAGGAAGTCCTGGTGATGGGGGTGCCCCGGTGAGCATGTGTGTTTCAAGCTGACCGCCCTGTGTGTCAGCTCTGGGGGTCTTTCTGTCAGAGGTGTCCGTGTGTGTGACAAACCTGTGTATGTGTGGGTCTCTCTGTGTGTCCTAGAGTATATGTGGCCGAGGGGGCAAGTAAGTGTGCGAGGGTCGCAGTGGATCTGTCTGCGTTCAGGGACTGTGTTGCAGACGTGTCTGTGGGTCACTAGAAGTGTTTCTGTCTGTGGGGTGATCCCTGTGGGTCTGGGACAGTGATGAGGGTCGGTGTGGGCACAGGTTCGTGTGTGTCAGGGAGAGGGGCTCTGTCTTTGTCAGGGAGCCCGTCTGTGTACAGCTTGAATTGGTGTGCGTGTGCTTGTATGACAGGAAGGGGTCTCTGTGTGCCTGGGGGGGGGGGGGGTCTGGGTATGTGCGTGTCTGTCATTCCGTGCTAGGGGAGCTCTTTCCTGGATCCCGTGGTCCAGCTCGGCCTCCTGTCCTGCGCCACTGATGCAAGGCCTTGGCGGAGGGAATTGATACGTCCTTAAAAATTCAAGGGCTTCTAGTAAACAGAAACTTTTAACACCGTTTAAAGTTTCAGGGCCACCGCTGCTGCCGCGCTCGCTGCGGGAGGAGAGCAAGGGGGAGGGGGCACAGGCGGGTTGAGGGGGGCACCGAGGGGAAGGGGCAGGGCTACATGGGAGGCAGGGGAAGGGTGCAGGCCGGGGACTGGAGACTGAGGGGCTGAGGGGAGGGGTTTGTGGATTAAGGGGGATGGGGATCTGGATGTCTCAGGAAAGAGGTGGGGGTAGGGGCTAGGTTAGGGGGTGGGGGAAGGGGAAGGGAGCAGGGAAAGGCAGGGGTTGGGTATAAAAGGGTCTGGAGCCTTTGAGGAGGCCCAGGAGAAGCTGGAATGTCTGGGGGAAGGTGCTGGGGATATGAGAGCCCAGAAGGGGTTTGGGGACTCCAGGGGGAACTTGGATGGCCAAGGGAAGGGGCAGAGATGGGTGTGGGATGGGTATGGGGCCCATGTGAAGGGTCACTGGAGCAGTGTGGGTCTGTTGGGGGCTTGATGGGAAACAGTGGAGGGGGGAGGAATGGAGGCGTTTGGGGTGTCTGGGACTTTAATGTTGTTAAGGGCTTAGGGGCAGACCCCAAGCCTTCCTTGGCCCCCTGCAAACAGCCACTAAGCAGGCACAGGGCTCTGAAGACCCCCACCTTGGGCCCAGTCCTGGCCCACCCTGCCTCCCTGTCCTCTCAGCCCTGCCCACCAGCCATGCCAGACCCTGAGGGCTGCCTTCATCGCCCTCCCAATCCTGCATCTGGCCCCAAACCTGGGCTCTGCTTAAACCCATATCCCATTCCCATTTCACACACTCATACCACACGTCCACTTGCACACACACACACACACACACACACACTCCTTCATTCACACACACACCCCACAATATTCAACCCTCTATTCATAGACATACACAAATACAACATCCACACGTACACACACAGGATACCCATATTTCCATTCTAACAGACACACACAACACCCATTGTTCCATTACACACACACACACAATCATACAACATCCAATACACACATAGGACACCCATCCTTCCTTTCATACACACACACAGCATCTATACACACACAAGACATTTATCTTCCATTCCAATAGACAGACACACACACACAACATCCATTCCTCCTTTAAGAATCACACACAACATGCAGACACACACACAGGCCTTCCATTCATATGCAACACCCATCCTTTCTTTCACACACAGCGTCACACCACAAAACCCTCCCTGTATGCACACACACACACTCTTCCTCACATACCACATCCACCCATATAAACACAAACAAAACACTTGTCCATGTTCATTCACATATCTGCACTCAGAATTCTCTCCATACACTCAGACCCCCCTCTATACCCACAGCACTCCACACACACATATCTGCTCTGCTCCCCCCTCCACAGCTGCCACTGGGGAGAATTTTTACAAGGAGGCAGAGGGGCTGCTCTGGAGGATACCCAAGCTCCTCCATCCCCTTCCCCCCAGAAGCCAGGTCTTAGGACACACCCCATTGAGAAATCATGGGGGAGGAGGGCACTGCCATGGGGCTGGGCACGTTGGGGTGGCACAGCTGGGATCCCCCGCATTCCTCCATGCAGGGCTGCCACCTGGCTAGGCTGGCAGCAGGTGTGTCTTCCAATGCAGGTGTGTGGGGGGAGGGGGAGAGAGGAGGAGGAAGAGCCAGCCTATGGCACTCCCTGGCCAGGGTGCGGGGGATGGGGGCACTGAAACATCTGGGCTCTGGCAGCCAATGTCCTGGGCCACTGAAAGTGGGGGTCAGGCATTGCTGCGCTCTAGGTCAGCTGGGCAGGCCTCAGGGGAGGTGGCAAGCATCTGGCACACAGGATAATTGAAGAGCCAGGCCAGGGGAAGGAGAGTCGAGGGATGATGGGGAGACAGGTGCTCTAGGGCCCTCCTGGCAGGACCGGGATCCCCACTTCCCAAGAGGGCTCAATGCCTCTCCTGACCAAACTATCTAGGACCCCAGGTCTGGTCTGGGGTCCTAGATAGCCTTTGTCTCGCTGCCCCAACCCCGGGCTGGGAGTCCCTAGTGGGATCTGAGCCAGAGGAATTATAGTCCTCACTCCCAAGGCACACCTAGCCGGGCACCCCAGACCCCATCACACACACAAAATCCCAGAGACCACAGGTGTACGCACACACATACAGATCCTCCTCCTCCTCCTCTGGGGGGGGGGGTCATATAAAATACCATAATCACACAGACACAGGATCACCCGAAGATGCTGTCACACGCCCTTCCAGAGTAGCACACCGACACACACACAGCCACGCATACCTACCCAGAGCCACCCACAGAGTGACACCAATAGCACCCCGGTCACCATCACACAGACCCCCAGAGAGACTCAGATATACACTGACTGACAAAGACACATGCAGACGCACACACACAGTTACATGGACTCCCCAAAGCACTAGTTACACAGACATACACAAGACCACATACAGTCACATAGGGACACCAAATCTCACACGGGACAGACCTAGTGGGTCACACTCACAGGTGCTCTCAGAATCATCCATAGCTGTGGCACACACAAAGTCATGCAAAGTCATACAGATGCTACACATACATACACACATGCACATATCACTCACGGTTACAGTCACAGACAGTTGGTCACATGACACCCAAAGACACATGCAGGCATCCCCAAGTCACAAATGGAGACCCAGGCTAGCCTGCAGCTGCACGCACGTTCCCACAGAGGCGCAGCCTGGCCAGGATGGACGACAGGAGGGCGGCAAGGCCTTGTGGCTGGCGCTCACATGGAGGCAAAGGGAAGGAGTTGGGGAAACCTTTCATTTGCAGCAGGCAGGAGACCCACCCACCCGCCCTGGAAACCTGGCCCTGGCTCCTGAATGGGCCCTCTGTACGCTGCCACCGCCCAGCCATCCCAGGGAGAGAATATGGGGTTGGGGGTGATCCAGCTGCACCAGGTCCCTGGCCAAGCCTCAGGGCCACCCGGCCACATGCCAGGGCTCAGGCTGGAGTCCCCCAGCACCGAGTAGCCCTTCCCCGGCCCATCCTCACTACCTCTGGAGGCCAAGCCCCAAACCCAAGCTGCGCAGAGAGCACGGAGGGGCAAGGCCATGTCCCTGCTGGTGCTGGATATCCAGGTCTCCGTGCCGAAGGCCCAAGCGCCTCCCCAAGATGGGCAGCTGCCAGTCCCATGGCACCAGGCCTCTCAGTCCAGCATGAACGTATGACAGCATGGCTGCAGGTGGCTGAGGATGAGACAGGGTAGTCATGTGTGAGAACGTAGCCAGACTCCCTGTGCCGCCTGAGGGTGGGGGTGGGGCACTCAGAGCCCCTTGGCTCATGTCAGCACACACACACAGTGTCATTGTCACCTATCGATCATGCACACAGCCACTGTCTCACCTTCAGTCACATGGTCACACACAACCACACTGTCACACATGCTGCTATACACACCTTCAACCACACAGAACCGCACTCACACCTTCAACCTGTGACACTGTCACACCCTCAGCCATGCTGTCAGACACAGGAATACTGTCACGCCCTCAACAATTCTGGTCACACACACCTTCGGCCTCACGGTTTCACACGTCTTCACAGTTAGCCTGGCATGCCGACCCTTCCATGATGTCAGTGTCACACTGACCAGCAGAGGCACACTGACATACTCTGGGTGCCCCTACAGCTGTCTAGCCATGTGGCCACACAGAGTCACTGCCCCCCCCCCCCCAGTCACAAGGAGGGGAAGCAGATCTGATCACTTCATCTCCATGGTGTGGCACACAGCTGTCCCTAGAACCAAACCAGTCACTCCAATAACACAACACACCCTCACTGTCATGGTGTCACGGAGCAGCCAGCCAGCAGGTACGGCCCCTATATAACTGCTCAAAGATACCTGATGACACATGCTCAGGGCATGTGACAGGCACACATCTCACACTGCCACACAACATCGATAGTCCCCGGACAGAGCTAAAGAAACAATGGGTGACAGCCACACCACCGTTACAAGTACATCCTGTCATACAACAGGCGCTCTCCCTGGTGCCTGTCACAACATTGAGACAGCCCCTTAGTTGTCCCAACAGGCAGCCAGGCATGCTAAATGGACTCCATGATAGTCACTAGGACACCCCGGTTTCCCAGTCGTAGAAACAGGGATAGGCCCAGGCTGACACCCCTCCCTGCTGCAGTTGGTGCATCGAGAGCAGGGGGGGCTAATGGATGTGCAGCTGTCAGCAGTGGGTGCCAGCCCCCACCTCATGAATATTCATCAGATGAGGCTCTCCTGAACCTGTGGGGAGTTGGAGGTCCCAGGCAGCTGGGCACCCCCTTCTGTGCCAAGTGTGGGAGGGCTCAGCCAGGCCCCAGCAGTCCTCAGAACCCACTCCTAGCCCCACACATAAGCACACACGAGTTTGTGAACACAGACCCCCCACCCCAGACACAAAAATGACAGTTACAAAAACTCTGAATTACACCCCAAAACACAGCCATCCACAATCTCACAACACACACACACACACACACACACACACACACACACACACACACACCAGGCATGCAAACACATGCACACAATCCAATGAACTCAAAATCACAAACATATAATCACACCCAAACCACAGACACCCATCATCTCTCTCTCTCTTTCTCTCTCTCTCTCTCTCTCTCTCTCTTTCTCTCTCTCTCTCCCTCCCTTCAGCCATGCAAACACAGACACACAGTCACATGAACTCACAAGCATACAACCACATATACACACACATTTCTTTTTTTAAAATATATTTTATTGACTTTTTTACAGAGAGGAAGGGAGAGGGGTAGAGAGAAACATCAATGAGAGACAAACATTGATCAGCTGCCTCCTGCACACCTCCTACTGGGGATGTGCCGGCAACCAAGGTACATGCCCTTGACCGGAATCGAACCTGGGACCCTTCAGTCCACAGGACGATGCTCTATCCACTGAGCCAAACCGTTTAGGGCTACACACACATTTCTAAACACACGGACATACAGTCACCCCCAAACTAGAACCAACTACTTTTCATAAAGCACCCACACACGTATGCAAACACTGACCCACAACTTGGCACACAATCCCACTGCCTCTCAAAGGTACTCACACACAACCACCCTAAAGAGCACCTTCACCCACCATCACACACACGCACACACACTACGATCCCATTCTGCCCACGCCTGACGGGTTACAGAAGGGGGAACTGAGGCACTGCGTGGCTGAAAGCCCCTCGAAGGAAGATGCCCCTCCTGACTCAAGGCAGAGGCTGCCGCTGGGCGCCCCCTGCCGGCCTGGGCCCTCCAAGAGCGCGCGGGGAGGCGGGCACGCGCCTGACGTAACCATGGCATCCTCTTGGCACGCGTGGCCGGGGCGGGGAGGGCGGGGCGGGCGCGTTGCCATGGCACCGGAGGGCCGCGTGAATGGGGTATTGTTCGCCCCGGCGCCCAGCGCCCTGGCCTGACTGTCCTGGACCCACCCGGACCCATCCGCCGCAGAGGAAGGGAGAGACAGAGATGGGGAGAGACAAAGATGGAGAGAGACAGACAGAGCTGTAGATGGGGAAAGAAAGACACTTAGGAACCAAGGGGGAGAGACAGAGGCAGAGAGAGACAAAGAGATGGAAGAGACCTGGGAGATGGAGAGAAATGCACCAGAGGAGGGACCCACAGAAGGGCAGAGGGACAGAACCTAGGAGAGGCAGGGCGGGAATTGAGATGGAAGAGGAAGGTCTGGGGTGGGAGCCAACCAGTAACCACGGAGCCCACTGTGCCTTGCGCTCCGCCTGGTAACAGGACGAGGCAGAGGACCAGGACTCCCAGACAGTCAGAGATCCTGAGATGGGAGGAGACCCAGCAATAGAGACCCAGCAAGATGGAGGGTCAGGGACACCAGGAAGAGAATGGAACCAGTGCTCTGAGGGTCCTTCCTCCACTCCCCTTTGGACAACGTGCCTCCTCCAAATGGACACTCTGGGAAGGCCCCCCTCTGTCCGGCACCCCTCACCCACCACTGACGAGACACCATCCACACAAGGACCTGGTCTTGGGGACACTGCCCCAGACACTCTGAGGCGCTCTCATGGACCCCGTGGCACAGCAGATACACCCACAGACACCCAGGGACACAGTTAGGGTCCGTCAGACACACCCATACGACAGGGACCCCTACCCCACACCAGAGTGACAGCTAGAGATACAGCCCATAGAAGCACTGTCTCATGCGGACTCTGCCAGGAACCTGGTCCCAATCACACATGGCCACACAGCCCACAGGCTCACACTCCGCAGAACACTGCCATGTGTGGCTAACCAGGCACATGGTGCCCTCTCACACCCGCAATGTCCCTGCATTTGACCCAGAGACTTGGCCTCCTGGCCCCCAGCCCAGATGGGGGGTCTGGGAGGATGCTGGGTCCAGTTCTCCATGTTTGACAGACATCGGTCACCAGTCCAGGTGGGAAGGGGAAGGAAGGGAGGTGAAGCCCCTCTCCTTCCCGGCAAAGGGTTGAGTCCAGCCAGGTCAGGGCAGTCCCCAACTCCTTCATGTCTGGGTCATCTGGGCCCAAATCTGAACCAAGGGTGTCCCCTGGTGGCCATGTGTGGTCTCTGCATCCATTGCGTGAGGGTGTGGGGGGATGGCAGGCAGCCCAGTGGCCTAATGTGAAAGAAGGGCAGAGACAGGCCCAGGCTCAGCACCCAGAGCCGAGAGACAGGAAGCCAAGGTCTGGAAGCCAGAACCCAAAACCAGAATTCAGAGCCTGGAATCCAGATCCCAGAATCCAGAATCTGAATCTAAATTCTCAGGTACCAAGAACTGGGGACCCAGAATCTAAAATCCAGGTCCAAATGCCCAGAATCCAATATCCAAAGGTAGAGATCCTGTCCTCAGAATCTAGAATCCGAGAGCCCTGAATCCAGATACAACAACCTGAAGCCTAGAGCCCTCCTCAGAGCCATCCCCTGCCTTCCCTGAGCCCCCAGATTGGAGCAGAGCAGCAGGGGTTGGTGAGGACAGGAACAGGTTAAAGTGGCAGGAGAGAGGCCCTGCAGTGACCACACAGAGCCTCTGCCAGCTGCTGCCCTCACAAGCACGCATGCACACGCATGCACACACATACTTCAACAGAATCTTACACACAGACCACATGCCCAAACATATAGCCAGCCTGTGACCATCAGATGTACAGCACCACACACTCAGATGCACACACACAGTCACACACACACAACATCACACATACACCCTGACAAACACCATCACCCAAAGACACCTGAACCCACCATTCACTCCTCTCCCAGCACATGGACACACACTCATCTGTGTACCCACACGATCTCAGAACTGCCCCCCATCGCCAGTCATCCCACCAAACTCAGACGCATAGCCACCACACCCAGAAATGCACAAAACCCAGACTCCCAATCCTACTCAGACATGCTCAAAGAATTGTGCAGGCTGGTGAGCATGTACACACACACACACACACACACACACACACACACACACACCTCCCCTAAGCAGGGAGAAGCTCCATGCCTTGGCAGCCACACAGCCCCTGGGAACAGGACCCCTGGGACAGGGCTCACTGTGCACCCCCATGCCCACCCCATCCCCCCCCTCCTGGCCGGCTGGCGGGCTTTAATACAGATGCCAAACTCATAATTGTAACTGAGGGTGACAGGGTCACCTTGAGCCCCAGATGCTCGCGCGGTGACAGATGGCGTTGGCAAACCTGATTAGCAGCCCCTGTGCCAGCGCCTGTGGCACCTGCATCCCTGCCCCTCCCCCGCTCCCCCAGCACTCATTACCCACCCATTAATGGTCCTGGGGATGGGGGTGGGGGCTGTTTGGCACTGCCCAGGAGGGGGCAGGGATACTGGGGCCCCCCTGGCACCAAGGTTCCCAGCTGGCTCCCCGGCTGGCAGGAGGTGAGCACAGCTGAAAGGGGGTGGAAGCAGGCGCCTCATATGCCTGCCAGAGGGGTGTCCATGGTGCCAAGGCTGAGCTACCCACTCGGACGCTGCCTGAGGTTTGGCACAGAATCCTGGAGGGAGGCGGGAGAGAACACCCCTCCCCCATGGGCCACTCATGACCCTCCCCCATCTCGGGCCCTTGGAGCAGGGCCTTGGGAGCTGCCTGCCTGGCCTGTTCCCACCCCTCGGTGCTGGCCTGTGGGGTCAGAGGTCATGGGCTCCCACGCCCCACTGGCCCATCTGTTTCCTCGGGTCCCCTCCTCCTGCTCCCCTCACCTGGGGCCTTCCTTCCTGAGGCAGGAAGAGGACTGAGGGGGGCCCCGGTTGACCGCCCCCCCCCACCGCCCTGCGCTCCGGGGAGCATTTGGAGGCAACCCTGACAGCACCACATGTCCCTGCGTCTGTGCCAGACGGGCCCATCTGCTAGGGCCCTGGTTCCAGACGCCCAAAGCCCAGCCGCCCTCGTCCGCTGCAGACCCTGTGCCCAACAGAGGAGGGAGCACCCCTCATGCCCACATTCCACAGGGCCACCCACTTCCAGGGAACTCCGGTTGGAGGAACAAATACACACATATACACACAACTGGACTCCATCAACCTTTATGGTCTTGTAGATGCCACAGTGGGCGTGGGGCTGGTGGATATTGGGAGGGGCAGCTGGAGTTTGTGGGTTCTGCTTCTGACTTGGGGAACCCAGGTGTCCCCCCGTAGCTACCTCTGCTTTCCTGCCTGGGTTTGTTGGGGTCCCTAGGACAGGGTCGTCATTGTGTCTCCTGGGTGGGGTCATCCGTTCTCCCTGCATTTAGGGGTGTGTCTTTGACTTATTCTGTGAGAGGAGGTCCGGTCTGGGGTTCAAATGCTGGCTCTGCCATGTCGTGTTGTGCGACCCTGAGCAAGTGTCTTTGCCTCTTGGGGCCTCAGTTTCCTTCCCTGTAAAATGGGGTGATGCCTCTATGCTATTGGGCAGCTCTGAGGGTGACTCAAGTAAGTACCTGGCAAATGCTTAGAGCTGGGCCTGGCCGACAGTGAGTGCTCAGTAGCGTGTGCTGTGACTGTGAGTGGTCCGCCGCTACGGGGCTGTCTGGTATTCACGGGAGCAGGGTGAGGACTCGGGAGGCCCATCTGGCTTTCCCTGCATCCCTGGTCTCTGACCCGTGGACATTCTCCAGGTCGGTGTCTTTCCGACTCCCACATCTCTCCGAGGTGCGTGCGTCTGTGTCAGTCCGTGATGCTCAGCTCATGCCTTCAGGCTACACTGACACCTCTCGACCAGCACTGTGTATATCTTCACCCGCCGACGAGAGGCTGGGCTGCCCACCCGGCACCACAGGAACACGGGTGTCCAGTGCCTTCGAGCGGGCACACAGCTGTTGCAGAGGACGAACGGGGCGAGGTCCACACCGGGGACGTAGAGCGAGGAGCAGTGGCCGAAGCAGAGGTGATTTCGGAGGCGCTTAGCCATGCATCCCGGCTGGGAGAGCACCTGGGGCCAGAGGCAGGGAGACAGGAGGCCAGAGTAATGAGAATAACCCCCAATCCACTTCCACCCCACCTTGAGCCTGGGCTCAGATCCTGACTCTGCCATTGCTGTGTGACTTGAGGTAAGTTACTCAACCTCTCTGGGCCTCAGTTTCTTCACCTATGAGATCATCAAAGTTCAACCAGGAAAAAAAGAAACTACTCTAGGCCCGTGGCCGGCAAACTGCGGCTCGCGAGCCACATGCGGCTCTTTGACCCCTTGAGTGTGGCTCTTCCTAAGCCTTAGGAGTACCCTATTAAGTTAATAACAATGTACCTACCTATATAGTTTAAGTTTAAAAAATGTGGCTCTCAAAAGAAATTTCAATCGTTGTACTGTTGATATTTGGCTCTGTCGACTAATGAGTTTGCCAACCACTGCTTTAGCCTATAACAGCCGTGGGCAAACTATGGCCCGCGGGCCGGATCTGGCCCGTTTGAAATGAATAAAACTAAAAAAAAAAAAAAGACCGTACCTTTTTATGTAATAATGTTTACTTTGAATTTATATTCGTTCACACAAACACTCCATCCATGCTTTTGTTCCGGCCCTCCGGTCCAGTTTAAGAACCCATTGTGGTCCTCGAGTCAAAAAGTTTGCCCACCCCTGGCCTATAACCTGGCACACAGTCAGTTCAATAAACGTTAGTTCCTCCTCTGATCCCCTCCAACTAAGTGGATCTATCAATTCACCCCCTGTTCATGGCCCTTCTCTGTTTAAACCCTGCACTCCTGTCTCTGTCCCTCTCCCCACAACTTCATCTCCCCACCTTCCCTCTCTGCCCCAGTGACCCCACCCTCTTGCTTGGAGTTACAAAGAAATCAGCAGTTAAGGCAGAACTTGGTACACCTGGCTTCAGAGCCTGGGCCATAAACAACACAGGGCATGAATGCCTACAGCCATTATGGAGCACCAACTGAATGCACTGTGAGTGCTGCCCATACCCCTCATTCAGGCTGCCCAAAAGTGCTCAGAAGGCAGGTACCACTATTGTTCATCATTTAACAAGCACTGGGCTGCGGCTGTGTGCCTGGCTCTGCTCTAGAGCTTAAGGATGGGAATACAGAGTGACTAAGGCATAAACCCTGCCCTGCTGGAACAGACATTCCACTGAGGAAGACAGATAATAAATGCAATCACAAAACCAATTTCACTTTTTAGGGGATGATGTGTACTACAGGGAGAAATAAAGCGGAAAAGAGGAAAGTGGGGTGGGGGGTACTGCATTTTTTAAAAATATTTTTTTATTGATTTCAGAGAGAAAGGGAGAGATAGAAACATCAATGATGAGAGAGAATCATTGATTGGCTGCCTCCTGCACCCCCTGCCGGGGATCAAGCCCGCAACCAGGCATGTGCCCTGCCTGGGAATCGAACCGTGACTTCCTGGTTCATAGGTTGATGCTCAACCACTGCACCACACGAGCCTGGCTGCTGCGTTTTTAAATAACGTTTGAGTAAAAACCTGAAGGAGGTGAAAGAAGGAGCCACAGAATGTCAGGATGGGGGGAGGTGCTAGAGGCAAAGGAACAGCCAGTGGTATATATTGTTGGTGTGTCTGGGGAAGAGTAAGGAGGCAGGTGTGGCAGGAATAAAGTGGGCAGGGGGAATGGGAGGAAGTGAGAGCAGAGAGAGGACAGACAAACGGAGCAGGGCCTTGTGGGCTGTGGGGAAAATTTGGGCTTTTGCTCTGGGTGAGGTGGGAGCCACAGAGGGTTCTGAGTGTAGAAGAGACATAATCTGACTCAGAAGCTCACAGGTGCCTCTGGCCATTAAATGGAAAAATAGACGTGGGGGACAGGGTGGTGATTGCAGAAGCTGGCAGAGGGGCAACCCCCATTTCATAAGGGAGGGAACTGACGATCAGAGTACAGGGACTTGACCCTGTAAAGGGTACAGGGCTTGATTCCAAATCTGGCACCACAGTCATGCTCTCTGTCAACGCTAAGATTCAGCCCTCCCTTCTCCCACCACATACTCACCTGAGTGAAGGGCACAGCCTTACACGTCTCCTGGGCTACTTCCTGTGGGTCCAGCGGGAGAGACATGGTGGTGGCCACCTCCTGCTCATGCTGCAGCCCACCTATTCCCATACGCCTGGTTCTCTGCAGGTCCAAGAAGGCCTTCCAGCTGCTGAGAGCAGAGGATGGCACTGGGGAGGCCTGGGCCCCTTGGCCCAGAGATCGGGTCTGATTTGTGGTAGCCCAGGGCTGGGGTGGGGAACCCTGGGGTCCAGGCCTCCCCAAGCCTGTGGGTAGGCAGGCTCCACTGAGCAGGCTCAGAACTGTGGTCAGCTGGCTGAGGAGCATCTGTCTGTCTGTCTGGGACTGGGCTCAGGGTCCTGGGCAGTTGACCCTGCTGTCTGGTGAGTGAAGTCTGTGCCCACCAGACCCACTTTTAATGGCCTGCCCCCCACCTGGGCAGCCTGGGAGGTGCCTCGGCAAACTCCAGAGTAAACCCAGACCTGCTAGGTTCCCACCCCTCCCCCCAGCATGGCAGGGGATGTGGGGGCTGGGACTGCTGGCATGTGGGCTGGGGGACAGGAAAGGCAAGTCTAGAGGGGCTTGGGGCACAATGCCAGAGTCCCTGAGGGCTCTGTACCTGGTTTCAGGCCCCATTCATCCATTTAGCAAAACCAGACTTTGCAGTTAAGCTACTCAGGTTTCAATCACCGCATTGCAACTTCCTAGCTGTGCAACCTTGGTCAAGTCCCTTAACCACTCTTGGCCTCAGCTTCCTCCTCTGAAGTATGGAGATAATAACCATCCCCACCTGGTAGGGCTGTTCTGAGGACTGAAGGAGATAATTTATGTAAGGAGTTTAAACTAGAAGCTGGTACACAGTACCACCATGAGTAAGCTATGATTAACATTATTGCTGTTGGTTTTCCTTTAGCACCTGTTAGAGGCCACACATAATTCTGAGCCCTGGGGATACAGGTGGACAAAACAGAAAATGGGGTCCTCCCTGCCTTATGTTGTAATGCAGAAAACAGACAATACAAGATAAATAAGATTATTTCAGAGTCTTAAATATTAAGAAGATATTAAAAAGGAATGTGCCTTGCCCAGCCGGTGTGGCTCAGTGGTTGAGCATGGACCTACGAACCAGGAGGTCAAGGTTCAATTCCTGGTCAGGGCACATGCCCAGAGGCAGCCTATCCATGATTTTCTCTCATCATTGATGTTTCTGTCTCTCCCTCTCCCTTCCTCTCTCTGAAACAATTTTATATATATAATGTTTTTAAATTAAAAGGGCTGTCCCTTGAAGGGGAGGGGCTTCTGCCCCCAGGGTGGTCAGGAAAGGCCTTCTTGAAGAGGTGACATTTTTGCAGAACCCTGAGATAGTGTCACAGGCAGAGCAAACAGCCTGGTGGGGAGTGGAAGCTGGCGTACTTGAAGCACAGAGGAATGGGAGTCCCAGGCTTTGGGGCTCCGGGAGGTCCCGGCCGGCCCTGGCACCTCTGCGGCCCCCATCTCGCACCCAGGTGAGGCTCTGCAGGCTGCAGGGCCGTGGGAAGCAGCAGGGCGAGTCCTTCCCGCGACCCAAGGTGTGCGCAGGCGATGCGGCTGGCTCGCCCTCTGGCGGCAGCTCTTGGGACTGCGGGCCCGGCTCTTGGGACTTGCCTCCCTCTACATCCGAGCTCCTGGGCGTCCCCCAACCAATCCCACTGCTGCCCTCCAGCCCTTTCGGACCTCACGGACCACCGGTTGGCGACCGCTGCGTCTAGACCCAGCTCCATCCCGCTAGGACCTAAGGCCCCGAACTTTGGAGCACCCTTGACCCCTTACTTTCTCTGACCCCACCCCCTCCCTAATGATTTGACAGCAAGTCCTGTCCGCTTCAAAATCTACCCAGAATCCACCCACTTCTCACTCCCTCCTCGGTCCCCCACCTGGACACGGCCCCTATTATCTCCCACCTTCACCCTGGTCCCGCCCCCAAAGCCTGTACCCCCACCACAGCTGCCAGAGGGTGCCCTAAGTCCAGGCACGTCCCTCTTCTGCTCAGGACCCTCCAGGGCTCCCCACCTCACCCGGAGTAACAGCCAAAGTTCTCACCGCAGCCCACCAGGGCTCGCACTGTCAGCTCTCATAACCTCCCCACTCTCGTCTCTCCCCCTCAATCCACACGGGCCTCCTCGCTGTTCCCCTGACCCACCAGGCATAAATATTGCACATCTGTACAGGGCTGTGCACGCTCTTATAGTTTCAACATGGAAAGATCCCCGCAAAAAAATGAAGTTAAAAATTTTTCAGAACAGGGTATGTTATGCCCTGACCTTTTGGGGGAGAGTGATAAGACTTTACAGCTACAGTTTCCTTGTATTTGAACACTGAAAAAAATCAGCGGGAGTTCCCTGCTGGAGAAGGACATGAAAATGAGAGGATAAGAAGAGGGGTTGAGGAGGGAAACTTCACTTTAGAGTTTAAATATTGTTTTAACCATTAAAAGAAACTTTGGCGTGCAGGAGGCAACCAATTGATGTGTTTCTCTCACATCGTTTCTCTCTGTCTTTCCCTCTCTTCTACTCTCCCTAAAAATCAATGGAAGAATATCCTCGGGTGAGGATTAATAACAAAAAAGAAACAAAAAGAAACTTTGAAAAAGGGAAAGCCCAGCCGGTGTGGCTCAGTGGTTGAGCATGGATGGACCTATGAACCAGAAGGGATTCAGGTTAGGGGTTCCCGCTGGGTTGATCCCTGGTAGGGGGCATGCAGGAGTCAACTGATCAATGAATCTCTCATCACTGATGTTTCTCTCTCTCCCCCCATTCCTCTCTGAAATACACACACACACACACACACACACACACACACACACACACGTATATAAAATCTTAAAAAGAAAGAAAAATGCCCTAGCTGGTTGCATGGGGTTAGAGCATTGGCCCATCCACCAAAGGGTCTTGAGTTCGATTCCCAGTCAAGGATATGGGTCACATCGATGTTTCTCTGTTCTTGCTCTCTATGTTTCCTCCCTCCCTCTTCCATTGTCTCTAAAAAGCAATAGAAAAAATACCCTCCAGTGAGGGTTATCGAAAAAAAGGGTGAGCAGGGGTAAAAAGGATAAATGAAAGCAATTCATGCCTTTATTCTGCCCCCTGCTCTTTTTTAAAAAATTGTTATTGATTTTTTTGTTATTGATTTTAGAAAGGGAAAGAGGGGGGAAAAACCATAAATTTGTTGTTCCACTTATTTATGCATTCATTAGTTGCTTCTTGTATATGCCCTAACCGAATATCGAACCCGCAACCCTGACATATGGGAGGACACTCTAGCCAACTGAACTACCTGGCAGAGCTGCCTCTTGCTCTTTAAGTGAAGTATTGTGGGCATTCAAATAAGTGTAGACAAAAATGTAACAAAAAGCCCTGGTCCGTCTGGCTCAGTTGTTTGGAGTGTTTCCCGGTGCACTGAAGAGTCCATTCCTGGTCAGGGCACATGCCTAGATTTCGGGTTTGATCCCCAATTGGGGCACATATGGGAGGTAACTGATCGATGTTTCTCTCTCACATCCATGTTTCTCTCTCTCTCTCTTTCCCTCCCTCTTTCTAGAATCAATGAAAAACATATCCTAAGGAAGGACTTTTATATACATAAAATAACAAAACCCACTGTAATCATTACCACAATTAAGAAATGAAGTCCGGCCCAGCGGTGTGACTCAGTGCTTGAGCATCCAACTATGAACCAGGAGGTCGAGGGTTCTATTCCCAGTCAGGGCACATGCCCAGGTTGCAAGCTCAATCCCAGCTAGGGGGCATGCAGGAGGCAGCCAATTGATGATTCTCTCTCATCATTGATGTTTCTATCTCCCCCTCTCCCTTCCTCTCTGAAATCAACAAAAATATATTTTAAAAAAAGAAAAGCCCTGACTGGTTTGACTCAGTGGATAGAGCGTCGGCCTGCGGACTGAAAGGTCCCAGGTTCGATTTCGGTCAAGGGCATGTACCTTGGTTGCGGGCACATCCCCACTAGGAGGTGTGCAGGAGGCAGCTGATCGATGTTTGTCTCTCATCGATGTTTCTAACTCTCTATCCCTCTCCCTTCCTCTCTGTAAAAAATCAATAAAATATATTTTAAAAAAAGAAAGAAAGAAAAGATTACAGATATGAGCCCTGGCCAGTGTGGTTCAGTTAGTTGAGTGTCGTCCCCTGCATTGAAAGATCACTGGTTTGATTCCAGGTCAGGGCACATATACAAGTTTTGGATTCGATCCCTGGTCGAGGAGCATACAGAGGCAGCCGATCAATGTTTTTCTCACATCAATGTTTCTCTCTCTCTCTCTCTCCCCTTCTCCCTTCCTCTCCTGCTGAAAGAAAAAATCAATAAAAACATACTAATAAAAGAAAAGATTACAGATATGAAAGAAACTTGCTCTATACTTATGCCTAATTCCTGGATTTGCCCATTGTAATCCCTATGGTTGTATTCATAGTTTTACTACACATATATCCATTCACAAAAGATACATAAAATTGTTTTGTGTGTTTTTAACTTAATATGTAGATTATATATAATATATAGATTCATAATATATAGATTCTTTTAACTTTCACCAGTACTCCATTTCATATTCCATCCTTTTCACTGATAAAGAATATTCTACTGCATATACATACCCGAAATTTATTTCTCCATTATCCAAATTTTAACCGTCACATTCCTGCAAAGAACATTTTGAAACATGACTCTTTTTCACCTGGCTTTTCACACTTACTCCCTATCAGTGGTTCACATTCCTGGCTGCACATTCAAGTCACTTTTAAGTGGGAAATTGCTGTCCAGACCCTGCTCTGGATCAATCATGCTGGAATCTTTGGGGATGAGCCCCATCCACTAATGTTTTTAAAAAGCACCCCAGGGCTGCTTTGAACCCCTGGGCTACATCGTTATATACAGCAATAGGTCTCAGGTTTGAGCCTGCATCAGTGTCCGCCGGAGGGCTCCCACACAGAGGGCCCCACCCATAGAGTATCTGATTTGGTATTGGAGCCTGAGAACTTGCATTTCTAACAAATTCCCAGGTGATGTTGATGCTACGGCCAGGGAACCACACTTTAAGAACCAGGACATAAAGAGTGCCCTTATTCTTTTTTAACATCTGCATAGTATTCCATCCTATGATATTCAGTCATTTCTTTAACAAGTCCTCTATTCTCGGATATTTAGGTTCTTTTCCATCTTTGGATACAAGAAAAACAATTCCCTACAATGGAACATCATTCAGCTATAAAAATCAATGAAGTCGCCGAAACGGGTTTGGCTCGGTGGATAGAGCGTCGGCCTGCGGACTGAGGGGTCCCAGGTTCGATTCCGGTCGGGGGCATGTACCTGGGTTGCGGGCACATCCCCAGTGGGAGATGTGCAGGAGGCAGCTGATCGGTGTTTCTCTCTCATCGATGTTTCTGGCTTTCTGTCCCTCTCCCTTCCTCTCTGTGAAAAATCAATAAAATATATTTTTAAAAAATCAATGAAGTACTGTATTAATTTGCTAGGGCTGCCATAATAAAGAACCTAGGGGGCTTTACCAACATAAATTGATTGTCTCATGGCTCTGGAGGCTAGAAGTGCAAGATCAAGGTGTCAGCAAGGTTGGTTTCTTCTGAGGCCTCTCTCGGCTTGTAGATGGCCATCTTCGCTCTGTATCTTTGCACCCTAATGACCTCATTTTAATTAAATTACTTCTTTAAAGACCCTATTTCTAAATATGGTCATACACTGAGGTTAACACTGAGGGTTAGCACCTTAACACATGAATTCTGAGGGGATACAACTCAGTTCATAACAAGTACTGATATATGTTAGTTACCATATGGATGAACCTCAAAAACATGCTAAGTACAAGAATCTAGACACAAATAGTCACATATTGTATGACTCCATTTATATGAAACTTCCAAAATAGGCAATTCCATAGAAATGGAAAGTAGATTAGTGGTTGCCAAGGACTAAAGGGAGGGGAGAATTGGAGTGACTGCTAATGGGTATGGAGTTTCCTTTTTGGGTGATGAAAATGTTCCAGAATTAGATAGAAGTGGTGATGGCACAACATTGTGAATGTACTAAATGGCACTGAAGTTTTCACTTTAAAATGATTAAATTTTAAATATATTTTTATTGATTTCAGAAAGGAAGGGGGAGAGAGAGAGAGAGAGAGAGAGAGAGAGAGAGAGAGAGAGAGGGAGGGAGGGAGGGAGAGAGAAATATCAATGATGAGAATGATTGATCAGCTGCCTTCTGCATGATTCTCATCATTGATGTTACTCTCTCTCTCTCCCCCAACAGGCATGTGCCCTGACTGTGAGTCGAACTGTGACCTCTTGATTCATGAGTTGATGCTCAACCACTGAGCAACACTGGCCAGGCTAAAATGATTAATTTTATGTTGTGTGAAGTTTACCTCAATTTAAAGGTTGCCCTCAGAAGCCCCTCTCCCATGACCATTTGGTACTGACTATGTGCCCAGTGCTGGCCAGCAGCTGAAACTCTCCAGGCTGTTTTGACCTCAGAGTGCCTTCTCTTAATCTCTAGGCTGATGTTTCTCAACATGATTCCAAATTTCCTGACCTGGGAGGAATCTGCAGTTCAGAAGTGCCACACCTGACTGTCCATCGGCCCCATTCCAGGCACTTTCTTCCTTTTTCGCCTCCACTATAATTAGTGTGTATCTCACCCAAAGTCTGTGAGCTGTTCGAGGTGAGGGACCATCTCTACCTCATTTCCTGCATCTTCCAAGATCCAAAAATTACAGGAAGTGATCACCCAGTGAAACCTGAATGACAAGAAAAAGCCCATCAGTAAAGATCCTGGGAGAAAATTCTAGGCCTGGTAATAGCAAAGGTAATTATTGCACAGTCTCAGGGACCACATGGTGACATGACATGCCCCTTCTATTTCCTAATGGGTCTTCCTGTTCCCACATGGTGACCCACTCAATGTCTTTTCAGTTTAGCGACCAGGGGAGAATCACAAATCACATCCATCACTCCTCTTCTCAAAGCCCTCCCATGGCTCCCCATTGTCCTTAGAATAAAAGTACAAACCCTCATCATGTCCTCTAACGCCTGCATGGCTGGCCCCTGCCTGATGCACTTACCTGTCCTCCACCCTCAATTTGCTTCATTCCCTGGACCTCAACCACAGATCTCAACCACATCTGTCCCTCAGGAAACGCTGGGGAAAGACTTGGATTTATTGAGAACTCTAGGAAAACTTCCCTCAATATACAAGCTCACTGCAGCATCATTTCCGCAATCAAAACAAACAATTTGGAAACAAATGTCCATCAAAACATCCTGATGAGAAAAAAAACAAAAAAATAAAAAATAATAATAAAAAAAAACATCCTGGCCGAAACTGGTTTGGCTCAGTGGATAGAGCTTCGGCCTGCGGACTGAAAGGTCCCGGGTTCGATTCCGGTCAAGGGCATGTACCTGGGTTGCGGGCATATCCCCAGTAGGAGATGTGCAGGAGGCAGCTGATCGATGTTTCTCTCTCATCGATGTTTCTGGCTCTCTATCTCTCTCCCTTCCTCTCTGTAAAAAATCAATAAAATATATTTTAAAAAAAAAAACATCCTGATGGAATGAATAATTATAGTTTATTTATACCACAGACAATATCAAGCAGAGTTTGTTGTTGTTGTTTTTTCAAACTTTTTCCCCCCACCACTAAGCACAGTAAGAAATACATTTTATTTACAGGTCTTGACAAAGAGACCTTGACAGTCCTTTGATTGACATGGTCTTTGACCCCTCCCCTTGAACTGAGACAACCTTTGTGACTGGCTTGACCAATAGAATACAGTACAACAAAAATGATGTCATGTGACTTCCAAAATGCCTGCTTTTCAGCCTTGTTCATTTGGGACCCAGCTGCCATGTTGTGAGGAAGCTCAAACTGGCCCATATGAAGAGACCACTGTATAGATAGATACTCCAGCTGACAGCCCAGCTGAGGCTCCAGCCAGCATCAATCATGAGACATGAACGAACGAAGATCCTTCTGATGATTCTGGAGGACTGGCATCTAGACATTCAACTTTGAATTCTTCCCAGCTGGGGCTACAGACAGCAAGGAGCAGAGATAAACCATCCCCACTGTGCCCTGCCTAAATTCCTGATCCACATAATTCATGAGCATAATAAAAATGGTTATTTAGGGAAGGTTAGCATGTAATTGCAACTGGAATACTAGTATATACATCCATGTATATATGACAGAAATAAAAGTTTTACCAAACAATATTTACCCTTACTACATGTGATACAATCTGATATTTTTATTCCATTTTTTCCATTAAATAATCACCGTACACCCATGTTCATAGCAGCATTATTCATAATCGATAAAAGAAAGTAGAAGCAGCCAGAACCAGTTTGGCTCAGTGGATAGAGTGTCGGCCTGCGGACTCAAGGGTCCCGGGTTCGATTCCGGTCAAGGGCATGTACCTTGGTTTCAGGCACATCCCCAGTCGGGGGCGTGCAGGAGGTGGCTGATCGGTGTTTCTCATCAATGTTTCTAACTTTCTATCCCTCTCCCTTCCTCTCTGTAGAAAATCAATAAAAACATATTTTAAAAAAAAAGTAGATGCAGCTCAAATGTACATCAGTGAATGAATGGAAAAACAAAATGTAGTAAATATATATAATATTATTCAGCCTTAAAAAGAAAGGACATTCTGAAACATACTATAATGTGGAGAAACTTGAGGACATTATGCTAAGTAAAATAAGCCAGTCATAGATGAACAAGTATTGTATGATTCCAGTTATATGAGGTCCCTAGAGGAGTTAAATTCATAGAGACCGAAGTAGAATAGTGGGTGTCAGGGGCTAAGGAAAGGGAGAATGGGGAGTTAGTGTTTAATGGGGATGGAGTTTCTGTTTTGTAAGATGGCAAAGTCTTGGTGGGAATGCAGACTGGTGCAGCCACTGTGGAAAACAGTATGGAAAACAGTTTTCCTCAAAAAAACTAAAAATAGAACTCCCATTTGACCCAGTAATCCCACTTCTAGGAATATACCCCAAGAAATCAGAAACACCAATCAGAAATATATGCACCCCTATGTTAATAGCAGCACAATTTACAATAGCTAAGATTTGGAAACAGCCTAAG
Organism: Myotis daubentonii; assembly: GCF_963259705.1. Taxonomy (NCBI): domain Eukaryota; kingdom Metazoa; phylum Chordata; class Mammalia; order Chiroptera; family Vespertilionidae; genus Myotis; species Myotis daubentonii. The sequence continues at coordinate 22,925,049 of NC_081844.1, read as the reverse complement.
TGCCCATCAGCAGATGAGTGGATTAGAAAACTGTGGTACATCTACACAATGGAATACTAAGCTGCTGTAAAAAGGAAGGAGCTTTTACCATTTGCAACAGAATGTATGGACCTGGAGAGCATTATGCTAAGCGAAATAAGCCAGTCGGAGGAAGATAAATATCACATGATCTCATTCATTTGTAGAATATAATGAACAACATAAACTGATAAAAACAGATCCAGAGACACAGAAGCATTGAACAGACCATCAAACCTCAGAAGGAAAGCAGGGAAGCGAAGGTGGGGTGGGATAAGAGATCAACTTGTATGCATGTATACAAGCATAACAAATGGACACAGATAATAGGGGGGTGAGAGCATGTGCTGGGGGGTGGGAGTGGCCAGGGAAAGGTCAATGGAGACATACTAGTATGTAATACTTTAAACAATAAAGAATTTAAATTAAAAAAAAAAAGATGACAAAGTCCTGGAGATGGACAGTGGTGGTGATTACACAATGATGTGAATGTGCTTAATGCCACTGAGTAATATGCTTAAAAGCGGTTACAATGGTAAGTCTTATGTGTATTTTGTCACAATTAAAAAACTTTTTTTAGCCCTAACCGGTTTGGCTCAGTGGATAGAGCGTCGGCCTGCGGACGGAAGGGTCCCAGGTTCAATTCCGGTCAAGGGCATGTACCTTGGTTGCGGACACATCCCCAGTAGGGGGTGTGCAGGAGGCAGCTGATCGATGTTTCTCTCTCATCGATGTTTCTAATTCTCTATCCCTCTCCCTTCCTCTCTGTAAAAAATCAATAAAATATATTTTCTTAAAAAATTTTTTTTAATTAAAAATGTTTATAAATTTTTCTTCCCTTAATTTTAAACCTAGAAATAAATAAGTGCTGGTTGTAACCTACCTCGTTGATTTCCTGAATCAATAAAGGGCCCCATGACTCACAATGTGAAAAACACACTACATAACATGTACAATAAACCTACAGGGATCCACACGGAAACATCTGGAAAGTAGAAGAGAGAAAAGTTGCAAATTAATACCTTCAGGATACCATTTATGTGCACTGCTTAAAAATATAGATTGTAGCCAAAACCGGTTTGGCTCAGTGGATAGAGCATCGGCCTGTGGACTGAAAGGTCCCGGGTTCGATTCCAGTCAAGGGCATGTGCCTGGGTTGCGGGCACATCCCCAGTAGGGAGTGTGTAGGAGGCAACTGATTGATGTTTCTCTCTCATTGATGTTTCTTTTTTTTTTAATATATTTTATTGATTTTTTACAGAGAGAAAGGGAGAGAGATAGAAACATCGATCAGCCGCCTCCTGCACATCCCCAACTGGGGATGTGCCCGCAACCCAGGTACATGCCCTTGACCGGAATCGAACCTGGAACCTTTCAGTCCGCAGGCCGACGCTCTATCCACTGAGCCAAACCGGTTTTGGCTCTCATTGATGTTTCTAACTCTCTATCCCTCTCCCTTTCTCTCTGTAAAAAATCAATAAAATATATTTTTTAAAAAAATGTGGGTGAAATGACTGAGAATCCATAGCATGGAATCCAGCTTGGGATATATACAGTATTGCTGTGACCTACAAATATTCTTGTCCAGGCTTCCTGGCTCACTGAGCAAACTGCAATTCTTCCTTCCTTTCTTTTCTTCCTTTTGATAACAAAATATATATAATATATATTTACCATTTTAACCATTTTTAAGTGGCATTAAGCACATCATTCACAATGTTTTGCAACCATCACCACTATCCATCTCTAGAACTTTGTCATCTTCCCAAACTAAAACTCTGTCCCCATTAAACACTAACTCCCCATCCTCCTCCCCAGCCCCTGGCACCCATCATAACTCTAACTCCTCTAGGGACCTCCTATGAATGGAATAATACAACACATGTCCTTTTGTGACTGGCTTATTTCACTTAGCATAAGGTCTTCCAGGTTCATCCATATTGTCGCATGTCAAAGTTTCCTTCCTTTTTAAGGCTGAAATCCTCTTTCAAAAATAGTGATTGGGTCCAATCAATATGGCTCAGTAGTTGAGCATCAACCTATGAACAAGGGGGTCAGATTTGATTCCTGGTCAGGGCACATGCCCGGGTTGCAGCCTCAATCCCCAGTAGGGGATGTGCAGGAGGCAGCCAATCAATGATTCTCTCTCATCACTGATGTTTCTATCTCTCTCTCTCCCTCTCCCTTCCTCTCTGAAATCAATAAAAATATATACTTTTTAAATGAACCTTTACCATGGACATAGACAATAGGGTGGTGAAGTCCTGGGGTGGAGGCAGGCTGGAGGGGGCCAATGGGGGGGGGGGGTAAGGGACATATGTAATACTTTCAACAATAAAGATTTTTAAAAAATAAAAAGAGCCTAGCCCTAACTGGTTTGGCTCAGTGGATAGAGCATCGGCCTGCGGACTGAAGGGGCCCAGGTTCAATTCCAGTCAAGGGCATGTACCTTGGTTGTGGGCACATCCCCAGTAGGGGGTGTGCAGGAGGCAGCTGATCGATGATTCTCTCTATCCCTCTCCCTTCCTCTCTATAAAAACATCAATAAAATATATTTAAAAAATAAAAATAAAACGAGCCAATAAATAAATAGAAACAAACAAACAAACCAAAACAAACCATGGTGCTGGAAGAGGTCACCCGTCTTCCAGATTCCTTGGTTCCCTGGGCTGTTCCTTGGGATTCACTGAATGCACAGCACTGGGGAGTGCACAGACCACTTCACATCAGTCTTAATTAATATTACCAAAATGTCTCCAGCCCAACTGGTGTTGCTCAGTGTTTGAGCCTTGACCTATGAACCAGGAGGTCACCATTGGATTCCTAGTCAGGGCGCATGCCCAGGTTGCAGCTCCATCTCCAGTGTGTGGGGAGGAGGAAGGGGGGGATGGAGGAGGCAGCTAAGCAATCAAGGATTCTCTCATCATTGATGTCTCTCTCTCTCTCTCTATCCTTCCTCTCTAAAATAAAAACATTTTTAAATATTACACAAATAGTAATAAAAATTCTTCTGTGGAAAAAATTTAAGTGCTATTTTAAATATATAAAATTTAAATACCATTTTAATAAGTAATTGCTAAAATAACATTTTAAATTCGACTTGAAGATGTATAAAAAATGTTTACACCTCTCTTCTTCCCACTGCCCTGAACTAACAAGCACACTCCTTCCATCAGGCCCACTTGCTCGCAGGCAGCGCTGAGGGCAGCCCGGCCGGCCAGCGAGGACCCCACACAGCCAAGATGGCGGCGCCCGTGCGGCGGTCCCGCAACCTGCTCGGGCTGGCGACAACACTGGGCCCAGGCTTCCGTACCTACCGGGCGCCCCCGCCCCCGCGCCGCTCGCCTGGGCCCTGGTGGCCGGACCCGGATGACCTACTGACCCCGCCCTGGCAGCTGGGGCCGCGCCACGCGGCCAAGCAGTTCGCGCGGCACGGCGCAGCCTCCGGGGTGGACCCCGGGTCGCTGTGGCCGTCGCAGGAGCAGCTGCGCGAGCTGGAGGCTGAGGAGAGCGAGTGGCACCCGAGCCTGGCGGCCATGCAGGAGTCACTGCGGGTGCGGCAGCTGGCCGAGGAGCAGAAGCGTAAGGCCAGGTGCGTGCGTGCCGTCGGGGCTGCGGTCGCGCCCTTCGCGGCCCAATGCGTGAATTGTACCCCAACGGGCGGTTATCGTGGGGTTTGTGTTGCTGTAGATTTACGTGCTGCTAAGCAGACTTCTGGGTAACTGTTCAAGCGCCTACTGTGTGCAAGGCCTGTCCCAGGTGCGGAGGACACAGCAGGGAACAAAGCATTTCAGATGGCAACAGAGCCATTAGGAAGATAAAATTTGGTGAAGAGTGCACTCGGAGGGCGGCTTTGGTTTGGGACTCACACCCGATGTGTAAGCAGAGACCTGAATGACCGCAGAAGGAAATGTTCTGGGTGGAGGGAACAGCTAAGGCCCTGAGGTAGGAACGTGCTTTCGGGAACAGCCAGGCCCTCACTGGAAAGTGATGAGGTCTGGAATCAAGAGCAGAGGTCGGACTCCTAAGCAGGTCTAAAGGATTAGACTTAACCAAAGTATGGAGGCAAGACCAAGGGCATCAGGGTTGTGCCACTTCCTAGAGTGAGGAGCCAGCCAAAGCAGGCAAGGTTGGGGAGCAGGCCATTTGTGTCTTCAGTGTTTAATGTTCTTATTTGCACAACAGCTCTAAGAGGAAGGGGGACCACCCTCATTAGAAATGAGGAAACTGAGGCCTGGGAGATGGAGTCACCAGTCCAGTCACCCAGGCAGTTAACAGTGGAAATGGGATGGGAACCTCTCTCCTATCTCTGCCCCACCCCAGCTAGATAATTAGAAATGTGAGGCTTTAGTTCTTCCTGCCTCACATTTCTAATCCTTAAAATGGGGCTATAACTGGCACTTACAAACTTAGGATTGGATGGAAAGATCCAGTCCATTTCTTGCCTTATGCTTTGCCTAGAACTGGGCCTGGCTTACAGGAGGTGGTCAGTGATGTCCCTGGGAATGGCCTGGCATGGTGTGTGAAACAGAGGGCTCACTAGACAGCTCGTGAAATGTTAACTTGGGGTCTGCTCCTGGGGGTTACTGGGGCTTGGCCCTCTCATGCTCTAGTCTAGGTGATACATACATTAGTTAATCTCTACTGCCTGTTCACTAGATAATGCTCAAGATAAATCGTCCCAGTTTTTCATCTCCATGGAGGAGTTGAGAAGCAACATGTGGGCACACTTGAGGGTGGGATGAGGGTAGATGTGTGCTGCTCTGGTTGGGTGTCACTTTCCTCACCTCTCACCCTCCTTCCCCTACAGGGAGCAGCTCATTGCGGAGAGCATGGCCAAGATGCCACAGATGATTGAGAACTGGCGGCGGCGGCAGCAGGAGCGCAGGGAGAAGGAGAAGGCAGACAAGGAGCGGCGAGCCAGGCTGCAGGCCGAAGCCCAGGAGCGCCTGGGCTACCACGTGGACCCAAGGAGCACCCGTTTCCAGGAGCTGCTGCAGGACCTGGAGAAGCAGCAGCGCAAGCGCCTCAAGGAGGAAAAACAAAGACAGAAGAAGGAGGCAAGAATTGCTGCAATGGCCGCCACTGCAGACCAGGACCCAGCAGACTCCATGGCACCTAGCTCCTGAGCTTTTCTTCCTCAATAAAACCTGCTGCCCAACAGCCTCACTCTTGGAGAGCTGTGTCCTCTCTCAGTGTACCCCTCCCCAATATCTGAGGCCAGGGAATCCCCATCCTTCCCTGGGGCTGCTCACTGGGGGACTCTAGACCATGTTTCAGGAGAGAACAGGGGATGCAATGAGGAACTAATGTAGGAGCAGATGGCAGAGGAGAAGGCTTCTGTTTACTAACATTAATCTCCAGTAATTACCAGGGGGGAAATTTAGCCAAAACAGAGTGGTGATGAAGGGGGGTGGGGATAGGAAGAAACAAGCCCTTTCAAGACCAAGATGTGACTGGGGCCCACTGCAGGGAATGAGACAGCTTCTGAGGGAGAATACACTGGGAGCCCCAATCTGCACAGGCTGACAGGCCTCTGTCCCTTCTTGGCATTCCCACATTTCCTGTGCCCAACTAACCCCCAGAGCCAGACAAGCTGGAGTGGAAAGCCCCAGCAGGCACAGACCACAGATGGGCTTTTAAAACTTTATTCACTTCAAAACCTTTATCAGAGACAGGGTTCTGTTCTGGGGTGGCCTTGACCTCCAGAGCGGCTCTGACATTACCCCTTCCCCAGACAGAAGCCTGGCCGCTTCCTCCCATTGAAGTGATGCAGGCTGGAGGCCAAGGCCAGAATGTGCTCACCCCAGATGGGAAGATTTGGGCCATTCCAACAGAAGATCAAAGTTTGGGGCTCCAGCTTCCCCTTCCCCTTCCAGGGTAAGGGGGTCTTAAGGGCTCTTTGGGGGATGGGGAAGCAAGCAGCCGCTTCTCCATCTGGCTGCAGGGAGCTGGGACAGAGGCCAAGAGGGGCCCATCTGTCACTTCCAGTCCTGCCAGCTCCTCGGAGCAGGAGCAGGCTGAGCTAAGGCAGGGGATGGGGGGACAGCTGTCTAGCCCAGGTCATCTCAGGCTAAGATGGGAATAGGAGCCACTTCAGGAGGCTGGGAAGTTGGGTTGTTGTTTTTTTAAGATTTTTTACTTTTTTCCACTTCTTAAATAAACATGAATATATATATATTTTTTCTTTTATAAAACTTTTGTAGATTTGGGGGTAGGGTGGGGCAGTAGGCAGCCTGGCTTCCTGGCATCACTCATCATCAAAGTTCTGACTCAGGAGGAAGTTGGCAGCCAAGTTCTCGTTTTTTTCACAGGCGAAGTAGGCCTGGATCACCAGGCTCTCTGGGAAGCCCAAGGCCTTCAACTGTGGGAAGATGGGCAGGTATGAGCAGGGGGTGGGGGGGCCTGCCCACCAGCAGGGTTACCCCTCAGCCAGGCCTCTTACCCTCTCTATAGCTTCCTTCTCCTGTGGCGTCACCTGGATGTAGTTCATCTGTGGGGCCTCCTCGCCTATGGCACCCACCTCACCCTCAATGTCAGAGATGTCCGCCAGCTCCCCAGCGGGCTCGTTCAGCATCTGGATGAACTGCTCCTGGTGCCGGCTGATTTGCTGTGTGACAGAGGGCAGGGGATGACAACCCAAGGCCTTTGGCCCACCTCCCCAAGTGTATTATCATAGCCCTTGTTTTTCAATCACTTAGTAAAGTATGTTGAAGGTCCCTATTCTAGCCAAATAGCAACAGTGGTGAACAGACCCTGCCCTGGTGGAGCTGATGTTCCAGGGTGGTGAGATAGGCCATAAACAAGCAAACAGATAATTATTTACAATGTAAATATTGGGCCTGGCATACAGTAGGGCAGACACTGGGCTAGGAAAGTCATTTTGGGCCAGGAGAGAAGGAAGTTTCCCCCAGGCAGAACATGTTGCAAGTGCAAAAGCCAAAGGGTGGGGAGGCATTTGACAAGTCCCAGAAACAAGATCCATTTGGCTAAACCAAGTAAACAAGAAAGAGGAGAGGGAAGAATAGAAAATGAGATCAGAGAGGAAAGCAGGGACCAGACTTGCTTTCTTCTAGACCTTGTAGTGTAATGGGATACCACAGTGGTGGTGGGTAAATCTGTGTACCTTTTAAAAACATAAATGCATCTGGATATTGCCTATCTAGGGGTTCTGATAAAACTCTGTCAACTTTTATGTACATCTGACAATTTTCATTTGAATGGAGAAAGTGCTTTTTCGAGACTCTGGCTCCTAATGGAGAATGGACTGTGAGGGCTGTGCAGAAAGCGGCCTGGCCACCAGGCAACCAGGCGGGAGGTGAAATACCAGCTACCGAACTAGAGTGCAAGGCTGGACTGACTGAGATGTTCAGGAAGTGGAGCAGACATGCCAGGTGACAGACGACCCCAGAAGGCCCCCAGGCTGGTCCGTGTGGGGACAGAAAGGGATGGGAAGAGGGTCTGTTCTGAAAACTTAACACATCTGGAGAGCACTTTCATGGAGGCATTAAGTCAGCCATGGAAAAGCGTGGCATCCAGAGGTCTGGCCTGGTTACACAGATTTGGGGGTCACCACAGACCGAAGGCCCCAGGAGGATGCATGGGGAAGACTGAGTGCAGATAAAGAACAGATGTGCAGCCTGGGCTCTCCAACAGCTGGAGGAGGTGAGCAGGAGGAGCCAGCATAAGACAGAAGTGGAGGGAGAAGCAGCAGAGGACTGGTCCTGAACTGGGAGAGGCAGGCATTCATGGAGGACCCAGAGCAAACTAGGGCACAGTGGTCCTGGGTGCTGCAATGAAACCTTACTGACATGACATGTATGAAGCACCAGCTGTATGTGCAGCTAAGACACAGTCAGAGTCACAAGACCCAGAAGACAGAGCACAGGAGCAGAAGCTGGAGGCAGGCACTCCACCAGCTGCCTGCTGCTCCAAGCCTCTGGGGTCTTCTTCCATGAGGGCAATGATGACAGTACCCACACCCTCACATGGTGATTGGGAGGATTATATAAAACAGGTCAAAGGGAGCACCAAGGGACCACTGTTAGTCCAATTTTCCAAGTATAGAGGAATGCCTACATAGGCACTGGACCAGGCTCGTTCTTTCGGGCTTTGGGTCCCACAGGGAGGGGAGGTGTTGGCCACACTGGCTCCCTCTGAGCCCCCAGGGCCGCACCTGCAGAAGCTGTGGGTTTTCCTGGCCCAGCTGCTGAAGCAGGGCAGGCAGCAGCGCCGGGTTCTGCTGAATCACCTGCCGCATATTCTGGAACTGGGGCTGGTCCCGCAGGAACTCCAGGGGGTTCTCTCCCGCTGGCAGGAAAGAGGCACGTAGTCAGACCCCAGGCTGGGCTCCCAGAAGCATGGGGTTTGGGTAGGGAGAAGTCTGATGCCTTGACAGCAGACACCCCACATGCACACCTTCCAACTCACTCACCTGGTTCTGTGGACGTCTGCTCAGACACTTGGCTCTCCTGGACAGAACCATGTTCTGGCTCGGGACTCCCAGGAATTCCCTGTCAGGGGTCCTATTTAGTTCTAAAGCACAGAACACCCGCTGCCTCCCTCCTGCACGCTCAGCCCTGGCAGGAGATAGGTGAGGCCCACCCATCCACTCATGTCCAGCCTTTTGTAGAAAGCCTTTCCTGGCTGTTACCACAACCCAAAGGCTTTTGGGGGCAGGTTTTGCCTCCCCGACCACCCATCAGGGCACTGAAGCCCATGTACTCCGCAGAAGCCTCCCCAGGAGGCTGTACCCCCACCTCACCGTGAGCAGATACTCCACGGCTCGGTGGGGGTTGTTGTAGCTGGCTCTCAGGGCGGCCACGACCCGTTCCCGCTCATAGCCCATGGACATGATCTCCGTCAGCATCGTCTCATATTCAGAGCCAGTCACTGTGGAGGGAGCAGTGAGGTCTGGGTCACCAGGGAAAGGGAAGGAGAGCTCCCAGACCCTCCCAAACCCACACAAGACCCAACTGATGGCTGGAACACCCAGTCACTTCTGCCCCAGGGACTGCCCACCCACCTAGCGTGGAGGCTGCATCTTCCTCTCTCCCGCTGCTACCTGAAGAAGGAACAGAGCTGCAAATTCAAGAGAGAGAAATCGGACCCTGGCTTCTGGAGGCCTGCCCTCCCCCTGTGTGCGTTAAGACCACATATTTGGGCAATGGAATGTGCTGGGAGGACAGGGCCCAAGTTGGGACTGCTGCTCCCTGCCTTACCCTGACACAGACTCCGGGGATGCCGTGGGGACTGATTCCTCCGATGGACTCCTGTCTTCTCTGACGGTAGGTGGGGTATGGGACATGCCTGAGGCGGGGGCCAGCGGGAAGGATGTGGAGGACTCAGGGGCAGCAGTGGATGAGGCCTCTGGGGGTACTGAGGTGCCTGAGCTGTTTTTGGCCTGTCATACCCAGAAAAAGGGAGCAAGCATCAGTATCCCTATCAAGCCTCACCATCCAGTCACATCCAGGCCCCACCCTATTCACAGCTAATCTCTCATGGGCACACAGGCTCTAGCCAGCTCCCCAGCTAATCCATGTGATCCTCACAACCAGCATATTTCACCCACCTTGGTCACCATGACAACTACAAAGTTCTTCTCATCTATGCGATAGTCTCTGATGGGGACATCATCACTCAGGATCTTGCCAGCATAGATGAGTTTCTGTCCAGCCACAGGAAAGGCATCACGACCCTTTTCAGCTTCTATCTTCTCCTTTAGCACCTTCACCTGTAGGAAGGGATGCAGTCATTGCAAATCGCAAGATTCTCTCTTCTCTTCTAGGTTGGGGAGAAGAGGCTGAAAGCCCTGATGACAAAGCTAAGATTCATAGTCAAGTATGTTAGATTTGAGTTACTTGATCATTCCAACATTCAACCGAGTATTGACAGAACACTTATAATGCGCCAGGTGCTGTTTCAGACACTGAAGACACAGCAGGAAACAAAACACAAGGCCCTGTTCTCATAGAGATGTCACTCATGTGGGGAAGAGAAAAAACAAATATGTATTTCAGATGATGAAAAGTGTGGTGAAAAACAAAACAATTTGGGGAGTTAAGAGGGTTCCTCATTCCACACTGCAGACAGTGCTCAGTTCTTACTGAGAGCCTAAGTTAACAGGGCTATCGTAAATGCGTATGTGCCACATTTTTAGAGCCTCACAATATTTCATATTTAAGAAAATGGAGGCACAGAGAGGTTAAGTAATTTCGCCCAAAGTCAAAGAGTTGAGCAGGTCAAAACAAAAAACAAAACAAAAAAAACCTGTGTGTTTCCTTTTCTGCAAAAAATGGATGTCAATGTCTCCTTCATGGGGTGGTTGTGCAGAAAGTGCCAAATACATAAACAGTCCATATGTTTGTTGGGTCCTAAATTCCCTTTTCAGCTAAAAAAGGCAGAATAGTTAGACTGTGGGCTCTGACATAAGGCAGAACCGAATTTGAATCCTAGCTCTGCCATACTTGCTGTATAAGGCTATGGCCAAGTTCCTTAGGGTTTCTAGATCTGTAAAGTGAGGAGTCAAGAGTCCCCAAATGACAGGCCTGTTTTGCAGATTTAGTAAGATAATAACAGTAAAAACTCAGCGACCAGCAAAGAACAAACGGCCAACAAGGACCATTGAAACTCAGGCCACTTATAATCATTATCATCATCGTGGCCGTCATCAGTGGGCATCTACTGGCCGCTACTCCCAGATTCGGCCACCAACGTCCCGAGGAGACGCCTGCAAAGCTGAGAGCTCAGAGCCCCCGTCCCGGGGCGCGCAGCCCGGCCGGGCATCCGAGCCGGTCTCCCGCGCCCCGCGAGAGCGCTGACATTAGACCCGGGGCCTGGCAGGCGCCCCGGGGGTGGAGCCTGGTCCGGAGACCGGACCGTGAGCGCCGTCCCAGCCACCAGGGGCTAGGCGGGAGACCATTAGGGGAAGGGAGGCGGAGTGGTCCGGGAAAGTCAGGCAGGTTGGGAGGAGTGAACCGGGACCGGACCGCGCCATCCTCCAGCCCTCCCGCCGGGATCTCTGCCTCCCCGCCCCCATACCACCCTCCGAACCCGTCACTCCCATCCCAGGCTCCAGCCTGGCTCGCACCGTCTCGTCAGGCTCCATGCGGATCTTAAAAGTCTGCTGCTGCAGCGTCTTGAGCGTGATGGTGACGGCCATGGCGGGGCCCGAGCGACGCGGCGGCCCCGGGACCCTCACACAACATGCAACTCACGCCGCCGCCATCTTAGTGCCCAGCCGCACCGCTTGCCGACCGCTTCCGGGGCAGGCGCTGCGCGCGCCGACAATCAGAGCACGGGACCGGCGCGCGCGCGCTCTTCCCCTTCTCGTCTCCCCTCCCCCCACCCCCCCACCTTGGGCTTTCTTGGGCATGCGTATGAGAGGCCCTTTCGGGTCAGGCATGCGCACACTAAATTCTGCGCTGCTGGAGAGAGGGATGCTCCTGGCTGAGCAGGCCTGTCACGTGGCTTCCTGCGAGTGACGCCATGACCGTTAGCAGTGACGTCATGCGGCCACAAAATGGCTCCAGCGCCCCTACGTTCATCCTTAAGAGTTTATGACATTGAACAAAAATGTCCATGAGCTTGTTATAGATACTTGTATTTCTCCATAGATAGTCTTCATCGTTTTTGCACTTTCCAATTTAGTTTTATTCTGGTCTGGCCACCCTGACAGGAACCCCATCGGGCCCTGAAAGTAGAACTTAAGACAGGAAAGGATACTTGAAAGGTCACCAATTAAACAAGTGAAAATATTTTTTTTTAAATGCATTTGGCTGTGGAAGCAGAGCCATTTTGTGGCCTCATTCATTCATTCCTGAGAGCTGAATTTTTTGTAATGCCCCTATACTTTAAGTTTCTGGGTCTCCCGTATCTGTTGCCCCTTTCCCAACCACTTTGCCCACCCCCCTTATCCCCAGTCTGACCCCAAAAGTATTTAAGCAAGATATTAAGTTTCAAGGCCCCTTACACTGAATTCAGAAGTCTCTCCATAAACTTGCCCTGGACATACCAATCCTGGAGGCGTCCCAAAGGACTGGGGCTCAGCCCCAGGACACAGGAGGAAAACCTGGAGGCCAACCCAAAGAACAAAGATGAAGGGTTGGGTATTTGGGGGGAATGGATGGAAATGAAGCTGTTTAATCTCCCATTTGACTTCCCTTTGTACCTGTTCTTCTCATGGTTCCCATGTAAGCACTCACCCAAGCCTGGAACCAGGCAGTCACCCAACCTTACTCACTCACTGCCCAACTGTAACCGGGTCCTGCAGCTTCTCCCTTTACTACGCAACCTGAGCCTAGAAGCTTCCACAAAGCAGGCCAGGACTTCAGTGGCAGCCTTGTGAACCCCAGCAGAGCAGGCCTAGGCCAGCCTCAGGAGCCCAGACCCTCCTCTGTCACCATCTATGCAACAGCTCAACCTCTTTCCCTTCAAGTTTAAACCCAGCTTGCCCACTAAATACCTCCTCTGAACCGTGATTGTAACAGGAATAGCTTTTATCACTATTCAATTGTTCTATGTAGTCTTGCCCCATAATAGGTAAAAAGTACATAAAGTTGTTAATATAGATGGTATAAGATAGTATGTAAGGTGTGGGTTTAAATCCCTGTCCCACCTCTAATATTCTGTACTGGTCTCCTCATCAAACTGAACTGGTACTAGAATAAAAACTCACCAGTTTGGTGCAAGGACTCATCGAGTTGTGAGTTAATACCTGCAGTATCTGTAATGGCACTTAGTCCCCCTTCTCCCAGTGCTTTGTGGGGGCTAAACAAAGACCCCTGTAACTTTATGGGACATCCAGCTGTTTTAGTGGCTGAAAAATCAACCTTATTAAGTCACCCACTAAGAAAAGGCCACCTTCAGTTCCCTGATGTCTGTCTTCTCCCAGAAGGAGACACAGGAGGAAGACACAAAACTTAATTTAATAGAAATTTTGTTTGTAGTTCTTACATTCTCAGTGTGAGCTGAGCTAGAACCCACTGCCCCACCAAGTGGCCCAGTAATGGAGGCAGAGGAGAAAGGGAGCTGGTGGGGGTATCAGAGCTCAGCCCTAGGAGCCCCAATCTTCCTCAGTGCTGGGGGGCTGAGGGGTCCATCCTCTTCTCCTGCCCCCCTCTGGGCTCCAGGAAGGAGAACAGATGAAATATTGGCCCTGGGGCTACTCAACACCCCACATGCCCCAAGGCTGGAAGGGGAACTATGGGATCTAAAGGGGAGAAGGGGACAGAAGGCAAAGATGTCAAAAAAGATGGGGCCAAAGGAGAATCAAAGACAAAACACCAATAAAAAAAAAGGGGGGGGGGCGGGAACAATACCAAAATCTACCCCAAATTGGAACCCGCCTGGAAAAAAGGAAAGTTCTCCAGTCTCATAGAGACATTATTTGGCGCGGCCAGCTCTGTGACGGGAGCGCTCAGGCCTCAGTCCAGCCCTGGAAGCGATGGTGTGGCCCCTACAGCTCATCCTTGGCCTGGCCAGCACCATCTTCCTCTTCATCCTCTTCTTTATCATCCTCATCCTCCTCATCTTCATCTTTGTCCTCGTCGTCGTCCTTGTCTGCCTCCTCCTCCTCCTTGCGCTTCTTGTCCTCCTCCTCCTCCTTCAGTCTCTGCTCCTCATCCTGCTTGTCCTTCATTTGCTTTTCTGCTGCCTGCATGCAGATCACACACTCAAGGCCTGGCCCCCACCTGCCTGCCCTGCCCACCCCTTGACCCAGGAGTGGACACTTGTCCCA